>NC_137086.1:34179854-34779854 GCF_951640355.1 Cnephaeus nilssonii | reverse complement strand
CTAGGAAACAGATAAATAAGGTTAAAATCTGGTAATGGGTGGGTTAGAATGCTGGGAGGAGTCATTTAGTTTTATCTCAGAGGCAATGGAGAAATACTGCAGTTTCTTAGAGAGTGCTGGGATGGAGGTAAGTGTTTCAGGAAAAGCCTTCATTAAGAGAGTATTGCTGTGAAACAGACCAGGATCTTGAACATGGAAATGAAGAGGGAGGGAAACAATCACAAGGTATTATAAAGAGAAGGTAACGGTCTTGGTGACCAACTGGATATAGAGAGTGAAAGAGAACCAAGAGTCAAAGCAAGTCCCAGATTCTTAATTTGGAAAACTGCCGATACAGCAGGAATTGCTGTCAGGGAAACGGAAATTTATAGATTAACTTTAAAAATGCATAAGTAGTTTGGAGTGCGGCAGCCATCATCGATTTTGCCTGTTCTCCTTCCTATCCAACACCAGTCCATACACCACCATCCTTAGAGCAAGCTCGAGGGGAAAGGGACAGTCCCTGATGTCAGAACTATAGCAATGAGCAAACCTGCCCTACTCACCTATTTTCATTTGAGGAACTGAAACACTGCATTTGCGAACACCCAGAGAAATGAAATCTTAGTACATGAAAACGCTGAAGAGCAGTCATCAAACCTTTCTTTTTAAAATGCCTCTTTGTAATCTTCATGTTTGTTTATATTGTGTGAGTCCTGTAGTACTATATATGCTAGTTTTGCGTGTGTAGCACTGCTTGGAAGTATAGCGCAGTGTACTAACTTGGTTTCTGTAACAGTAATAGCTGATGTTTCACAAGCATGAGATCCAATAATTACTAGTACAGATTTAGAATTACCATTTTTTCAGATCTGATAATATCATCACCATAAGGTCATGTGATGGTTCTGAGATGCCTCAACAGAGGGTAGTCAGTTTTAAGGTCGAAAGGAACCCTATAGATCATTTTACACACGAAGAAATGGAGGCCCGGAAAAGTTAAGTACTTTGTCTCCACCTTCATGCAGCTAGTTAGTTGCTAAGCTGGGACTTGAAACTAGATCTCCGAACTCTTAGTCCTCTTTTCCCCTATACCACATTGCATTTCCAAATATGACCTAAGACATAAAGCAATATACACATATTTATTAGCTAACCAACAGCCTTTTTTCCCCACTTCATCTTTATACTATTCACATTTTCCCGTGTTGCTACATATTTTAACTTTTATCTAATAATCCAATCTAAGTATTTCATCCAATAGCTACAGCAAAGAATCAAAAACTCTAATGAAGTTCAAAATATATTAAACCTAAACCTAATGGAACTTTTTTATTTTCATATCAAATTTTTTATTTTCATGCACATTCATTTTTATTTAGTGCTTATTAAAAGTGATAGCTCAACATTATAAGTCATAAAATTAAACTTTCACATTACTTGGTTATATTTTTTAATATTTTTTAATGCTACTACTACTACTAAAAAAAGGAAGAGAGTCACAAGGTTTAACACCCGCCTCTCTGTCCGAAGAGATAAGTAACGCTGCCTGAGAGAGACATTTTGCCTTAGACTTGTGCTATGTTCTGTAAATGGTTATAAATAAAAATTAAACTTAAGAAATGTTGAATTAGTCAGTGATTAAGTACTTGCCACATGCCAGCACTGTGTTAGGCACTAGTAATACAAAGGAGAAATTATGTCCCAGCATCAAGCACCCCACAGGCTAGAGGAGACACAGATCTGCCCTTCTAATATAAGGTGGATACCGCCCCTTCTGTCCCACCATATCACACTTTGTCACCGAGGCTTCCAAGGACTGCTTGTGCCCAAAGTCCCACAGAATCTGTCATGAACACAGTTCCTTTATCTTTTCGCTTTAACCCATTTTTCTGCCGTCATCAGGCTGATGACAGCAATGGATGGCCTTCCCACCTCGCTACTATCCTTGCTTTCACACCTGTCTCTTGAACCCCTTTGCACCTGAACTCTTTCGTACTTCTGCAGTCACAAAACACATTTCACATGTTGGAGGAAGTGGATAGTGAAAGAGGCATCTGACTCCATTTTTAGCATTTGAGCTCCGGTGAGAGCACTGCTTAATTCATGAGAGAAAGCTTACCCTCTCAACAATGTGGAAGATGGACTGGGGAAAGTACGAGACTAGAGGTAATGCCTAGTAGGGAAAATAGTTATAATAATGGAGAGGAGAGAAGGTAAGTGCTTGAATGAAGGCGGTGGCTTTGGGGAAAGAATATTTGGGAGACACAGGTGAAGAGAACTGCCAGGTTTCTGCTTTGAGCAACTATATTAATTAGGGGGCCATTCAATGACCGAGAAATTCTAGGGGAGGGAGATTTACCCCTGTGTAGTACAGTAAACCCAAAAATTAAAAGCCCCCTGCCTGCCATTCTTCCCTCTCTTCCCCTTTTAAATAGAATGTTGATTTTGATTAGTCTACCCTGATACAAATGCCAAGTTTTTTTTTAAAATTGATTTTAGAGAGAGAAAGAGGAAGGGAGAGGGACAGAGAGATCAAAACATTGATTAGAGAGAAACATTGATTGGCTGCCTCCTGCACACCCCATATTGGGGAATCAAGCCTGCAACCCAGGCATGTGCCCTGACTGGGAATTGAACCAATGACCTCTTGATTCATGGGTCAACACTCAAATGCTGAGCCACACCAGCTGGATCCAAGTGTGCCTTTAAGTCAATCATGGTTATTGCATTCTTGAGACAGAGCGTGGTTTAGGAATGGGCAAATGATATACTTCTGACCAATGTAACAGGTGGGGGAAATTTGCTGTGAAGATTCTGGGAAAAAATTTTTCTTCATAAAAATACCCAGGAATTCACTGGACTTTGCTGTGTCTGCAGTGACAAGAGAACTATAGACCATGTGTTAAAAATAAAGGCAACACGCTGAAGATATTATTGCAAAAAGATTTAGAAGGAATCTGAGTTTTTGATGACATGGTTAGCTATTGAGTTGGAACAATCTCACCTCAGACCCCTTGTTATATGAGACTAGTGGCCTGGTGCACAAAATTCGTGCACGGGGGGGGGGGTCCCTCAGCCCAGCCTGCACCCCCTCCAATCAGGGACATCCCTCTTGCAATCTGGGGCCGCTGGCTCCTAACCGCTCACCTGCCTGCCTGCCTGATTGCTCCTAACTGCCTCTGCCTGCCTGCCTGACCACCCCTAACCGCTCTGCCTGCCTGCCTGATTGCCCCAACCCCTCTGCCTGCCTGATCGCCCCTAACTGCCTCTGCCTGCCTGCCTGCCTGATCACCCCTAACTGCCCTTCCCTGCCAGCCTGATCTCGCCCCTAACTGCTCTCCCCTGCGGGCCTAATTGCTCCTAACTGCATCTGCCTGCCTGATCGCTGTGGTCCGGGGTGCAGGTGAATGGGATTCCTGGCTGGTAGGTCACTGACAGCAAGCTATCCAATGGCCAATTCTGTGAGGAATGGGGCTCCCTCCTCCCTCCTGTCAGGGTCCGGTTTGAAGGCCGGCCACGACCCCAATCGCGCAAGACCCAGAGTTCCACCATGCCCTGGCCAGCTGGGGCCCACAGCCCTCTCCTGCCGTGGCGCCGCAGTGTCCTGGGGCCCATGACCCAGTCAGTGCTGGGTCGCCGTGGCGCCCATGGGAGCTGGGCGCAGGGAGAGACCGAGAGGTCAGCAGTTCAGCCAGCTTGTCAGTCCCTGCTCACCCGAGCCTGCTGTGCACGCAGCATGGCGTTTGTTGTCTGTTCGGTCTTTTTGGACATTATGGACCCTGGCTCTATATATATATAGATAATAAACATTTCCTTATAGTTTACACCAGTTGAGTTGAGGTTCCTGTAGTTTGCAGCCCCATGCAATTTAAGAGATATAGAACTGTCCCTAAAAGAATTCTAGCTAGGGCCCTAACTGGTTTGGCTCAGTGGCTAGAGCGTCAGCCTGCGGACTCAAGGGTCCCAGGTTCGATTCCGGTCAGGGGCATGTATCTTGGTTGCGGGCACATACCCAGTAGAGAGTGTGCAGGAGGCAGCTGATTGATGTTTCTCTCTCATCGATGTTTTTAACGCTCTATCCCTCTCCCTTCATCTCTGTAAATGTCAATAAAATATATTTAAAAAATAAAAGAATTCTAGCTAGGTTTGTAATCACCCGGGAATAAGATCTTTGGGGCTGTATCCTCAATGGTCCAGCTAATGGCCCAAAGCAGTTCACCCCTGAGAGGTGAACTGACTTTTTGAGATCAGAGCTCCTGGATAATGGTCTCTAATAAAATCATTCCCTTAAAGTAGGCATTTAATTCTATTAATATTAAGACGTAGTATTTTAATTTTTATTTCTTATATTATACTTACAGTTACTCTACTTATACTGTTGCTCAAGACCACTGGTAGATTCAGAGACAGGGCGTAGTGCTTAGG
Source organism: Cnephaeus nilssonii (assembly GCF_951640355.1). Classification (NCBI taxonomy): domain Eukaryota; kingdom Metazoa; phylum Chordata; class Mammalia; order Chiroptera; family Vespertilionidae; genus Cnephaeus; species Cnephaeus nilssonii. The sequence continues at coordinate 34,775,447 of NC_137086.1, read as the reverse complement.
CCAAAATGGAAGTGTACAGCTTTGACAAACCCTTGACAAGAGTGCAGGAAATAAAAGTCAACCAAACAGGAAGTAGGCCGAGTAGAACAGAACATCCGGAAAGAACACAAAGTGCCAAGCAAAATATTTAGAGCTAAAATCTTTCATTTGTAAACATTTTAAGGGGATCAGGAAGGAGGAGAAAAAAACACAAGGAAGTAAAGGGAAGAGAAAAATAACGTCTCTCAAGGAAGCAATTATTGCGTAAACCAAAGCAAGTTTCTGCATAGATAACAGCAATTTTAAAACCTTTCTGCAAATTCCTTGACCCTCTTCTCACGAAGAGGTGAATTCTGTGGCCCCTCTCTTTGAATCTGGGCCAAACCTTAGTGACTAGTTGACCAGTGAAGAATGGCAGAAGTAACATTATGGGACTTAACAGGCTAGGTCATAAAACCTGGTGCAGATTCTACCTGCTTTGCTAGGTCCTGCATGAGAGCCGTGGGCCACTGTGTGAGAAGCATTACCACCCGGAGACCACCATGCTGTGAGGAAGCACAAGCTAACCCATGTAGACACACCGCATGGAGAGGCCCCCCTAACATGGAGAAAGATGGATGCCCAGCTACCCCAAGCTCTCCGAATGTCCGCTGTCCCAGCTCCTGCCACTGACTGCAACTGCATGAGGAATTCTAAGGCAGAACCACCCAGTGGAGCTTTGCATGAATTCCCGACCCATGGAAATCGTGAGAGATAATAAATTGATTGTTGTCATTTTAAGCCAGTGAGCTTGGGGGTGGTTTGCTATGCGGCAATAGATATTCAGAACAATAGATGACGTGATTTAAATACAATGGTTCTTTAATGAGAAAGGAAAGAGCCCAGAGGCCCATTAGAAGCAATTATAGCTAATTACTATGGCGAGTGTAATTACTATGACAAAGAAGGTGAAGTGGTGGTTTCCAGTCAGAGGACCTATTACCAATAATAACAGCGAATAATTAGTAAGGCCAAGTAAGACTTTTAAAAATTGTATTAACTTTATTGGGGTGGCATTGGTTAGTAGCATCACATAGGGTTCAGGTGTAGGTTTCTATGTTACAAGATCTGTATATTGCACTGTGTGCCCACCACCCAAAGTTAGATCACCCTCCATCACCTTATATTAGGCCTCCTTCACCCCCAAGATTTTTTAAAAGTCTTGATTCTGAAAGCACTTCACTTTAGTTAATATGAAATATTTAATGATTATGCCATATTTCTCGAGGGTAATTTGTATAAGTAGTTTTCATCTTACCACTTTTTCTTTCTATTTCAGAAATTCATATTACCAATAAACTATGACACATATTTGGGTTTGTCACAATTCAAAAAGCTACAAATTGGGAGGTTTAGGATCACTATGCAGTGGGAGACTAACTATTTCCTGACCTCAGAACACTCAGTGATGTAATATTTCTATAAGGGAAAGTGAAGGACACTTTTAGTTGATGTAGGACATGCAGCCAGTGGGGCCCTATCTGCGGGCTAAATTTCATGATGGGAAAGGGATGTCAGAGAAGTCTAAGCCTTCTATGGCTCACACTTTCGGTATTCTTTTTGTTCTTGTTGTAAACTATTGAAAGAAAATGAATAAAAATTAAGATCAATGAAATCAAATGTAAAAAAGTAACTTAGAAAATGTACATTTGACCGTTGAACAACATGGGTTTTGAGCTGCACAGGTTCACTTATATGTAGATTTTAAAAAACAACAACAGTACATGTATTTTCTCTTCCTTATGGTTTTCTTAACATTTTCTCTTCTTTAGCTTACTTTACTGTAAGGATACAGTATATAATACATACAACATACAAAATATGTGTCCATTGACTGTGTATGTTATCTGTAAGGCTTCCAGTCAACAGTAAGCTATTAGTAGTTAAGTTTTGGAGGAGTCAAAAGTTAATTGCAGATTTTTTACTGCATCCCTAAAACCCAGGTTGTTCAAAGTCAACTTGTATATGAAAATGTCCAGAGTAAACAATTTCATAGAGAGAAAGTAGATTAGTGGTTGCCTAGAGCTGGAGGGGCTGGGCCTGTTGGAACATGGGCACTGGTTGCTAATGAGTAAAATGAGTATGACATTTCTTTATGGGATGCTGAAAATGTTCTAAAATTGATCATGGTGATAATTGAAAAATTCTTAATATACTAAAAAATATATTGAATTATACAGTTTATTGTTATTTTCCGGTTAATCCTCACCCAAGGTTATTTTTTCATTGATTTTTTTAGAGAGAGTGGAAGGGGAGAGACAGAGAAACATCTATGTGAGAGAGACACATTGATTGGTTGCCTCCCACAAGCCTGCGCCCAGATATGTGCCCTTAACAAGAATTGAACCTGGGACCCTTCAGTCCGCAGGCTAATGCTCTATACTAAGCCAAACCGGCTAGGGCTAAATTATACATTTTAAATGGGAAAACTGTATGGTGTGTTAATTATATCTCAATAAAGCTGTGATTTTCAAAAGTAACATGGGGAAAAAAGTTTATATACTAGTAACATGAAGACAGATAAAAATGAAGCTTCTTTATCATAATTAAAATGTTTTCACTGATGCTTAGAAATTCCCATGGCTAACTGAGAAGATGACGCTGAGATTCCTCTAGGGCAGAGTTTTAACAAACTATTTCTGTAAAAGGCCAGATAGAACATATTTTAGGCTATGTGGGCCAAGTGGCAAAATGGTAGCTGTTACAAAGGTACTCATATAACAACAAAGAACAAATTTCTGCACATTTTGAAGTGATGAAATTTAAAATACAATAATAATGGAGTATAATTTCTTTGTAATACAGGTCTACTAATGAGAAGAATGCAATTCTTTCTTGGGAGATAACATTTCACTTACTTGTTTCAAAGTTAATGTTCTGTATCCTCAAGTGGATTTCAAATGTTCTTCTGAAAAATGAAGTGCTCATTTCATGGCCCATATGAAAATAGGTAGTGGCATATAAGCATAACCAATGGATACAGACAGTAGGGGGGTGAGGGCATGTGCTGGGGGGTGAGAGTGGCGGGGAGAGGTCAATGGCGGGGGAAGGAGACTCCTGTAATACTTTAAACAATAATTTAAATTAAAAAAAAAATAGGTAGTGGGTTGGATGTGGTCTATGGACCAGAGTTTGCCAACCCATATAAAAAATAGGGTAGAGGACTAAATTCCTAAACGCTGGTTTATTAGCACTCTAAACAGAACAAAGAACAAAGTACTACAGAACAAAGTACTACAAACTGCATGGCTTAAAATCACAGAAATTATTAGCTCTCAGTTCTAGAGGCCAGAAGTCTGCAGTCTGCAGGGCCATGCTCCTTCCAAGGCTCTGGGAGAAGATCCTTTTTGCCCTTTTTAGCTGTTGGTAGCCCTAGGTGTTCCCTGGCTTTTGGCAGCATAACTCTAATCTCTGCCTCTGTCTCCACATGGCTGTCTTCCCTCAGTATGTGTCTGTGTTTCTTCTTCTCTTCTTATAAGGACACCAGTCATACCCTAATTCATTATGACCCCATCTTTTTTAAAAAAATATATTTTATTGATTTTTTACAGAGAGGAATAGAGAGTTAGAAACATCCATGAGAGAGAAACATCGATCAGCTGCCTCCTGCACACCCCCTACTGGGGATGTGCCTGCAGCCAAGGTACATGCCCTTGACCGGAATTGAACCTGGGACCCTTCAATCCGCAGGCCGATGCTCTATCCACTGAGCCAAACCAGTTAGGGCTTATGACCCCATCTTAACTGAATACATTTGTGATGAGCCTGTTTCCAAGTATGATCACATTCATTGGTACCTGTGGGGGTTAGGACTTGAACATACCTTTTTGGGATACACAATTTAAACCTCAGCAGCAATGGACTTAGGCAGAGAGCCCTGGAGGATCCTTGGGCCAAAGATATCCTCCTTATTCTGTCATTAGGACAGTGATGCTAGTGATGGCCACCAGATTTAGCTCAGTCTTCATCCTAGGGAGCACTTGCAAACCTGGAGTAAATAGAGAACACCACCCTTCATGGTTCCCAAGGCTTCAAACACTTGGACACTTACTTCTTGTTGCTTTCAGGCCCATAGATATGTTAGGTGCTTTCATTTAAAAGTGTCACTTACTCTTAGAAAAAGAATGAATGTTTCCTGGGTATTTGGGATTTACTGGAAGCTTCATGATACATCTGAGATTGTAGAAAATGGTCTAATTTTTTTAAATATATTTTATTGATTTTTTTACAGAGAAGAAGGGAGAGGGATAGAGAGCTAGAAACATCAATGAGAGAGAATCATCGACCAGCTGCCTCCTGCACACCCCCTACCAGGGATGTGCCCACAGCCAATGTACATGCCCTTGACCGGAATCGAACCTGGGACCTTTCAGTCCTCAGACCAACGCTCTATCCATTGAGCCAAACCGGTTTCGGTGAAAATGGTCTAATTTTTGACTCTATAGTTTGTTTCCACCTTTAAGCTTTTTAGAAAGCTGTTACCTTGGTCCAGGCAAGAGTTAAATGTTGTAGCAGTGATGATGGAGATTGGTGAATGGATTAATGACTTATTCATAGACAGGCTCTACAATATTTGAAAAAAAAACCCATATATATATATATATATATATATATATATATATATATATATATATATGGAGGTGTCAAGAAAAAATATATATACATTTTAAAAGATGCCCAGTCGGGTTTAGCTCAGCAGTTGAGCACTGACCCAGGAATCAAGAGGTCACTGGTTCGATTCCAGGTCAGGGCACATGCCTGAGTTGCGGGCTCAATCCCCAGTAGGGAGCGTGCAGGAGGCAGCCAATTGATGATTCTCTCTCATCATTGATGTTTCTATCTTTCTCGCCCTCTCCCTTCTTCCCTGAAATCAATAAAACTATGTATTTTTTTTTAAAGTAAAAAGAATAACTTTCAGGTTTCTGGCATGAGCCACTGGGTAGAGTGTGGTATGGTAGAATGAAATAGGGCACATTGGAAGAGGTTTAGGGTGGATAATGTTCTATCTGAGCAGCTTGAGAAACAATAAGACAGCCTTCTATGTGGGTCAGAAACTGAAGATATAAATTTGAGAGTTGTTGTTGGGATTTAAGAGGACCAATGAATAATGTCCCCTACCTTCTGGGTTCAGAAACAACTGAGAAATAGATCTTATGGCTCAAAATCTCAACATTTTTATTGGTTAAACTGGATTAAAGAATACAGCTTTGATGTGTAGACAAAACTGGGCTTTTTAATATCTTCCCCCCAAATTTAATCTTTTGGCCCCCAACTGTAAACCTCCCTGTTGCAGAAACTGAACCTGGCCCAGTAGGATTGTGTCATGTAGGAGAGAAAACTGGGAGCCTGCTACCAGGGGCATGGACCCAGAAAAAAAAAAGAGAGAGAGAGAGATGAGAAAGAGAGGCACCCAAGCTATTCGTAAATCACTCCCCTTGGGGAAGGATTGAGTGGTTCAGCAGGAAACAATGGTATACACAAAGAGGTAATTGAAGGGAATATGGCAAAGGGATTATTTGCAGAGGCGTGGACAAGGTTAAAGGTATCAACAAGGGATGTACAAGCATCCAGGAACTACATACAGGAAAGTTCTAATAGGGATAGGGAGGAAGCTCTTACCAGAACTGCGTGGGCGCTGTAGCCAAGGCAGAGGCATTGCCCAACAGGAATGTGGCCGAGGGAAGGAACCAGTGCCAAAACTGTGGCCCTCACTCTCCAGAGGTGAGGGGAGTCTCTAGAGGTGGGGAAGAGAAATATTCGGTCTACTTGCTCTTCCCACTTTTTTTTTTTTTTTGTAATCTTTTCTTTAAAAAAATATATATATAGATTTAAAATATAATTTTATTGGTTTCAAAGAGGAAGGGAGCCCTGACCGGTTTGGCTCAGAGGATAGAGCATCGGCCTGCGGACTGAAGGGTCCCAGGTTCGATTCCGGTCAAGAGCATGCACCTTGGTTGCGGGCACATCCCCAGTGGGAGGTGTGCAGGAGGCAGCTGATCGATGTTTCCCTCTCATCGATGTTTCTAGCTCTCTATCCCTCTCTCTTCCTCTCTATAAAAAAAATGAATAAAATATATTTTAAAAAAAAGAGGAAGGGAGAGGGAGAAAGAGATAGAAACATCAATGATAAGAGAGAATCATCAATCGGTTGCCTCCTGCATGCCCCCCACTGAGGGTGGAGCCCACAACCCGGGCATGTGCCCTTGACCGGAATCAAACCTGGGACCCTTCAGTCCACAGGCCGACACTCTATCCACTGAGCCAAGCCAGCGAGGGCTAAAATATATTTTTATTGATTTCAGAGAGGAAGGGAGAGGGAGAGATAGTTAGAAACAGTGATGAGAGAGAATCATTGATTGGCTGCCTCCTGGACGCCCCCCCACTGGAGATCGAGCCTGCAACCCGGGCTTATGCCCTGACCTCAATTGAACTGTGACCTCCTGGTTCATAGGTCAACACTCAACCACTGAGCCATAGGCCTGTCGGGCGACTTCCCACTTTCTGAACTTCCTCTCATAGACCAACCCACAGGAAACCAGCGGACTATAGAGACCGGGAATGCAGTCTGTAGCAGTCAGCCTGCCCAGGCACAGAGGAGGCAGAAAAGGTGGGGGATGGGCAACCGAAAAATGACCAGCCCATGGTTAGTACGGGCTGGAGAGAGGGAGAGAGGCCACTCTCCTTCCTATGCTGGCAGCGAGCTTCCCGAGATGAGCATTAGAAGCCTGCTGTCCTCCTCTCACCTTCATGAGGTTAACCCCCACACCCCAACCCCTACCATCCTCTTCTCCTTTGAGTCCCTTTGCTCCAAGAAGGCTCTGAAGTGGGGGCGGAACGGTTCTTTAAATTATCATTGCCCGTTGTACCCTAGGGTGAAAACTCATCACTCTCCTCCTTCCTATCTCCTATTTGCTCAGCTGTGTTGTCCAACTGGTTTACTAGACGATCTGCAAAGGATCAAGTGACAATATAAATGTATGATGTTTGACAATGATGCGAAGCTAATAAAATTAAAATGTCCCAAATAACTTCCATCTGTTACAGTATTTCATTGGTTTAAAGATGTGAATTTTCCCTCTACATTTTATTGCAATCTCATCAGCCAGGCAGCTGTTAGGAGAAGGTATCCTTACCTGCCACATGCATCAAAACTGGCAGAATGGGTGTCTGTAGCTTAGAAGAAAATCCAGCAGACAGAGCGGAGCACTGTGATAAAATGCTCCATCACCAGTGCTCTTGATGACACAGGGTGATACCATCTGGTACCACACAGGCCACTTCGAGTTTAGAGACAAAAAGCAGATTTCTGATTGCAAGGCTGCGAGAGTGAGAGAAGTAGAATGGGGGAATGACTGCTAATGGATACAGTTTTTTTTTTAGGGGGTGATGGTGATGAATATTCTGGGATAGGTGGTGGTGATGGTTGCACAATTTTGTGAATATACTAAAAACCATAGAATTGTATATTTTAAAAGGATGAGTTTTAGGCTATGCGAATGATCTCTCAATTTTTAAAAAGTGATTCAGAACATTGAAAAAAGTTGGACCTGAGTAGACACTTCTCCAAAGGAGACGTACAGATGGCCAATAGACATATGAAAAAACTAGAGGCCTGGTGCATGAATTCGTGCACCGGTGGGGTCCCTTGGCCTGGCCTGTGGGGATCGGGCCAAGCCGGCCCAGTGCATGGATTCATCCAGGGCGTGTCTGGCCCGTCTTTCCCAGTCCCAATCAGCCGGACCCCAGCAGCAAGCTAACCTACTGGTTGGAGCGTTTGCCTCCTGGTGGCCAGTGTACATCATAGCAACTGTTATAATGGTCTAATGGTCAAACGATCGAATGAATGGTCGGACACTTAGCATATTAGGCTTTTATTATCTAGGATGCTCAATGTCCCTAATCATCAGAGAAATGCAAATTAAAACCACAATGAGATATCACCTCACAGCAATCAGAATGGCTGTCATCAACAAATCAACAAACAACAAGTGTTGGTGAGGATGTAGAGAAAAGGGAACGCTTGTGCACTGTTGGTGGGAATGCAGACTGGTGCAGCCACGGTAGAAAATAGTATGGAGTTTCCTCAAAAAAATCAGAAATGGAACTGCCATATGGCCCAGAGGTTCCATTTCTGGTAATATATCCAAAGAAACTGGAAACACTGATTCAAAAGATTATATGCAGTGTTGTTTACAATAGCTAAGATTTGGAAGACCTCCAAGTGCCCATCAGAGGAGTGGATAAAAAAGCCGAGGTACATTTACACAATGGAATGCTACTCGGCAGTAAAAAAAGAAGGAAAGCTTATCTTTTGTGACTGCACGGATGGACCTAGAGGGTATTACGCTAAGTGAAATAAGTTGGTCAGAGAACGTGCCTTACAATTTCACTTAAATGTGGAAACCAATGAACAAAATAAACTAACAAACAAAATAGAAATAGACTCATAGATACAGAGAACAGACTGACCGTTGTTAGAGGGGAGGGGGTTGTGGAAAAAGGTGAAGGGATTAAGCAAAAAAAAAAAACCCCAAAAATCCTCATAGACATAGACAACAGTACGGTGATTACCAGAGGGAAAGGGGGCTGGGGGAGAAGGTAGACGAGAGTAAAAGGGGGATAGATGGTGAGGGAAGGAGACTTGATGTGGGGTGGTGAACACACAATACAGATGATGTGTTATAGAATTATACACTTGAAACCAATATAATTTTATTAACCAATGTCACCTCAATAACTTCAATACAACTAAAAAAATAAAACCCTTAGCAATTCTAGAGGCAAGATTAAAATCATTTCAGAACGTATTTTCTTGGGAAGAGCCCTCAATTTTCTTCCACTTCTTCACTTTTCCATTTCTTCCATCACCAGCCACAGAAGAAGAAGTTAAAAAAAAAAGACTCTAAAGTTAATAAGACATGAAAGATTACCTGGCACCAGCTCCACACCCAAGAAATTTAGAAAACTAGAACAAATCTGCTGGCCGCTAAGGGCATGTAGACCAGTTGTGTCAGTCCTGACTGTAGGTTGTGAGCTGTAGAAACCAACTCAGCCTGAGTTAAGCTGAGAAGGAATTTATTGATGGTTCTTTGGGCAGTTGGGGGAATTGTAGGGAAGTTTGGAAAACCTGTCTGTGAGTAGTATGACCTATAAAGTGGTCCCATGAGGACACTGTCGTCAACAGCTGAGCTGTGCACTCATTGTCGTGGGGAATTTTCTGCTGGGGCTGTGTCTGTGCATCTCTGACTCCTGATTCAAGATACTCCTGTGGGTGTGTCTCACAGACTGAGCCTTGGTCACGTGGCTGCACCCTTGTCTTAGGCTTCAAGGGAAGCTGGGGAAGTAGATGGAATTTTCTGCTTTTGTAAAAGGAGAGGGAAGAGGTTCAGATGATGGGCAGCCAAAAGTCATGACAAATGTCTACTTCAATCAAAGTAAAGTTCTCAGAACCTCAGAACACACATAGTTTTGGCATTAGCTGAAGACCTGGGCAGAGGCCTAGCAGTATCTGGGGAAGAAGGGAAGACTAAGAAAACACGAGAGAAAATCTTGTCCATATCAGTCTTGTCTGTATGTCAATTTTCTACAGTTTTTGACCTGTGAAATTTACAGTGTTGGGAAAAGACTTTCATCAAGAGGCTAATTACGACTTAAGTTTACCATATTATATACTAGAAGCCCAGTGCATGATTTAATCATGCACGTGTAAGCTGTCTGTCCGCTGGTCGGCAGCTCTGAAGTCCCTGGGCCCCTAGGGCGAGGCGGGGCGGGGGCGTGGTCCTCCTGCGGCCGGAGCCCAGGCCAGGGTCTTGCCTTTGCCTCCCGCCCAGGAAGGCTGGGGCCCCCGCCACGTGCTCCTGCGGCCCAACTGCCGCCAGACTCCTCCCTGGGAGCCGCGCCGCCTGCCCACCCCCGCCCCCCCCACCCGCCTCCAAACCTCCAGAACGCAGGCTGGGCTCGCTGCCCCAGAGGCCTGTCTGTGCCGCAGCACAGCCATGGCGCAGACGCTGAGCTCGCGTCGCCGCTGGCAACGAGAGCTCAGCGTCCTGCCGGCCCAATCACCACCCCAGCCACCCCGAGTCCCGCCCCCTGTGTCTCCCGCTGGCCCAATCGTGGGCGTAGCGGAGTGATGGTAATTTAAATATTACCTTTTTATTATGTAAGATGGAAATTGAAACCTTCCCTGAAATTCAATTTCCCCTGTGTCCCTGTCAAACCAAGGATACACCCACATTTCTCTGGTGAGCCATTACTGCACTAGTGTGCTGTCTCACGGGGGGTTGGGGTGGGGGTGGGGGAGGAGCCTTGATTTAAAGAATTTGCCAATTTCCTTGGTGTAAATACTCACACCGTGGAAAATTTCAAGCCACCGAAGTTGTGGCTCAAAATCCCTGAATATGTAACTATCAGCTTTTCTGAGCCTCACCCTACCCCCTCAAGAGCCATTGCCTTTTGACTGGAATTTCTTAGGCCTGTACTACCTGCCCTCTAAAGCAGTTTTCTCACTTGTTTAATCTGGAGAATCACTCCTAGTGGATTCCTCAACTAAAGCTGCTATTGAGTATGTGTTCCATGAGGGCAGAGGTCTTTGTTCACTGCTGTAATCCCAGTGCCTAGAACAGTACCTGGCACAGAGAAGCTTCTCAATACATACTTGTTTGTGGTGGTGGTTCTGAAGCTCTTTCCTGGGGCTGGTGAGGATAATCGCCTCTGCCATGTGCTACTCCAGAGAATGCTGCCTTTCTCTTGGGCAGTAAAGCTGTGGTGATGGCAGCAGAGACTTTCCTTAGATATTGTCTATCTTCCTGGGTGGGTGATCCTTCATGGGTGCTGTTGTTTTACTGGACCAACATCTAACCCAGGCGTGGACTCTGTCTACCACTATCCTACCTAGTTCACCTGTAGCTTATTTCATCTTCCTATGCCTTCCTTGTCCCCCTCTAAAAGTTTCCTGGGTATGTTCTGTAAGGGCACAGCCCAGGCCTGCATTCTCTCCTTTAGTAATTTAGCCACCTTGAAAATCACTGGTAATGCTTCATCATCCCAGACCTCCCCCCTCTAATCTGGCCCCAGTTGCATGACTGCCTGATATAACTGTCACAGTCATTAAAGGGTGATTCCCCCAATTACACTTATTGTTGACTCCTTATCTGACCTTTTAAGAGGGCACTTCTCAAAAGCTTCCTGGAACTGCCCTCCCTGGTTGGGGGTGGTGGGGTGTAGATGATTTCAGTCTGTTCTCTGAAATCTCATCTTCCTGTATTGAGGTCTCTGGATCCTAGTCACCCTTCTGGTCTAGTACTAACCAAAACAAACAAAAAGGGTTACTAAGACCTTCCTTGAGAGCAGTTAGGTCCAAGCATATCTCCTTTCACCTTTCATATTGGACTATCCTGGCCTCCACAATCAAAACCCTTCTCTTAAGGAATTCCTCCTCTCTACATGGCAGTGGTGGTAGGCTCAGTGCTGGCCAATCAGGATGGACCCTGGCTGCAAACAACCAAGTTGTGCCTCTGGATGAACCCCAGGCTTCCCCTGCTGACCACCGCCCTCCAATATCAACCTGTCTCCTTTACTTATTTTTTTCTCTCTCCAACTTTAAGATCAATGTTTTGTTAAAGAAAAAAATTATTCATGGCTCTTGTGAAAGCACGGTAAGGCAGACTTAATTCAGGACGATTGTGGTAGGAGTAGGGACCACTGCAATGGAGTTTTACAGTTGTCAAATACAGGAGACAAAAGTGGGAATTTATAACCAAGGAGCAGGGCGGGGGTCAGTGGATGAAAAATTATTGACACATCAGGGGTGAAACAAAAAAGATGGTCTGTCACCTATAAAATAAGGGCCCCTTTTCCTCTATTTGTTCATTGATGAAAAACCACCACCCTCTGTGGCCGAACTTCTAAATATGAGTCTCTGACCGAAGCCATGGCCAGGCTTAAATAACAAATTTAGAGAGGACGTTGATCTAGGTAGTGGGGTTTGAAGGTGATTCTAGGAGTCTGTAGGTAAGTCATAAGAAATCAAGAGCCCTGGTCGACGTGGTTCAGTGGTTAGAGCATCGGCCCGCAAACCGAAGGGTCGCAGGTTCGATTCCAGTCAAGGACACGTACCAGGGTTGCAGGTTCCCCGTCCTGATTGGGGAGTATGCAAGAGGCAACCAATTGAGGTGGCTCTTGAACATTGATGTTTCTCTCTCTCTCTTCTCTCTTCCTCCCTACTCCCTTACTTCCACTCTCTCTAAAATCAATGGAAAAAATACCCTCCAGTGGGGATAAACCCAAAAGATAAAGAAATCAAGAGGTTAATTCCACCGCAGTTCACTCCTTGGCTCTAAAACTGGACTCAGTTCAACACAATATAAAGAGGAAGAGAGTTTGAGGCAGGTGATTTAATGCACCTAAAAGTTAGAACCACTCTAACCCCGTGGTTCTGAAGTGGTCCTCAGATAAGCAGCATTAGCATCACCTGGGAACTTGTTCAAAATGCAAATTCATAGGCCTTCACTCAGACCCACTGAATCTGGGCGTGGAAGCCCAGGAAATAACTATAACAAGCTCAAGAGGTGATTCTCATGAATGTTAGAGTCTGAGAACCACAGCTCCCAGGACAGGAAGTTTCATGTGAAACCTTGCTTTGGGTTGTTCCTGCCCAGAAATATGGTAGGAGCAGCAAGAAATTTTCCCAACCACTAATGCCTAAAGAATTTGTTTGCTGAAGCTCTGCATGTTTTAAGTGATGGAAAGACTCAGTTAATCCCCATGTTGGGCAAAAACCTGCACAGCCTGTGTACACTGAGGTTGCAACGACCTGGGTTTGCCGAGGCTCTGAGACACGCATCTCATTAAACTGCTGGGTCTTAAAGCAGTCAAGGACCTAGAAGTCCTGTGTTTACTAACGTACTGACACCTCCTATCCCAGCCACACCCGAAACATCCTTCTCACGGGATATATCTTAAATCTCCAAAGCTCTATCTTTATTTTTCTTAAGCTCCCCTGATTTGTGGGCCATGTACTGAGTTTGGGGTGAGGAGGAGACAAATCAACCCTCCTTCCGAATTCTGATCCAACTGAAAAGAAGGGTTTAGGCCACTGCTAGGGGTCAGTATACCAACCCTATTGCTGATAACACTGAATTGGGAGGTACAGCTGGAAATCTGCAGCCATTATTGGGCTTCCTCATACCTTCCCCCTGAATTGAATCTCCCCACCCCAGCTGCCAGGCCTCCTGGTCTGCTAAGGGCATTGCCAGACTTAACCGTGTTGTCACTAGAGCTAGTGCAGTCTTTCTCAAACCTTCACAATCAGCTCATTCATCTGGTCTTTGGAGAAGAAAGGTAAGTTGTGGCCAGATGGCCAGGAGAGGGGCTCCAGTACTGTTTCTTCCTGGGGTGGATGTGAGGATGGAGGAATGAGGTTTTCCCTGACTGTGGGAATAGTATTTGAGGTCATTGGCACCAATGAAAGAGTCTAAAATGGGAAGAGGGAAAGGTCAGGACTGAGGCTGGAGGAAGGTCCACATCTAAATGTGGTTTCAGACCTAACCGGTTTGGCTCAGTGGATAGAGCGTCGGCCTGTGGACTGAAGGGTCCCAGGTTCGATTCCGGTCAAGGGCATGTACCTTGGTTGCAGGCACATTCCCAGTAGGGGGTATGCAGGAGGCAGCTGATCGATGTTTCTGACTCTCTATTCCTCTCTGTAAAAAATAAATAAAATCTATTTTAAAAAATAAAAATAAATAAATGTGGTTTCAAGGGGGAAGCCAAAGAGACTGAGAGGAGAGGCCAAAGAGAGGAATGTGTGGTGCCACACAGGCCAAGGGAGGAGTGTTTTATGGAGAGAGTGGTCAGCAGGGTCAAAGTTTCCCCGAGGCAACAGTAAAACAAGGAACAAAAACTGTTCCTTAGATTTAGCCACTTGCAATTTGCTGGTGACCTTACTGAAGGTTGGCGGGGGGGTGAGGGGGGAGAGAGGCAGGGGGCAAGCTTTGGGGTAGTCGCTGAAGGGTGTCCAGGGGGAGGGTTCTTTAAGGGGGACACAGCTTGTCTGAAAACTGATGGGGAAGGACAGGTGTATGTGCTTGTAGTGGTTGTGGCGGGCCAGAGTAGGCTGCACCCCACTGGCCAGGCCAGGGGTCTTGGGTGCAGGGCTCTGTCTGTCTGTCTCACCTTTTTCTAATTTGCACAAAGACGCAGTGTGAGCTAACAGCAGCCCTGGATGGGAGGATGCTGGTACCCAGGAGAAGGAATAAAGGATAGTAGGTCAGCCCTCCCAGTGTGGCTCAGTGGTTGATCATTGACCTGCGAACCAGGAGGTCATGGTTCAATTCCTGCTCAGGCCACATACCAGGGTTGCGGGCTCGATCCCCAGGTGGGGGACATGCAGGAGGCAGCCAATCAATGATTCTCTCTCATCATTGATGTTTCTATCTCTCTCCCTCTCCCTTCCTCTCTGAAATCAATAAAAATATATTTAAGAAAAAAGGTTAGTAGGTCATATATTCACCTGCAAGGCCAGGACCAGTGGCTGGCGGCTCTGGCTTCACGTTCAGAGATAGCTTCAAAGCCCTTAGGGCAGAAACAACAAGGCTCTTCTTCACTGAAAGTGTTTGCCCATATTCCTGCCAGAAATTATTTTAGCATCAATTGACCAAGAATTTAAATCCTGATCTGGTAAGATGACCAGGATCCAATGGTCTTAACCCTCCCCTAGTGACAACACATTAGTTCCCTAGAGGCCCATGCATCAGATTACTGGTAGGGAGGCCTACAAACAGACCAGCCTCTAATTTGGAGGGTCTCATAGGTCTCTCAGTATTTGTTTTCCTTATTTTTTTAAATGTTTTTTTAAAATTAATTTTAGAGTGAGAGGAAGGGAGAAATAGAGATAGGAAGAGAGAGAGAGAAACAGGGGAGAAACATAGATTTGTTGTTCCGCTTATTTATGCATTCATTGGTTGGTTCTTATAAGTACTCTGACCAGGAATCCAACCCTCAACCTTGGTGTATTGGAAGGATGCTCTAAGTCTAACCAACTGAGCTACCTAGCCAGGGCCTGTTTTCATTCGTACTTTGTTTTCCTGTAATATTAATTAAATTCCATAAATAGAAATGTATTGCTATAAAAATATGTTTAGTTTATGTTAAGAATTAAACCTGTTATTGAAAGGAAAAAAATTAGGATTACTGCCAAAAATTTATTTTAAATTGGCTTCCAGATAATTTAGATATGTAAGTTATTTTTTTAAATACACAAGCACACACCACACCAATCATATCAAATAAGTTTTTAAAGTCTAAACTTTGGATAGTATAATTAATAAACAATTTTAAGTTAATGAAAATCTATCCATGTTCTTGGTGTTCAAGGGTAAGTGAAATCATAATATAAAGATTTATTAGGAACTGATTAGGTGGAGGAATTAACTGAAATATCCAAGAAAAAGTATGGTAATTAAAATTACACTACATTTGGTAGCCAGAAACTTAAAACAAACTCTTTCCCAAGAATAAATTAGTACAGAAACATTATTCTACTCACCATATAGCATGTATGCCAGATGTCTTTAGCAGACAAAATATTACACTGGGATGTAACAGACTTCCAACAACATAATAAGAAAACACAGCAGGGAGAAAAAGATGGCAGCTGGCAGGACGGAGGTGAGAGAGAGGAAGTGAGTGAGTGAGGGTATGAAAGGAGAGTGTGTGGATGTGCGTGGGGGTGTGCGTGAGTGAGGGAGGGAAAGTTAAATCTCGCAGGAGCAGCAGGGGCTGGCAGACAGGCTCTCCTTGACAAGGAGAGACTACCACCGCTGCGGGCACTCCCTGGACGGCGGGACTCCAGCACGGAGCCCACGCCATCTTGAAGGGGAGAACAGCCTTTTTTAGGAACTCATCAACACCACCAACCAGACAGGCCTTGGAACTGCCCCGCAACCCAGCAGCCACTCCAGCCAAAATCCTGCTACCCCAGCTGCAGACCCGCGGACCCTGGGACCTCCACCTCCAAAGGTGCACTGCTCAGCAGCACAAGACACCCATGAAAAACACACATGGTGTCAAAACAAGCCAAAGGAAAATCATTAGGGCAAAAAATGAAAAAGGATCCCAAGTCAAATTTATAGAAAAGATTCCTTTATTAACTTTTGGTCGAGAATATGTTTGTATATTTTCAGAAAACAACTCCAAGACCATGTGGATTCCTGCAACAGAGAGGAATTGACAGGACTGCTCCAGCCATGAAGACAGAAGAGAAAGAGTCCAGAGATGGAAGATGCTGATGACGCCTTGCCATACTAGCAGTCAGCAGCTGTGCATTGCTGCAGGTTGCCCAGGACCAAACCAGAGAGGGTCGGACCTGCATTACCACCATTTGTCCACCATCCAGAACTAAAATATCATTGCTGACGTGTACACATAAGGAACTCTTTGACATTGAAATTGGGACTCAAAAGAACTGTTGGCCCAGAAAGAAACTACAGACTCATTTGCCTGTCAGCATAACCATTATTGCTTGTCTCATTTTCGGTTCTTATAAGTGTATTTCTAGTATCACATGATCTCACTCATCTAGGGGAAATAATGAACAACATAAACTGATGAACAAAAACAGACCTGGAGACAGGGAAGCATTGATCAGACTGTCAAACCTCAGAGGGAAGGTAGGGGAGGGTGGGGGTAAGGGAGAGAGATCAACCAAAGGACTTGTATGCATGCATATAAGCCTAACCAGTGGTCACGGACAACAGGGGGGTGGGGGCATGCGTGGGGAGGGGTTTGGGATGGGAATGGGGGGATGGGGACAAATATGTAATACCTTAATCAATAAAGAAATTGGGAAAAAAAAGAAAACACAGCAGGGAGTATTTATAGATGAAAATAACTTCTGAGATTTTGGCCTTTCTTTTGTATGGGGTCCAAGATGGAGTGATCTTTGCAAAAGTCCATTCTAGGGTAACAGGGTCTTCTGGCAGTTTTAATGTGGTCTGTTCTTCTTCTGAGGCATAGGAGGAAGCTGACTACATCTTCTACTGGACATAAAGGACACATGGTCACTTCAAAGACATATAACAGGTAGAGGCAGAAAATGATTGCTGGTTCGGGCATGCCTGAGACAGAGGGCTATTGTACCCAGAGATGAAGAGAGAGGAACCAGGATGGCCCTCTCTACGTACAAAATATTCTTTAATATATTAGAAGGATTGCCAGTGGGGCGAGAAGTGGGGAATGGAGAGGATAGGAAAGCCCGGCTGGCCAGCCAACATGGCTCAGTGTTTGAGCATCAACCTATTAACCAGAGCACATGCCCAGGTTGTGGACTCAGTCCCTAGTAGGGGGCGTGCAGGAAGCAGCCGATTGGTGTTTCTCATTAAAGCTTCTATCTCTCTATCCCTCTCCCTTCCTCTCTCTCTAAAATTAATCAAAATATATTTTAAAAAAATAAGACTGCTTCAAATTTTAAAAGAAAGGAAAGGAAATAAATACATAAATAAAACAAGAGTGATCTTTTACCACCCAATGTAATAATAATATATAATAATAAAAGGGTAATATGCTAATTAGACAGGACATCTTCCAGACGTCATTCCGGGCATCCTTCCTGACAAAGCCAGGGCTGGAGGGAAGCCAGCCTGGGTCCCTGGTGCCTGCACGTGGCCCGAGGGAAGCAGCCCGGGTCCCGGGTGCCAGAGGAAAGCTGGTGCCAGCAGCCAAGGGAAAGAAGGCCTACTCTTGCACGAATTTTCATGCATCGGGACTCTAGTGATATAATGATAATGATGACAATGTACCATGAACTGAGAGTAATATTAATAGTTCAATAAAAAAACACATCATACTTACATAAATAAAACCAAGGTTAATTATAAAGTAGGTTTGAACAGAGCAAATAGTAAGCTAAGAAAGTCACTAGGAAGAAATGATAAAGATAAAAGTAGAAATTATAGAAACAGAGAAAATAAAATCAATAGATATGATTAATAAATCTGGATAAATCAGAAATCCGTGTTTTTTTCTTAGTAAATTAACAAATTAGACAAATCACAGGTAATATTTTCAAACCATCATAATATCTGAAAACAGTTTATACCGATGTGATCCATGTTGTATTTGTAAATGAGATGTTTTGATTTTGGAAATTGGGCTTGCATTATTATTAGTTTATTTTCCAGTTTTATTAAGGTTTATGAAAATTATAAATTGCATGTAGTTAAGGCACACAATTTGGTGATTTTATATATGTATCCATTGTGAAGAAAATTACCATATTCAAGCTACTTAACATACCCATCACCTCACATAGTTACCATGTTTTTTATGGTTGTTGTTTTTTGTATGTGCGTAGGGGGTAAACACTTAAGATCTATCTTCTTAACAAGTATACAATATAGAGTTATTAACTAGAGTCACACTGTTGTACATTAGGTCTCCAGAACTTATTGATTTAATGTAATAAACTTTGTAGCCCATGGGGGAAAAAAAAATAAAGTAGGTTTGTTTTCAGTGCCTTTTTCCTTCCCCCTCACACCCTTTTCCATTTCTTCTTTCCTAACTGTCCTTCCCCCCACTCCTCATGGTGAGCCCCTGCCCAGCAGCATCTCACGCTGGCCACACGCTCGTCCTTTCCCCCTCCTGGGTACTGTTCTGTGCTCTGCTTCACTCCCTAGAACTGAGAACCACGTCCCTTAGACCCAGGCAAGAGGGGCCCCCTTGCTGAGTCCTGCACTTTGGAAACTGCTCCTGGCATGTCTCTCTTCACTGGGGTGAGGAGTGAAATATATATAAAAAAATATATATATAAAATATATATATATATATATATATTTGATTTCAGAGAGGAAGGGAGAGGGAGAGATAGAGAGAAACATCAATGATGAGAGAGAATCATTGATCAGCTGCCTCCTGCTTGCCCCCTACTGGGGATCGAGCCCACAACCCCCTCATACTAGTATGCCCTGACCGGGAATCGAACCATGACCTCCTGGTTCATAGGTTGATGCTCAAACACTGCGCCACACCAGTCGGACTAGTTTTGTATTCTTTCTTCACAGATGCCATTGTATGATAGAAATTTTAAATGGGAAGGCTGTGATACCACCTAAAAGAGGCTTCATTAGTGATGCAAATAGCCAGGCTGCCAGAAGGATTCTTTGGTTAGGAGGAGGACTAAGGAACCTGGGAGGGCCTCCAGAGCAGGACACAGGTAGGAAACCTGCTTCAGGACCTAGTTGAGGCAGAAAAGACCCAGGGCAAGTCCCGTTCCTGTGGGTCACGCATTCCACGGAGCCCTCTACCTTTTATTTGTCTTCCTCTGTTCTCCCTCTTTCCTCCCCCTTCCCCCAGACTCCCATTCTGTATTCTTTTATGTGTTCTCATTTTCATTAAGGCACATTAGAGATTAGATAGGATTACCGGGACAGGCAATGGCTCGTCTTTGTTAAAGAGAACTTTTTGGAAAAAAAAAAAAAAAGGGAAACCCAAAACTATCTCCCCCTTTAAATAACTTGTATTTCTTTCATGCCAACCAACGCGTGGGGATTTCCGCCAGGATCTCTTTTACCAAGGCTGTTTGTTTTGTTTTTCACTTGTGTTAGGGACTAACTCATTCATTAAACCAATATTTACTAAGCTTGTATCATAAGCAAGCACCGCTCCAGGTGCTGGAGAAATTGGAGTGAACTGAAATGACAAAAACCCTGCCCTTGTACCCTGTACACTCTACCTGGGAAACCAAACATTAAACAAAATCACAGTAGTGTGTGTGTGTGTGTGTGTGTGTGTGTGTGCGTGTGTGGGGTGTGTGTGTGTGTGTGGGGTGTGTGTGTGTGTGTGTGTGTGTGTGTGTGTGTTGTGTTTAGTTGTGAGAAGTGCAGGGGAGAAAATAAAGAGGGGTTCAGTATAAAGTAAGGTTGTCAGGGAAGGTGACATTTAAATAAAGACTTGGAGGAGGAGGGGAAGAGGCACAGGATGTCTGAAGGAGGAGCATTCTTGGCATGGAGAAGAGCCAGAGGCCAGAGCATGCCTGGCAAGTTGAGGGATCAACAAGCAGGCCAGTGTGACTGAAACAAGAAAGGATGAGCATGCGAAGAGTAGAAGATGAGGTCAGAAAGGTGCGGGTGTGTGGGTGGGGAATCATGGAGGGCCTTTATAAGCATGTTGATTGACAAGATGGGAAACTACTGTGTGGGTTAAGCCTCGAAGTGACATGATCTGACTCGCTGTGTTGAAAATAAGCTGTGAAGGACCGGGGTGAAACCAGTTTAGGAGGCTCCTGAAATAGTCTAAGGGAAAGAAGAAAGTATCACAGATCAGGATAATAATAATGGAGACCGTGAGGAGTGGTGAGATTCTGGGTATATTTTGAAAATAGAGTAAAAATGATTTGCTAGTCGTTGGTTGTGGGATGTGAGAAAGGCAGTGAAATAGAACATCAGGTTTTTTACTTCAGCAACTAGAAAAGGGGAGTTGCTATGAGCTGAGAGGGAAGCCATCAGGGATGCAGGTTGGGGAGACAATCAGGAACTCAGTTGTGGGAATTTACATTCCAGATTCCTGTTGGATGTCCAAGTGGAGAGGCCAGATATATGAGTTTGGAATTCAGGGCCAAGGTCAGGTCTGAGGATAAATTTTTGGGAGTTATCAATGAGTAGGTGGCATTTAAAGCTAAGAAATGATGAAATTTTTGAGTAACTTATAGTAGATGGAAAAGAGAAGTCTCAGACAGGAGTCCTGGAACAGTCTAGTGTTTATGGCGGGGAGGGGGGGGCGGCGAGGAGAGATGAGGAAAACAAGCAAAAAAATAAAAATAAACCCATACATACACAAAAGAGTGAGCCAATGAGATAGGAGGAGACTAGAAGGGTCTGGTGCCTGTCCTAAAAGGCAAGTGAAAAAAGATATGTCAAGGAGGTGGGAGAAATCAACTGTGCCCATAGTTGCTGACAGAGCAAGTAACATGTGACTGCGAATCCTCCAAAGTCAAAGTCTTCCGTAACCTTGAAAAAAGTAATGTCAGTGGAGTTGGGGGCGGGGAGGAATGGAAGTCTTGTTGGAAAGGTTCAAGAACAAATGAAGAGAAATAATTACAGTCAGTATGAACCATGCTTTGAAGGACATTTGGTAGTGTGGTATGTTTTTTGTAATCTTTTAAAAAAATTTCATTTTCAATTTACATTCAATATTATTTTGTTAATTAATATTATTATTTTGTCAATATTATTATTAGTTTCAGGTGTACAGCATCATGGTTACTATCATATACTTTACAAATTGTTCCCCTAGATATTTTGAATTACCCACCTGGCACTATACATAGTTATTATAATACTAGAGGCCCGGTGCATGAATTCATGCACCGGTGGGGTCACTCGGCTTGGCCTGAGGGGATCAGGCTGAAACCAACAGTTCGACATCCCCCAAGGGGTCCCGGATTGTGAGAGGGTGCAGGCCAGACTGAGGGACCCCATGGGTGCATGAATCCATGTACCAGGTCTCTAGTATGCATATAAGATCTTTGGTTAATCTCTTCCCACCCAGCCCCCTCCCCTTTTCCCTCTGAGATTCATCAGTCTGTTCCATGTTTCTATGCCTGTGGTTTCTGCTTCTGCATTGAGTGTCTGCCCCCTGGTGGTCAGTGCGTGTAATAGCTACCAGATGGTCAAACGGTCGGATGGTCAGACGGTTGGCTGGTCGCTTAGGCTTTTATATATAGAGATTATTAACTATATTCTCTATGCTGTACTTTATATCCCTATGACTGTTTTGTGACTACCAATTTGTACTTCTTTTTAAAAATTAAAAAAAACAAATTTCCTATTGTCTTCAGAGAGGAAGAGAGAGT
This sequence comes from Cnephaeus nilssonii, assembly GCF_951640355.1. Lineage (NCBI taxonomy): Eukaryota > Metazoa > Chordata > Mammalia > Chiroptera > Vespertilionidae > Cnephaeus > Cnephaeus nilssonii. The sequence continues at coordinate 34,753,588 of NC_137086.1, read as the reverse complement.
GAAAGAGAATAGAAACATCAATGATGAGAGAGAATCATTGATCAGCTGCCTCCTGCGTGCCCTACACTGGGGATCGAACCTGCAACCTGGGCATGTGCCCCAACCTGGAATCGAACCATGACCTCCTGGAATCGAACCATGACCTCCTGGAATCGAACTATGACCTCCTGGTTCATAGGTCGACACTCAACCACTGAGCCACGCAGCCAGGCCCAATTTGTACTTCTTAATCACTTCACCTTTTTTACCTATCCCCCAGCCCCCCTCCTCTCTGGCAACCATCAGTCTGTTCTCTGTATCTATGAGTCTGTTTCAATTTTATTTGTTTGTTTATTTTGTTCTTTAGATTCCATACATAAGTGAAATCATGTGGTATTTGTCTTTCTATGACTGACTTATTTTATCCATATTGCCGCAAATGGTAAGTTTTCATTCTTTTTTATGGAGGAGTAATATTTCATTGTATAAATGTACCAGAGCTTTTGTATTCACTCATCTATTGATGGGCACTCTGGTTGTGAGGCCATTAATTTTAAATGGAAGAGATAAATGGGGCTCAAGCTAGAGGAAGAAGTAGGGTTGAGCGAGTTTTTTAAAGATAGGAGAAATAACACATTGGTAGATTGATGGAAAAGATCCAATAGAGAGGGAAACGTTGAAGATTCAGGGCTAATGGACTCTATCTAGGAATATCAAGAATATCTACATCATATTGAATGTTTGTATGTTTTAGGTTTTTATATGTTATTCATTCTTTAACACATAAATATGTACTATAGGTTTCCCATGCTTTTCTAAAGTTTGCATTTTACCATTTTAATATTACATAAGACCTACATTAGTACTGAACCTGTTTTTCCCAGCCAAAAGAAATCTAAAGAGGATTTTTGCTTTTATTAAAAAACAAAAAGGTGCACCTCAAGCAGCGAGAGCGGCACCACCACCCTCCTTCTTCAGGAACCACACCCTGCATCTCAGCACCCAGCTGCCATAGCTTGGACCTGTGTCTGTGAGTGTCTGAATTGTATCTAGATTAATTTTGTCAGCAAGGTGCGTCCTAAGGTATCAGAAAAGCCTGAGAGCTCAGTGTAAAACTGGACGTAATTAAGTGTTTTGATTGTGGTGAAGGAAATAAAGACATTGGGTGTGCATCGAATTTTGGGTCTGGGAACGCTCAAAAACGTTTCCGTGTAAATGAATGGTAATTGCTTCTTCACTTGACACCATTTCGGTTTACGAAAGGTTTCGTAGAAATGCTCTACTTTGGAAGTGCAAGGGAAACCTGTATTTTTTTTTTTCCCAGAAAACTTTTGCAAGTTGTTTTATTTACAATGCCAACTTTTAAAAAGTCACTAAACTAAAGTTAACTAGACAATTAACCAGGCAGAAATCGCTTTGCAAAAAGAGGGAAAGCCCAAAATGCCACTTTCTATAGAGAACCCACAATTCAGTTTTATTCAGAGCAAAGAAAAAAGGTACTTTTGATCATACGGGAAGAAACTCAGCCATAGGTTTGGAATCTGTACCCAAACTACACATGCAATGAAGACAATATTCTGCTAATACAATTGATTTGCTGCTGCATTTGTCTACTGTTTGCCTACTATTAACCATTATGAACAGAGCAGTGCAACTAGTATTTGGAACAATCCTTACAGTGTTACAGTGTCAGGCACAACTTTTCACTTCTCTTCACACCACTGGTTCTCTTTGCGTACCTGGGCTAGGGAAACCTGTACTGTTCCCATGTTACCCATGAGGAAATTGAGACTCAGAGAGGTTGGGTTCTGTTCAAGGTCATCCAGCGAGGATAAAGCAGAGCTGAGAGTCAGAGGACACCGACCACTCTTCTGGTTGTGGAGCTTCCTGAAGGGGCACACCTACTATTTACATCATCCCTGCCTGAAGGAAGAGTGTGTGTGCTTTTCACAACCATGACCAGAGACGTGAGTCATTCTGCTGTCTTTTCTTCCTTAAACCCTGGACAGGAGCAATAGTGAAGGGGCAGTGGCATCTGGTGATGAATAGTAAGGACCTACAACCAAGATCCCTCTACCCAGCAAAGCTCTCATTTAGAATTGAGGGTCAGATAAAGAGCTTGAAAAAGCTTGAAAAGTTCATCACCACAAACCAGTATTACAAAAAAAAAAAAAGTTAGAGGGTCCTTATAAGAATAAGGAAAAAAAAAAGATAAAATATGTGAATAATCAAATGGCAATAAATACATACCTATCAACAATTACTTTAAATACAAAAGGATTAAATGCTCCAATCAACAGGCATATGGTGGCTGAATAGATAACAAAACCAGACGCTTACATATACTGTCTACAAGAGACTCACTTAGGATCCAAAGACACACAAACTGAAAGTAAAGGGATGGAAAAAGGTATTTCATGAAAATGGAAACATACAAACAAAAGCAGGGGTAGCAATACTTATACCAGACAAAATAGATTTTAAAACAAAGGTTATAACAAGGGACAAAGAAGGACCCAGCAATTTCACTTCTGGGTATATATCTGAAGAAACCCAAAACACTAAATTGAAAAGACATATGCACCCATATGTTCATCGCAGCATTATTTACAATAGTCAAGATATGGAAGCAACCTAAGTGTCCATCAATGGATGAATGGGAAAAGAAGAAGTGGAGCATATATGCAATGGAATATGACTCAACTATAAAAAAAATAAAAAAGAAAGAATGAAATCTCGCCATCTGCAACAACAGAGATGCACATAGAGAGTATTATGCTAAGTGAAATAAGTCAGACAGAGATAAACAAATGCCAGATGATTTCACTTAGATGTGGAATCTACAAAACAAAATAAACAAGCAGAACAGAAACAGACTCAGATACAGAGAACGTTTGGACAGTTGCCAAATGGGAGGAGATGGGTAAAAACGGTGAAGGGATTCAGAAGTACAAATTGGAAGTTGTAGAATCGTCATGGGGATGTAAAGCACAGCGTAGGGAATGCAGTCAATAATATTGTGATACCTATGTATGGTATCGGATGGGTCCTAGATTTATCCAGGTGATCACTTGCTAAGTTATATAAATGTCAAATCACTATGCTGTATACTAACTGAAACTAATATAGTATCGTACATCAACGGTCATTGGAAAATTATTTTAAAAACCAACCAAACAAAGCAAAACTGTTGCCTAGTTCCCATCTCAGACCAATGACATCAGAATCCCTGGGGTGAAGCCCTGGCAGGGGCCTTCTCAGGGGTGCCTCCAGGGCTGAGAACACTGCCCTCTGCCTCTGTTGGTGCGTTGCGGAGGCCGGGAGGGAAGACCTGTGGCTGTGAGTCTGGGTGCTGACCCGGTGGGCCTCAGAGTGGTGGGGAGGCCAGGGCTGTCTGGTGAGGAGAGGGCTGGGGACAAATGTCCGACAGCAGGAATGGCCCTTGAGGACACACCCCTGAGGGTGAGGAGGAGGCTCTTCACCTGGAGCAGTGACTGAAGACCTGCCACCAAGTACAGGAGCCTTAGGGACTGCCTGCAGCCACCCTCCCTTAAGAAGGGATTCCTGAATTTAATGTCAAAGTTCACTATTCAGAACAGTTGCATCAGCTTTTCATTATTTTTCTTGTCCCATTGTGGAGATTTTGCCTCTTCATTTGTATTTTTCTGTTTTACTGTGGTGACCTAAGTTGTTATTTTCGTTCTTGTCTGTCTTTTTTTTTTGGTCTTATTTTTAATATATAATCTTTTAGACCACAAACAATGCCACCACATCAATGCCATCACCTGCCAGGAGGTCTGGGCTGGTTTTCTAACTCTTGTCCCATATGTGAGAGATGGGCAAATTCTAAGTTCACTCCACTCTTTTCCCGCCCCCCTCTTTTTATTGAATTTATTGGGGTGACACTGGTTAATAAAATTATACCATCCATCACCATTTATCCCCTCTACATCCTCCTTCCCCTCCCCCTCCTTCCCTCCTCCTGGCAATCACCACACTACTGTCCATGTCCATGAGTTTTTTCTCTTTTTTTCTTTTTTGCTCAATTCCTCTATTTCACCCCCAGCCAGCTTTCCCCACCCAGCTGCCCGCTTTTCTCAACTTTACTCCATTGAGAAAAGGATTATAAACAGTGAAAGCCTTTAGTATCTCTTGATCATTACTCTGCGTTTATAAACATAAAACATTTATGGGTCAAGCCCTATAGGTTGAAAGAGATCCTACTTTTAACATTTCTTCAGAGGCTTTACCAAAATAATACTTCTAAAATTCAACCTAAATAGCATGTTAACCTGGCTACCGCTTCTTTAACTTTTATTTCAATAGCTTGATATAGCTTTTCTAAAACTACTTTTATTAAAAGTATTCAAGGTGTTATCAAAAGAAATAAACTTTATTGTAGCTCTGAACTCAAAGCAAACTGTGTTGTATAGATTTTGACCTAAGGGACATTGAAACATGGGTTGCATAAATATCTTTCTAGATGCAAAATGTTCTTCATATGCTCATCATAATTTCTGAAAGAAATCTGTGCACACATCTATTGTGTAGGGAAAAAAGCTGCTGCTTATTGTGGTTTATCATTAGATCACGGGTGATTTCAATGTTTTCATGTTTTTGCTCTAGTTAACAAAAAAGAAAAAAGCTGAGGCAAAGTAGACACTACTTAAGGTCTTCATAGCAAAGCAACTATAATTCTGGAACTAGTAGAATCAGCATCACCTGGGAATGAGTTAGAAATGCAAATTCTTTGGCTGACCCCAGACTTGCGGAATGAGAAACTCTGGGGTTGGGGCCCAAAATCTGCTGCAGCAAACCCTCCAGGTGATTCTCATATGCCCTGAAATTGGAAAACCACTGCTGTAAATAGCACAGAAACCAACCTGGCCAATTTGGCAAGCCCTCAAGAGATTCATTCTGGGAACAGGTATTTTGTTTGATAAGTTTGGTTTCTCCCCCGGTCATCTTGCACCAAATCAAAACTGTACATGTGGTTCTCAACCTGGTCTGAGGAGCTTTGAAAAATGTCTCCCTCCAGATGGGTCTCAGGCATCCAGGGCTTCTGATGTGCACCAGGGCTGATAAGCTCTGTGCTATATTCAGGTATTCTTGTGGTTGAGACATGATTATCAACACCTGCCCCCCAATTCTTTGGGTTGTTTCCTGCAAGCCCTGCAAAGCAGAACTCAGCAGTGCCTGCTTGTCCAGACCGAAAGGTGTTTCCTGGGGGCCGGCTTGGCCTTGCTTGCAGGTACCTCTGCAGACCTCAGCTACACACAGATGTGGGACGCTGCCTCCTGGCACGCACCAGCCCGAGACCCAGCTCCTCAGCGACATACACATCACACACCAGCTCTGCCACCCGTGCCGATGCCCAGGGAGAAAACGTGAGTTAAACCCTTAGTTTGGTGCACAGAGAAAATGTCGACGAATGCTAGCCGCCCTTATCTTCACCATCTGAAGCATAGGCATCCCTTTTCATTCAAGCCCACAGAATACCTGCTTTGAAGGCCCATGTTGGTGGTTTTATCTTGAATTCTCCACCCCCCTGCCTCCCAACTTTCCTGCAAAGTCCAGGAGAGACCACTCAGGTTCTTGAGAAACGGCTCTTAAAATGTGGTGGTGGCGGGTGGTGGGTGGCAGCAGCATGAATGTCACCTGGAAACTTTTTAGAAGTGCAAGCTCCTATTAGCAGAACAATTATAATTAATAAAGAGGGCAGGAGGAAACTTTTGGAGGTGATGGGTGTGTTTATGGTGGTGATGGGTCCCCCAATAACGACTTACCTCCAAACTCATCGGGTTGTATATGTTAAATATCTACAGCGTTTTGTATGTCAACCAGACCTCCATAAAGTGGTTTTTAAAAGAAAGAAATGCCAACTGCTGGGCCCCACACCAGAACTGCTATATCAGAACTCTGGAGGTGGGACCCAGCCGTCCCTGTGTGATTCTGATGCCTGCTCACAGTGGAAAAGGGCGGCTGTGAGCTCGTGCCTCTCCACTGTTAGAAATGTAGAACCTCAGGCCCCAACCGGGGCCGACTGAATGAGAACCCTCAGGTCATTGGGACGCACACGAGAATTTGAAGAGTTTTGCTCTAGGCTCTCTCCCGTGATCCCTTTGAAATTAAAACACCAGAAATCTCAGCTTCTCAGCTCTCCACAGAAATGCCATCACAGGACAATGCTTGAACATCCGAAACAGGTGCACAGAAGACCTTTCTGTGTGTGTGGGAAACAATTTCTGCTGCCACTCACCACCCCCTTCGTTCAAGATTCATCCTGTCAATGTTCTTAGAGTTTAGAGCAAGCGCGTGTGCTTTTTAAAAATAAGTGGAAAGTATGAAGCTCATTATACCCAAGTGGCCAGGACACTTAGATTTTTACTTCAATTCTAAGAAAGACTCTTTGTCTAGATTCTCTTGCACAGCTCTCCTTTCTCTTCCTTAAAGTGATCTTTGTGTTTTAACAATTTTTTTGTGGCTGCATTTTTTTTATTGTAAGTAGCCTTCACTATTGTGTGAGGGGATAAGGGGTTGATAAGAAGTAAGTGTGCGAGACTCCTCGGCGCATCTGTGCCTGTATCAAGCACAGTTATTTCAAGTTGAAATTTATCCTGCTCTCGGCACTCTCCCGGTGGCTCTCCCCCACGGCTGTAATTGCTATGGCCTCAGACAACATTATTTGTTATTTGTCATTATAACTAATATCGTGGGCTGCCCAATATGTTATGAGTTAATGTTTGTAAAGTGCTTGAACAGTGCAGCAACATAGTACATACTCAAATTATTATTATTGCCATACCATTATTATTGTCATTGTTTATATCTACTTATGTGTCATTCCTACTGGACTGTAAGCTTCTGTGGGGTAAAGCGTGGGCCCTGTTTGTTGTTGGATTCTCACGTAAGCCTGGTCTGTGTTGCACTCCCGAGAGGTTCTTACATAGAGCGTTAATGAGAGTAACTTGGAGAGTGCTTTGAAAAGGAAAACATAACTTCCTGGCATTATTGGAGCATCGAGTCTCAGCCGGTCCTAACCAGAAAGAGAAGCTGTTGTGCCAACAAGAGTGGCACATCCCTTAGCATCAGTCCCAGAGGCATCAGGCGGGGGAAAAAAAGGAAGTGAAGGAAGGATAAAATGTCATCAAAGTTGTCAGTGAAACTCAGTTCAGAAGAAACCCTGACCAAAACTAAAATGGAACCAACTGGAAATGTTAATGGTCCTTTTTAGTAAGTCACAAGAATGTGAAGAAAGGCTATTTTAGTAAGTAGAACGATTTCATTTTCCATAGCGCCTGGGAAAGGAAGACTTAGGTGGCTTCTTTTACATAGTCTTGGTCCACTTCGCACCTCTTGGGGGAGAAAGCAATGTGGTTTCACCTTCAATCACGTCTGGGGGGGTGGGGGGGGGAGAGGCAAAAGGGATAGTCTTAAGTCTTTGTTTACAAGAGCAACACACATTGGGTGTCATATGTGGAGTCATCTGACATAGTATTCTGGGGGGAAAAAAGTAGTTCAGGCAAGATAAGAAAATGGAGCAGAGAATCAGGTTTGCCTGGTGTGGAGAAGCAAGTTCTGATGAAGCCTGAGAGTCAAGGCCCCTCCCTTAGGCCCAGCCTCTTCCAAAGCCCACCAGGGACCCTCGCAAGTTTGTGCTTAGAATTTGGCATCAGCAGTCCTCAAGGGGCTTCCCAGAATGTAGACGTTTTCAGGCTTTAAAGACAGGAACTGCTGATGAAATGCCTGTCTCTTTCTGTAGCTCCTGCTTTGCAGATTTACTTTTTACCGTCATTGAGCTCTGCCTCGCCAGGTGAGGTGACGTAACAGCTGGGGGGTCTGATGGGGAGCAAGCAGGTCCCTGGAGGACTGCTAGGAGAGCCATAGATCCCCGAAGCCGAGTTCAAAGTGACGAGACGTCGGTACCAGGATGCTTTATTTCAGGGATTACCATAGGTGAGAATCACTACCCTAGACCCCCCACCCCCCAGACGTTTGGCAATGTCTGGAGTCATTTTTGGTGTCATAAGTGGGTGGGGGTAGGGAGAGCTGCTACTGGTATCTCATAGGGAGTAGGTAGAGGCCAGGAATGTTACTAAATATCCTACAATATACTGGACAGTCCCCCGCCCCCGGCCCCCACAAAGAACTACCTGGCCCCATATGTTAATAGTGCTGATGCTGAGAAATCCTGTTCTCGGGTACTCAGGTCGTCAAAATGAAATGATGAGCAAGCAGTAGAAGGTAACTTCTCAAAGGCATTTTGCAGTTTGGTCTCCCCCATAGACCGTTGTACAGGCACATACCTGGCTCTTTCTCCCTTAGGAAGTTCCACTCCCGCCTCCCCGCCCGTGAAAAGACAGTGGCTCTAACTAAAACAATGGTGAGAACCTGATTCTAAGGCTGATGTGTGAGAAACAAGGAGTCCCTCCCATAGTGGCAGCGAGGGGGCTGGGAACGGCCTCCACACGGCAGGAGCATGAAGGCACTGAAGTGGTACTTCGTTGTGCAGATCCTGACCAGAAGACCAGGCTCTGTCACACTGAGATCTACCACTTCCTGCAGCAATGGGAGTATCGATGCAACGTGGATGAAAATGTCCACACCTGGACAATGTGGATGCTCCCAGGCTGCTGAGCCCTACTAGGTTCAAGTCCCAGAGTTACCCATAGACTGCCCCAAATTCTGCCCTCCGACCTCTCAGCTCGTCCTTCTCCGCCTCTTGGCCTTCCTTCTAGTCATCTCTGATTGTGTATCTGTCGTATTTCCCTGGTGGCTCACTTCCCCCAAGGACCCAAACCATTCTCTTCTGCATATGCCCTTGCCTCCTGCTTCCCTGAGATTAGTAACACAATAAGCATAGCTGCTATCAGTTATGCAGCAGCCACACCCACTGGGCTGATGCGACAAATAAGCTTCAGCTGCAGGGTGCCTATCAATAACCCTATTTTGCAGGTGATGACACCAGAGCTTAGAGAGGCCTTGAACTTCTTCCAGGTCACAATGCCGGCATCTGGTCCCAGGGTAGCCCATCTCCAGTATGAACCCCCTATGCTTCTCTCTTCCCTGAAAATCTGTCTGTCTTGATCTCCGGTCTTGGAGGAAGAAAAGTTCTTATAACCCAGTTTTTCCCTCCATCTTGATCTTGGTTTCCTCTGGTCTCCCACTGCACTTCACTCCGTTAGCTATTTTCTCCCTCTTTCATGTAGCCCAGCCTCCCCTCATTCACTACCTCCTTCCCCTACAAATGCATTTGGTCCTCCCAGCTTCACCAACACACTCCCGATTCATCTGCCACTTTTGTTTCATTACCAACTTGTCAAAAGGAAAAGTGTCTCAGTTTGGCCATCTTCTGCGGCCCCATACACCCCTGGCCTCTCCAGTCACCTGCTCCATGAGCAAAGCCTTGCTCCCTTCCTTAACTGTGTGTCCTGGAGTCCCCTCTGCTTCCTCATGGATGGCACCATGTCCACCTCCTACCCTTTTGTTTCTCAGTGCCCCGGACAGTGCCCTGAATAGCAAGGGTGATGGTGATGACTTCACATTCAGAAAGGGCAAAAACCAGAAAAACAGTTCCCAGGGGCCAGAGAGATGGCCGAAGCAGGGCTCCCAGGGAAATTCCTTTGGGCTGGAGTTCTGTTCAGCAGAATGACAACACACTATTGCCATTTTTAGAGCAGTGATTACCAAATGGAAATACCCTATTTCATCAGAGACTGCGAGTCAAAGTCACTAGCTTTTACATCTAAATGTCATTCGCATCTTCCCTGTAACCGAGGCTCTGAGAAACAGAAACACATGACTACATGTTAGAGGATTCAATTCCTGTTTTTCCTTCCTGTTTGTCCTCTGTTAAAAAAAAAAAAAAAAAAAAAAAACCCTAAAAGAAACTTCTTGGTATTGTTACCCTGACAGTATTTTACTATGACATATGTAAAGTGAAAGGAAACAATAAATACTGTTTGAGCTGTTGGCATCAAATGCCATCAGTTTTTAAAAGGCAAGTAAATAACATCTGATCACTAAATCTATATTTGATGGTAAGGATCCCTTCTCTGTGTCTCCAATGTAGGAATTTCCGTAAGTTGGTATTAGTAAGCTTTTGTCTAGCATTCATCCATCTATCCGTTGGTTCATTCCTTCATTCTGTCAGAGAGGAAGTTGGCTTATTCAGAGAGGAAGTTTTGTTTAATTCAGTGACTGATCTAGAACAAACAACATTTTTTATATCCCTTAAGGGGGAAATAAAAAAGGGTTGAATGCCAAAACCCTGCCGTCAAAGACTTGAAAGTGGTGAAGTGTGGGGACATTTCACCCAAGCATGGTGCCAATGATAAGACTTTTCAAGACCAGATAATTTCTCATGGACAATTACCTGCCAGTTAGATTAAACCTTAAGCCAATGAGAAATTTAACATTTGTTCATGACTACTTCTCCTAGATAAAAAAAAATTCCTTTTGAAAAGTACTATATATTTCCCTTCCTGAATTAAATGCTCACTTTTCCTGTTTCATCCCATTTGCCTAGCTCCTTCTCAAGAGAGTAGATGGGGATAGATGATATGTTAGCTACTGAGACTGGCTTGAGTTAACATGCTTGCACCCCTGTAGTGTAATGGATGAGGACTGGGTTATTTTCCATGTTTATTTCCAACACTGGTGAAGCTGGTAGTTTCTGTGTATATAATTGGGTTGGACTGGAGAAGGAACTTTGGAGAAGCTTATGGCTGGTGATGGCCAATGTGATTGTAGAAAGGATGTGTTTTATATCCTTGTTTATAAAGTCCCTAGGGAAATGGGATATGATTTATCAATCTGTCCTCTCTACTCAAACCATTCCCCAATCCCCTACAAAAAAAAAAAAAAAAAAAGGGGCGGGGCGGACAATAGATTTATTTGCCCTTTCCCTACTACTTAAAAATCCTTCTTCCTCTTGGCCAGATCTGATTTTGCTCTTCTTTTCAGGCACAAGAATAGAGAGCTTAGTTAACAAGTTCTGTTTGCCGGGTGTTGAATTATTGTATAGATAATTAGTCAATTTGTCATCTTGAAAATTCAGGAATTCCATATATATAATGATTAACATGCTTTTTGGGGGGGATATAGGCTGCCCTTGCTCTTAGGTACATATTGTGGTTAGAACACAGCCATTAGCAATGAGTCTTTATCTTTGTATCTTTATCGCCGTTGGTCTACTTGTCATCGTAACTAGGAAATGTATGACGTGGTGCTTCTGCCTTGGGACCATTAAGAGAGTGACTGAGGGGAGGAGGAGAAGGGAAGTGAATGACTAAACCAGTGATGGCGAACCTATGGCACGCGTGTCAGCACTGACACGTTTAGCCATTTCTGATGACACGCGGCCACTGAGGCGGCCACATGCCGAGGATGAAACATTTGCTGCTCCTGAGGATGAAACATTTGTGAAATAATGTTTTTTCCTCAAAGTGACACACTACCCGAGTTATGCTCAGTTTTTTGGTGAAGTTTGACACACCAAGCTCAAAAGGTTGCCCATCACTGGACTAAACAAACCCTACCCTGACCAAGCCAATGGCTTCAAGAGTGCTGAAACAATGAGCATGCCACGGTGGTTCTCATTCCACAAATATTTATTCATTCAAACGAATGGAACCATTTATGAGCCACACATTGGGAAGACACAAGATCTGACCTTGAGAGCTCAGACTTAGGACTCCCCCAAACTGGGTCCAGCAGAAGTGCAGAAAAGACCTAAGGCTCATTTACAATCAGCAGCTGCTCCCTCTTTTCACCTGATATAGTGGATGGAGTTGTTTTCTACACTTCTTAGGCCTCCATTTGCCTATATTAATAAACTATAAAAGGATAGAACCAAAATGACTTAGACAAAAGAGGGGGTTTATTGGAAGTCTCATATAACAGAAAGAAAGTTCAACAACTCAGTCACAGGAAGGGCAGGGGAACCGGTGAATCCATTTCTCTCTCATCTCTTTTCCCCATCCCATAATCTTTCTCTCGCTAACTCTCTGCAAGGAGGCTTTCTTCTCTCTCCCAGATTGGTGGCTTTCTTCTCTCTCCCCATGATGGTGGTGCCACAGCCACAGTTTCCCTTTCCGTCCCACCCTCTCTTTCTCTCTCTCTCTGGTGAGTTCAGCCCCCTACTGATCGTCAAATGTTGGAGTTTCTTAAGGCTCCCTCCTAGGACCTCTTACTCCCTCCCTCATTCATGGCCACAGCTTTAACCACCATCTCTGCTTAGAGGATTCACACATTCATTCTCCAACACAGACCTTTCTCCAAACTGCAGGCCAAATGCCAACTAGCAGCTACTCTTGGGTATCTCAAAGACATCTGAAACTTGCCTCTTCTTTCTTGCTAATGGAATCCCCACGTTGGAAGTGGCAATGTACCCAGCTGAAAAGATTACATTTTCCAGCTTTCCTTGCAGTCGGGGACGGACAGGGATGTTTGCAGAGGTGATTAAGATGAGCTTCTAGGGAAAGTTCTTTACGAAAGGCTCACTCAGCTGCAAGTTTTGCCATTTTTGCCCTATGCCTTTCTTCTCCTTCTGACCGGAATGTGGGTGTGATAATTGGTGTTGCAATGGTCATCTTGAGAGTATGAGGACAACTTGAAGATGTTGTCCAGCACTAAAAAATGGCAGAGAAATGGTGGAAGGAGCGTAGGATAAAGATGCCTACTTTGTTATCTAAGGACAACTTTTAGGTGAGAAATGACAAATTTCTATCATATTGAAGCCAGTCCTATTTCAGGTCTCTATAACTAGAACCAAACACAATTCCTAGCAGGTATAATGGCCTCTTGCTCCATCCTCATCTGGCACCAGACCCCCCTCCACCTTCTCTAATCACACTGTCCTCTCTTCCTGTACTCACGGTGCTTCTCCTGCCACTTATTTGTCTGACATGCCATTTCCAATGTCTGGATCTCAGCTCAGTCATCACTTCCTAGGGAAGCTATTCTTAACCTACTTCATCAGGTCAATTCCCCATCACAGGTTCTCAAAGCACCATTGGAATTGCATAGCCTAATGTCCCTCCTACCAGGTTGTAAGCTCCCAGAAGGCATGGACTGTGCCCTTTGCTTTTATTACCATTGTATCCTTTTTACCTAAGCACAGGTTTGTGATAGGTCCTCACTCCTAAAAAGAAAAATGTTCGCTAAATGAATGAACCAGAAAGAAGTTACTCAGGCCTCTCTGGTCCACATTTAAAAAATCCTAGGAAAGCCCTAGCTGGTTTGGCTCAGTGGCTAGAGTGTGGGCCTGCCGACTGAAGGGTCCTGGGTTTGATTCCTGTGAAGGGCGCATACATGGGTTGCAGGCTCGATCCCCAGTAGGGGGCATGCAGGAGGCAGCTGGTCAATGATACTCTCTCATTATTGATGTTTCTAGCTCTCTCTTCCTCTCCCTTCTTCTCTGAAATCAATAAAAATATATTTTTAAAAAATCCTAGGAAAGAATTGTGACTGGTTTAGCTTCCAGCTGTGGACATTTAAAAAAAAATTTCCAAACCTGTAGAGAATTTTTATAAGTTTACTTGAGCCGAACTGACAATATATGCTGGGAAACAAGATCTCAAATTCAGTTTCTTTTATGAATTTGAAATTAAGGAGCGGACTTAAGATAGATTACTTAATTGCTTAAATCAAGTGAGGATATGTTACATGAAGGTGTAAGAAAGGCGGGGAGGCAGGAGGGATCAGATTACAAAATAGATAAGGTGATTTATTCTTTTGAAGGTGGTTAAGTCTTAGGAGGGATCTGACAAGAAGCATTTCAAAGGTGTGCACAGAAACAATGGACAGGGCTTGCTTAAGTTAAAGATAACTCTTTTACTAAAGCAGTTTTATGCCATGATCTGCCCTGTTAGGAATTTATAATCAGACCACCCTGTGAAGTTACTGTCCCTAGAATCCCCCACCCCCTTTTTTTTTTTCCCCATCCACACAGTGTAGGGTCAAGTTTCCACCTCAGGATTGTGACCAAGAGCAGGGCCTATAAGAACATGGAAGCCCCCATTCAAATCACATGACTGAAGCAGAGAAAAGGACAATCCCAAAAGAAGGGAAAGGGGATAGAGTCGTGTAACAAATGTCCACCCCTTTACGGCCAGCCTGGATGTTTATTTTTTATTATTATTATTATTTTTAATATATTTTATTGATTTTTTACAGAGAGGAAGAGAGAGGGATAGAGAGTTAGAAACATCGACCAGCTGCCTCCTGCACCCCCCACACTGGGGATGTGCCCGCAACCAAGGTACATGCCCTTGACCGGAATCGAACCTGGGACCCTTGAGTCCGCAGGCCGACGCTCTATCCACTGAGCCAAACCGGTTTTGGCCAGCCTGGATGTTTAGTGTAAGCTGGTGATACCTGGAGGGGAAGGAGGATTCACAGTATAATTTGGCTCAGGTCCTGCATGCCCTGGGAGAGGACCTGGTCCCCAAACTTGTAATGACAATAAGAATGAAAAACCTTGTTTTATCCAATTTGATGACTTCCCTGTACAGTAATTCAACAAACACTTAAAAGATAAGCTCTTCCCTTGGCCTTCGGACTGCAGGTTTCTGGGTTTGATTCAGAGGGCACATGCCTGCGTTGCGGGCTCGATCCCCCGTAGGGGACATGCAGGAGACGGCCGAGCAATGATTCTCTCTCATCATTGATGTTTCTCTCTCTCTCTCCCTCTCCCTTTCTCCCTGAAATCAATAAAAATATACTTGAAGTATGCTCTTCGCTGAACTCAAAGCCCCTCCATTTCTGATCCCGGCTGACCACCTCTCTGACACCCCATCCCTTTCGTTTCGTGCTGCCTTCACTGGATTCCAGCCACCCTAGCCTCCTGTTCCTCAATGCCCACGCTGAGCCCTGCCTCGGGGACTTTGCGCTGCTGTTCCTCTGCCTGTCACTCTCCGCTCCTAGCTCTTGGCAAGTCTGGCTCCTGGGGAAGCTGAGCCAAGTGGCTGCTGTGAACACTTGTGCAGCTTGTGCACCGCTCAGACCAAGGGCTGGCAGTCAGCCCCAGGCTGCCTACCAGGCTGTGTGCTCGGAGGAAGGAGTGCATTTTCCTTCACCCAAGAGCATCCTGTAGCAAACCCCAGGGTCCGTGGGGCCTCTGGCCAGAGGGGAGAGATCTTCGCTTCGTCTAATTTATACTCAAGCCGTGGAAGGCCCACGGCTAGATGGCCTCCTAATCACAGCTGGAAATTTTTCTTCTCTGCTGGATGATGACCCTGTGGCTGAATTGACACCGGAGTGGAAAACCTTGAAACTGACTGAAGGTGGAAGAGAGAGAACGGTAGTTCTGGCTCCGCCTTGTGTCCCTGCTCTTTGGGTTTAGTCACTTCTTCCCGCCCTGTTCTTCTTGGTCCCACAAGTATATGCTGAGCTCCTGTCGCGGGCTCAGGAGGGACTGATGGTGACCAGACTCTGCCCCTTGGTTAAGGTGACCAGATTTGAACATTGGTAAAGCGGGACACCATTGACCGGGGCGGAGGGTGGGGTGGGGGAGGGGGAGGGGTGGTTCTTGATTAAAAATTTGGTCTATATGGAGCAACAAAAATTTTCATAGAACGCAAAAATAGTATTGTAATATATTTTTTTAAAATTTCAACATAAGTACAATTTACAAATATAATAAATAAAAAATTATGTATAGTATTATTTTATTATTTGGCATATTTCTCATTTGAGTGAATTTTTTTTTTAGTAGATTGCTGTCATTGTTTAAAAGGTCATGAATTTGCCGTAATGTAAGTCGTAAGTGTCACTTCCAAGGCCGGCGCTAGACTTTTTGCTGCCACTATAAAATATAAATAATACGAGTACTGTCTGCTAAATTCAAGAAAATTTATGTATTTATGAAATAAATAAATAGATTACTTACCTAAATTATCTGAATAGCTGATTTGTAATGACATCACTTGTTTAACTAGCTTACTAGCATGCAGTACGATGTGTATCATCTGAGAGACAGTTACAAAATGTTTTTTTTTTATTTTTTATTTTATTTATTTATTTATTTTTACAAAATGTTTTCATCATTGCCAATCCCCAAAAAATGCCATTGTTCATTAAGTCCAAACAATGGTGGTCGAATTCTAACAACTGATCAACAATGCGAACTTTGATAAGCAGTTCTCGATAATCAGTTCTCAACAATTATTTGTTATTATTAAAGTTTAACATAAAATTAACAAAAACAACATAAAACTCATATCCTGGCTAAATAGCCACATGGCCGCCGAAAACCGTATATTCCCTTCCCGTTCTCCCGCCGTTCCCTAGCTTGTTGTGCATTCTTTCCAAAACTCGGGACTTTTTTAAAACGCCGTGGGACGCGGGACAAATTGTTAAAAATTGGGACTGTCCCGCCAAAAGCAGGACGTCTGGTCACCTTACCCTTGGTAAATCAGTCTAGGACAGTGGTCGGCAAACTCATTAGTCAACAGAGCCAAATATCAACAGTACAACGATTGAAATTCCTTTTGAGAGCCACATTTTTTAAACTTAAACTTCTTCGAATGCCACTTCTTCAAAACAGACTTGCCCAGGCCGTGGTATTTTGTGGAAGAGCCACACTCAAGGGGCCAAAGAGCCGCATGTGGCTCACGAGCCACAGTTTGCCAACCACGGGTCTAGAAGGAGAGAAATACAAATCAAATAACCACACCAACAACATGTATCACTGAACTGTGATAAGCCCAGGAAGGAGAGATCGGTGAAACTTGCAGAGCTCGTGGTGGGAGGATATAACCTGGGTAGGGAGTGGGGTGTTGGGAAGACTTCCTGGAGGAAGTTACTCAAGCAGAGAATGGAAGGGTAATGATTGGGCAGCGGAAGAATGGGAGCTGGTTTAGAAGGTAGATTGGAGAAGAAGAGAGCCCTGGTTCCTGAGGCCTGGGCTCAGCTCTGAGTTCATGTCACTCTAGTGCTCAAGATGTTTCAAACACTGCTTTTTGGCTTTTAAGAATATGCTGTTTTTCGTCACTGAGGTAACATCTGCAGATCATTCTGGTAAGTCATCTTTCAGGGTCCAAGTAGCGTGTGACTCAGTGGTGTGTTGGAGTAGGCTCCTTTCTGCTTGCAAGAGCTGACTGCACATCGCTTCCCAGCTCCACATTTAGTGACACCGCATTGGCAACTTGAGATTGGTCATAGTGGGAGTATTTACACCAGAGAAATTGGCAATCAAATCGGGGCTTTTCCTTCCCCCCTTTTTCCCTGGAGTGTTACACAGCTCACAACAGGAGGGGGTAGTATTAGGGTCTAAATATGTTTCTCTGCCTTCCATTGCACAGTGACTTAGGCTGTGCTGAAACCATTTTAAACATTTACTAACATGTCAGTGAGCACGAACCAACTCTCATTGCCCTAGAGAAGTTACCCAGTTTCCCAGAGAAGCACAAGTTGTCTTGAAAAGGTAAAGTGACATGGTGGCCTTTGGATCCTACCTGAGTAGCTGGGAAAAGATGCTGCTGATCTGCCTGAGATGGAGTGTGATTTCTGTTACTCATGAATGTTTCCTGGCAACTGACTTTCAAGAAGCAGAACCTCATAAATGATGTAATTTGAGGGTGATGGAAGTGGTTGGACGTGGCCGCTCAGCACTGCTTTCTGACCTCGCCATGGTCAGAGACTATTACCAGGTGCTCGGAACAAACCATAAAGGCACTCAAGACCTCCTCCGTCCCCTCTGAGAACTGGCCATTGGTTAGCATACATAAGTACACATTATGCATGTAATTCCAATCCCCTGCTTTCTACCACCCTTGTGGTTAGGGAGGGCTTAATTCAGATGACAAGTCTGAGAACATGAACTATCTTAGTCATCCTCGTATTTCTCATGGTCTCTAAGCCGGTGCCTGACACACAGACAATCTCTCACTAATGTGCCCCATGAAAGAGAACCCAGAAAGTTTAAACAGTTAGATCCCCTCCTCACCCCTGGCCTTTGATCATCCTTATGACTTGCTTTTCTGGCAATGTTTATTTATTCTGCTAAATTCATCTTGGGGGGACCTCTGAGAAGCTGTCCCTAATCCCTGGGGGTCAGCCTGCAGAGCATCCCCAGTATCTGTACTCCCAGATTATTTTGCTTTCCCCATCTACTATGAGGGTCCATATCTCGTTTATCCCTCCAGCCCCAGTCCCTGGTACAATGGTTGACCCCAAATAGGTGCCCAATAAATAATCAATGAGTGAATAACTAGTGCAAACAGCAATTTAAATAGCAGGAAAGATTGGAGAAAGCCACACTTAACAAGCTCCTTCTGCATGCCAGACATATGGATGATTGGTAGCAGAATATGCCGACCCAAAATATGCCACTTTGGCATAAGGATTATTTTGAGTGATAGCAATTGAGAAGAAGCAGATACAAGAAAAGCTCTCTGTCTCCCCCTATTTGCCTAAAAGCAGGCTAGGAATTCCTAAAGGTGTCCCTCTCCCCTCTCTAGCAGGAAGGACAGAAGTTAATCGCTGCAGACAGCTCTAGACCCTTATCAGCCCAGAGATGGCACCAGAGGACACTACATAATGAACTTTACTAAGTAGCCCTGTCTTCCATTAGTTCCCCCATCTCTCCTTCCCACAATTTGCTGCCCTAGAAACTCAAAGTCCTTTTCTTGTCACTTCTCTAAAAGCATATTGTTCTTTTGTTAAGATGCTGTATAAGCCCAAGTTTTAACCACCCCTTTGAGTTACTCATCACGTCTATATACAGTGCACATGCTAATAAAATTTTGTTAGTATTTCTCTTGTTAATCTGTCTTTTGTTAGTCTAATTTATAGAGCCCCGGTTATAGAACTTAAGAGGGTAGAAGGACAAAGGTATTTTTTTCATACCCTATATATGATGCAATGACCATACATACTTTCTCTCCTTTAATCTTTTACAACAACCCCATGAAGTAAATTCTATTATTCCCATTTTACAGAGAAGGAACTGAAGATCAGCGTTGTTAATTTACCAAAAGTCACAACTCACAGCAGGAGAAGATAGTATCAGAGTCCAAACATGATTCTCTGCCTTCCTCCACACAGTGATGTAGGCTGTGCTGGAACCAGAGTACTCAACTGCCACAGTTAAAAACTGTTTAGTCAGCCCTGACCGGTTTGGCTCAGTGGATAGAGCATCGGCCTGCAGACTGAAGGGTCTCAGGTTCGATTCTAGTCAAGGACATGTACCTTGGTTGTGGGCACATCCCCAGTATGGGGTGTGCAGGAGGCAGCTGATCAATGTTTCTCTCTCATCGATGTTTCTAACTCTCTATCCCTCTCCCTTCCTCTCTGTAAAAAATCAATAAAATATATTTTAAAAAAAACAAAAAAAAACCTGTTTAGTCAAAGGGTCCCTTTCTCTACCTTTTTCCTTGCCTCCAACATCACAACCTTCATCCTGGGGCAAGTTTGTCTGCACATGGATTCAATGTAAGCTGATGGGACCCTGGGGTTTCTTTCTGTTGCACTCCTCACAGCTTTTCAGGAACATTTTGCTATATTCCGTTCAGTCCACATTCCTTAGGCCCGTGGTCGGCAAACTGCAGCTCGCGAGCCACATGCGGCTCTTTGGCCCCTTGAGTGTGGCTCTTCCACAAAATACCATGGCCTGGGCGAGTCTATTTTGAAGAAGTGGCGTTCGAAGAAGTTTAAGTTTAAAAAATGTGGCTCTCAAAAGGAATTTCAATCGTTGTACTGTGGATATTGGGCTCTGTTGACTAATGAGTTTGCCGACCACTGCCTTAGGTTTATGGAAGGGGAACGTGCACCCAGAAGCTAATGGAGCTGTAATTACCTTCTGCTGAAACTCTTGACCAGTGTGTCTTAGAGTTTAGTTCCAGGACCACCTGCACTGGAATTACTGGGGGGTTGGATAAGATTGCTTCTCATCCCCGCCCCAGGCAGGTCTCTGGATAGGACCCTAAAATCTGCATCTTAACCAGGTACCCCCTGGCTGAATTATTTTTAGGAGCTTTCAAGGACCTGTTTAAAATATAGTTAAGCGCACACATCTTAAGTGTACAGTTAGAAATTATATATAATAACACATGTTTTAAGCTGCTGTGTAACTATCACTAGGAACAGGATAGAGAAGGTAATTTTCCTCTAAATCTTCCCAGAGGTGACTACTAACCTGGCCATTACCATGGACTCATTTTGCCTATTCTTGAAGCTCACAGACATGGAGTCACACAGGAAATGCGCTTTTGTGTCTGTTTTCTTTTACTCACGTTATGTTTTTGCAATTTATCCGTGTTGATAGGTGTAGCAGTAGTTTGCTCCTTTTTGTTGCTGGTGATATTCCATTGTGTGAATACCGCCTGATTTATTGATCTAGTCCCCTATCGTAGATCACTTAGATTGTTTCCAGTTTTTGTCTATTATAAATGAAGCAGCTATGAACATTCTTGTACTGGTCTTTTGGTGGACACAGGCACTCATTTCTCTTGGGTAATTACGTAAGGTATGAAATTGCTTCAGGCTTAAGGTTTGACTGCGAGAGGTAGGTGGGAGTTTTTAGACAACCATGAGCAAGAAATGCAGTGTTGGGGCATGGTGTCAGCAATCACCACCAGAAAGAAGAAGGTGCCGCCAGGCTGGGGCACTCAGCTCCTGCTGCTAGCTGTGTTCTCCACAGGTGACATCGGGTGTGTGAAAAACATCTTAGCTATGACAACGGTTTGTGGCCCTAAGTTATGCTGATAGACAATAACTAGTGGCTCGGTGCATGAAATTCGTGCACGTTAAAAGGGAATTAGAGGAATATTTTAATATTGCTATTTGTCAGGGACCCAGGCAGGCAGCTTCACCTCAGCACTGGGTGGGGACGCACGCAGGCAGCGCCACGCAGGCAGGCAGCATGACGTCAGCGCTGGGCAGGCCTGTGCGCGCCTCCGCTGGTGGCCACTTCTGCCGGGGGCTGCTCCACCTCAGCACAGGGCGGGGATGCCGTGGGCCTGCTCGCAACCTCCGGCTGGGTGGCATCCGGGCTGGGCGGCGCCGTGGGCCTGTGCGCACCCTCGCTGGTGGTCGCTTCCGCCTTGGGCCGCTCCTGGGCCGCGCCTGACGGGTCGTGACTGTTACGGCCTCCGGGCTAACTAGCATATCCCTCTATTATTATCTAGGATGTCACGGGAGAAGGGGGATTAGGAAGAGAGTATGTGACAAGTCTCCTTTGGGAGGTGATAATGAAAACAGCTTGAGTAACTTTGGTCTAACTAAACCTAGATGTTCTCATCTCTCCAAACTTGGGAACCTAAGGTGATTACCTTGCTTTTTGGTCAAGGAAGGTATCTTGGGAATGCGCAACGCTACCCAGAGATGTCCTGGGGAAAACACGGCTAAGATCCTGCTGTATGTTGGGAGGAGCTGGGGCTTGTAGGTACACAAAGACACAATCATACTCCGAAAGGACAAATAAATGACTAGAGTCTACAGAGATCTTGTTCTAATCAATCAGCAGCCAACTGGCCCAGCGGAAGAAAAGTGTCTTTTATTAGCACCTTTTGTTGAGGGAGGAAGTGATGAGTGTCTCCACTGGCCCTGCTGGGCGTCCTGTGAGATCAGATCTTGCATGGAGGAAGCTCGGGAACCACAAGACAGCCACCACACTCGAGGCTTCCTCGGCACCTCGGCACCCACTGTTCTCCTGTAACTCATGCGTGATGTTTCCGCCCCAGGAGGCCTTCTCTTGTGAGCAAGTGGAAAGAAAGTAAAAAATCTGGAAAGAATGAATGCATCACAAAGGAAGCGGACACCATGAATCAAGCCAGATGATGCACACAGCCTTTGGACAGCAGGCAGGCGGGCCCTACAGGCCTTCTTATCCCGTGTTCTCTGTAACCCAGGTCTCTGATGGGCAGCTCTCCTCCGCTTGCTCCTGGGGGGTATGGTATGTGGTCAGTGTATCACAGGAAGCGCCAGGCACTGACTGCATCCCTGAACCACACACCGGCAGTATAATACAGCAGCCAAAACCACATACCGCCTGTTTGGTCTTCGTCAGTGTTATATGCTTTACACCCTTTCTTAAGCTTTCTGTGCCTCAGCCTCTTCATCTGCAAAATGGGGGTGATAATAATGGTGCCGATCTCATTAACTGGTCAATATGTAAAAGTGCTCATGACAGAAGCTTGGCACAGTCTCCTCTGAGCCTTGGCCTTGACTATTACTTATAACAGATACCTGCCCTCAAGCGGCTCCCACCTTAGGAAGGGTGGGTGCCACCTTCTATTTTCCTATTCAACTAAAAGGTTGACAGGCAAATATAACTTGAATAACTTTTGCCTGTTCCTCTCTAGACTCCAGGCAGGGATATTCCTGCCCCTTGAGGTTGTCACTTCTTGACTGACTCACTTTCCCTCTCCCTCTCCCCTTCCACTCAGCAGCCCTGCTCCAGAGGGGGAGGTGTCATAACCACTGTCCTTGGGGTGGGGATGGGGCACATAGCTAAGGAAATTTTGATTGAGCCAATGACTCATGAGTCACTGTACTTGGGCACAGCACGGTGAGGTCATAGCACAGACTGGGAGCCCAAACTCAGGTCTGCTTGGCCAAGAAATGGAGCTGCTTCTACATGAGTGATGCTGCAGAGCTGTGGAGGTGACCATGGCCATGCACACCACATTCTCTCCCTTTGTTTTTGTTTTTTAATACATTTTTTATTGATTTCAGAGAGGAAGGGAGAGGGAGAGATAGCAACATGAATTATGAGAGAGAAACATTGATCCGCTGCCTCCTGCATGCCTGCCCCTCCCCACCCACGGGATCGAGCCCACAACCCAGGCATGTGCCCTGACTAGGAATCCAACTGTGACCTGCTGTTCATAGGTTGATGCTCAACCACCGAGCCACACGTGCCGGATGCACAATCTCTCCCTTCCCGTTTTGTTAAAAGGATTATGATGAGCCAGGCTCATTCCAGCACAGGTTGGGTTGGTTCATCATGTTGCTGGCGTGGCTTTCATTTGGGTATGTATCCGATACCCAAATATCCTTCTGCCTTTCCGGAAAGCCATTCAATAATTTATTCTGAGCGCCAGGTTGAGCTTCCGGGCAACAGGCTCTGCAATAGAGATTTGCACACTAATTAACTGGGGCGTGCTCTCAGGTTCAACACCTGAGGGAGTGAGAGGGAAGCAGGATAGACGGAGGAAAAAGTTGAACTTCAATGTTGTCACAACAAAGGTTTTTGCTGATGCCACAGAGGCTCTGGAACCAGAATGGCCCTTTAAGCCTGGAGTCTGGGCAGGCTTTATACACCCAGTGCACCATTGGCTACAGGCTGCTCTGGAAGGGGCCAGGGGCCATGGGGGAGGCGGCTCCCTCTAGGCCAGGGCAAACTCAGCTGATGCAGCTGCCAGCCACTGGCTGCCAACACTCCGGGCAGCTGGGTAAGGAATGCCCCATCCTGAGAGAGAGCTGGACAACATACCTCAGCATCCATCACACTGAGCAAGGGCATTAGACCTTTTTGCCTTTTACCACCTGTTCAAATCCTTCCTGTTCTCTAAGATCTGCAGAGTATAATGATGAAGGATTTAGGTTTTGGAGTCTGAGAGACTCATGTTCAAATCCTATTTCTGCCATCTGTTTAACAATATTGATAGAGTATATTTTAGGTGCTGTTAAGGTGCTAAGGGTACAAAAGTGATACCCACCCCCCCACCCCACCCCCCAGTCTCTGGAGCTTATATTCCATATATGATATTACATAATATCATATATACTATATTATTATAATACTATAGGCCTGGTGCATGAATTCGTGCACGGTTGGGGCTCCTCAGCCTGGCCGGCGATTGGGGCTGTCTAGCCCAGTTCCAATCAGGGCCGGCAGGCTGAAGAAGGAGGGGGAAGGTGGGGGGGGGGGAAGGGATCACGGGAGGTTGGCAGGCCACAGGAGGTTGGCTGTGGGAGCGCACTGACCACTAGGGGGCAGCTCCTGCATTGAGTGTCTGTCCCCTGGTGGTCAGTGCATGTCATAGCAACTGGTCGACAGGTCGTAACAGTCGCTTAGGCTTTTATATATATATCCTACCTAATAAAAGAGTAATATGCAAATTGACTGCACCTTTGCTATGCCCAAGCCACGTCCACCAGCCAATCAGGGTGAGCATGCAAATTAACCCAACCAAGGTGGCGGTTAATTTGCATATCAAGACAGCGTAGAAAGAAGCCAAGTGCTGCAGAAGGGAGCTAAGCTGCGGAGAAGCAAGCAGGCGGGGCGGGGAGAAGGTAGGAAAGCAGGCAGGGCGGGGAGAAGGGAGGAAAGTAGGGGGGGCCGGGGAAGAGTGCAGCAGGAAACCGTATTGCAGGAATCTTCCTGCAATGGGCTACTAGTATATATATATAGATATATTCTATTGTGATATATTATTTATAATGATTAGTGACATGGAAAACATTAAGTGGGATGTGGGGGTAAGGGAATGGTGGGAGTGCTGTTTTGTGTGAAGGTCAGGGAAGGCTTCCATGACAAGGTGGCATTTGAGCAGAGACATGAAGAGGGGAAGGTGTGGCTGTGCAGTGCAGAGATCTGGGGAGAGTGGGTTTCAGATGGAAGGAACTGTAGTGCAAAGGCCCTGAGAAGGGCGTGTGCTGGGAGTGTTGGGGGCACCTGGAGGCCAAGGTATGGGGTGGGCTGAGGGTGGGGGAAGGAGATGGAGAAGGGGTGGAGGAGGGGTTTCCAGGAGTAGGAGATAAAAATCGGAGGGGTTTATAGGAAATATCCACAACAGGCAAGTCTATGGTGGCAGGTGAATCTATGGAGAGCAGGTTGCCTAGGGCTGGGAGAGGGAAGATGGGGGAGTGATGGCTAGGGAGTGCAGGATTTCTTCATGAAATGATAAACATGTTCTCAAACTTGTTGAGATGTTGGCAGCACCACTCTGTGAATATGCTGAAAGCCACACAGTTGTAACTTTAGGTAAACTGTATAGTATATGAATTTTATCTGAAAAAGCTCTCTTAAAAACCAGAGCAGTGGCCCACAGGAGACTGAATCGCTCAGGGCCTGGTAGGTCTTCTTCAGGATTTGTGCTTTTACTCTGAGGTGGGGCATTACCAGCAGGCTTTAAGCAGAAGAATGAAATGATTGGATTTACATTTGAAAAGATGTTCTCTGTTGCTCTGAGAATAGGCTGAAGAGGGCAGGTGTGGAAGCTGGGAGATGGTGAGGAGCTTGTGATAATCCAGGTGAGAGGTGCTGGTGGCTCCCAGCAGGTGCTGGAAGCTGGGGAGCAAGGAGTTGAATTTAGACACCCATGCATGGTGGAGCAGTGAGGAAGTGCCGATTGGATAATTGGGAGTGGATGTATAAGATAAAGGAGTCAGAGTTTTTTAGTCCTAACTGTAGAGTGGACTGACCATTCACTAGGATGAAGACAACTGTGGGAACAACACGTTTGGGGGAGGATTCGGTTTGGTTTTTACTATGTGAAGTTTGAGAGGTCTATTAGAGATGCTGCATAGGCAGGTGGGAGTTGTCTAGAGCAGTGGTCGCCAACCTTTTGGACCTCATGGACCATCAGTGGTCCGCGGACCACCGGTTGGCAACCACTGGTCTAGAGTTCAGCATGGGAACAGTCTGGGATGGAGAGGAAATCAAAGTGATCAGCATATTCATGGAATTTAGTCTTGAGACCCTAGGGAAGAGTAAAGACAAAAGTCATGGCCGAGTGTCTGAACCTTTTTAGTTTTTCAAACAATGCAAGATCCACTTGTGCAGTTGTTGTGCGTGTCGGCACATGTTCAATGAGTGAAGTGCTCAGTGGCTCATAGCTCTTTCCCACGGCCTTTTTCATCCCAGAGTTCCTCAGGAGATGTATTGTCAGCTCAGTATTTCCAGTCTTATTATTTAACTACTTTATCCAATTTAATACAGAGAGCACTGAGTGCGAATCAGGCTAAAGATCCTGGATCACACTTTCTATCCTTTGAGGATGTACCTTCCAATGGAGAAAACATAAAACTCTATCATATCAACCTAATGATAACATAATGGCAAAGGACAGGGCTGTACCAGGTGCAATACTGGGCTGGGGCTAGGGAGACATTAATTCAGACTGGAAACATTTGTGAGGACCTCACTAAGGAAGCAGAACATCAGCTGGCGCTTGGGAGCGGAAAGGAACGTGTTGGGGGAAGATGGGGATGGAAGGGAGGGCAACCCAGGCAGATGTGACAAGTACAGAACCATTGGAGTCTTCTGAGGCTAACGCGTGGTGCTCATGGCGATGGGTCAGAGGGAGCTCAGTCTGGCTTGAGTGAGATTGAAGGAGCTGGCAGAGGGCACTCCATTTTAGAAAACTGCACCCTTGGGCACACCCTGAGTTGTCTGGTTTCCAAGAACTGCTCCCCTCTGAACATAGACCTAACGTCTTTTGGTTCCTCTCTCAAACCCATCACATCAGCTCACCAGTTTCATTGAAACTACCATGTTCCGCTCATCCAATCATGACCTTCTAACCACCTCTTGTTCCCTTCTTGTAGCCCAGTGGTTCTCAACCTTTCTAATGCCGCGACCCTTTAATACAGTTCCTCATGTTGTGGTGACCCCCAACCATAAAATTATTTTCGTTGCTACTTCATAACTGTAATTTTGCTACTGTTAATGAATCGTAATATCTGTGTTTTCCGATGGTCTTAGGCGACCATCAGGTTGAGAACCGCTGCTGTAGAGCCTAAGACCATCGGGAAACACAGATATTTACATGACGATTCATTAACAGTAGCAAAATTACAGTTATGAAGTAGCAACCAAAATAATTTTATGGTTGGGGGTCACCACAACATGAGGAACTGTATTAAAGGGTCGCGGCATTAGAAAGGTTGAGAACCACTGCTGTAGCCTATCTCTTTCTAGCATCTTCAACTCATTTGCCTGTTTGGCTTTCTACTCCATTTTATAATCTCCCAATCCTGGTCATTTCAACAACCCCTTTCTCTTCTATTTCAGGATGTCGAGGTCATGGACAACAATTCTCTAACTGCATATCTCAGTAGCTTTGACTTTGTTGTCACCAGTCTCAGCTGGGCCCTTAAGAATACTGGTCCATTCTTTCATGCATCCTCTTAGCCAGCTAAATTTCCCATCTTCCACTGTGGCCATGCTTCCTCAAATGTTTTGCCTTTCACACATGCAAACGTATCTATTTCTTATTACTTACCCATTGCTGCATTCAAACGTTAGTGGCTTAAGGTAACAAACATTTATTATTTTACAGTTTATGGACTCTGGCTGTGATTTAGTTGGGTGCCTGTCCTTCAAGGTCTCTCATAACATTGCAATCAAGCTATTGGCTGGGGCAGCAGTGGTCTCAAGGCTTGACTGAGGCTACAGAATGCTCTTCTAAGGTCACTCATGTGGGCCTTCACATAGGGCTGCCTTACAACACAGCAGCTGATTGCCTCCAGGGGGAGTGAGCTAAGGGAAAGTAAAGACAAGAGTGCCCAAGATGGAAGCCACAGTCTTTTTATAACCAAATATCGGAAGTGGCATACCATTACTTCTACTGCATTCTATTTGTTAGCAGTGAGTCAATAAGTCCAGCCCCCACTTAAGGGGAGGGGATTATACAAGGGCATGAATACCAGGGGGCAGAGATCATTGGGACCATATTCCTAGTTCCTGCCTGGGCTAGCTCCTCAACATGTGCAAATGTTCCTGTCCTCTGAATCTAGCGCTCTATGTTCCATTAGCTTCTTTCCCTCAACCTTGAGGCATGTTTCAAAATCTCTTACATTAAAAATAAACCTTCCTGCCACCTTGATCTATGACCCCTGATCTTTCCCTCCTTCCCCTGCTTCTCTTCTTGAGAATGTGACCTTTATTCCTCACATTCACTTCCACCTCCACTTCTCTGCTAAGGTCATCCTAAATGCCAGCTCAGATGGCTACCTTTCAATGCTTGACCTCTGTGGTATTTAATGCTGTTAACTCTCTTCTTAGCATCTCTTGTTTGCTGACTTCACTTTTTCAGCCCCTTCTTTCTTCACTTATCCCTAAATCAGAGATTGTCCAGGTTTAGCTCACACTTCTTAGCTTCACTCCTTCTGAATTCCCATATTCATTACTCCCAGCACCTCGAATGTCCTGATAACTTTTGTTGGAGTTATGAATCTTAAGTCTTCCAAATCTGAGGTGAAGAAAATAACACTTTCTTGACCATGTGACCTTGTTTAAATCAACTTCCATCTAACAAGGAGGCCTCATTCTACTGAGCTGGCAGGAAATTAATCTCAGGAATTGTTGAATGTCCTGTCGCCACCCCTGCCCCCTCGCCCCCTCATGTCAGCTCCTCCTGGGAGGCCCCTCTAGGCAAAGCCATCGGTCTTTGGTTCTGGCTGATTAATTGTTGAGATGTCCCCTGGTCTGACCACATGAACCCTTCAGGTCCAATGACCTTGCTGCTTGGAGCAAAGGAATCTTTGACAAAATGAGTGCTCCTGTGTTTGGGGTCCAGCCTTCCTAACTATCCTGATCCTTGGCCCTCTTTGAGGACATGTCACCTCCCCAGCGAGTTGACACAGAGCAGCGCCCAGACGGCAGTCCTCCGGGACCTGCTGATGTTCCCCCTCTTCTCAGTCCCAGGCCGAATCTCTCCTCTCTCCTGTTGCACGCATCTCTCAAAGCTCTGGTGCCGGGAACGCCACACACAGACAACCTTTACAAGGTGAGCAAAGGACCTGCTGCAGGCCTTACACCTACTTGGAATGCAGAGGAGGGAAAATAATAAACAAAACACACATTGATATTGTCGGGAGTTTAGCAGTGGTTTCTGTAATTAACACTTTCTCCCTGGTGAATCTGTAGGAGACAGGTGAAGGTAAAAACATGTGCTTTATTACTGACAAAGCTGATTGGAAACCAAGGCTTTGGGTCCACACCCAGCGGTTCACTCTACAGATCAACCCACTGCCGTCCTGCGAACCACTCAGCCCTTGGCGGGATGGATCAAGAGCGGGTGAGCCACCCCCCCACCTCCCCACCTCCTGCTGATTGCGTCTGCTCAGTTCCTTCTTTAAGCCGACCAATCAGATAAGCCGCCCCTCCCTTTTTCTCTCGTAAGAACCCCTCTCAGGAGGCTAGTTCCCCCTAACATATATCTGAGAGGACAACCCTGCCACACTGTGAAATCTGGACTTCCAGCCAAAGCCTCTCTCCTGAGCTGAAGACAGTATTTCCCAGTCTCCAGCGCATCTTTATGCAGATGAATTTGAGGCAGCCCACATTCACCACAGCCAAATCTGAACTCCCCCCTCCCCCCACCCCCTCCCCCCTTTTTCAGAATTAATGACAATACAATCTGTCTCCCAACCCAAGGGAACTATCCTCTACTGTTGCCCTAGCCCAGTTTGTCAGCAGATCCCATCCATCCTACCTAAGAAACCTCTTGAAACATGTCCTCCTCCCCCACTCTGCTGCCTAGGCTTCCTCTCTCCCCATTTCTTAGCTGGACCATAGCAAGAGCCTCACTCTTTCCTTACCTCTGCCTCTTCCTCTCCCATCCTCAGGCAGTAAGATTCTGCCTACATTTCCAGCCTCCTCTTAGCCTTTTCTCCAAATTCGTGCATCCACACACCTTGCACACACCCTTACTACAACCTCTAATTTCCAGGACCTCGGTCCTTTGCACATGTGTTGTCCTCTGCATTGTTTTCCACCCTCCCACCTACCCCGCTGTTTGCCTGGAAAACTCCTCATTGCCTGACAACATTTGAACCTGAGGTTATTCTTCTCTAACACCGTCGCTGACGAAGGCAGATATAACCCAGCTGTCAGCAAACTTCTCACCTGTCTGAGGGGTCCTTTAGTGTAGAGATGAGTTTGATTTTTGTTTGTGTCCTGGGTGCCCAGTGAACATTACGGGCTTGATAAACACTTCTGAAATGAACTAGTGACCCGTGTGCAATTAAAAGGGGATTAATTAGAGGAAATAATTTAGTATTGCTATTTGCCCTTTCTCTATAATAGAAGTGTCAGAGATGAAAGAAAATTAGTAAAATGTATATGAAAACCTTCCTCCTGTCAGAGTCTGGGGCACACCACGGGACCCAGAGTCAAGTCCCGTCCACCCACATGCACCTCAAAATCGAGTGAGACCCAGACCCGGCAAGCCCTGCCCCCCCATTGGGCTAGATCCAGACCCGGCTAGTCCCACCCTTGTCAAGCCCTGCCGGGCAGGGGGGTAGCCTCAGGTTCCCTGGCCTGGCGCCAGGACGGGGGGTGTGGCCTGAGATCCCCCAGCCCAGACCGGGGCAGAGGGTGTGCCTTGAGGTCCTCCATAAAGCCCCGCCAGGTGGGGTACACGGCCTGAGATCCCCTGTCAAGCCCAGCACCGGGAGGGGGGTGCAGCCTCAGGTCCCCCGTCAAGCTCTGCTGGGCAGGGGCACGGCCTGAGTTCCTCCAACCCAGCACTGGGATGCACTTTGAGATCCCCCATCAAGCTCCGCTGGGTGGGGGGCACGGCCTGAGGTCCCCCGTCAAGCCCAGCCAGGCAGGGGGGCGCAGCCTCAGGTCCCCTGGCCCAGCGCTGGGGCGGGGTGGCGCGGCCTGAGGTCCCCTATCAAGCCCCGCCAGGTGGGGGTGTGGTCTGAGGTCCCCCGGCCTAGTGCTGGGGTGGGGGCGTGGCCTGAAGTCCCCTGTCAAGTCCCACCTGGTGGGGGGCACGGCCTGAGGTCCCCGACCTGGCGCTGGGGCCGGGGGAGTAGCCTGAGGTCCCCTAGCCCAGCACCAGGAAGGGAAGGGCACCTTGAGGTCCCCTGTCAAGCCCTGCTGGGTGGGGGGCGTGGCCTGAGATCCCCTGTCAAGCCCTACAGGGGCATGGGGCAGGGGAGGGCATAGCCTCAGGTCTCTACTGATTGCTCATTAAGGCTCCTTAAGGGAACTTGGCCTCAGCTGTGGGTGCAGCCATCTTTGTGACGGAGTGATGGTCAATTAGCATATCCCTCTTTATTAAATAAGGAGGATGGCTTCGTGGCTACTGTTTCACACTCACCCCATTAACTTAGCCTTTCAAACTGATCTCATCCTTTGGTCCATCCTTCCCCATCCCCTTCACCTGGTGACCTTGGTGCAGCAAACTGGCTCCGAGCTCTCAGGGAATTTAATGGTGCTTTCCCTCTAGTGTGCTCAGCTGGAGGCAGGCAGAACAGGCGTCTCTGCAGGCAGTGAGTGGGCCTTGCTGGAGGAGTGGCTGCTTTGTGCAACCTCAGGACCTCCTGCAAATCAGGCTCAATCTCCTTGACTTCCTGTGCTCAGCCTGTGCTCAGGGAGATTAGATACTGCCTAATCAATGCTAATTTTCTTTTCTTTTCTTAATATTTGAAACTATCAAGTACCAGTTGCCATCCTAGTGGGTGGCTTTCAGAAATCCCCTTTTTTTCTGGTGTTTGACTCTTGTGAGTTTCAAGAAACCAATCTATTTGGAAAGAACCTGCCCTTAGAAGTTCTTTGAATTGCTGTGAAGCTGGGGCAGGAAGTGACTTTGGATCTGGGTTAGACAGTCTTGTCTCACTCCGAGGAAAGGTGGGAGTAATGAGGTATAGGTGCATCTGGGAATGGGTGTGGCTTTAGATCATTCCTGTAGCCATTTCTCCATGTGTATAAAGTCTGATCTGAAATGAGAGGATGTGTCTATTGCACATTGGTGGTGCACCTGTTCTACTAGGCACTCTGGGAGTCCTGAGCTGGCTGGGGTTTCTCATCTCAGCTTGACTTACTGTAACCTTTAAGTAGACTGAAGAACAAGCCAGTGAAACCCTGTAAGAATTAAATGAGTCTTATACACTTTCTCCAATAAAACAACTGTTCTGAGAAGTACGTTTGGAGAGGGCTTGATGGCAGGGCAAGAAACATTATCTCCACATCATTGCATGGGAGGCAGAGATCTATTATGTCCATCTGTCTGGCTGGGGAGACAGACACTGCTTTCTTCCCTGTTTTTTTTCAGGTGTTTTTAGGAGAAGGAGATGCCCAGTGTAGTTCAAGTGCCATGAATAGGGCTCTTTTGTGTAAACTTCATAATGTCTCAAAGTTATTTATTGAACTCCACTATGTGTCAAGAGCTTCTGGATTCTCTTTTAATCCATTTAGCAACTCTTTGAGGTAGATTCCTTTATTTTTAGCAGAAAAAAACCTGAGGCACAGGGAAGTTAAGTACTTTCCACAGTTTCTCAGTAAGAGCTGGGATCTGAGCCTGTAAGTGGTAAGAGATGAGCCTGAAGGCTATCTGTTCCCCAGTCTACAACACTCTCTTACTGCATACCGGATAGATAGTGGATACATTAGTTTAAAAGTCAAAACGCCCTACAAGTCTTTTTTTTAAAAAGTCATCTCCTTGCCCTGGTCAGTGTTGCTCAGTGGTTAAGAGCATTGGCTAGTGCACCCAAGAGTTGTGGGTTCGATTCCTGGTCAAGGGCACGTACCTGGGTTGCAGGTTCAATCCCTGGCCCAGGTCCTGGCATGTGCAGGAGGCAACCAATACATGCTTCTCTCTCTCCCTCCCAACCTCCTTCCCTTTCACTCTCTCTCAATAAATAAATAAATAAATAAATAAATAAATAAATAAATAAATGAAAAACATACCCTCTAGTGAGGATTAACAACAAAAAAAGTCATCTCCTTCTTCCTCCCTATTCCTGATTTGTTCCCTAGAGGCAATTATTTTCATTTTAAGGCTTTTGTATTAGTTACTCCTAGTTTTCCATTTATTTTTCTCCTATTTCTAAATAACATGTTTACACTCTTCTAGTTTTCGATATTTTCTACTCACTACCACTGAAGATGGGGATTTGACTCTTACCCTGTCCTTCCTCTCCCCTTCTCAGTCTAGTTCAATATTCTCTTATATTATTACAACTATATAAATATTCACAGCTGAGCCCTGTGACACACTGTAGGCACAGTTCCTCTTTATTTAGCTTTTTGATTTCCCTAAAATTAATGTTTTAAAACATTCTCAAACTCAGATGGAAATGTTAATTTCCTACCACTGTGATCAAGCTTATCAGGTAAACCTTCACTTTGATTTTTCTTTTCTTGGCAGTATTCTCCTGAATCCCTTTTCTTCTTACTCCTACCTGATGTCTAGGGAATGTTACATAGCTAATTTTCTGGGAGATTAACTGTCTGTCCATCCTATCTGTAGAACTCTACGAATCTTTTGGGATACTTTCATGTCAGTTTCTCTGTGAGATTTGAAGGGCAAGTGTTTCAGATGGGAGAAAACAAAGCACAGTGGGGGTGTCAAAGTTACCCAAATATAAGGGGCAGTGCTGGGCTAGAACTGAGCTTTCCTGATTCTTAGCCTTGGACTCTGCAGGAAACCAGTGCCCCCTGCAGCCCATCACAAATGACCATTGTTGCTGCTGA
Organism: Cnephaeus nilssonii; assembly: GCF_951640355.1. Taxonomy (NCBI): domain Eukaryota; kingdom Metazoa; phylum Chordata; class Mammalia; order Chiroptera; family Vespertilionidae; genus Cnephaeus; species Cnephaeus nilssonii. The sequence goes on along the minus strand of NC_137086.1, from coordinate 34,720,227 downwards.
CCAGGTTTACCTCAAAAGTTTCAGACTCCACGGAAGAATGCAGGTTGGCAGGGATTTGATCCACACCTCCGTCTAACTTCTTTCATAAATGGGAGATAGAGCTGAGCACTAGGCTTTGAATCATACTTCCTGAGTCTACCAATTAGTAGTCATGCAATCTTGAGCAGGTCATATAATCTCTTTAAGCTTCGTTTTCCTCATTTGTAAATAACTGCTACCTCGTCGGATCATTGTAAGGATTAATGCCATAATGTTTTAAAAGGCACATCCTAAATGCTTAGTCAATGTTAAACATTTTTATAATTATGATCTAGAATTTCTCAGGAGATAGTAATACTTTTATTATTTTTTTATTTTTATCCTCACCTGAGGATATTTTTTCCATTGCTTTTCAGAGAGAGTGAAAGGGAGGTGGGAGAGACACATTGACTGGTTGCCTCTTGAGCACACATGGGATGGGAGGCTGGGGAGCAAATAGCAGCCCAGGTACATGCTGTACATGCTCTTGACTGGGAATCAAACCTGTGACTTCTCAGTGCTCAGGCTGATGCTCCAACCTCTGAGCCACACCAGCCAACGGGAGACAATACTCTCACTATTGGACCTCAATTCTCTAATATACTTGAGTTCCTGGGATATTATATGGGAGCTGTGTACAATAGAATTCTCTAAATGAGCAATGTATATATCTCATGTGAGTGGCTTTGGTTAATAAGATGTCTGTCATTCTTCAGTTGACCTCTGAATTGCTGATATCCCTTGGCCAGCAGAGGTCAACTGACCTGGACTAAAATAAATACCATCTAAATGTCCGGATTCTTGCTCTTTGCTGATTTTTGGCTTTTACATTTTAAAAAATTACCGACTGCCAAAACCGGTTTGGCTCAGTGGATAGAGCGTCAGCCTGCGGACTGAAAGGTCCCAGGTTCGATTCAGGTCAAGGGCATGTACCTTGGTTTTGGGCACATCCCCAGTGGGGGGTGTGCAAGAGGCAGCTGATTGATGTTTCTCTCTCATCGATGTTTCTAACTCTCTATCCCTCTCTTCCTCTCTGTAAAAAATCAATAAAATATATTTTTTAAAAAAATAAGTTTCCTGGTAATATTTTTCCTTAGGAGAAAGGAACATCTATATATACTTCATCATCTATTTCTTCCACATGCTTCATACTATCCTTTCTGGTACTATTTCCTGTGCCAGTTTGCATTCTAGAACAGACTGAATAAAGAAAGATGATCCAGCCCTAACCGGTTTGGCTCAGTGGATAGAGCGTCGGCCTGTGGACTGAAAGGTCCCAGGTTCGATTCCGGTCAAGGGCATGTACCTTGGTTGCGGGCACATACCCAGTAGGGAGTGTGCAGGAGGCAGCTGATCAATGTTTCTAACTCTCTATCCCTCTCCCTTCCTCTCTGTAAAAAAATCAATAAAATATATATTTTTTTTAAAAAAAGAAAAGATGATCCAAGTTTGAGACAAACTTTTGGGGAAAGAACTTTGAGATGAATTTTTGGGAAAAGAACTTCTAATGCAATGTATTTCAAAGTGTAGGTCATGACTCAGGAGAGGTTGTGAAAACCCCTTAGTGAAATCACAACTAGCACTGAAAAAGTAATAAAACAAAGTATCAATCTGTATTACACATAGTCAGGAAAGCAGTGTTTGTGAAACTTGTTTTGATTATATAAAGTATATATACAAATATTTTCATTTATGTGTGTATACATGTGTTGACTTGCAATGTAAATGTATTTCTGATTCAGTGTTACAGTTGGAAAAGTTTGAAAAACATGTCTTAATGATTTTCACTAAGTTTTATTTGCCTCTGCATCTTAGTTCTTTCATCAGGCCTCTCTTCTAGATAATCCTATTCAAATAAATAAAAACAAATAAAAGCCAAAAGATCAAAAACAACCAACCAAGCAGGACTCATACATTTTCTTTTTCAGCATTTTTTGGGCATCCAACTACATAAAAGATTCTTGGATAAAGGTTACTACTCTCAAATCTACAACCTCATCAGGGCAAATCAATAGGTAAAGTGAACACTACACAAGTTAGAATTAAAATGTTAAAAGGTACAAGTAACATGTTAGGGAATGTAGGCTGAATCATTCTGACCAAGTTCACATGGAAGGCTTGATGCAACCATTAGGCCCAAAATACCAATCCTTAGGGTTTAGAAGCCTGTCCTTTTAAGGACTAATAAGTAAGTTTGGCTGGATCTTATGGCTTGATAGTTTTAGAACATGTGATTTATAATAAATCCTAATTTGACCTTAATACTTTAATGCATTTGGATCCACAAAGAACTTAGGATGTTAACTTACTTGAAAACATTTCAGCATAGGGGGATATTTGTGTTTTATCCTAGGATCAGTGAGTTGCCCTAATTAGAAAGTTACACTCCAGGGATGGTCAGCTGGCAACCCGATCTGGAAGACCACACTTCACCAGTGAGTACCAGGGGCCCTTCTGTTATCCACTGCTCAATCGATACAGGCGGCCCTGCTAATTCTTGTAATAAATGTCAAATGTGTTTCCATTGGTGCTATGAGTGGCTTGCTAATAATCTTAATGATGTAGACATAGGGTCTTATTTGTGGATTCAGTACTATTAGTATTCAAGATATGTGGTTTGGCTATGAAAAAAAGTCACTCCAGAAACAAGAATGTAACCAGCTCTGTAACATGTATTTCTGTAGACAGTACTAAAGGCATGATTGCTAAATGTACTTCTGTCTAGCCATTGGTAGAGGACTCTGGTCACCTGATCTTGACCACAAGGCTGACGGAATTTTGCCCTCAATATATGAGGCAAATGCTATTGCTTGATAACAAATATTTAATAAGTGATTCTTGTGAGGCAAATTGAGTATGAATTTCACTTTCAGATTAAGCAGGTAGTGGATATCATTATCTTCCCAAAACACTCTGAGTGGTAAATGACCCAACTGGCTGTCAGTTTGAAAAATAAGTAAAATTACTCTCAAATAATATCAATCATCAACACCTATTTATCAAAGCAAGTTTATTTGATTACTTATTTCAGACAAATGAGGCTCATGTGTACAACTAAGAAATAAGACAATCCAAATAAAAGGCAAGAAAAATTAAAATGAATTACACAAACAGCTGCATTCATTTTACATAACACTGTGGAATGATTGATGTAGCACCATTTACCTCAAAGATATCCTAAATAGTTTATAAAGTAATTATGTGGATCTTTGCTAAAATGTAGCAATAGCTTAAAAATTATAGCAAGTCTGATAATCTTATGTTCAACTAACTTCAGAAGTTATTTCAGAAAAATAGGAAATTTGGGAAGGATATGACCTTGTATAATTCTTTTGAAAAAATCCCCAGGAAATACATAGTTACCATTATTAAGATTGGTTTTCTCCCATCATCTGCAATTTTTATCACCCCATCATGTCCTAAATTCTAAGCTTTGGAAGATTTAATAGGCAGTTATTTATTTAAACGCAATTTTATTTATAAAAAATATTTTTTAAACTAAAGTTCTATTGGTCTGTTCAGTATACGTTCTGGTCTGAACCACAAACACAGAAGAACAAGAGAACTTTAATGATACTTTAAATCACAAGGATTAGGATCTTTAATGATTAATTGTACTTTTTGCCATTTCTAATGGCCATTATAAGCTATTCTACTCTGATCTTAGGTTGAAATTTGTTGAACTAAAGTTTGACCCCGTTGATGAATCTAAATTAACATGAGGACATTTATAAATCCAATAGGAAGCATTTTTCTAAATACTGAAGAAGTTTCATCTGAAATATATAAATAAACTTGGAGAGAAATTTGGTGTTTCAGCATACTCCATCAGCCCACTTTACTAGTTAGGAGCCATAGTACATTTTCAGAAATATACCACAGAAAAATCTTATGGAAAAAAATTCCCCCAAGTCCAGGATTATTCAATTCTGGATAGCTGTGGTCCTCCTCACCCCTTTTTTTAGGGTCATGAACCACTTTGAAAAGGTGATGAAAGCTGAATTCCCCCCCAGAAAAAAAATGCATATAAACAAAAACTTCTTACATACATTTGCAAAGGATTCCCTAAGGTGCAGGAATTCTGATTTCAAAGCTGTGGGACAGTGGAAAATAATCTTAGCCTAGTTTCACTTTACTGCTTCTGTTACTAGAGTAAGCATTTTAATGTTACTAAAATGCTGCTGTAAGTCAAAGTTATTCTTATTGTAAGCACCAACGTAGTGTTTTAAAATTCATTCTCCTGCCCCAATGTTCTAAGATTTTAATCCATGAACCCTGTCTCTCAAATTTCCCCAAGGGTAAATTAGCAGATAATAGTTTGCCTTTGATATATACTAATTTTCAGAGCCAGTCACTGAAAAATGAGATGAATATTTAACCCTTATGAAAATGAACATGTCTACATAATGAACTAGAGTCCCGGTGCACGCATTCATGCACCGGTGGGGTCCCTTGGCCTGGCCTGCAGGGATTGGGCCGAAACCAGCTCTCCGACATCCCGGATTGCGAGAGGGCGGTTCTCAGGGGACACACCCCAGAATTGGGCTCCCTCTTCTCTAATTCCAGTGCATCACCGGAGAACCGCAGCTGCCAAGTCACCACAGCTCGGCAGCTCCTGCATTGAGCGTCTGCCCCCTGGTGGTCATTGCATGTCATAGCTACCGGTCGGATGGTCAGTTGGACACTTAGGCTTTTATATATTAAAAAAATATTTTTTTTATATATTAAAAAATATTTCTTAGTTTCACACCTGAAATCCAACACATTTACTTAGTCCCTCATAACATAACATATACCCCCAGATCATACTTTACCTTTACTTACTTGGAACCAGTACAATGGAAGATTCCTACAATGGTAACAAAATGTACTTAACATTCTACCTACCATTCTGGATAAAAAACACTTCATTTTTGACCAAACCCACCATCTTAAAAGCATTTCATCAACTCCCATTTACCAAACAGGCTGAAGAATGCTATCTTTGAGAGGTCCAACTTGAACCATTGACTATGTCTTAACCCCATGTTGAATGGACCCTTAAAACAAGAGAAATGACTATACTATAATATGAGGTTTAGGCTTATTGCTTTCTTATTAAAGAAAAACTCCACTAATCACTCCAAAGAATATGTTTATATACTACAGGTAAACATGGATGTACAGAGAATTCTTAAAGAGACTTTGAAGACTGATAATAGAAAGGGATAATAGGTAGATACTGAATACAAAAATGCAAATACATCACATATAAAATTTAATCAAATCCCTTACTAAAGAATTTTTCAAAGTTTGAAGTCAGGTGACAATTAGTCCTTTCATAATCATTCACCTTTACTCAAATAGAGTATTGGTAGAACAAATCTCAAAATATTTGAATACAGGAAGATATAACGCTGCCCTCTCCTCCTGGGTGCGTAGCTCAGAACAGCCTCCTGGGCCAGCAAGCGGTGATGGAGCCTGAGAAGAGAAAACCCAAAGATGATACACGGACAGCAGATGACCTCAGGGCTGCACAGTAGGTACTCCCAGGGAGATGAGAAACACAAGGAAAAGAAGCTACATAAGGACTCGGAAACAGACATCCCAGAGTACAAAGAGCAGAAGCTCAGGGGCCCAGACTGGAGGCCAAGTGCAGAGAGAGGGCAGGGGACAGAGATGGGCCAAAGCTCCAGAGAGCATCCAGGACAAGGAAGCTCAGGGACAAGGCCCAAGAGCATAACTTGGAGAAGCACCAGAGCTGAGGCAAAGGCTGGGAGAGGGACCAGAGTCTGACTGAGAGCACCACGTGTGGAGGGAGGAGCCCAAGCTGGCAGCCATGCACCACAACCTGTGGGACCTGGATATGCTCAGGCCACCACCCTCCAAACTGACTTTCCTGAGTGCAGGATGCAGTCAGAATGGTAAACAAAGAAACTGAGGTGGAATTTCAAACAGAAATGGGCCTGGCGCCAGCATGCAGAGGAATTTAGTGAGGAATGGTGGAAAAGATAGACTTGAGAAGGAAGTACTGCTACAACGAGAGCCCTGCCACGTGGAAGATGGCTCCAAGGCTGTGAAGTGATGACTGTGGAAATTGGAAAGGAAGACATCAACTTAGAAAATGTTTGACTGATGACTACACGGCCAATTTCGAAGACTATGAAGATGACTTTGAGGTCTGTGATGGAGAGGATGATGCTCGCACTAATGAGCCAGAATCAAGAGAGAGAATTGAAGAACTTCCTTCAGCCAGATAAAAAGGAGATACAAGAAATTCAAAATGCATTAATGTAGAAAATGAAATGACTAATGTACACAATTCCAGAGCCCATTTGTGGAATTTCTGTGGATTTTGCAACTGCCTCACACCATTAAGAGTTGGGACTCAGGCCCTTAAGCAAAATTTGGTCTCCTGGGAAATTTGTATATGATATTGAAAAATAGGCTTTTCATTGTTTCAAAAACAAAAACAACAAAAATATTTTAATAAAGAAAAGGGTTCAGCTAAGAAAACAGCTTTCCTAAGCAAAAGAACCAAAGCTGATGCATGGAAAGCAGATGACCTCAGAAAACACCTTTGGGCTGCACAGTTGAGTACTCCCAGGGGAAGTAAGAAACACAAGGACTTGGAAATGGATGTCTTAAAGTCCAAGCTGCAGAACTCTAGGGACCCAGACCAGGAGGCCAAGAACAGAGAGAGGGTGGGGGACAGAGACCAGCCACAGCTCCAGGGATCAACCTTGCGGGGACAGAGACAAGAGAAGCCAAGGGGGAAGAAGGGACAAAGCCTGAGGGCATGACTTGGAGAAGCACCAGAGCCGAGGCAAAGACTGGGAGAGGGACCGAGAGCACTGCATGCACGGGAGGAGTCTAAGCCGGGGGCCACATAACGCAACCTGCTGGACTTGGGACGTGTGCGGGCCATCCCCCAACCTGATCTGCCCGAGTGCAGGATGTGGTCAGAATGGTGAACACAGAAACCAAGGTGGAAGTTCAGAGAGATATGGCACTGGCACCAGCATGCAGAGAATGTAGTGAAGAATAGTGGAAAACATAAAGACTCGAGAAGGAAGCATAGCCATAATCAGGGCCCCGCCACGTGAAAGCTGACTCCAAGGCCGGGAAGTGAAGACACTGTGAAAACTGAAAAGGAAGACATTGACTTGGAAATGTTCAGCTAAAAGAACAGCTTTGCTTTGCTAAGGAAGCTACAACTTGGTTGTGGGATTCCATTCTTGTCTTTTCTTATGTAAAAAGTGAATAAAGGGGAGACAGCAAGATGGCGGTGGATTAGGTGGAAGTTACAGCGACATTCTCCCAGGACCAAATTGGAATTACAAGTAAAATATAAAAATATCATCCTGAATAACCAACTGAAGACTAGCTGGAGAGAATCCTTATAACCAAAGATGTAAAAAGGAGACCACATCAACACTGATAGGAGGTGCAGAGGTGTGAGGGGGTTGGCCAGGCTCCACAGGCAGCAGCTGAGGTTCCGGAGGGATCTCACTTGCCGGGGGCTTCCCTCTGAGAAGTCTGGGGAAGCCCAAACTGGGCTCCCCGGCCCAGAGCACCAGAACTGGGAAAGGTGCCAAGTAACATCTGGCTGTGAAAAGTACCAGGGTTCTGTTGGGCAGGGACACAGAGCTAGAAACGCAGACATACCTTTAAAGGGCCAACATACTAAATTTCATTTGCAGCCACTTACCTTGGGCTCCAGCAGTGGGAGGGCAGAGTGGACTAGAGCTGCGTGAGGAGAGTCTGGAGTTGGTGACTCAGCAGGAAGAGAGCAGAGAGGACAGCCGCTGGGATCCCTGTGCTGAGTCACTCCCCCATGCTGCAGAAGCCACCTATCTCAGGCAGACCTTTCCCATCAATGCAGCCTTAGCCTGGGGGGAAGAAATTGCCCCACCTGTTAGAAACCCTCTTACCCCACCCTAGGTTTAGGCTGGGCTGTGGTCTACAGCCTGAGGCTTATTAAGTGACTGAGACTAACAATCATCCTATAGATAGAGGTGGATCTCTGGGTGCTTTGAGTCTTTGCCTGACCTGCCTTTGGGCTCTGGGCTAAGAAAAGCAGACCTTGGTGCACAGCTTGGTCCTTCCCCCATGCATCCTGTCCAGCAGAGGGAGCCACAAGCTGTGGATCATTGGTAGCTCTAGACAAGGGTACTCAAGGCCCGTCACAAACAGTGTCTGACATTGGCCTGCACCAGAGACTATTTGAAGAAGCCCCAAACCAATAAACCCAGTGGCCAGCTTTCAGACAACAGAGTAGGTTCCAATAAGCTCCACAAGCTTATCCACAGAGAGATATTGGCAGGCTCCAAACTCTGCAGAGAATTTCGCTTTGTGTGATAACTGCACAGCAGCTAGCATGCTGTGTTGGGGGTTAAGCCTCATTGTCAGCCAACCTGAGGACTGAGCCCATGCACTAAAGAGCCAATAGCAATCAAGACTAAATTAAAACAGGAGGGTCCATGCTACATGTACAAAGAACATTATTAGAGCACCCAGATCTGGTGATCAGGGAGATTATGCCACTGGACCCCACAGGTCACCCACTACATAAGGCCACATACCAAGCCTGGGAGTTGTAGCAGATCTACCTGATGCATAGAAACCCAAACAGGCAGCCAAAATGGGGAGACAAAGAAACAAGCTCCAAATGAAAGAACAAGAGAAGAGCTAAATGAAATGGAGATAAACAATTTATTAGATATAGAATTCAGAGTAATAACTGTAAGGATGCTCAACAGCATGAAAAAAAATACAGAAACTATGAAAAACAACTAGTCAGAAATGAAGAATGACATAGCAAAAATAAAGAATACACTGGAAGGAATAAACAAGAGATTAGAGCAAGCTGAGGATCAGAACAACGAATTATAAGATAAGGTAGAAAAAAACTCACTCAGAGTATCAGAAGGAAAACACAAAAAAACCAGAGGACAGTTTAAGAGAGCTGTGGGATACCATGAAACGTAACAGCAATATCTGTATCATAGGGGTATCAGAAGAAATAAGCAAGGGGTAGAGAACCTATTTGAAGAAATAATAGCACAAAACTTCCCAAACCTAGTAAAGGAAAAAGTCACGCGAGTTAAAGAAGCCGAGTCCAAAGCAAGAAGAACCCAAAGAGTCCACACCCAGACACATACTTAAAATACTAAAAACTAAAGAAAGAGAATCTTATAGGCAATAAAAGAAAAGCAATTTGTTGCCTACAAAGGAATTCTCATAAGGCTGTCAGCTGATTTCTCAAGAGAAACTATAGACCAGAAGGGAATGGCACGAAATATTCAAGGTAACAAAAAGCAAGAATCTGAAACCAAGACTACTCTATCCAGCAAGGCTATTATTAAAAATAGATGAAGGAGCATCCCAAACCAAAAAGAAAGGCAAAAGGAGTTTATCACCACCAAATTAGCATTGCAAGAAATGATAAAGGGACTGCTGTAATAATAAGAAACAGAGAAAAGCATACATATAGAAAAGGGCAATAAATAAGTACCTATCCCATAATAACCTTAAATGTAAATGGATTAAATGCTCCAATCAGAAGACTTAGGTAGCTGAATGGATAAGAAAACAAGATCCATATATATGCTGTTTACAAGTGACCCACATCAGAACAAAAGACTCAGACAGGATGAAAGTGAAGGGATGGAAAAAAAATTTCTATGCAAATGGAAACGAAAGAAAGCTGGGGTAGTAATACTAACATCTGATAAAATAGACTTCAAAATGAAGGCCAAAACAAGAGATAATGAAGGTCACTACATAATACAATCCAACAAGAGGATATAACCCTGGTAAACATATATGCACCTAATATAGGAGCACCTAAATATATTAAAACTTTTGGAGGACTTTAAGGGAGATATTGACAGCAATACAGTCATAGTAAGGGACTTTAACACCCCCACTGACTTCACTGGATAGATCTTTCAGACAAAAAAAAAATCAACAAGGAAACAGTGACCCTAAATGACACACTAGAACAGATGGTCTTGATATTTGTAGAAAATTTCACCCCCAAAGCTGCAGAATATACATTCTTCTCAAAAGTGAATAACAGAACGATTATGTTTTTCTTGATCTTCTTTACTTCTAAGAAGTTTTCCTTTGTACAAGTGAAACACTAGACTTTTCATTTCAGAGACACAAGGGTCATGGAACAGGAGTGGGAGGAGAAGGATACTGTTCTTTGACCAGAATTCAAGTATTTCAATCAATGGTAAAGGGCTCACAAGAGAAAATGGACTATTATTCCATTGCCTAAAAGCTATCCCATAAGTCCTATTAAGATACACAACCAAGTATTCTCCCTGCATTATTCAAATGTACCATTTTGTGTTTTTCCTACTGGACCTACTGAATGTGGAGTGAAAGCTAAATAAGGTAATATATACCAGTCATTCCTTGCTGTGTAATCAATCTATACATCTTTACTTTAAGAAAAATTCAAGCATAATCCATATTTTAAAAATTAGACTAGAGAGACAATAAAGGTTTTAAAGTTTTCTCTTTGAAAAGATGGTATCTTACAGTACATACAAAAATACTCTGAAAATACATACGACTTCATTTACAAAACACTGAATCAACATATTACAAGAAATACATGGTTATGGATTTTAATAAACTGAGCATGCGTTCATGAAACTTAAAAAATATTACGAAATGCATTGAAAAAAGCAGTGTAAAAAAAGACAACTCATATAATTAAATAAAATTTACAAAGGTCCTGAGCCAATTAATGGTTGGTAACAATGTTATTCAAAAATGTCTTTAGGTCCCAATAAAATCCACTGCTTATTTCTGCATGCCTAGTCCATGAAGAAAATGTGTGAAGTTATGGGGTAAGTGATGGTCAGGAATTATCATGCCAATTTAAATTTACACCTCAAAAATACAAGTTTGCCATACTTAAAGGTATCTTATTGTTAATGCTGGAATGAGTTGCTACTCAGTAAAAAATACCAGCCAGCTAACAAGAATGGCATGAGATACGATATGTAACAATTTCACCATTCATATACTGATTTTTAGTATCCTGGTTCTATTTTGATAAAGATGCATTTTGAAGGCCTCCATGGGAGGCAAAATATAGAAAATTTATGTAATCACTAGACTAATCCTCCCTGGTAGCTATGGAACATTTGGACAGAAAGGCACACACACACACACACAAATTTTTTTTTAAATATTCCATGTGCCAATCTGGAAAAAAATAATTTAAATCAATAGAACACATTAAGTACATCTACACAAATGAGGAAAGCAGGAAAGATACCTCACATTCATTTACCTCATGTTTCACAAAGTGGTTTCAATGCTAAAGTAAATGTGTTAACATTTGGAAAATTACAAGACAATTTTTTTTGTTTGTTTTCAACTTTTTCAATTTTATACAATGATTACAACTTAAGACCAAAAAAAGAAGAAAGAAAAAAAGAAAAAAGGGGGGAAGGGGAGGTCAGGACTTGTTTTATCAGTGTCCAAAGAGCCAAGAACTGGTTCCCATAATAGAGAATTAAGCATCAAAAGTTAAGGCAGTAAAACCTCCAACACAAAGCCATAATATTACAGATGACAATTTGACAGCACGTGATCCTCAGAGAAGTGTATGTAGCAATCAATGAGAGGATGCTACAGCATCTGCAGATCAAAGTATGAGAGTTCAAAAACCACTTGAAGGTTGTCAGATTGATGACTATAACTTTCACCTTATTTTATGTATGACAGCCACTTTTATTTTTAAAAAAGTGGCTGCATCTGTGTCACTAATGATTGCATATTCACCTAAATAAGGAGGCACTGCTTTTACCGATTAAGAGTCAGTCGAATAGAATTTTTGATGACTCGGATGTTATTTGCTGGAACTGGAGATGATGAATCTGGTAGTTCTTTACTGGGCAGTCTCTATAGAAAGAAACAGAAACAAAGAAGGGAAAGCAAATGTAAGGCCGAACCAGTAATCAATCATAACTGAGTTTTTTCCAAATCCTTAATCTCCTAAACACTCAAGTCTGTGTTGAATATTTTATCCCAATGTTCACAGCATTTCTTGTTTGGGGGACTTTTTTTTTTTTTTACAGTAAGAGATGAAAAGCAGAGGGATAGGAAGGATAAAAGTGCAAAGAGTGTGATGTATAGGAAAGAGGACTTTGTTAAATCAATCACTACTTCTAGACTGAGAAATACATATAAAACATAGTCCTCCTCAAAGTCAGGCAATGGTACAGAGAAATAAGAAGAGCTTGGTCACTAAATAGGAAACTCTTGGGGTGTGAGGTGTAAAAATTAGATACATGGTTACATCCCTCAATTGGTTTCTGTAACACTGTTAAGTTTTCAGGACAACGGACTTTGCAGTCAGGCAAGATAACTTCAGTGATGGTGAAATTCAGGGACATGTATATCAGGGATTTGAGAATACTACAGATTATTAAATAATAAAGGCAAAGTCTAAGAAATTGAGAAATGAAGACATCTAAAATACAGACACTTGTGTAATGGAAACAGTATGTTAGCTTTATGTCAAAGATGATTGCAAGAGTTAAATTTTCTTTCATGTTACCTTGGCCCAACAAATAATCTGATATCCACACATCCATTCAAAATAACATGAACAATTTCAAGCATATATATAAGTAGAAAATAGGACAATGAAGGCTTAGATACCAGAGCCACGACTCAGACATTTTGCCACATTTGTTTGGTTTATGGTCTTACCCTTTGTATATGAAATATTTTAAAGCAAAACCCAGACATGTCATTTCATGCTTTCATACTTTAATATTCATTTCAAAGCTTTTTCTTCCATTATCACACCCACATTTTGTAACCCACTCTTATGTTAAAAGCAATTTTACAAATTCTACAACTAATATAAAATATGAGGATACTTTCTATTTTGCTTTAGAACCTAGTAGGGTGACAGTTGACTGATAAGAAGCACTGTATTCTTTAATGGGGGAGTTGTGTGTGTGAAAATAAGCCATATTGTTCTTTGTTCACTATAAACTCTCAGAGAAAGACTATCTCTGATTTACACAAGGCTGACTTTTGAGGGCCTGCTTATCAGTTTGCCATGCTTACTAATACTACATTATTAGTTTCAAATGGTAATTCTTTGAAAAATAAATTTTTAAATTGAGGTTTAGGGGTCTTTAGCTCATGTTTTAAGAACTTAGTATGTATACAGGTACATTTGATTCCTTCGAAATATCAATAAATATGGTTCCTAATTATCAAACCTAAATTTTGACAGTAAGCAATGGTGCCTGACAAAAGATATATTATCAAGTGCTGGGCACTAAACTACTTCTTTAAAGGTAAGTAAAAAACAAAGATTGAACATAATATGAATAAATCATGAAGTCTTAAACTACTTCGTCTTTTCTAGACTTCCGAGGTACATATATTTAGGATCATATACCTTGTTTGCTATTTCCACTCCCAACTATACTGCTGGTCTTTAAGGATAGGAACAAAATCTTATTACCTTTTCCCTTTACCCAGTGCTAGGCTCTTAATAAGCTTTTTGTACCTATACATTAACTATGCATTTTAACCTATTTATATTACCTATCAATAAGACTGTTTTTACCTTTTTACGTGAAGTATCAATAGTTGGAATAGGCATACATTCTCCCCCAATGGCATCCTAAACAAAAAAAATTATATATAAGTGTAAACTTTCTCTCCTATATACAAATGCTTATTTCTACATGAAATAAAATATAACAAAACTCTACAGAGAGATCTGACCCACTTTCAAATATGGTACTTTTCCTGCTACATGCCTCATTAAAAGTATTTTGAAGCACACCATTATAATATATTTACCATTGATTTTCTTTTTCTGTTTTCAGCAGCACGTGATTCCTTAAACTTTGATTCAAGTCGAATAAACTAAAATATAAACATTAAAATGATTGCTATTATTACCTATAAAAAATATACAAAAACCTATATAAACCAGGACACTAGTGATTAGGCTATCATCAAAACTACTTACAAACATATAAGAATTTACATTAGCCTGAATTCAACCAACTACCCTTAATTTCTAGTTTGAGTGATCTTTTGGTTATCACAATTCAGTTTATAACAAATAAAATAGTTTTACCACCCTCTACTGGAGGCAGAGGAGATCAACTTATAACACACAATAAATATGACTGTTTAGTTGCCAATATTGACTTCTGTGGAAGTCAAGAAGAAACTTATATTAATCATTCAAGTTTTCAGATACATTAATAATTTGAATTTAGGATGAACAATTAGAATTGTTCCTTTAGGGTGAGGGTAAATATTCTTTTTGAATAGTCAAATCATAATAGAATACTAAGATAACTATGGAGAATTATAAATTTCTTTAGTACTCTCTTAAAGTTAATTTTTTAAAAAATCAACTACTGAATCACCACTAAAGTTGCAACTTTACCTTTTCTATATCTTTTAATCTCTTTGAAGACATATCTATAGATGGGGAATGGGATCTTTTGGGCACATTTTTAGTTATATTTGCCATCCCATTTAGATGTGGTTGTCCCTGGATAGGGTTGTGGGGTGTTGTGATCCTAGGAATAACATTTCGTCCTACTACAGTAGGAATGGTGCACACAGCTGGGGGTGAAACAGCTTTTACTACAGAGTCAACTTCTGAAAAGGAAAAAAGAAAGACTGTAGTAATTAAATATATATGTAGTAGAATCATTACTAGCAAAAGTGTAGACACCTACTTGCACCAATGACTGGAATAGATAGTCCTTGAGCTGGCGGAACATTCAATGGCTTTTCCACAATTACAGCAGCAGGTTCAGTGTTATTCCTATTAACAGTATTAAATTAACATCACTAAATGACTAAAATTTTACTTTTTAAAAATACTTTTAACATTTTAGGATTACTTCTTTCAAGTACTCCTAACTTTAATATTTCATTGAGGAGATAAAAGGGGAGGAAAAGGCAGATGACCCAATGAGAATTAAGAGAAAAAAATTTCAACAAAAAAATGTGCATTTCTGTGTACTAACCTAGTCCCAAATATTCATAAACCAACAGCATGTCCCATAAGATTATCAAACATTCTCCAGTATTTCTAAACAAACTAACTGGTAAAAATAAAATAATTTAACAATTTTAAAAGGTATAGAAAAGTTTACATTATCCTCAAATAAACTGAAGACTGAAAGGACAATTTTGAAATACAGACCTTTCTGTTTCTCGTGAAGGAGAAATATCAGGCTTGGAAGGTTTGTTTGTAGACACTGGGGAATTAAAAGGTGTTCCATTATCAGTGTCTCTAGAGCTATCCAAACAATTGCTATCCAGAGATGATCTTTTGGATTGAGGTCCACTTGAACGATTGACCTCAGAAAGACTTTGCTGAAAGGGAGAAAAGTTTTTAGGATTTCAAAAAGTGAATGAGACAACTTTTCAATTCTGAAATACATATAACACAAAATATCTTTTGTGACTAATGTAGGTGAGATTTTGGTCTTAGATTGAATTGTCTGTATTGCCCCTCTTTCTTTTCAATAGGTTTCGGAGCTGTGAGAATGCAAATTTAGTCCCTGGAACCATATTGGAGAGTTAAGATTACAAACTCACCTTTTTCTTCTTTTGAAGGATCTCTGCTGGAAGATAGTGATGAAGTTGTTTTTTTTTAACATGAGTTGCTTCAATTTTCATTCCCTCCTTTAGCATGTTTATATTGTTTGCCTGTCTGTACACTGTAACAATGTCAATAGGTTAAATGGAAACTTCTTTCTGAACCAAGAACTGTTTTCTATTTCTGAAATGCATACTACTCATCGCTACACAAACACAAATAACCCCCTTTACAGAACAAATATTTCTAAAACATTTGATTAGGACTATTAGGTTATAGTCCTAATCAAATACTAACTGATTTTCTCATGTCCAACTTCTAAGACTTTCTCCAAATCAAATCTCATTAACAATATATGAAAAAAAAAAAAAGATTTTATTCTATCTTGTTTTCTGCTATTTTCCCAAAAGGAAATCCCTTCTTAAAATTACTGCAAAGTCTAAGCTAATCCTTATACCAAATATCCAAGATGCAATCCAAGCTCTCCCCCTCCAGGAATCTTCTTTTACTACATCAATCATGGAATGTCAGAAACCATCTAGAAGTACATCCTTATTATACAGGTAGGGAAATGAGACTGGACAGCCCTGCACCTTTGCTGGGATCAGAATACACACAACCCTAGATTCCCACCCTAGTGCTTTTCATACCTTATAAGAAAACCAGTTTTATTAACTACTGCATAAATTATGTATGTTAACTGTGATTACCCAATCCTATGTAATAAAAGTATAATATGCAAATTGTCCCCTCCACCGGGAGTTCTTCCAGGAGTTTGACCAGGGGGGTGGGGACAGCCAGGGGAAGGAAGGGAATACCGGGCCGGCTGCTGCCAGCTGCTTAGGGACCCTGACCAGTGCACAAATTTCATGCACTGGGCCTCTAGTTACATTATAAGCTTTCTGAAAACAGGGATGGAAGGCTTCTATTGCATGGTAACTACTGTGAAATATGGTAAATCATTTAATCTCTTAGGGTTTCAGTATCTCTACCTAGAGAACATTTTATAAATTTATATTAAAGTTTCCCAACCTCTTCATTTTTTAAAATTGAGCTCAAATTAGAATGGAAAAATTTATATCTGTTTTCATTCCAGATGGCTGATAAAAGAATCACCAGAAGTGCTTTTCAACTTGCAGATTCTCTGGCTCCATTCCCAGAGTGTGATTCAGTAGTACTAAGGTGATATAAGGAATGTGCACTTTCATGATAAACTTGAGGGCTAGTTCAAAAGAATTTGGAAATCTCAGAGGAGTCAAATCAAGAATATTGATAGTATGAATGTACAGTATTCCAGATTAAGACAACTCCAAATTTATAATAGATATATTAAGATATTCCAGAGAGGTGTTATTAGGGAGCTAAATGTGAAAGACACTCTTGAATAATTGTGAAACGTTTAGGAAGCCTGTACTGACTGATATATATTTCATGTAAAAAAAAAAAAATCAAGTCACATTTTTATGACTGTGATTACAAGCCCTGGCTGTGCACACTAAGAATCACCTGTAGAGTTTCTTTAATCTTCTTTCTGTTTTAAAACAGATAATACATTCACATGGTACAAAACTCAAAGGGTTCAAGAGTATTCAATAAAATCTCCTCATCCCTGTCCCCTGAACACACCTAGAAGCAACCAGTTCTGTCAGTTTGTTTTTTTTTTAGTATATATCCTTACAGAAATATTCTATTTCTAAGCAAGCATGCTTATATTCTTTACTTATATAAATAGTAGTGCACTATACACACTGTTCCGCAATTTCCCCTCCTACTGAATATGTCATGAAAATTGTTTCAACATGACTTCACTTTAATAGCATAGATTTTCATAAAATGGATGTATCATATTCACTTAACCAACTGTAGAACTTTAAAAATTCAGTCAGCCAGATCCTAATACTGCATTAGAGCCAAGGTTGAGAACCATAGCTCTATGATGATAAAGTCTTACCTGTATCAGTAAATGACTGTATATCGTATGTCAAGTCTATGTTAACACTTTCTGCATTCTCTACTCTCCGAAAAATTATTCCAAGGAACCACATTGATACGTAATTATTGCTGTAAAAAAAATTTAAATTTCCATTAATTCTTTACACTTTTATAGATGCTATTTGGTAATTTAAAAATTTGGGTTTTTATGAAAGTACTAGAGGCCCAGCGCACGATTAAATCATGCGCAGTTAGGGTCCCTAGGCCTAGCTGGAATCAGGGCCATGTCCGCTGCCCAGTGTCGCTCCTCCACCTCCCTGGCCCCCGCCCCACATGGCTCCTCAGCCTCAGCCACCCATGCCCCGTGACACTCCTCCACCTCAGCCACCCCATGAAGCTCCATGCTAACAGCCCCTGCCCCCTAGGCTCCTCAGCCTCACCGCTGCCACGACCGCAATGCTCCTCCACCTCAGCCATCCACGCTCACACAGTGCCTGTCCCGCAACACTCTTCCGCCTCAGCCACCCTGGGAAGCTCCATGCTCACAGCCCCCCGCCCCACAAGGCTCCTCAGCCTCCGCAGCCCTGCCCTGCCACGCTATGAGAGCCGGACCGGTCATTTGGTCGTTTGGGCCCACAGCTCCCTCCTCCCACCACCAAGCCATGAGCGGCCGGGGGCCCACAGCTCCCGCTCCCTCAGCTCCCTACCCTGCTGTTTGGTTGTCCATCAGATTGTTTCAGTCGTGATGGCACCTGGCTTTTTATATATTTGGCTTAGGATAAATACAAATTTCAATGGTTTGGCCAAATTCTTAAAACTGACACCAAGAATATTGGTAAATTACACTATTTTGTTAAAAGAAGGATTAAATGGCTTTGAAAATGACTTGCTGAATATATATTTAAAGATGCCCCAAATATAGTGATGGGGTTTTTGCTGGGGTCTATGGGCTACCAACATAGCATGTACTTTGTTTTAATGCATGACTACTCAAATACATAATGTATCACCCCCCCAGCAATGCCTGTTAAACAACAGTTTCACAACTGATCTTAAACAATGCATATGTCAAATAATATTATTTAAGAAATATAATATTAAAAAATAATTAACTCACTCTTTATAATGTTCCTTATTTCCTGGGAATGACTGGGGATTTACATGGGCAAGAGTAATAAATTCATTCCGTTCCAAGTTTCCAACAAGCACACGGATTTTAGATTCTACTAATCCAACCCTAAAATACAAGACAAGATTTTTCCATATTAAATTTGGAAACTACATCCAAGTAAACAAAATAGCACTATCAGCTATGATGCTTTACATATTCACTTAAGAAATTCAGTCCAATATATTAGTGACTCTTTAAAATACTATTCAAGTAAAAATGACAAGTTACTTAGTCAATTTCTTTTTTCCCCTTTTTTTAAAAAAACTCATTTATTTAATGCATTCCTGATCTAATACCTACCTGTAAAGACCATACCTGTAAAGACCATACCTACCTGTAAAGACCATAAAATAGTCTTGGTAATTACCTACCTGTAAAGACCATAAAATAGTCTTGATGTGAGCATGTTTAATTTGTTTCTAAATCTTTTTTCACTTTCAAATTTTATGTCTAAACTAGAGGCCCAGTGCATGAATTTGTGCATGGGTGGGGTCGGCCAGCCCGGCCCCAATCGGGGCAGATTGGGGCTGGGCCTGTCAGAAGGAGGAGATGGTGGGAGGTTGGCTGGCTGGCCCGCCCCAATTGGGGCCTGATCAGGGCCTGGCTGGCTGGGGTGGAGGGGCTGTGGGCGATTGGCCGGCGGGCCCCGCCCCCAGTTGGGGTTGGGGGCGGGGCTGGCTATGGGGAAGGGCTGTGGGCCAGCTGACCCTACGGGCTGAATGGGGTGGGGGAGTGCCGATCAGGTGCCAGCAGCTTGGGGGAGGGGCCATTGGTGGTTGGCCGACGGGCCCTGCCCCTGATCAGGGTGGGGGGACCGACCTGGGGTGGGGCCCGGCGAGGGGAGGGGTTGCAGGAGGTTGACCAGCTGGCCCCACCCCCTATTGGGGTGACGGGGTGGGGGGGGTGGTGGTGATCAGGGGCAGAACCAGCTGGAGAGAGGGACTGCAGGCCGATCAGGGTGGTGGGGGCCCATAGAGGGCAGGGTTGGCCAGGGGGAGGGGCTGCAGGAGGTTGGCCTGCTGGCCCCACCCCCTATTAGGGTGGGGGGTGATCAGGGGTGGGGCCGGACAGGGGGCGGGGCTGCGGGCCGATCAGGGTGGAGGGGCCCATAGGGGGCAGGGCTGGCTGGGGGGAGGGGCTGCGGGAGGTTGGCCGGCTGGACCCACCCCCTGATCAGGCCAGTTTGCTGGCCACAGTGGGCATCATAGCGACTGGTCATTCCAGCATTCTGGTTGCTGGCTTTTTATATATATAGATATAGATTCTAAGGCTAATCTCAGATCAGAAGGAAGGGGGCAGGGGGAATGGGAAAAGATTAACCAAAGAACTTATATGCATACTAGAGGCCTGTTGCACAATATTCGTGCACTGGGGGGTTGGGCGTCACTCAGCCTGGGACCCCTTGGGGGATGTCCACCTGGAAATCATGGACATCCCCCAAGTGGTCCTTAGCAATGCTGCGGAGGCCAGAGAGGCTCCCACAGTGCCACTGCACTCACCAGCCATGAGCTTGGCTTCTGGCTGAGCATCAAGCGCACTGACATCAGGGGGTAGCTCCTGCGTTGAGTGTCTGCCCCCTGGTGGTCAGTGCGTGTCATAGCGACCAGTCGTTCCGTTTGGTCGATTTGCATATTAGCCTTTTATTACATAAGGTATGCATAGCCCATGGACACAGTCAATAGGGTGGTGAAGACCTGGGGTGGGGCAGGATCTGGGTGGAGGAGAGAAAAGGGAGGAATTAAGCGAGGGGACACCTGTAATACTTTTTCATCAATAAAGATATATTTCTTTAAAAAGGGTAAGATATCCTATCTAATAATAGAGTAATATGCAAATTAGGCATCACTCCGCGACAAAATGGCGGCCCCCATACCCACAAGATGGCGGCGCCCAGTCCCCTCAGCCCCGCTGTTGGTCTCCACGGCGATTGGGAAGCCACCAGGCCCTGAGCACATGGAGCCACACGGAGCCCGCGGAGGAGCGGGGCCTGGCGGCTTCCCGTTGGTCTCCGCGGCCATCGGGAAGCGGCCGGGCCCCGCGCACACGTAGCCGGCCGAGGAGCGGGGCCCGGCACCTTCCCTTTGGTCGCAGAGGCTATCTGGAGGAGTCCAGTGCCACCAGAGCAGGGCATGGTGGCTTCCTGATCTCGGCAGTCGGGAAGCCGCCAGGCCCTGCAAAGCTGGGCATAGCGGCTTCCTTAGTGGGGCAGTGGCAGGGAAGTCCCCTGACATGGCAGACAGAGCCCAGACAGCAGGGCTTGGGGGCTTCCTTAGTGGGCAGTGGCGGTGGAAACACCCCCAGGCCGGGCAGACAGGGCCCGGATACAGGGCATGGGGCTTCCTTAGTGTGTCCGTGTCTGGGAAGCCCCCAGGCCCGGCAGACAGAGCACACTACAGGGCATTGGGGCTTCCTTCACATGGCACATGGTGGCAGCAGGTAGAGAGCGACAGCAGGGCATGGGGGCTTCATCTCCATGGCTGCAGGGAAACCTCCAGGCCCCGAAGAGAGCAGAGAACCATGGGGAGTGGGCCTAAGCCATCAGTAGGATATCCTCTGAGAGCTCCTGAATTGTAGAGGGTGCAGGTTGGGCTGAGGGACCCCCGTGCACGAATTTCGTGCACCGGACCTCTAGTGTTTAAATAATGTGACCCAAAAAGCTAGTAATTGGCCCTTAATTTATGAAATACACATATAATACTCTTTCACCAATAAATATTTTTTAAAAGGCTAAGATTTTCACAGAATTGATACTAGATATTGCATTTAAAAATTCACTAAAATCTGATCAGATACTCCTAAAATATCCAAAGTTTCATCAGATTTCTGCAACTTTCTATCTCACTTAAGAAATGTGACTGCTATCAGCTATCATATTAATTTAATGATTTTAAGAATTAGAAATACCAGCTACAAGAATACTTTTACATTTTTTTAAACACTAGAAAAAGCTTACACATTATAACTGTGTGTGCTCCAACAGTAGTTATATAAAATACTGAATTATTCCTCAAGGTAATCTAAATGAGAGATTGGCAAACTTTCTCTATAAAAGGTCAGTTAAAAGTTTTAGCCTTTGTGCTCCATTGTTTCTGTTGCAAATGTTCAACTCTGCCTTGTAGCAGGAAAGCAGCCATCCTATATAATAAAAGCCTAATATGCAAATCGACCGAACAGCGGAATGACTGGTGGAACCACCGATTGCTATGATGCGGACTGACCACCAGGGGACAGACGCTCAGTGCAGGAGCTGCCCCCAGCCCACAGGCCCCAGGCCAGCCAGGGTGGGTGCCAGCAGGGGGCCCCTAACCTCCCTGATGGTCACCTTGCAGAGGGAGGTGACCGTAGGCAGCAGCAGGTTGATCGGGGGCTGGGGCCGGCCAGTGAGGGGGCTGGCGCTGGCCCCAGATCACCCCACTGGAGTGGGTGGCACCAGCCCAGCCAAGGCCGGTGCCATTGGGGGCCCCCTGATCACCCTGCCGGTCACCCAACAGATTGGCCCTGATCACCAGCCAGGCCTAGGAACCCTACCCATGCACAAATTTTGTGCATCAGGCCTCTAGTAGACAATATATAAATCAGTGGGTGATGCTCCATGGTCATGTACAACAATCATTAATAAGATTTAATAATTTTGAAAATAGATAAAGTGTTTATGGTGGTAACATATTTATTTGGTGCTTTACCATTTATAACAGTAGGTAGAGAACTTGAAATATAAGTCTTACCATTCTAGATGGTTTTCTTCTGTTGATGCACTGGCAGTCAATACTATATAATGTCTATGAAGAATTTTCAGCAACAATCAGGGGAATAAAAAACCATAAACATTGTTAGTGTCTGCTTTTCCATCTTACTTTTTCTTTCTCCCAATGAACAAAAGAGCTAATGCAGGCACACAGTTTATGGAAATCAAAACATACTTTAATTTTTACAAAATTAATTCCAGACACTGCAATGAAAAAAACAATTCACTACAAACAAAAAACCCCCACTAACACTGGGTTATATATTGTACTACTACAATATAGAAACTTATCACTTAGGAGTTCTGGAAACCTATTCTCTCTCATTTGAAATATATGTGACAAGTGTGACCTATAATTTAAAGTTTAACGTTCTTACACACACTTAAAAAACGTTTATACACACACATACAAAATGGAAAATTTCAAATACCTATACTTTTGAAAAAAATTTGGTGGCTCAAGTAGTTTGGACCAATCTGATTTGCCTTGAAGAATTTCACCTGTGACTGCAAGACCTAAGTTTAAAGAGAGAGAGAGAGAGAGAGAGAGAGAGAGAGAGAGAGAGAGAGAGAGATTTTAAACAATGACCAATGACTATCATATTATCAGCTTCTGCACTATTGTATTACCCTACCCCCAAACCTCTAATCCCACCAAATTCTTGAGTTAAAAAAAAAAAAAAAGTAACTTTATTATGTTCTTTCTCAGAACTTAAAAGTCAACTTCAACCAGATTGGGCTGATTCCATTTCTGGCCTTAATATAATATATTTTGGAAAACCAATTATTGAAAAAATAAATACACATTTGAAAGAATTTTAAGAAATAAGAGGCACAAGAAATTGCAAAATAGAATAAAATTGTTGTCAACCAAAATTGTGGGAATATCTAAAGGGCAATAGGGCCAATAGGTTTACCTTGTTTAAATTCTTCTACCATTACTGTTCGAGTTGATGTGGACACATTATACGTAGAATTCTGTTGTGGGTAGGCAGGGGTGATTATGGGCATGAGATGATACCTATCTGATGGATTTACCTGTGAAATTAGAAGCAGAATAATTGATCTATTCTCCTATTTCAGTTGTCCTCACTTCATTTCCCCAAAAGTCTGAAGAATATGAAATATAAATTTAATACTACATTTCCTCAATTCTAAAAAGTACATTTCCCCTCCCCAACTACATTTATTTCTGAAGTCAGATGTGACTGACAGTCAATGGAAACTCTGCAGAAGTTTATTTTCCCCCTGAAAAGCTGTTAAATTGATGGTGCACCTTATAAACAAGTCTCTTAGAACCAGGGAAATACAGTATCATAGCTGCAAATAAGCACTGTCTGGTCCAATGGTTCTCAATCCTCTTTCTGCACCTATTTAATGGGTGACTTCCCCTATGTTACTCAGAGAAATGAGCAATTACTCTAAAAGCAAATTAAAATCCAAGGTGAGTGAGACTTATGCTATTTTGGAACCATGAATCTGCTTTTTAAATTGTACTGCAAAGCAAATCTTTTACATATATGCTTCAGTACTGTATTAGAAATTATTTGTAAGACAGTTTTAAAAATAGATTATGACATTTTGGTTAATACACCCACTCCCATAGTCTTATATGGGTGATTTTTAATGATATAACATTTGGATTATCATTGGAAAAACACATTATCTGCACCAAAAAATACAGCAGAGGAAGGGAAGGAACTATAGTTACATTAGAAAGAAGATGAGCAGGCACAAGAAGAATTATCTAGATTATAATTTAGAGAATTGTCCTTTTCATAAAAGACTTAATGAAATTCTATAATAAGTCACTTACCCGAGGATCCCAAACAGGCAAATTCAAATTGCTTTCTTCTGGTTGCTTCAGCAGCACAGGATTTGGCCATTCCCTAACATGATAAGACAGATTAGCTCACACAGGACCTCACCTCGGCAACCATATAAAATGTTAAAATCATTTGACTTTGTTCCAACTTTCATACAGCAAAAGTTTTGTGTATTTGGCATTTTTAAAAAAATGGAAAAAAGCTGCTCATTTTAAAGCAGTGTTCTCTGAAAGGGCAAATACTGTTTTGCCCATTAGCTGTATCTAATTTAAATTTGAATGTTTCCTTTCCTTCTCATTTACTTTCAAGGATTAACTCTGACAACAGCAACAGTTCATATTTACTGAAAATACTCTTAACAAACCCATGAAGCAGCTATGATTATAATATCTATTTTACATGAGATCTTAAACGACCTTGACATAATTAGTAATTGGCTAGTATTGTGACCACTCTTTCAAGCTAAAGATGCACATTTACAGACCCCCGGAAAGTGACATCTGGTGTCCCAACACTGCCTCAAATTTGATATTTTTAAACTTTTAATGAAAAAAAAAGGGGGGGGGGGGGCTGAAACCGGTTTGGCTCAGTGGATAGAGCGTCGGCCTGCGGACTGAAAGGTCCCAGGTTCGATTCCGGTCATGGGCATGTACCTTGGTTGCGGGCACATCCCCAGTAGGGGGTGTGCAGGAGGCAGCTGATCGGTGTTTCTCTCTCATCGATGTTTCTCTCTAATCCTCTCCTTCCTCTCTGTAAAAATCAATAATATATATTTTTTTAAAAAAAGAAGGAGGAACTACTGTCCTTATAAAAAAAAAAAAAAGGGAAAAAAGAATGTAAGCCCTGGCCGGTGTTAAGAGCATTGGCCCATACACCCAAGGGGTCTCGGGTTCCATTCCCGGTCAAGGGCCCATACCTGGGTTGCAGGTTCAGTCCCCAGCCCTGATGTTTCTCTCTCTCTCTCCCCCATCCCCCTCCCTCCTTTCCACTCTATCTAAATCAATGGGAAAATATCCTCGGGTGAGGATTAATCAAAATAAATTTAAAAAAAAGGGAATGTTAAGACAATTAAAAAAAAATCTAGACATAGCTCTTAAATTTCCAAACAAATTTCCAAATAGGCAGAGGTTAGTAAATAAGTGAAAGTATGCATATGAATACTTACCACTTGGAAAACACTAAAAAGAACTTATGAACTAAAGTAGAAGCTGCTGCATTTGGATATAATTGGCAAGTTCTTGCAACTAACATTGCCCAAGAGACACCACCAAGGAATCCCAGCATGTTGGAATAAATACCACGTCCTATAAAATTAATATATTTGTTAATTATTGTTAGGACCTACTATCCATGTCATTCAACTGTAAAGAACAGGATTACTTCCTTCATAAGACTGTTGCTTAGAACTCTTTCCCTCTATAGAAACATTAAAATCTCCCAGCTGGGGTGGCTTAGTGGTAGAGCATCAACCCATGGACCAGGAGATCAAGAGTTTGATTCCAGCTGCAACTGATTTGGCTCAGTGGATAGAGCGTCGGCCTTCGGACTGAAGGGTCCCAGGTTTGATTCAGGTCAGGGGCGCGTGCCTTGGTTGCGGGCACATCCCCAGTGGGAGGTGTGCAAGGAGGCAGCTGATCGATGTTTCTCTCTCATCGATGTTTCTAGCTCTCTATCCCTCTCCCTTCTTCTCTGTAAAAGATCAATAAAATATGTGTTTTGTTTTTTAAAAAGACTTTGATTCCAGGTCAGGACACATGCCTGAGATGCAGCCAGGATCCCTAGTAGGGGGCGTGCAGGAGGCAGCCGATCAATGATTCTCTCTCATCATTGATGTTTCTCTCTCTCCCCCTCCTGATATCAATAAAAAATATATTAAAAAAACACACATTAAAATCAATAAGTAGACCTTCATGCTAGGCCTCATCTTATTGGTAAGCCATAACCTGCTCACCATAGCCCCCTACTTTGCCCTCCAATACAGACACCCTTATTCCCTATCTCAGTTCTGACTGCCCAACTAGACTCCACTGATATGACACTGGAATTTCCCACATTTCAATATTTACGGTTGAGAAAGAAATGAAAAAAGGCAAGATATCTGGAGAGTTCTATAAGTAGGGAAGAATAAACATTTCATTAGTAATCATATTCATGGGCATTTTAAAATCAAGTGTAAAGCTGGGGACTAACTTTAGTATTTTGCATAATTATTCTGCATAATTTGCATAACTTTAGAATTTTCCATAAAGCACAGCACATCACTGATATCACTCAATTCTTGTATGGCTATTTCTTATAGCAATCTATAAAAAAGCATTACCATATTTCAGCAAACTTAAGATACTTCCAATTATATAATATAGCATGATTTTATATCCCATTAAGCAAGAGAAAAAATGTAAATTTTTTATATATCAATTTCAGATATATTAAATGTGAAAGATATGCATCTAAGAATTAACAAAACATGGCATTTAATCTGTAAGAGAAGACAAATTACTTGTGATATCCTCTCAATGTAAATTACTTTATCTGACTATACAAGGTAACTGAGCCAAAAGACAAATTCTACTTAAGGTCTTTTTAGATGTGCACTAATATTATGGTAGCTACTAGTTATATTTGGCTATTTTTTTTTGAAGGGGATGTAACAGCTTTTATTGAAACATCATTAACATACCTTAGGATTCATCCATTTAAAGTATAAAATTCAATGGCTTTTAATATATTCTTCACCCAGTTGTGCAATCATCACTATAATCAATTCTGGAACATTTCATCACCCTCAAAAGAAACCTTTAACATCACATTTCCTGTGCCCCCCAATCCTCCATAACTTAGGCAACCTATAATCTACTTTGTCTCTATAGATTTGCTGTTTTGGACATTTCATATAAGTGGAATTGTACAATATGTGGTCTTTTATGACTAGCTTCTTTCATTCAACATAATGGTTTCAATGTTCATATATGTTGTAATATATATCAATAAATACTTCATTCCCTTTTTATTGCCAAATAATATTCCACATTATGGGTATAGCACTTTTTGTTTACCTGTTCAGTTTATATAATATGGTTGTTTCTACTTTTTTACTATTATGAATAAAGCTGCTATGAACTCTTGTGTATCAGTTTTCGTGTGGACATACCTTTTTACTTCTCTTAGGTGCTATTTAATTTTAAATTAAATACAATTTAAAATTTAGTTCCTCACTTGCACGTTTCAAGGACTTGGTAGCTACATGGTTACTGTATTGGACAGCACAATAGGAAACATTTCCATCAGCACAGAAAGTTTTTATTGGAGAGCACTGTTTCAGACTATGTAAAACCTGGTGCCAGAAGTGTAGCAGTTAAATGTAGTTACAGATAGTACAAATGTGCTGTGCCAGCTCAGGACTGGGCCTTTTACTAACCATATCCTATACATTTAAACGAGTACAGTTCCAGGTTTTATTAGAAGGGTGTTATAGTGTAAAAACAAAAACAAGTTAAAACTGTCACTGTAGGCTTTTCATTTAATATATTTACTGAACACTTACTATAAACTTTGTTGGTGATGGGGAGATAAAGGTAAGTAAGACAGTCCTGCCCAAAGAGAGCTCAAAGATCAGTAAGGAGTTCATTCTTCAAGTCCTAACATATTTCGACTGCCTGGCTGAAACCCAAGATGGAAAGTCAGGGGCTTTACAGTTTTCACCCATGGCAGAAAGAAATAGAGTTACACATTATAGCACCATAACTATTGCACCTGAAAAAGAAATAGCTTCCCCAAAACTTATTGGACCTCAATCGGTATCAATAGGCTCAAGAGTTTTCGTGTATGCTTCTATTATTAGCAACTGAAAATGATAATTTTGCTAGAATGGCTACATCAATAAATCAACAAACACTAAGTGCTGGCAAGGATATAGAAAAAAGGGAACTCTAGTGCACTGCTGGTGGGAATGCAGACTGGTGCAGTCACTGTGGAAAACAGTACGAAGGTTCTTCAAAAAATTAAAAATGGAACTGCCATTTGACCCAGCGATCCCACTTCTGAAAATATATCCTAAGAATCAGGAAACACCAATCAGAAAAAATATATGCACTCCTATGTTCATATCAGCATTATTTATAATAGCGAAGATCTGAAAACAGCCCAAGTACCCATCAGTAGATGAGTGGATAAAAAAGTGTGGTACATTTACACAATGGAATATGTGGCTGTAAAAAAGAAGGATCTCTTACCCTTTGAGACAGCATAGATGGACTTGGAGACTATTATGTAAGCGAAATAAGCCAGTAAGAGAAAGACAAATATCACATGATCTCACTTATATGTGGAATCTAATGAACAAAATAAACTGACAAACAAAATAGGTCCATAGGTATGGATGCACAGAACAGAATAACAGATCTCAGTATGGGTTGGGGGGTGAGTGGACAGTAAGAGATTAACCGAAGAACATATATGCATATATGCTTAACCCATGGGCATAGAAAACAGTATGGGGAAGGCCTAGAGTGGGGCAGGGGTTGGGTAGAAGGAAGTAAAAAGGAGAAAATGGGAGACATTTGTAATACTGTCAACAATAAAAAAGAAAATTATAATTTTATAATGCAAACATACAATAAAAGAGTTGGGATACTTACGTTTTGCCCATAATTTGACTGCTCTCAGGGTGAGTCTAAAAGTTTCTTTATTTGGCACTAAATGCAAAATTTCATCAGTAACTCTACATCCTGAAAAAGATAAAGCATTCATATTTCATTATGCAACAAAAACCCAGTTAATTCAAAGACTTTCATTTAAAGAATTAAATTAATTTAAAGAATTCAAAAGCACATGGGTAAAGCAATACAATATTTAAATAAGAGATAGGTCTGACTATCTTTTTAGCATTCTTCCACATTTGACTTGACTGTTAATCAAATATCCCAAGTTATTTAAGAGTGTTATTGCTTTAATGCAAATCTTATTCATAAACACTGTGATTTACTGTTGCATTCTGGAAGGACAGCAAAACACAATGATTCAGTTAAACAAAAGATACTATGAACCAGTAGTTCTCAAAGTATGGTCTATAGACTACCCTGGGAATCTGTAAGATCAAACCTATTTTATAATTGCACTAAGGCTTTCTTTGCCCGTTCCACTGTGTTAACATGTGCACTGAAAGAAGTGGTGGGTAAAACTGCTGGTACCTTAGCAGTAAATTAAAGCTGTAGCAACACTGTACTAAGCAGACATGTTTACTGCCACACATTTGCAGTTAGAAGAGAGCTATGGAATCTGTGCGGATATTTGAACATGTTCAAGGCAAGCTGAGCTACCCGTGTATTTTTTTAAGGAATACCAATTTTACTTGAAATAATGATTGACAGACAACTATGGCTATTCATGCTTGAGTATTTAGCAGATACTTTCTAAAAACAAAGCAAAGTGAGCCTTATATCAAGGAAAAAAATGACAAAATTTGTTGCTAATAATAACATTTAAGCTTCCAAGTAAAAATTAGAATTTTGGAAAACTAGTATCTGTTACTGTAAGCTTGACAGCTTTCTAATACTTAGACTTGTCTGATGGTATTGGAGATATTAATAAATGTAATTTTGATTTTATAACAAAATGTGAGTTAACATTTAGAAGAGCCAAATAACTTTGTGAACCAGAATTTTCCAAATGATCCAGGCATCATCGTACAAAATCAAGCATGGGTAAAAATCCAATTAAAGAACAAGACAGACCAATGCATTTTTAATGTAACAGTTCAAAAAGTTAACTGATATGGTTTTAGATTAGATATTCCAACCTTTTGAAAAAGATCACTTTTACTCAGCAATAAAAGGAGAAAACTACTGATATATACTACATAGATGTACCTCACAAACATTATAAGTAAAAGAAACCAGACACATAAAACTAATGATCCCATTTATATGAAATGTCCAGGAAAGGCAAATCTGTAGAAATAGAAAGTATATTAGGGGTTGCCTGGGACTGGGGATTTGGAAAAGGGAATGATTGCAAATAGGTATGAGGGATCTTTTGAGGATGATGAAAATGTTCCAAAATTCAATTGTGGTGCACAACTATGAATATACTAAAAACTACTAAATTGTATACCTAAAAAGAATGAATTTTTTGGTATGTAATTAGACCTCAATAAAACTGTGGAAAAGAAAAAAAAAAACAACTGTCACTGGTCAAGTTTTAGTATCAAAGAATATCTACAATTATCTTCCCTATTCCAATTATATATCTCTTCCTATGCTTCAATCAAAACAAAATATTGTAAGAGATTGACTATAAAAGCAGATATGAAAATCTAGCTATCTTCTACTAAGTCAAATATTAAAAAGATTTGCAAAAATGCAAAACAAAGCCATTGTTCACACAAAAATGTTTACTACTGTTATTTTAAAATGAACTAACACACACTTTAAAATTTTCTCGGTTTTTATTTCTGATATGGTAAATATTGACCATATTAGATGGTCAGTATTAGATATAACCCACATAAACAGAAGATCTTTGGGGTCCTCAATAAATTTTTAGAGTGTAAACGGGCCCTGAGACCAATATGTTTGAGAACCACTATTACAAACATCAACAACATTCAAACAAATTTCTTTTAAAGATGTTTAAATGTGGTCAGAGAAATGTGTATAGAGAAAATTACATCATTTTAAAAATGATTTAAAAGTCTATTACTAGTTCTGCAAAAAGATCTCTATATGTCAAATTGTTTTCAGGCAGATGGCTGAGGTTTCTTTTTAGAAGCTTACCATTTAAGCTGCGAATACACCTTATATCAAGGCTTCTCAGTCGAGAGTCGTCTCTTAGATCTAAATTATCTGATATGGTTTGTATTGCCAGTCTTGCAAAAACTAGGTCAATCTTTGGAAAGATACAAAAAAAGAGAAAAATATTACTTTTTCTCCTTCTAGTCCATTCTCCCCCTTCCCCACCTCAAAAACGTAAAATGTTGTAATTATTAGTTTTGGAAGTTCTTTAAAACTTCAAAAGGCTTATGTAGGCAATCTCAGATGCGAAAATCACCGAAAACTTTTGTGAGGGCAATTGAATCTTCAAATTAAGGGAAAGCATTT
Organism: Cnephaeus nilssonii; assembly: GCF_951640355.1. NCBI lineage: Eukaryota > Metazoa > Chordata > Mammalia > Chiroptera > Vespertilionidae > Cnephaeus > Cnephaeus nilssonii. The sequence continues at coordinate 34,688,828 of NC_137086.1, read as the reverse complement.
TAATTTTAACATATATGCCAAGCATTAAAAAAAAAAAAAAAAACCACCAACTTAAGACCTTATAAGTGAATTTCTAGATAAAGATGGCAGATCCAACACACATTTACATTCACTCCCTCTTGAAACCCCTCTAAAATACCAGCAAAATTTTGTTTTGTTTTTGTTTAGTTTTATTTTGTTTTAAAATGCATAATGCACTAGGACAAAGGAAAATATGAGACAACAACAAAAATTATGAAAGCTGGAAAGTAGACGGTTAAGTGGTAACAGACTCAGCAGATCTCAAACAGCAAAGATTAAAAATATTTATAACCAGGAAATAAGGACAAGAGGCTATAAATACATACATAACAAAGAGGAATATTTAAGAGAATAAAAAATTCTTAGAAATTAAATATGTGACAGCAGAAATGGAAAACAATTAGAAAGTTTGGAAGAGAAAACCACAAAAAGCAGAACAAAAATATGAAGATGTGGCCAATAAGTGGAAGGAAAAATTTTGGAGAAAAAAATGGGGGGCGGCAATCCTAGAGGTCCAGCATACAAATATTGGGAGCTCCAGAAAGGAGAGAGGAAACAAAGGCAGGAAATCCAATGGAAGTCAATACAATTTCCAAGAACTGAAGGGCAGGAGTTTCTAAGTTGAAAGAGGACTACTGAATACCTAGCATATTTGATTGAAAAGACATATACTAAAATATATCACCATGAACTTTATAACTGTGAAGACTAGGGGAAAAAATCATGTAAGTATCCAAAGAGACAAAATAGATCACATACAAAGGATGAGGAATTAAAATGGAATCACACTTTTCAACACAGCATGGAAGCTAGAAGACAATGAAGCAAGGCCTTCAAAATTCTGAGAAGTATTACTTAGCCAAACTACCATTTTGGTGTGAGAAAAGAAGAAAGACATTTTAAACATGCAAGATCTCAAAAATATGTGCTCTTTCTCAGGAAGCTAGTGGGTGAGTGCCACTAAAATGAGAATCAAGAAAGAAAACTCTAGAGAGAGGCAAAAGGAAATCCCAGGATGATAGTAAAAAAAAAAAAAAAAAAAAAGATGTTAGGATGTCAGCTGTATGTATCAGCCATGGAGAATAATCAGTGTCAATTAGAACAGGTGAGAAGATTCTGAGATATTTTTTCAGAATGATGACAGAATACCTGAGAAATTTATTTAAAGGAGATTTAGACAACTATGACAGGGGAGTTTGAATTAGTCTTAAGAATAAGGCCCAAGCAAACAAATCGCAAAGCAATTAACATAATATTATTATGTTAGGAGATTATGGAAATGAGACTAGGGTAGGGATGAAAGTTGGTTCATTTTCCATGGTGAGAAATCAACAGATAAGAGAGAGGAATGTGAGGGTCTATTTAAAGACTATTTGATTAGTTAAATAGATTCTTAAGTCTTATTTTAAAAAAAGAAAATAACCCAAAAAGCCCTTATGGGTTAAATAGTTCAACTTTAAAGTCAGAAAAATATTAAAACCACTTACCTCAATTCCATCAAATTCAAATTTTATAACAGGTACAAAGGCATCTTCTACAGCCTACAAAAGAAGAAAAATTTATATATATCTCACACACACACACAGTAGGTCCTCGGGTTACATCGGAGATCCATTCCTATGGCGTTTGTCAGAAAAGTCAGAACCCACCTACATAAGCACCTATGTCACTCACATGGAGCACATACACAGCAGTAATGAAGTGAAACAGTAAAAAAAAATTTAAAAGATAACAATTCCTGACCTTTACTTGAGGTAAATAAATAATAAAAAATAAAAAGCACATATGTACATACGTCGAAAAGACGGAACTTTTTTTTTATAAATAAATGGGAGATGGTGATGAAACCACAAAATGACGTGTGTTGAGTCCAACATAACCCAAGGACTGTCTGTATATATATATATGGCATAATCCTTTCTACATCTTTCCTACCTGCCGATAATATAACTGTAATCCTTTCTACAGCCTTCCTAATTGCCGATAATGTGAATTCCTTTGCTCCCAATTTGTACTAAACTCAACAGAAAAAGTGAAAATGTTCTTGGCCTCACATTCTAGGTAAGTACTTCTACTTTGTGACTGTGTTATTTAAGATGCACAAAATGTCTGACAGTTGTTATCTAACTTAATCTCCTAAAAATATTCATCATAAACTGGCAGGCAGAATTGCTATCATCTGAGTACTTATTATTGTTGATCAAATTGAAAACTGATTATTTACAAAGAGCACTTGTGTTAGAAATTAAAATACAATCAGAACTTATGATTAATCTATCAAAAAATAATACAGTCAATATAGTTTGGATTTAGTAGAAAAGTCTGAGTCTTCCTTAATCCTAATATAAATTTTTAATCATCTTCTCCATTCCCACACACCCAAATAATACAGAGCCTTTGAACTTCACCTAGCATCTCAGATATTAGAACTATTCACTCGGTTAGTTCCCCCAATCCCTCCTTCCCATAAACTATGTCTTGTTCACTCTTGTATTTGTGGGACTAAGGCCAATGTCTGATGGATCATTAGTGCTGAAACTAATTTGCTGAATGAATGGCTACATATCTACATATATAAAAGCCCAGCGACTGAATGGTGGAACTACCAGAACGACTGGTCAACCAGTTGCTATGATGTGCACTCACCACCAGGGGCATACGCTCAATGCAGGAGCTGCCCCCTGGTGGTCAGTGCACTCCCACAGTGGGAGCACCACTCGGCTGACCAGGATAAGCAGCGCTCCCACAGCGGGCTGATCACCGCAGGCCACACCCCCACCAGTGCACAAATCTGTGCACTGGGTCTCTAGTATACATATAAAGGGTTACTACTAATTAAACTTTATATATGTAAATTATCTCATGGGTCCTCAAAAAAACTTTATAAAAATGTTATTATACGCCATCTCCATTTTATAAGAGAGGAAAACAAAGGCTCAGAGAGAATGGGTAATGACCAAAATCTAAGAGCTAATATTTGGTAGATTTCTAGATTCAAATCCAGATGTGTAAAACTATAAAGCCCATGTTATTAATCATTATCCATTATTTTAACAAGATAGAGCAACTTTTTAAGAAATATTTCAACAATCGTAAGCCCTAGCTTTTAGAGTTTTATTAACAAGTTCAAGATACTAAATACCAGAGGATACTTACTCTTAAATTTCTAATGCCATCTTGATGCTTCAATTTTTCAAAAAAAGACTGAAAAAAATCAGATCTCTCCACATGTCTTGGAGCTACACAAAGTGCATCAATGTCAGCTCCTACAAATCAAAGTATTTCTTATCAAGAAGAGCATATTATGTATCATATTTTTGTTAAGTACACACAAACATGTAAAAGAAAACATGTAATGATAGAAAATGCTAATAATAATTAATTCTGAGTAGTGAGAGAATGGGAATTTTTTCTTCTGTATTTTAAAATTATGAACAAATAAAAGTTTGTTAGTGAACATTTTTATTAGTAAAACACAGAAAAGCCGTTACCTTTGGTATGTACTCCAAGTCTATAGGAGCCAAAAGTGAAAATTTTACCACCAACAGTAGCCACAACAGAAGGTGGGAGATTCTAAAATAAAATTAAACAAAAGGCATTCAATTATTCAAATTATTTAGCATAAAAGTCACCTAACTGCTACAGATACATACGTATTTGTCAATGTGGATAAGTTGAGATTTGTAAAAATATTTCAGAGCTCTTTTGGTTCCAGCTTGAATAAGGAGGGAAGACAAAAATCCATGCCCACTACACATGCACACATCTCTATATAAGAAAAACACTTTTTATCACTTGACCCTACTTGTCCCCTCCAATTGCATATCTTTGGCTCCATCACTCTCAATAGTCACAAGGAATTTTACCCAACTAATTAATGCTTTCAGCTCTCTATATTATCACTAGAGGCCTGGTGCACAAAATTCTTGCATGAGTAGGGTCCCTAGGCCTGGCCAGCTATCAGGGCCGATCGAGGCCTTCCTTCCCCCGGCTGCTGGTCAGGGCCTTCCTTCATTCCACGTCGCCCCCTCGTGGTCAGTGCATGTAATAAGCGAGTGGTCGAACTCCCGGTCGGTGGAACTCCCACCGGCACAATTTGCATATTAGCCTTTTATTATATAAGGATACTCTTGACTAATCCCATCTGCCCTTTGTTTTTTTGTGACAGATAAGCTTAATATCTTGATCCTAGCTCGGCAACCTTTCTGCCCATACTTATACTCATTCTTCATCTTTTTGGCTTACAATTTAGTTTATACCACCTCCTTAATTCTAGGATATTTAACAGTATCATAAAGCTATCCTTTTGCCCTTAGTCTTTATTTTCTCTTATTCCACTGTGTACAAAATTCACTGATTGATATTCTTAAATTACTCTATTATAACTCTTCTACTCAAAATTCACTGATTGATATTCTTAAATTACTCTATTATAACTCTTCCCAATACACTCTTCCCTGACCACTGAGGTAAGTATCCTTGGATCCTAAAGAAGTTCACAATATGCTCCTATGAATCTTGCCTCGTCTCCTGATCTTCCCTTCTGAAGCTCCAACTGCCAACATGTCACACAATCCGGTCTCCTTCCCATTGCATTTGCCATTTTCCCTGCCTTGAATGTTTGCCCATCTCAATACCATCTATTTTTCAAAATTCACTTCAAGTTTCACCTCTTTCATGAAGCCTTTCCTAATTATCTTCCCCTCCCCCTCACTGCTCCTCTACTATTATCTTTAATCCCTTTTATACTATATTTAGTGATCTTCCTTTTTCTGTAAGTCCCACCTCTTCAACTATATTTAAATTCCTTAGAAGGTGAGAATGGTGCCTCCTACAACTCTTATTTCCCCACAATGCCCAGTGCAAATTCCAAAGAATAATAACTGCTGACTATCTTGAATAAAAATATCTGTATAATAGGATATTGTTGTTACTTCCTCTGCTTAATAAATATTAATGTTACAAGGCCCGGTGCACAAAATTCGTGCATGGGGTATATATGTGTGTGTGTGTGTGTCCCTCAGCCCAGCCTGCACCCTCTCCAATCTGGGATCCCTCTCACAATCCAGGACTGCTGGCTCCCAACTGCTTGCCTGCCTGCCTGCCTGCCTGCCTGATTGCCCCTAACTGCTTCTGCCTGCCAGCCTGATCACTCCCTAACCACTCCCCTGCCAGCCTGATCGACGCCTAACTGCCCTCCCCTGTGGCCTGGTTGCCCCTAACAGCCCTCCCCTGCCGGCCTGGTCACCCCCAACTGCCCTCCCCTGCAGGCCTGTTCCCCGTCCCAACTGCCCTCCCCTGCAGGCCTTGGTCCCCCCCACAACTGTCCTCCCCTGCAGGCCTGATCGCCCCCAACTGCCCTCCCCTGCCAGCCATCTTATGTCCACATGGGGGCAGCCATCTTTGACCACATCGGGGTGGCGATCTTGTGTGTTGGAGTGATGGTCAATTTGCCTATTACTCTTTTATTAGATAGGATAATTTTATAGCTAGAATGGAGTTAGTAAATTTATTGATGACTAATATAAATCAAAGTATAGAGAAGCGAGGACCATTTATTTTACCCTCCTCCTAAGACTTTCCTACTTTGAAAAACATGATTCTTACATGACATATGAGAAAGTAACACACCAAATCTCCGAGTAAAATATTTTTGCCACAAACCTAATAACTAAAATGATTTGATTGGGAGTTACAGACTGTTTAAATATCCCAATTGTGTATAGAATATTCAAATAATCTTGTATCTAACTCAAATCCTTCAGATATTTTCCAAACTAAAACATGCATAAATGAAGGAATTATAATTGATACATAAAATGACCAATCATCTTATCCATGCAATAGAAGATGTTAAAATCAATTTAAATTTTTAAATAAGTAGATATTTTATTTACTTTGCTTTTGAAAAAAGCCAAGTTGTGGCAAAGTCTCAAAATTTTAACAATGGTTTTATGCCTAGATTTTGAATGAAAACCAGCTACAGGGTTTTTATAGATTAAAGAACTAATTGATTAAAATGGAATAAAAAGCAATTTTATTAATTAAAAAAATTTTGACCTTGAAAATCTAAAAGTCTACTGGATTTTTCTTTTAAGTGCAAAGAAACCATGCAGTAAGAAAATTAGGTCATCTCTCAACAAATTAATCTAACTCTTTTTGCTAATAAATGCACCCTTGAATGGGGATGGAAACAAGTTGACATAAAGACCATACACAAGAAGTTATGAAGCTGGTTAGTCTGATTTTAAAATAATTCTAGCAAGTTGGGTATTTGGTTTACACACCCATTGAAATTATGGACTGATTAGAGAGGGACAACAGGTTTCCCTAACATTTAAAAAAATATATATTTTATTGATTTTTTTACAGAGAGGAAGGGAGAGGGATAGAGAGCTAGAAACATCGATCAGCTGCCTCCTGAACACCTCCCACTGGGGATGTGTCCGCAACCAAGGTACATGCCCTTGATTGGAATCGAACCTGGGACCTTTCAGTCCACAGGCCGATGCTCTATCCATTGAGCCAAACTGGTTAGGGCTTCCCTAACATTTATTTAATGCCTGAGCCCTGTCCTGGGGTTGTGCAGGTGAACAAAACAGGCCTTTTTCTTAATAAGTTGATCAACTAGTAGCAGAGATATAAATATGAATTCTTTTTATTATTCATGATGACTAGCATTTAACTTGCTCAAAATACATCTGAAAATTTCAACTATTGAGAGCTCAGAAATGAGCCAATAGCCATTTGGCAGTAAAAGTAAACAGCATAAAGATCATTTATCTAAACCCAATGACTACAAACTTAGTAGAGTCCCTCATAACCTTATTCATAATTTTGTTTAAAAGAACTCAATTTTAAATATGTATCAAGGTACAGAAAGAAATAATAAAAGTTGTAAAGAAAAGGAGTCTAACAGATGTTTATGTAATTTCTAAACCCATGCAGAGTAGAAAGTGAGTTTGCAGAGACACATTGACAGCTCTGAGACATTAACTTTCAGCTGACTGCTATTAAGGGCAAGATGGGAAAACTATAAAAAACAAACAAAAACCTTAATATACAACAGTTTGGGCCACTTAATCAAAGGACAAATAGTATCACCAGTTGGAACATCCCTACCTCAATTTAGTACAGCCAGTAATATAATATTCATAATGATGATTCTCAAATTCAAATAGTTATATTAAAAATACTTACAAAAGCAAATACATAATTAATTTTAGAAGAAAAATAGTTAAACTACCACAGGAGAAAAAGTTGTATAATTATAAATTAGGGTTTGCAAACTCCTACGTCTCAGGGGTCACGCAGGTATGCAAATGAGGAAAGTACCCATAAGACACAAAGAAACTGACTGATAGATGACAGGTGCTGCTTCAGAGAGGGCAGGAAGTGGGGAAGCTGTGAGGCATTCCTGCAGAGCAGAAGCCCAATTCCATTCAAGCCTCTTCCTGCCTTCCACAAAGGCAGGTCCAGTATTGCCAGAGCTGATATTTCACAAGAAGTCCCAAATCTGGCTTTTTAAGTAAAGTATCTTAATATTTAAATTGTGGTCCACTACTGTGAGTCATGCAAGATATTAATGGGCAGTTTTAGATAATTGGCTACCTCTGAGGTAAACCCTCATTTTTTTAGATTCAACTGTCCAGACCAATTTATTACCAAGTATACCAAAGAGCCAGTTTTAATGTATTTCAGGTAATTCTCAACTTCTACATCTTATTACCAGGACTAAAGAACAGGATGTAATGAAACTATGAATTCAATGCAGTTTTAAAGTCTTACCTTACTCTCACTAACATCGGAAATCCACTCTTTTACTAAATTGTTCAATTTACCAAGAACAACCAGCCTATAATAAATAAAAAAAATGGCATGCTTTATATTAAAAAACAAATAAACAAACAATATCTTAAAAAGCAACTAAGTATATAGGCAGTACCTGTGTTGGTGTTAGGGTAAAGGCATATTATACACACATTAATGCTATCACCTCTCTTTGGCATTCTTAGGTCCCTAAGAGTTCCAAAGAGATGATATATGTGACAATAGTGTTTCCGTCTTTGAGTTATTTTCAAAATTCAAGAAGCCTAATAAAGTCAAAATTACCTTTAAGAAAGCTGCAAAGGCCAAATGAGTTATCAACTTTTTTTGGCCCTACATTGGAATAAAAATCAACTCAATGTGATAATAATAGAGATTAGCATTCTCTCATTGAAAGTCATAGGTTTTTGGATAATTAAAATGGGTAAATTAATTATTGGCTGCTTTTTATGAAATAATATTCTTAATAAATGAATTTGATATTAAAACAAATTTGCAACCAATGGCATATCCAAATCCACATTAAAAGAAAGAAGAGCCTGGCTGGTTTGGCTCAGTGGATAGAGTGCCAGCCTGCAGACTGAAGGGTCCTGGGTTCGATTCCCGTCAAGGGAATGTTGGTTGCAGGCTCCTCCCTGGCCCAGGCCCTGGTCGGGGCACATGCAGGAGGCAACCAATCGATGTGTTTCTCTCACATCGATATTTCTCTTTCCCTCTCCCTAAAAATCAATGGAAAAATATTCTCAGGTGAGGATTAAAAAAAAAGAAAGTAGAGTTTAGGCATCTTAAAGATAACATGAACAACTGGATTCCTGGGTCTGTCCAAACTTGCTTCTCCCTCAGCCTTCCCCAGGTAATGAAATTCCATCCTTCACGAGGTGCTAAGACCAAAAACCTTGGCATCATTTTTGATCCTCTCTCCTCTTTCTCTCTCACACATTCCACAGTCATCAGACAACCCTACCTTTAAAACACATCCAAAATTCTACTACTTATCATCACCACTGCCAGCCACCATCATTTCTTCCCTGATTATATTAGCCTTCCAACTAATTTCTCCAGTTAAGACTTGATCTCTCTTCAGACTATTATTCTCAATATAGCAGCCAGAGTGACTGTGTTAAAATATGAGTAAAGCATGTCAATCTTCTGGTCAAAACCCTAATAGCTTCCCATTTCACTCAAAGTAAAAGCCAAAACTTTTGTTTTTTGTTAATCCTTACATGAGGGAGTGGGAGAGGAGGAAGAGGGAAAGAGAGGGAAGGGGAAGGGGATAGGGGAGGGGGAAGGGGAGAAACATGGATGTGAGACACCTTGATTGGTTGCTTCCCACATGTGCCCCAGGGATGGAACCTGAACCTAGGTCCGTGCCATTGACTGGGAATCAAACCTGTGACCTTTTGGTGTGGGGCCTCAATCTAACCACTGAGAACACCAGCTAGGTCAAAGCCAAAACTTATAATGGCTTACGATGTCCTGACCTTCCCCTCCGAACTTCTTTCTACCTCACTTTCCTTAAGCCCACATTCCCCTACTTACTCACTCTGCTTTAGACACCAGGCTACCTTGCTATATATTCCTTAAAGCAGGTATACTCCGACCTCAAGCCTTCTGCCTAGAATGCTCTCCCCTCAACTATTCACATAGCTCCTTCATCTTCAAATTTTTCGTGAAATGTCAATGAAGCCTTCACTGACAAACTCCATTCCCAGCTTTATTTTTCTCAGCATCACTACTCTTTCCCAGCAATATTCATCACATGTAACATGTATTTATTTTACTTATTTGGCTAAATGTTAGTCTCCTTCCCTAACAATCACCTAAAATATAAATTCCAAGAACTCCAAGATTTCTCTTCATTTGTCCTTTTTAAAAAAAGTTTAGGCAGGGACATAATAGGTACCTGATATATGTTTATAGAATTAATGATTAAATAACATACTATAAAATATTTTGCATTTTTATGTGACATACCTGTGGTTCAATTCTTCCTCATCTTCAAAAACTCCAAATGGTTTCATGGCATCAATTAATTTCTGTGTGTAAATGTGATCAATTTCTTTAGGACATGCCAAGCTAATTGGAGAAGTGATTCCATAATGCTTTTGTTTACGCTGGCTGTCCAGCACGGTGTTTCTGTTCAAGAAAAATTAAATACCAGAAGAAATTTAGAGCATCATATCATACTGATACATTGAATCTCTCAATTCACTTATTTAATTTAGCTACCTTAAAAGTTTACTTATTAGTACTAACTGCCGGTGTGGGCATTTTTTTTTTAAAGGAAAAAAGGGTGTTTTGTGTTTATATTGATGAAAGACTATTCATACTATCTTCAGCTTTCATGGCTAGCATGTCTTTTCAAGTCAAAAGCAGCATGTGTTGGCATCAGGACAACTGTGCCAACACCACTCAGCTCAAAGAGCCTGAAGAGGAGTTGGGCTAGGGCTACCTCTACTATACCCTACGGACCTAAGTCAAGTGCCATCTAGAGTCAATCTCTGAAGCAGTCAGCCACTTGAAAGAAAGTAAGTAAAAACAATGTTTTTCCCTCCCTCAGGAAAGAAATAAAAACATTCCATTAGAAGGTCCTTGTGAAATATTCTTCCTTGTAAAAAGAAATCACAAATAGATTTGTCTTTGAGATACCCAACTTAACATCCATTGCTTGAATCAGAGTTTATAGTCCTAACATTTTGTGAACACCTTCATGTAGACTGGTACCCAGACCATTTTCACACTGAATAATTATCAAATTCTTTATACTAACTGGCAACCAGTTATAGAATATAAGCTCCTCTTGAAAAGATCCTAGACATCAGGAAATTACAGTCCTGAATATAGTACAATAGAATTTCTGAGATTTTGGATTTACACAGAATAATTTCAAAATAAAACTTGGGACCAACATGGGTTAGTAAAATCTGTAATTATAATAAAAAAGGAAAGTAAAAACATACAAAATAACCAACTAATCCTATCACCTATCTTAGGTATCCTTTCATGAAGGACCATTAACACCTACAGTAAGAATGTAATCTCATCCTAAGGAAATCAGAAACACCAATCAGAAACAATATATGCACCCCTATGTTCATAGCAGCACAATTTTCAATAGCTAAGATATTTGGAAACAGCCTAAGTGCCCATCAGCAGATGAGTGCATTAAAAAACTGTGGTACATCTACACAATGGAATATTACGCTGTTGTAAAAAAGAAAGAACTCTTACCATTTACAACAGCATGAATGGACCTGGAGAGCATTATGCTAAGCAAAATAAGCCAGTCAGAGAAGGATAAGTATCACATGATCTCACTCTTGGAATACAATGATCAACATAAACTGATGAACAAAAATAGATCCAGAAACACAGAATCACCTCAGAGGGAAGGCTGGGGAGTGTTGAGAGGATAAGAACTTGTATGCATTTAAGCATAACAATGGACACAGACAATGGGGTGGAGTTGAAGGCCAGGGCTGAGGGGTGGGGACAAGCTGGGAGAGGGCAATGGGGGAAAAAGGGGACATATGTAATACTTTCAACAATAAAGAATTAAAAAGAAAAAAAGAAAAGAATGTAATCTCAAAGTGCACTCTTGTGTGTGTGTGTGTGTGTGTTGTTAATCCTCACCCAAGGATATTTTTCCATTGATTTTTTAGAGAGAGTGGAAAAGAGAGAGAAAGACAAACATCAATGTGAGAGAAACACATCGATTGGTTGCCTCTTGCACGAATCCGGAGCAGGGCCTGGGCCAGGGAGGAGCCTGCAACCAAGGTACATGCCCTTGACTGGATTGAACCCAGAATGCTTTGGTCCACAGGCCAGCGCTCTATCCACTGAGCCAAACCAGCAAGGGCTCAAAGAGCAGTCTTTTAAATGAATAAATTAGCCTTGTAAACATTAACACACAAAAATACATGATTGTTTAATTGTTTTTGAAATTTAACTGGTCAAAACATTGACTTATCACATGCTCTTTGGTTAAAAATTTCATTAGTTAGGGAGAGACAATCAAATGGAAGTTAAATAGTCTATATACTTTCCAAAATAACGCAAACAAAAGAGAAACATCAATACTAGTGTTCTTTCTGGTTATTTATTTTGATGCAGAAAAAATAAAATTTCCATTAGTTATTTCAAGTTGTAACTTCTTTTTTAAAGATTTAGCTCTTTGCCAAAACCGGTTTGGCTCAGTGGATAGAGCATCGGCCTGCGGACTGAAGGATCCCAGGTTCGATTCCGGTCAAGGGCATGTACCTTAGTTGAGGGCACATCCCCAGTAGGGGGTGTGCAAGAGGCAGCTGATCGATGTTTCTCTCTCATCGTTGTTTCTAACTCTCTATCCCTCTCTCTTCCTCTCTGTAAAAGATCAATAAAATATATTTTAAAAAAAAGATTTAGCTCTTTTACCTCTAAGAGAGCTAAAGAAGCATTTGGTATTGTTTGGGCGTGTGTATGTGTATGTTAAATGAATGGGACAGGCTAATTATACATGATCATTCAATTAATTGCAACATTAACCCTGAGAGGTAGGTATTGAATAAGTGCCACATTACAAGTACCCAAGGTCTAAAAAGATAGGAAGAATCAGAACTCCAAAACTCAAGATCTTCCCACCACTCCATTCTCCCTTCCATAACTACTTCAGTCCTGACACTACTTATGATCTTGTGTCCCATCTTCTAAGTTCCTACTGGCACTAAAATTCCAAATCTATGATTCTGAATCTCCCTCATCTGGGGTGGGAGGGGGGGGAGTGAGAAGGCAAAAGAATCCCACATTCCTTTCAAGCCATAAATTTCACTTATGGCTAAACATGTTGGAGAAATTCCAGTACAAGTGTACAAAAAGACAGGTACAAGAATGTTCACTGCTACACTGTAACATTAAAAACTAGAAACATGTCCCTGGCTTAGGTTATTTCTCTGGTCAGGGTAAGTACAAGAAGTCACCAATGAATGCATAAATAAGTGAAACAACAATCTGAAGTCTCCCTTCCCCTTCCTCTCTCTAAAAGATCAATTTAAAAAAAAATTATATCTAAAATTAGAAACCATCTAAAATAGTCACTAACAGGAAAATAATGAATTAGGGTGTATCCCTACAATGGAATACATTAGTTAATATGAATTAACTAGATCTAAAATCAACATGGACAAAGTTCCAAGATACTATGCTGCCCTAAAGAAGCAAGTTGGCAGAATGAGAAATGTGATGCTGGTTACATAAAGCTTCAAAACAATGCCAGTTATGGGCATACACATAGTTTGTAGTAACAGCGTTAAAAACATGCGGCAAAAAAAAACACCCCACCAAATTCAGGACTGTGGGGAGAGAGGCGAACGGGACCAAATCAGAAGGGAGGAGGAGGGATCCTTCAGATGTATTTGGAATGATTTCTTTTCAACGAAAATATGCCTACACACGCGCACACACACACATATATATATAATATTATGCTTTGGGAAAGATGGATGGTGTCTACACAAACGATGCTTACGTTATCCTCTGCCTTTTCCCATGATTTCCTAATAAAAACACCACGTTAAGAAGGTACAACAAGATCTTCCGCCGAGCACGGAATCCGATTTTTGACTTACCCAAGTGTGAGCAGGAGTTACAGAGCGGTCGGTGTGCTGTGGGGAGGTGGGGAGGTGGGGAGGGCTGGGGAAGGGCGAAAAGACCTCAGCCGTGAATGAAGAGGAACGAGCCGGGGAGGTCATTCACTCTGAGGACCCGGAGACCCGGAGACCCGGAGACCCGGAGACGGCGGGTCGGGAAGGCGGGAGGGGGGCGCAGGGGACGGTATCTGCGCCAATGCAGGCGGGAGGAGAGACCGGTCCAGACATTGCTGGGGCGGGAGAGTGACCAACGATTCCCCCCACCGACGCACTCGCCTCTCTCCCACCGCATCCTCGCCAAGGGGCGTCCTCGGGGGCGCGACAGCCCAGGGCAGACGGGGACTCCCGGAGTCCGTGCAACGTGCAGGGGGTATAGCCAGGTGAGCCGCCGGGTGGAGAGGAGGTGCCCCGGCCGACCCGGGCGGGGAAGGAGACCCCCCCGCCCCGGGTGAACTCCGGGCAGAGCAAACGGAGTCCCGGGCCGCCCCCCTCAGCCCACCCCTCGCCGCCTCACCCCCAACCGCCGCCCCCGCCACTACTTACGCAGACGTCTCTTTCATCGCTTCCTGCGTCTCCCTCACCGGCGAGTGTCGCTCGCTCTGGAGTCCCGTCCTGGCTCTTCCCCCTCCTCGGGTCCGCTTTCCTCTGGTCGCCTGTCGCTCGCGCGCTCACTTTCCCACTCACCACGGCCGAGGCAGCCAACCGAGTCGTGAAAACACTACATAACCGGCTCTATTTATGACAATACGGCGCGGACGACGCCAACATGGCGGCGCTTCCCAGCCTGCCCCTCGCCCGCGAGGCCCCGCCCCTCGAAGCCTGGCCCGCCCCGTGCCCCGCCCCCTTCCCTGGGGTCGCGGGAGGCTCCTCTGCCCTGGCCACGCCCCCTCCTCCTCCTCGGGGGCGCGGGAGGCTCCGTTGGCCCCGCCTACAGGGGCGCGGGCTGTGGCTGCGGTAGGAAAGAGCGTTTGGTCCTCCTCTTTGTCTGTGGGACTGTTAATCCAGGCAAATTGCCTGGAAAGTAATTTGGAACATCTTTTTCTTGTTTTTTTCTAATGAGAGCTTGTAGCATATATTTTTTAAAAGATCAGAACCTTGCCTAGCAAATACTGTTTTAACCCTCCTAGTATTCCACATCTTTAGTAGTAGTCATATGTCATCAATCCACTTGTTGAGATTCTGTCGTGAGAGGGTCACATCCAGGAACGTGTAACTTTGCAATGATCCCCCGGGAAAAGCAAGCTTGTAAATTGCAGGTTAATTGCTCAGTTCTAAGTCCCACTCCCACTCCCCTCATGACAGTTAGTGAGGGAGGTTGAGAGGAAGCGCTAGCAGTTTGCAATAGGAGGATACATGTAAGGCAGACTAAAAATCTTACACTTTCAAATAGTAGAGATCATGTTACATGTGAGTGTGAGGATGAAAACGGGGGGAAAATGACGAATTTTAAAATGCTGAAGCGTAGAAATAATGTAAAATACTAAAAATCATTACAAGAGAAAGGATGTCAAGCAGCTGCTATTTTTTCCCCCTCTGGTGTGACTCAGAGACACAGTAAATAGAGGAGACTACTTATAGAATTATTCACTTATTGAAAAATATTTATTGAAAGCCTAGCCTGTACCAAGCATGTTTTAGGTTCCAGTGATTTCATGGTGCATAAAACCAGACGTGTGGTTTAACTTCATGAAGTTCAGAGTTTAGTGAGGAAATCAAATATAAATAGTATTCTTCTGTTGCAGAACTAAAGCACCTACAATGTGTCAGGCAGGGGCGATACTTAATTGCTGCCCTAAGAGCTCACAGTCTAGTAGAGGAGAAAAAGCGTACACAGAGTCCAATGGACTACACATGGTCTGTGATACAGATGGGGTCAGGGAACTTAGGGAGGCCTAAAGAGGGCCACCTAAACTTGGGGGTGGGGGTGCTCAATAGTGCCTTTCTAGAGGAGGGCATGCTGCCTAAATTAGCAAGATTTGGAGTAGAAATTGGATGCAGGTGGTAGGGAGAAGGCAAATCCTATTCCAAGCAGCAGAGAGTAGTAGCTAGCACATACTTCAGGGTGAGGGAGACTCAAATTTGAGTTATAGTTTTGTTAGTACTAGTTATGTGACTTCAGGAAAATTAACCTTAGAAAGCCCTTTCCGCCCTGGCCGGTTTGGCTCAGTGGATAGAGCATCGGCCTGTGGACTGAAGGGTCCCAGGTTCGATTCCGGTCAAGGGCACATGCCCGGGGTTACAGGCTCGATCCCCAGTAAGGGGCGTGCAGGAGGCAACCAGTCAATGATTCTTTCCCATCGTTAATGTTTCTATTTCTCTCTCTCCCTCTCCCTTCCTCCCTGAAATCAATAAAAAAAATTTTTTATAAAAAGCTCTTTCCTCAACTGTAAAATCAAAATAATAGGATTACAAGAGAATTAAAGGAGAAGAGTGTTTAACCGTATGATTCTCAAAATTCAGACATGCAAGAAATATTACTTTATTTTCTAACAATTTTTTTACCCTGAACCCCTCATTCTTCTGAGCTGGCAGACAAAGACAATCTTGGCCATCCTGTGTCTCTCCAATGTTTAAGATGGTGCTAAGGTGTTGTGTTTAGTTGTTTTTCTTCCCATTTTCTTCTCTTTGTGAATCTACCTGGGGTTGAATGCCAGTCCCTAACCCCATTTCAATAAGGACATTTTCAAGGAATAACATTTTCCTTTTGGGGGGGAGGGGTGTCGACATTGTAGCTGTATTTTTTTTAAGCTAAAATTTTCCAATTATCAAAACAACCCATGCTTGTAAAAAAAAAAAAAAAAAGAGTGAAAATCTGTCCCTCCCTTTCTTTCATAGTTTTATTCCTCAGGGAACCGTTATTAACAATTGGATATCTATCCTTCTGGAATGTTTTCAGTATACCCCAAACTGCATGTAAACATGTACCAGAGTGTTTGTTTTTATTGTTTTTGTAATTTAAAAAAGGGGGAGATTAAAAATGGCGGCAGAGTAAGTGGATGCTGCATGGACATGCTCCCAGAAACATGGAATTACAAGAGCTGGTTTTTGGAAAAGATAAACAAAATCAATGAACCAGTAGCCAGACTCATCAAGAAACAAAGAGAGAGGACACAGATAAATAAAATCAGAAACAAAGGTTGTGAAATAACCACTGACACCACAGAAATACAAAGGATTGTAAGAAAATACCATGAACAACTCTATGTCAACAAGGTGGACAACCTGGCTGAAATGGACAAATGCCTAGGAAATACAATCTCCCAAAACTGAATCAGGAGGAATCAGAAAATCTGAACAGGCCAATAACAACTGATGAAATAGAAGCAGTGAACAAAAAACTCGCAGCAAACAAAAAATACCCACGGCATATTTCACAGAGCTAGAACAAATACTCCAAAAGACCCCAAATAGCTGCAGCAAGTTTGAGAAAGAAAAAGAAAGTTTGAAGAATCACAATATCAGATTTCAAATTATACTACAATGCCACCGTAATCAAAACAGCCTCGTACTGGCACAAGAACAGGCATATTGATCAATGGAACAGAGCAGAGAACCCAGAAATCAACTCAACTCATTACGCTCAATTAATACTTGACAGGAGAGATTGTGCCCATACAATGGCCAAGAGACATATGAAAAAATGGACTAAAGATAATCTCTTCAATAAGTGGTGTTGGAAAAATTGGACAGATACATACAAAAAAATAATGAAGTTAGACCACCAACTTACACCGTACACAAGAATAAACTCAAAATGGATAAAAGACTTAAATGTAAGTCGTGAAACCATAAAAATCCTAGAACAAACCATAGGCAGCAAAATCTCAGACATATGTCATAGCAGTATGTTTACAGATACATCTCCTAGGGCAGTGGTCGGCAAACTGCGGCTCGCTAGCCACATGCGGCTCTCGAGCCGCGGTTTGCCGCTCTGTTGACTAATGAGTTTGCCGACCACTGACCTAGACTCTCGATTCCAATAATTACAGTCTGTTGTTCCTTGTGATTAAGCCCCTAGGGCAAAGGAAACCAAGGAGAAAATAAACAAATGGGACTATATCAAAATAAAAAGCTTCTTCATAGCAAAAGAAGCCACCAACAAGACGAAAAGAGAGCCCACTGTATGGGAGAACATATTTGGCAATGATATATCTGATAAAGGGTTAATATCCAAAATATATAAAGAACTCATACAACTTAACAAAAGGAAGACAAACAATCCAATTTAAAAAATGGGAAAAGGATCCAAATAGACACTTCTCCAAAGAGAACATACAGATGGCCAAGAGACATATGAAAAAATGCTCAAAGTCACTGATCATCAGAGAGATGCAAATTAAAATGACAATGAGGTATCACCTCACACCTGTCAGAATGGCTATCATCAATAAATCAACAAATGACAAGTGCTGGCGAGGATGTGGAGAAAAGGGAACCCAAGTACACTTCTGGTGGGAATGCAGACTGGTACAGCCATTATGGAAAACAGTATGGAGTTTCCTCAAAAAACTAAATATGGAACTGCCATTTGACCCAGTGACCCCACTTCTAGGAATATATGCTAAGAAACCCGAAACACCAATCAGAAAGAATGTATGCACCCCCATGTTCATAGCAGCACAATTTACAATAGCTAAGATTTTTCTGTAGGTAGCATGTTTCAATCAATTACACTCATTGTTCTTTGGATGTTAAAATTATCTCAACTTTGGCCAGTGGGTTTCTCTATCAAGCTGGTTCCTCTGTTAAAATTGTTTTAAAAATCAGTATCATAGGTTGGAAAGTGATATTTCTTTGTGTTTTTAAGTTGCATATCCCTAATCAGTGATAAAAGTGATCATCTTTCATATTTTACCAGAAACGCATATTTCTCACGCTGTAGGTTGCCTCTTCATGTCCATTTTCATTTTGGCATAACTGTATTTACACCGGTTATCAAGACCCATTCCTACAAATGAAATGTTTTCAGTGCATACTGCCAGTCTCTTCCAGCTGCAATTTCCCTATGCTTGTAATTTTTCTTTTAATCATCTCTTGCTCCTTGAAATAGCTTATTCAAAAAGGGGGTATATTTTCTTAGTTCTGGCATCTCTGAAAATGCCCTTCTACTAAATTGTAACATTTCTTTCAAAGCTTGGTAGATGTTGCTTTATAGTTACTCTATAGGACACTCGTAAGATTCTTATATTTAAAGTTCAAAAATTCTCCCCAAACAAGCTTTTGTATGAAAGTCTTTTCCTAAAATGTGTCTAGAACAAAATATACAGCCTAAAACTTTTCTGACTATTTTTAAAGATTAGGTAAGTCCCTTTTATTTTCTACTTTAAAAATTATTATTGCTTCTGCTCTTTTTTTTTTAAGTTCATTTAGGTAAACAGAATTGCAACTTGGAAGAGTATTAAAATGTTAGTGCAAATAATTCAGGAGAAAGCTATTTTTAAAAATTATTATTGCTTTGGCCAGTGTGGGTCAGTTGGTTGAGTGTTGTCCCAGGCAACAAAAGGTCACTTGTTTGATTCCTGGTCAGGGCACATGCCCAGGTTGCAGGCTTGATCCCCAGTGGGGCATGTGTAGGATCGATGTTTCTCTCTCTCTCTCAAATCAATAAAAACATATTTTTTAAAATAAATAAAAATTATTATTTTAGCTTTTTAAGATCTACTGGGCTGTTTACTTGTCTGTAGGACAAGTAGGGACCACATCTGTCTTGCTCATCAGCTCCTCCTCAGAACTTAGCTCAGGTGTTCAATAAATATTTGGTGACTAAATTTATTTCAAATAGTATTCTCTCATATCTCTTCATCATTTTCCTCGATTGATTGGCTATCTCCATTTTTCCTTCCCCTCTAACTTAATATTCTGATGTGTCTGAATGTTTACAAGTTCTCCATTGAAACTCTTTCCTTCTAAACAACCTTTCATTAATCAAAACATTTCCTTTACCTGGCAGGTGGTTGTAGCACGGTCATTATGCACACTGGTCATTAGCAGGTTATAACTGACACCTTTTAAAGAATGATTCAAAGAGTCTGGTGCCTCAGGTAGGATCATCCAAAAATGGCCTTGGGAGCTAACCCTGGGGTTGCCAATACATCGTGCCAGGAGGCACTAGGGTCTCCCCTCCTTCCAGCAGGAGAGATTGTGCCCAAACTTAGCATCCCAGGATGGCTTTCCTCTCCTAGCAAAAGGGGCTGCAACTTCCTAAGGGCCCCTGGCATCCCCAGGTGTTTGACAGCTGGTACCTAAACGCAGTCACCCTGGCTCCAAATAGTCTCTCTGTTCACATTCTGACAAGGCTACTTCCTCACCATTTTACTCTAAGAGGCTGTTGTCTCTCAGAGGATGTATTCTTCCCCTGGAACACACACAGCACCTGGTTCTAGCATCCCTCTCTCTGGGAAGATGGGAAGATGCGAGAACAAGTCATCTTCTCCTGCTTCTAAGTTTCTCCATTATAGCGTGTTCCTTACCTCAAGCTGAATGACCATGTGGAATTCATTGCAAGCCTTGTTGTACAATAGGTGGCAACGAGGCAGGGACTCCCTACAGGCTTTGAACAACAAAACTAGAATGGTTGGATTTTCTGTCAATGGATTCAGTGGATTCTGTCCAGTCTTGTTCAGTTGATTTTGAATAAAGAGAAGATGGACGGTGTCAGGAATTGATATGGGTTCTATTATGGACTGCATGCTTGTGCCCCCTTCACCCCCACCGAATTCCTAGGTTGGGATTCTAATCTGGAGGTGGGGCTTTGGGGAGGTACTGTAATTAGCTCACAAAGATGGAGCCCTCGTGATGGGATTAGCACCTTTATACGATTAGACAGGAGAGAGCCTTCTGGTCTCTGTTCTCTGCCTCCTGTGGAGACGATTAACTAGAAGACAGCCACTGCAGACTAGGATGAGGGCTCTCCCCACACACCGATTCTGCTGGCGCTCTCATCTGGGACTTCCCAGCATCCAGAACTATGAGAAATAAATTTCTGTGGCTTAAGCCACCCAGTCTCTGGTATCTTGTTATAGCAGCCCAACCTGATTAAGACAGGTCCCTCACCAAATTTTTAATAGTAGGACATCAAATCCACATGAAATAAAGAGGAAAAGAAGCTGGCAGTAAAGACATTTCAGAAGGAGCAGAGTGGAGTGGGGGAAGTCAACCCAATGAAATCATATGTCTATCAATGTGTAGGGTCTCTGGGCAAAAGGAACTCAGTATTTTTTTAAAAAATGTTTTTATTGATTTTAGAGAGAGAGGAAGGGAGAGGAATAGAGAGATAGAAATATCAATGAGAGAGAAACATCCACTGGCTGCATGTGTCCTGACTGGGAACTGAACCAATGACCTCTTGGTTCATGGGTTGATGCTCAGCCACGGAGTCACACCGGCTGTAGGACCTTACCCTTTACAGCTTCATGCTTGTGTGGCAGGATAGTAACAAGCTAAAGAAATTCCTTGACAAGTGAAATAAGGAAAACAGACAAATTAATTAAACAAGGCCAAACAATTTGAGCAATTTACAGCCAGCCTCAGTCCCGGTCCCTTTTGGATGACCTTCTTCGAAGATAAAAAGAACCACAAAGCTCCTGACTCCTTTATTCGTACATTTTGATGCATCAACACATTGAAGAACACATTTGGAAAAGCGAATGAATATTGTTAAGACCCTCCCCTGAGGCCTCTCCTAGGATTCACATCAGCCAAAGATAAAAAGCCTCAAGGCTCTCGCTAGAGCATACCCACACCTTGTACCTCTGCCTTCTTTCTAAACTCTAAGGGACCTCAGGAACCAGGGAGCAGCAGGCAGCAGCACCTTATCCCGGGCTTACTCCCTGAGCCTGCCCCTAAGGCCCCCTTTTTCTATGGCTCTCAGGAGCCAAAGCAGCCCCCCGAGGCTCTCCCCCGTTGCTGCTTCTACCCTAAGCCCTTCCTTTGCTTCACTGTCCCCAGCTTCAATAGACATACTTTCAAAATGACTTGGACTCATATACTTGGATTGTGAAATCTTTCCTGCATAAAGTCAAGAACCCACACACCACTGGCCGGCCCAAGGCAGACCCACCCTAAGTCCAAACCTCATTAACACCTGGATGGCTAGCTTGCGTCCCACCGGAGCCTCAGCCCATCTCTGAGGGTGTGCAAGAGGCGGGCGTGCCCAGGTGTTACAATTCCTAACAGCCCTCTGCAACAAGGTGGCCTCTACCATTCCGTGTGAGGGTGTCGGAGGGCGCCTTCGACCACCTCCTGCTTTTATCCCCACAAATGCTTGTCTTCTCTCAGAAGGACTGCCTGCCATGCTTTGGCTTTATTTTGCTACCCAGCTCACTCAGCATTGGATTTTAGCACAAAGTGTCAGTGTTTCCAGTGTGAAATTTCCATTGCTGATGCAGATATTTCCACTTGTACATTTTATTGCTTTTTTAAAAGTATGAAATGGGTGCAAAGAAGGGACAAGGCACGTGCCCATTCATTTTCTGTACCTGGAATAATATGTAAAGTCCTGGACATGCTTTAAGCAAGTCAAGAGCCCACTGATTAAATGAGTTTGCCCCCAAGAGCAGCTCCAATTCCAAATACCGGGATTTTTATGGTTTATGTTTGTGGGTAAGGCTCCCTGCATCTCCGAGTATTTTCTTTCTTTTTTTAAAAAAATTATATTTTTACTGATTTCAGAGAGGAAGGGAGGGGGGGAGAGAGATGGAAACATTGATGAGAGAGAACCATTGATCAGCTGCCTCCTGCACACCCCCTACTGGGGATAAAGCCTACAACCCAGGCATGTGCCCTTGACCAGAATCAAACCCGGGACCCTTCAGTCCGTAGTCCGACGCTCTATCCACGGAGCCAAACCAGCCAGGGCTCTGAGTATTTTCTTGCATTAAGAAACCTGCTAGGCTGCCCTAACCGGTTTGGCTCCGTGGATAGAGCATCGGCCTGCGGACTGAAGGGTCCCAGGTTCGATTCCGGTCAAGGGCATGTACCTGGGTTGCGGGCACATCCCCAGTGGGAGGTGTGCAGGAGGCAGCTGATTGATGCTTTTCTATCTCATCGATGTTTCTAACTCTCTCTTCCTCTCTGTGAAAAATCAATGGAATATATTTAAAAGGAAAGAAAGAAACCTGCGAGGCTCATTGGAAGAGCCTTTGCTCTGTGTGCTGAGATGCATCAAACCAAGCAAGGTGGCAATCAACCGCTTTCCTGGGAGGCGTCTTAACAGCCTGAAGTTAGGGAACTCGGCAACCCCTCCCCACTCTTTCTTCTCTACACGTTTGGAAGGGCAGAAAAAGTCTTTCTGCCAATTTAAAACTTTCCCCCAGAGCTCGGGAGATTAACATGTAAACTTAGTGGACGGGGCAGGTAGGGTCCCTGCTTCCCTCCAAATTGAAGCCGGGATTAATTACGGCATTCACCTGTTCCTGGACCAGGCTGGGCCGTGGATCCCGGCTGTGTGCTCCCCAAGCAGCACCAACCCCACGGTTCTCCGCCGACGCACTGGCTTTGATCAGCCCGTTCCCTCTCAGCAGGCCAGCACGGCAGCCACAGGACACGAGTGCTTCGCTTACAATCACGCTCATTTGGCTATCTGTTTGTCTTCGGCCGCTGGAGACTAATGAGTAAAAAGGGTGTTTAAGTTTTCAGCCAGCCTTCTTCTAATCACTTGGCCGCACGGTTGCTGGCAGTTTTATTACTTTGATTTCCTGAATCAATCAGGTAGACGGTTTCCTTGTCCAATGTCGGCTACGGTGCGGGGAAAAGACAGTCCTACCAGGAATTGTGGCCACTGCTCTGGATTCCACGGACGGCTATTGTGAAAGCAGCACCTTTGTGATGGCTTTATAGGATGCCGTTGCTGGATGCCTCCCTGACATTTTTTAACAAATCAGAGACATTTCCGAAGTATTTTACCAAAGAAGGTTGCTGTGGCCCTAGCTTGTTTGGCTCAGAGGGTACTGAAGGGTCCCGGGTTCGAATCCGATCAAGGGCATATGCCCAGGTTGCAGGCTAGATCCCCAGTAGGGGGTGTGCAGGAGGCAGCTGATCAATGGTTCTCTCTCATCATTGATGTTTCTCTCTCTCTCTCTGAAATCAATAAAAATATATTTTTTTAAAAAAGAATGTTGCTGTGCCCATTTTTCATAGCTCAGGAATTTTTAGATAGGGTGGTGAAGATTAATCCAGAATTTGGAGTAAATTCATTAGAAGATGAGGTCGTTGCTACTACAACTGCTAATTCCGTTTTCTGAACTGAGGAAAGCAAATTCCATTCCAGTGCACATTTTCTTTAGTTTGTGCTTCCCAGTGGGTACATAAAAAAGCTAGGCCTGGATGAGTCTCTCTCAAAGACCCTTCAAAGAAATGGCCCCCAGGTTTATACATTGTAATGGAGCTCTTGTATACACAGTGCCACAGTAAAGGGACAAGGATAGCATTGTTTAACACACTGATGATTTTTCTAAGGTGCAAACCTGATCATAATACTTCTTGGCTTAACATCCTTTAATGTTCCCGGTGTCCACTGGATCATGCTCTGACAAGGTTTTAGCTGCATCTTTCCACTGTGAATTCCTTCCTCCTTTATCATTGTGCTACCAGCTCCTCACCGAGGTGCCGGAGCATTAAGGAAGGAATTTCATCTTGGCACATTGGCGTGACGACGCATTCAGGGGTCTGTCCAGTTGTCCCAAGTGTATAATGGCATTTCTCTAGGACCTCTGGCCTAGGTGACATGTGATACCTATTTTTCCAGCCCACTGGGTTTTCCCCTCACCCTCCAAAACAATAAAACTCACTGTACACTCCTACCAGAATGACTAAAATTACCAAGATTGACAATACTCATATAGCTGAGGATGTGGATCTAGTGAGAATTCTCACTACATTGATGGTGGAGATGTAAATGGGTACGACTACATTGGAAAAAAAGCTGTTTAGCAGTATATCTAATTGAACATACACACATCTTAAGATCTAGCAGTTTCACTCCTAAATATATGCCTTGTAGAAATGTACTCACATATATACCAAAATATATGTACAGACATATTGTTTATATTAGCCCCAACCTGGATATAACCCCAAAGTAGAATGGATAAACTGTGGCATATTCATCTAATTGAACACTATTGGCAATAAAAATGAGTGAACTGCAACTATATTCAACCACATAATGTTGAGCAAGGTACAAAATAACACATGTGATATGATTCCATTTACATATAGTTCAAAAACAGGCAAAACTAATCCTTTAAGAAATGTTGTTGAATTATAATGTAAGTAGAGAAAATGCATGAATCTTAAATGTACAGGATTTAAATATGTAAATGCTCGTGATAACCATCATTAAGATCAAGATGTGGAACATTTTGAACATCCCAGCAGACGTGCGCCCCCCCCCACCCCGCCTCCCCTCCCCGCAGACAATTAACTCCCAACCTTAACCATTATTCTGACCAATTTTTACCCTGAATTAGTTTTTCATGGATTACTATTTCTTGACTTGATTGTTGACTACATAGATGTGGTCACTTTTTATTATTATTATTTATCCATCTGTACATTTAGGACTTACGCATCTTCCTGTATATTATCCTATATAATAAAAGGCTAATATGCAAATCAACCGAATGGTGGAACTACCAGCTGCTATGACACGCACTGACCACCAGGGGGCAGATGCTCAATGCAGGAGCTGCCCCCTGTTGGTCAGTGCACTCCCACGGGGGAGCACCGCTCATCAGAAGCCCTGAGCCAGGCTCGCGGCTGGCGAGCGCAGGCAGTGGCAGGAGCCTCTCCTGCCTCTGTGGCAGCGCTAAAGCTAAAGATGTCTGACTGATGGCCATCAGTTGGACATCCCCTGAGGGCTCCCAGACTGTGAGAGGGTGCAGGCCAGGCTAAGGGACCCCTCCCCTGAGTGCACAAATTTTGTGCACCGGGCCTCTAGTGCTTTAATAAAATTTTAAAAAATAAAATGATTCTATGACCCAGGGCCCCTCAAACCCTGCACAGGGACTGAAGAATTTTACTCGGGTGTGTTCTGAACGCTAGCTTCATCCATTTCTGATACTACAGGCATAGTTTAAGATTTTATGACTATCATCATTTTATGAGTCTATCTGTTTAAACTACAGACTCACATTAAAATAGAAGGGGAATAACATTAAACATTATTGTACTATAGCCCTAGCTGGTTTGGCTCAGTGGATAGAGTGTTGGCCTGCAGACTGAAGGGACCTGGGTTCAATTCTGGTCAAGGGCACACGTCCAGGTTGCGGGTTCGATCCCCAGTGGGGGGTGTGCAGGAGGCAACCAATCAACGATTCTCTCTCATCATTGATGTTTCTGTCTCTCTGTCCCTCTCCCTTCCTCTCTGAAATCAATAAAAATATATTTTAGCCAAAACCGGTTTGGCTCAGTGGATAGAGCGTCGGCCTGCGGACTGAAAGGTCCCAGGTTCGATTCCGGTTAAGGGCATGTACATTGGTTGCGGGCACATCCCCGGTAGGGGGTGTGCAGGAGGCAGCTGGTTGATGTTTCTCTCTCATCGATGTTTCTAGCTCTCTATCCCTCTCCCTTCCTCTCTGTAAAAAATCAATAAAAATATATTAAAAATATACATATATTTAAAAAAATTACTGTACTATGAAAGTCATTGTTTCTCTGTGAGGAGAGGTGATGATTATATGTACTACTTTTTCTCCCTCGGTTTCCATGGTCTTCCAAAGAACAACCTGAAAAGCACTCTGAAGAGGTGGGGGAAGGGGCTCGACAATGAGCAAACCAAAGCATCTTGTTTGGAACCAGTGTCGACCCAAATGTTCTGTCTCCCCGTTAGCCTGTTTACATTAAGGTATGTTCCCAAGCCTGGTCTTCAACATTCAAGTCTGACACTAACACCCCAATGTAGAATCTCTTACTGTGTCCCGTGGTATTCTTGTCATGAGTTCATTACTTTCATGCTGGGACTGTGTATATTTCTGCCTGTTGCTTTCTGAGAAAACTTACAAGGAGGAGTGGATACCAAGAGTTATTGAAACTGTGGCGAGTTATGTAGGAATTGACTTTTTGTTGTTTTACCTCTCCCCCCACCCTCCTCATGCTGCACAACCTTCCTATTAAGATAATGTCAAGCTGTTATGATGGCTAATGTGAAAGAATATTATTTTTATCTGCCTTAGTTCCAATTTAATCTCCATTCCATAAAGCTACCTCAAAATGAATTGATGGCTTTAAAAAAAAATCACTTTTATGAAACAGTTTGAGACATTGTGTCTCTACTATTAGGTGAATATCAAGTGGAATTTTATGTTAAAAAAATTAGAAGCAGTTAATTGCACTCAAATTATGACTCTCTCCTGAGGAAAGCACTTTGCAGACTAAATGATTAGTCCCACTTTGTAAATGAAAGAGCGAGCATTGAAGAAATTAAGTGCTCAGTGCAACAGGAGAGCCAGGAATGAGACTTGGATTTCTGGTTCTTGTTCTGGTACCAAACCATTTGACCACAGGCAACTTTTAGAATTTAGCCTAAAGAATAAAGGATTTGTCAGGGTAACCTTAATAAGTTAAGGTGTAATAGTAAAAAGAAATCGTTAATCTATGCAAGCCTCATTCACATGAAATGAATGACATATTTAATGCATATTGCATGTAAGATATGAAGCCTTACCTAGTTATGGTACTTGACATAGGCGTGACATTTTGAAATGGCAACGTTGACACTGTGCTGTGATTTCATGCTTACAAGATGTGAAGAATGCCGAAACCGGTTTGGCTCAGTGGATAGAGCGTCGGTCTGCAGACTGAAGGGTCCCAGGTTTGATTCCGGCCAAGGGCATGTACATCGGTTGTGGGCACATCCCCAGTGGGGGGTGTGTAGGAGGCAACTGGTCGATGTTTCTCTCTCGTCGATGTTTCTAGCTCTCTGTCCCTCTCCTTTCCTCTCTGTAAAAAATCAATAAAATATATTAAAAAAAAAAAAAAAGATGTGAAGAAGATCCACGTAGGTATTCTTTTCTGGAAAGTCTCATGGCCAAAATGGAATTTAAATAGTTAAAACTTTAACACAGTTCTTCTTGGTTATCTTGTGTTCTAACTACAGGCTAGTACACCAGAAACTTCTGCAAATATTATCATTATTATATAATAGAATGCCTTTTATTCCACATTATAATATTCAATAAATTTTATAAATATGTTGGCTCAAAAAGAACATAGAATTCTTCAAAAATTTACCCAGCTTCTGCACTCTTTCTAAATCTTCATATTACTAGTATGTGCCAGTCTATTTTCCTATTTGTTTCACAATTTAAAAATTTTAAACTGATTTTATATATAAAATTGTTAGCTTCACAGTCATCATCAATTTTGTAGCATTTTACTCTCTCGATAATGAATATACATTTATACATATTGATCCAACAGGTAGAATTTCCGCTAATAAAACACATAAGTAAAATTTATTCAAAATTACATCTAGAATGCTTGCTCATTTTGTTTTATATTATTATTATTTTTTACATTTACTAGCATTTATGTTATGCTGAACCTCTTGATTTGCACGGTTTTGTGGGGTTTTCTGGGTCAAGTGAGTAGCAAACCATTTTCAGAGGTCACCTCAGGCTGCTTATGGGAAGAGAATGCTCACTCATTTTAGAGAACACATCCTAATACTAACAATAAACCAAATCACTTGCCTTATTTATGTAATTGTTGCTGTTACACTGACTAGATAGGATGATGATCTATACTTTTACAAGATCACTGATTACAGAGGTGCAGGATGTCAGAAATGACATGAAAGTGGCCACTTGGTCAGAGAATGGTTGAATTCTGAGGTTGAACTGAAACTTCAAGGTACACATATTTTTTGTTTATTATATATGTCCTGTGACACTCATATATACATTATAAACCATGCACAGAAAAAAATGATTAAATGTACAAGATGAAAGGTCTAACATGTTCTTCCTGTATTCTAGGGAGGGTTCTCGTGCATATCATATCACGGCGGGGGGGGGGGCGGGGTGTGGTGCACACACCCTGTTGGGGACCACTGACCTCTAAGATAAAGTTCAAGCTCCTTCACCCGATGTAATGGAGCCCTTCAAGATCTGGTTCCTGTTTTATCTGCCCCCTCTCCCTGACTTGAGCCTTGTACTCCAACGACATTGAATGGCTCGCAGTCTCCTAGGCGTCCTGCTATTTCTTGCCTCTTACCCTGTGCCAGGCACGCGGTTTTCTTTCTTTCTTTGCTCAGCTACCTCCATTCATCGTTTTTGTTTCATCTCACCCATCACATTCTCCAGGCAGTTCCCGGACAGTCCTTTTTTCCTCCGTGGAGGCTGTTAGGCTATCCTCTTGGCTCCCAAATTCCTAGTGTGTCCTATTCTTACACTTATGAATGGTGCTCTAATTGTCAGGGGTGACCCTGAACTGAGTTAGCTTATGTTCCTGCCACCCTGGAGGAGTAGGGCTAAAGTCGAAATTAAGTTGGGTTGTAGAGAAAGTTGTACTTTCTGTGCACTTGAGAATTTTCAGACGGAGGTTTGAACTTACTATTGCTCACTGACGCAGGCCCTTGGTGTAAGGAATTATACTTTACCCAGGGGTTAGGTTCAAAGGTGAAAAACACTTGTATTTATCAGGCAGAGTGCTAAGAAATAGAAGGTACCATTAAGTGAAGATACTGGAAGAGATTTTTAATAAGGGACTGTCTAGGAAAAACACACTGTTTTCCTTCAATCCCACATATAACAGGTACGTGGGTTTCTTCTCCACACTGACCAATTCTCTGACACCAGCTGGATGTCCTACAATTCAACTCAATTCTGAAAGGAACCGGAGTCAGCACAGACATCACAGGTTAAGGACTCAGAGGCACAATACTGCCCTCCCACCCCCGCACCTCACCCGCCGCCCCGGTCCCGTCAGAGGCCTATCACAAGTAGTTAGTTCCTGGGACACCCACAACTTTTGTCCAGTGTGGTTACAAATTGGAGGTTCCCACTTCCCCTTCCTCAGGTTCAGTCATTTTCTAGAGCAGCTCACAGAACCCAGGAAAGCAGTTTGCTTGCTATTGCCAATTTACCTCAAAGGATATTTTAAAGGCATGTTTGTATCTTTAAAAAAAAAATCAACTTTTTGGTTTATTGATTCTTCATATAATTCCCCCCCTCTATTTCTTTATTTTTTTATCGATATTATTATCTTCTTTCTATGCTCGTTGGGCTCATTCTGTTGCTATTTTCAACTTGTTAACTTTAGTATTTAGGTCATTAATTTTTAGTCTTTCTTTTTTCTGATATAAGCATTTTAAGACTACACATTTCCCTTAGGTATCACTTTTGCTGCACCTCAGTTTTGGCGTGTTGCATTTTTATTATTATTCCACTTCTAAGTATGTCTTTTCGTTTATGTTATAATTTCTCCTTTGACCAATGCATTGTTTAAAATGTTCTAAAATTTCCAAATGTAAGGGGACATTTATATTTTTTTGTAATTGAGTCTTAATTTAACTACACTGTGGGGCAGCGATTGTGGTCTGTATTATTGGTACCTATTCCTTTCAATTTGTTGAGACTTGCTTTACAGTCTAGTTCAGGAGTTCTCAAAGTGTGTAGTCTGCAGATCCCTGGGGATTCCCAAGGGCCTTTAGGAAATCTATGAAGTCAAAACTATTTTCATAACAATACTGGGACATGCTGCTTTTTCACTCTGTTGCTATGTGTACTGGTGTTGGGTAAAACTGTGGTGTCCTAGCATGAATCCAGGCAGTGCAATCAAACTGTACCATGGAGGGAGGGAGCAGTGGGTCAAAGGAGAGAAAACACGGGACTTTCCATCTGGAGTGATGGCCAAGGAGGAGAGGGTGTGAAGCATGCTGGGATTGGCTGGCTGTAAGTTTCCAGATAACATTCTAGCTAATGAGGCTCAGACGGGGGCCTAAGATAGCATCAGTTTCTTAATAATGTAGGCAAGGAGGAGGGCAGGGAGGGGCAGTTACAGACAGATCACAAGAAAGATGACTTTCTCAATAAGAGTGGTGCCCAGCTGTAGAATAGTCTGTCCCACGGGGTAGTGATTCTCCACTACAATTTTTTTGATTTATTTAAAAAGAAGTTGGGTGGCATTTTTTTTTTTTTTTCCAGGGAAATGGAGGCTTCAGGGCTTCTAAAATTCTAACAGGAAAAAATCTTAGAATTTTGAGAGTATAGTATTTGCCTATGTCTCCCTCTAGTGGCCATTATGCAGAATTAGCAAAAATGAATTAAAAATCTCATCTCCCTAAAGCTAGGGTTTGTGACTTGGAGTGTCTAAATTCCATTTTCGTGTCAATTCTACATGAACTCCATGCAGGCCTATGGGAATTTATTGTTTGAATCGCATTGATGATATTTGTAAATCTGAAGTGGCTGCATTAGGAAGATGCCATTGGGTAGCAGACTTCTGTGCCAGGCACGTAAGGTCTGGAGGGTGGAGCGTTAAGACAAATTAGATTCCTGCCCGCATGGGGCTTACCTTCTAGTGTAGGAAAACAACAAATAAGAAAGTTGCAGCCTCGATTAGTGCTATGCAGGGAATAACAGAGGTTGTGACAGGGTGGTCAGGGAAGGCATTTTTGAAGACGTGATAGTTAAGAAAAGGCAGAGGAATATTCTGGGCTGGAACAACAAGTGGAAAGGCCCAGTGATGGGAAAGAGTTTGGCCTGCTCTAGTTGCTAACAGAAGACTGGCACAACTGGAACAAAATTAGCAAGTAACATAAGGCTTGAGTTGTAGTTGAAGGAGATGGCAGGGGCCAGCCCTTGTAGGCCATGGGCAACCTCAAAAGCCATCAAGAATTCAGCGATGACAACATTCATTCTATCTAAACAGATTGCACTTATTTTAAAAATTAATTTTAGTGAAATTACCCCATACCTATATTTTTCTTCAAAACAAATGGACGAGATATTTTAAAATGAGAATTTGATTTTGTAATAACTGATTTGATCTGTTGGCTCATCAGACCATGGATTTCCTTGGCACTAAACATTCTTTCTGTACATGCATTTAGAGGGAACTGAAACAAGATATTGAATTAGAACAACAGGTTCTTTGTTGAAAAACATTTTCACTTACATAGGGTATTGTTCTCTTGAAGGAAGTGAACATCACATTCAAGGACTGGCTTCCTCCTGGGGAGAAACTGGACAGAGCTTTCTCTTTTCATGAGCCTGACTTCCATATCTGCCTCATCAAAAAAAAGAAGACTTACTAAATTAGCCAAGCCTAAAATTTGATAGTTCTTCTGCAATGTGAAAAACTTAAGATCACTTACATGTTGTCAAAAAACTTCAGAAGCAAGTTTCAAATTTAAAGCCCAATGTAGAGTAGTCAGCCTTTTTTGACCTAAATATTTCTTACTTTGGAAGAAGCACTGTGAGAAATGAGGACGATGAATGCTACACAAAAGCAACACTGCTAAGTGTATAAAAGGAAACTGTTCAGCGCGACTCTATGGTGAGCCCACTGTGCT
The DNA here is from genome assembly GCF_951640355.1 of Cnephaeus nilssonii. Taxonomy (NCBI): domain Eukaryota; kingdom Metazoa; phylum Chordata; class Mammalia; order Chiroptera; family Vespertilionidae; genus Cnephaeus; species Cnephaeus nilssonii. The sequence continues at coordinate 34,656,842 of NC_137086.1, read as the reverse complement.
GTGCTATGTTGGACACACTGTGTGGCTGTACCAAGGAGAGAGCCTTACCTACCTGTGCATCAGTAACAGTTTAACAGGATAATGGTCAAGCTCAATTCATTAGATAATGCAAGATATGGGAACATGTTAGTTTTCCAGTCAGGCAATACAAGACTAGACCCTGGTTCAAAACAGGCAGCTGCAAGAATGGCCCTTGGCTAGAAGGAGGAGGGGAAGAGGGAGAGAAGCAGCATAAATGGATTGACTATATCATCAAAGGTGATGGGGCATGAGGAAAAGAACATCAGGATTGTCTACTACCACCCCCCCCCCCAAATACTTTCCCCAACTGTATGGAGTGAGAGCAATAGTTAACTGGGGATCTTTAAATTTAACCAGGGTTACATTTTTTGTTGTTGAAAGTTAAATCATATTCTAAAACATTAGTATAAGCATAGCTCGGACTATCTCAGTCAGCCACTCTAAAGTCCTGTGCCTCATATTGTTCACATCCTAAACTTAGGTAATGAGTTGATGGATACAGCACCAAAAGCCTCCAGATTCAGTCAACATATTGGGTTGTAATCAGTTGTGCTTATAAATTGAAAATAAATGCTGGCTAAGGAGCAGACAGATTTTCAGGGGGAAATTACTATGTCCAGTTCCCAATGCATTATTTCTGCCTAGAATGCTCTACACCTGCCACTTTATGTGGCTTTTACTTTCTCAACTTAAACATCATCTACTCAAAAGGATAAACTAAGAAACAATATTCATTTTAAAAATGAGCAGAAATAAAAACATAATTCTATAAAGAGAAGTCAATAGCTGGACAAACTCTAGATGAGAAAGAATCAAAGCTTTAATAAATTGGGAAATAGTGGTGAGAAATTCACCCAGGATCCAATGTAAAGAAAAATATAAACAATGAGTTAAAGATGTGAAGGGTACATTTTGGAGGCTTTAGGCATATCTAATAAGAGTTCCAGAAGAAAAGAAAGGAAGAAATTATGAACAAGCAATATTTGATGAGATAATAATTTCCAAAAATTCTAAAACTAAAGAAAGATGTACATGAAATTGCATTCATTCATTTCTTAAATAAAACTGCATTCCAAATACCAAACAGTATATATGTGAATAAATCCACACAGTAGGCACATTATAATAGATAATGAGAAAATAATAAAGTAGAAAATATTAAAAGACATATTATCTACAAAAGAATTACATATTATCTACAAAGGAATTACAATTTAATGAACAAATGGCTTCTAATAATAAATAATAGATGTCAGAAGACAAAGGAGTAATATTACAAAAGTACTGAGGCAAAATGATCATCAATCTAGAATTTCATACTCAGTTAAACTATCACTCAACACAAAAGGAGAATAAAACTTGCCACAGGGACTCTTGAAGTAACTTAAGAATCTTTTTATTTTTTAATCAAGAAGAGAACTGAACACCGGCTGGTGTGGCTCAGTGGTTGAGCATCGAACTATGACCCAGGAGGTCACAGTCCAATTCCTGGTCAGGGCACATGTCCGGAATGTGGGCTCCATCCCCAGTATGGGGTGTGCAGGAGGCAGTCGATCAATGATTCTTTCTCAGCATTGATGTTTTAATCTCTCTCTCCTTCTCCCTTCCTCTCTGAACCCAGAGTCTTAAAAAAATGAAAAAAGAACTGAACCCAGAGGAAAAGCATGTGGCACAAAAACAAACAACTGACCAAAAAAGAGTGAGGATAGGCACAGATACAATATATTTGGAAATGTATTTATGTGATTGAAAAAGCCTTCATAAAATGAAATTTTGCATGTTATAATTAAAAAGATAATAATTAGCTCAGCCAGCATGGCTCAGTGGTTGAGCCATGAACCAGGAGGTCCTGGTTTGATTCCTGGTCAGGGCATATGCCTGGGTTGCAGGCTCAATTCCCAGTGTAAGGCATGCAGGAGGCAGCTGATCAATGATTCTCTCTCATCATTGATGTTTATGTCTTTCTTTCCCTCTCCCTTTCTCTCTGAAATCAATAAAAATATATTTCTAAAAAGATAATAATTAAAACTCTCCTCAATAAGATTGTGTTCGTTTGTGTGTACAAATGTGTGTGTGTGTGTGTGTGTGTGTGTGTGTGTGTGTAGATAAGTATGCTAGGTTCTTTAAAAACAGTTTACCATTACCCAGCTTTAACAGTAGTCAATATTTTGCCAATTTTGTTTCATGCATCATCACTGAAGTCCTTAAAAGGAGACAATATGGGGTAATTTTAGAATACATTAAAACACTATGATTAAAATACATACTAAATTTAAGAAAGTCTAAACAAATAGATATACAATCTATTGATTCTAAAATTGCATGAAATTTATAAAAATTTATCAGTGCAACAGAAGACTGGTCAAGAGGGGGAAAGAGCTGATAGAAAGAATTGCAAGTATAAGTTAAAAAATAAAATGGTAGAAATAAGTCTAAAGTATATCCCTGACAGCAACAAATATAAACAAATTAGATACATATTAAAAGACAAAAAGCTATTAGATTTGCTTATGCTTCTTTCAAGCCTATTTTTGCTGGTATGCTTGTTACATAAGAAAGATTTAAGTTAAAGGGAGGCAATAAACTTAAGAAAAGCATAACCAAAAAGGAAAAGGTGAACAAAGCAAATTATATTAAAATTAGAAACTTGTTTATATCAAGTATCAGTACAAAGAGAACAAAAAGAGTAAAAACCAAGTAGGAGAAACTACTTGTCATGTGTATCCAGAATATATAAAGGAAACTTATGAATCAGTAGGAAAGGGCCAAATAGCCCACTTAAAGATAGGCAAAATACACCGCCAGGCATTTTAGACCAGAGGAACCAAGAATAGAGAATACACATATGAAAAGATATTCAACCTCATTCGTTACCAGGGAAATGCCAAGTAAAAAACAAAGAGACTTTATTGCACACTTACCATACTGGCAAAATTTAAAAGTCTGATCATTTCAAGTGAAGCCAAAAGGACATATATAAAATGGGTACAACCTTTATGGTAAACAGTTTGATATAACCTAGGAAAGTTTTCTCATTATAAAAATGGGCTTACTTATATCAACCTCATGGAGTTGTTTTGAGGATTGAGTGACTTAACATGCCTGTAGGAAGGTATTATTTTCTCTCTTTCTTTCTTTCTTTCTTTCTTTCTTTCTTTCTTTCTTTCTTTCTTTCTTTCTTTCTTTCTTTCCTTCCTTCCTTCCTTCCTTCCTTCCTTCCTTCCTTCCTTCCTTTCTTTCTTTCTTTCTTTCTTTCTTTCTTTCTTTCTTTCTTTCTTTCTTTCTTTCTTTTTGTATAAGAAAAGTGAGATATCCAAAGGTTTAAGTAATCTGTCTATGAACTGCGAGAAGCTATCTGCGGTGCATATAAGTGACAAAGTTCGAGTATCCAGAATGTGTCTATATAACTTATAAATAAGAAAAAGGCAAATAACATAATAAAAAGGGGCAGATTAACATAAGAGGAAACATAAATGGCCAATAAACATATGAAAAGATATTCAACCATTTTAATAATCAGAGAAAGACAAGCAAACAAACAAACAAAAAAAAAACAATGCCAATGAAAAATCAAGATGTATGTGGAAGTACTACTGCTGTGGGAATAGAAACAGATTCTACTGCTTTAGAAGCCATTGTCAATATCCAGGGAAGTTGAAAATGTGCAGTTTCTGACTCTGTAATCTCTCTCAATATATATACATATACCCTGGAGCAGTGGTCTTCACACTAAGGAATGCATGCCCTGTGAGTATATGAAGACTTTGCAGGGCACTGGGGCACTGACAGTTAAGAGAATCTTCAACGTGCATGGGTACTTTCCCCGTGACTCCTGGGTGCTTCTTTCCCACCTCCTCCTTCCTAATTGCTCTTTGTCCACTCTTCAAAAAGAAAAAAAGGCACACTTCTTCTTTCATGAACGTTTCCCTAATTTAACCCTTCTATCCTGTGATAACTGTCAAAGAATAAATTCAAGAGAGAGAGATAGAGAGAGAGAGAGAGGGGGGGGGGAGACTAGTGAGAATAAAGCAGAGAATGCTGAGAAAGGAAATGAATGCTAAAAATGCTATTTATCTCCAACTTTCCAGCTATTCTTAATATTCATTTCAAGATGGAAAGAGATACACCCTCCTAGGAACTGTAAGGACCGGAAAGCATTGTGGATACTATTAAAATTAAATTGCCCCAGCAGTTAGTCTATTATTCTTTTGATAACAGGAAGTAGAACTTATTTAAACATGTTATACAGTGAAATAAAAAAAGGAATGACTGTAATTGGAGTGTTTATAAAATAATTTTGTATAATAGTTTTAACAAGTTTATTGAATGACACAAGATAATCTAAAGGAAGTCCCATAAAGCTTTATTTTCAGGGGTTATTCAGTATAACTCTAAAAAATTGATAATGCCAGGATACTCTGCAATGGCCAGGATCAGTATCATCAACCTAAACTGCTCAAAGAGTTTTTTTCCGCTACTAAATACACAGTGTCTCATCACAATATATATGGAATTATTTTTGAATTTTATATATAATTTTAAAAACACATTATTTCCAAAAGCCAGCATTACAGTACATATACATGCACGTATTTACTGAAAGACTATCCCACTCCTTGCTTTAGAAAGCTGTTATTTTAGCTACATCTTACATTCCACTTTTATAAATTAATGAAAAACAGCATAGAGATTTACTTATGTTTTAAATAATTTATTAAAAAATAATTATATCAGATCTACATAGTTTTGATCTTGACTACTTTCATTAATTTATCATAAAGATGTGTTCAATAATTTATTTCTGATAATTTATTTTCTGATATTCCTTGAAATGTATATGACCACATTTATTTTAATTAAAATACTTAAATTCCTTTTAGTTCTCCCTCCTGCCTCATGGGCTATTGCCTCTATATATTTCAAGCCACATAAGATATTGTTTGAGGCAGCTAATCTTCATATACATTAGCCACATACTTACCCTTTCTAGTGCACCTCGTTCCACTCTGCATTTTTTGTATCCCTCAGGGATTATTTCCCCTTTTTAAGAAAGCAAGCCTTTGCAGAGATAATAAGTTCTGGAGGTAAGGAGAAGGGGAGAAAAGTCTATAGAAGAAGCAGTAGGAGTACAGAAGTGTCACAAGAATTAAATTCAAGGACATTGCAGGAGTCCAAGAACTTCTGTGCCAACCTTAAGGCCCTATGAGATGCCCTAGAAACAAACAACAAATGCCCGGCACTAAGAAATAAAAATTGACTTATTCAGGATCACAACAGCTATTTACAGCTATTCACAGTTAGAAGAATTTACTAATCTGTAAGAAAGACATGGTCAAACAAGAATGCATTCATGTACATGGTGGGACAAAAGTAGTTTTACAGTTGTAAGTATGTGAAACACAGAGTTTATTCTTTATTATTTTAATACTAGAGGCCCAGTGCACAAATTCGTGCATGGGTGGGGTCCAGTCGGCCTGCCCCGATGGGGGCCCATCTGGCTGGGCCCTTGGGGGGGAGGGGCCATGGGTAGTTGGTGGCCGGCACTGCCCCTGATCAGGTTATTGGGGGCCGATCGGGGGCTGGGTCGGCTGGGGGGTGGGGTGCAATTGGGGCTCAGATCAGTCTGGTTGGCTGCCGCAGTGCGCGTAATAGCCACCAGTTGTTGCAGTTGTTCTGCCTTCCTGGTCGCTGAGCTTTTATATATATAGATGAACAATTGTAAACCTACTTTTGCTCCACTCCATAGATCTATTATAATCAGTTGAGGTCAAGTAAACCAGAGTGTGATATATGGAATCAGGCGTTCTTATTTTGATTTCCATTCTGTGACCTTGGCAAATCACATCCCCTCTGGGTCCTTAGTTTTTGTAAAATGGAGATAATAATTTGGCCTACCTTCCTCACAGGGCGATGGCAAGAGACAGTACTGTGACCCAGCGAAGAGCATGGGCTCTGTAGTCAGGTGGGTCTGGGTCTAAAACTCAATTGTAACACTTACCTGGGTGTCTTGGGTAAGTTTCAATATCTTTAAGCCTTCATGTCTTCATTTGTAAACTGTGGTTAATGACGATAACCTTAGGATTCAGCAGAGTATGCCAAGATTTTTGTACAATCCTTGATATATAGTAAATATGTTCTATTATTATATGATTGAGAAATGAGTGATGTATATAGAAACACTTGGAAAATTATAAAGAGTTTCATGGTTATTAGTAATTATCATTATCACAAGTCTTACTTTGATTCTTTAAACTGATTCTCTCTATTATTTCCAGCGTCCTGAGTAAAATAACCTCTCTAGAACTCTGACTACAGCAGGATGGATGGTTGAGCAGAGGGGGACTGAACAGACTGTTCAGACATGAGCTTCTTCTTCTTCTTCTTTTTTTTTTTTTAACTTTATTTATATTTATTTATTTATTTAATTTAAATTCTTCATTGTTTAAAATACATAAGTCTCCTTTAGACATGAGCTTCTTTTGATAGAATGTGCTTCATGCTGGTGTCATAACTGATGATCTATGCTGATTACATATAGGTCTTAAGACGGACTAGTTCTCAGGGCATTCTAAGGGACTTTTAGTTAAAGTACCATACGTCTTAGGTGGCCCCACAAATGGGATCCTTTGACAGAGGAAGTTAGAAATAGCAAGAGACAAAGGCACATGAGAACCCATCTACTAGCTTTGTGCACTTCTGCCCAGGGCTGATGCTAGAGAGAAACCATGTAAGTTCCCCTTTCCTTCTAACTTTAAGTATCCTGTGACATGCAAACCTTTATAAATATAGAAAGCAAACCATACCCTATTTAAAGAAATAGAAACAAAGGGTAAATATTTCTGTATCTCTACAGGCAAATACGAAGAAGATAATCTAAAGAATTTTTAAACATATCAAATGTTTATTTCTTTAAATAGGTAATAGAGTCATGGTACAACACTTAAAAGCACAAATGTTATACATTCCTTCCCCTTTCCTAGTTAACCTACTTCTATTCTTCTCTAGATTCAACAGTAGTTGAATGCCCAATTTCTTATTTGTCTTAGATATTATATATGAGTGTGGGTAAATATATACACTGTGTGCATAAATGTGTACACGCACAGATTTGTTGTAGGGGTTTAATCTTATGCAATTGCAGAAGATGGCTAAACAGTCCTTGTTTGGCTGTTGTCTGTCTGTCTGGTGCTAGAGCTTAGAATCTGCAGCCTAGATAGCTGAGGGAAGACGGATATAAAAGAGGAGGGAGCAAGCTGGAACCCATGAGCATGAGCTGGAATCTACCAGGATAAATGGGAACATCCATCAATTCTCACTGCTCTGAGTTGGTGTGGTGTCCTGCAGAAGCCGGTACCCTTCACAGAACTAAACCAACATTCACCTGGGCCCAGAGTTGTTGAAGCGGCAGGGAAGACAGGGGGAAAGTGAAGCAGTGGCAGGCCTGGCTGCTGCGCTCAGCCAGAGACGGGCCAACAGGTGAGCACTAACGTGTGTGCACTAACGTGTGTGCACTAACGTGTGTGCACTAACGTGTGTGCACTAATGTGTGTGCACTAACGTGTGTGCCCGTTTCCACTTTGTAAGCATTCAACGCAAATGGCTGCTGCCTGACTTCTGCCTTCCAAATCGCGTGCAAAAATTCTCTGGAGGCTCACCCAAACTGGAGCCGTACGGGGAAAGGAATTATGGGAAATGTAGTTCAGCCCCGTCAAGTCAAGGCACTGCAGTGGGCCTCCCTAATCCGTGGTTTCCCTTTCTGAGGTCTCAGTTACCTGCGGTCAACGTGGTCCAAAAATATTAGATGGAAAATTCCTGAAACAAAAAAATGCATAAGTTTTAAATTGCACGCCATTCTGAGTGCCGTGATGAAATCTCACGCAGTCTCACCCTGGACGTGAATCATCCGTGAGTCTGTCTCCACGCTGCTGACGTAGTCACTTAGTTGCCGCCTGGGTTATCAGATCCCCTGTATCGTGTCCAGGTAACCCTCCTTTTACTTAGTAATGCCCCAAAGTGCAAGATTAGTGATGCTAGAATTATCGGATATTCCAAAGAGAAGTCATAAAGTGCTTCCTTTAAGTGAAAAGGTGAAAGTGCTTGACGATAAGAAAAGAAAAAAAAGTCATACGCCGAGGTTAAGATCTACGGTAAGAATGAATCTTGTGTCTATGAAATTGCGAAAAAGGAAAGAGAAGTTTGTGCTAGTTTTTCTGTTGCACTTCAAATGGCAAATGTTATGGCCACAGTGCCTGATAAGTGCTTGGTTAAGATGGAAAAGACATTACATTTGTGGGTGGAAGATATGGAAACATATAAAAATGTATACACACAGAAAACATATATATATATGTAGGGTTTGATACTATCTAAGGTTTCAGTCATCCACTGGGAGTCTTGGAATGTATTCCTCACAGGTAAGGGGGGACAACTGTACAAAGGAGCTATACAGGGGTGGGTAAAAGTAGGTTAATAATAATAAATAATATAATAATTAATAACTAAGTAATAATACAAGAATAAACTCAGTGTTTCACATACTCACAACTATAAACCTACTTCTCCCCATTCCTGTACATAGATACCATTTTAAAATTCTCACACAAATGCTACCATACTAGGTATACTCCTTTGCACCTTGCTAGAGGTCCTACCATATTATTATATACTAGAGGCCCGATGCATGAAATTCGTGCAAGAGTAGGCCTTCCTTCCCCTAGCTGCCGGCACCAGCTTTCCTCTGGCACCCGGGACCTGGGCTTCCCTTGCAGCCCCGGCTTTGTCCGGAAGGACATCTGGTCTAATTAGCATATTATGCTCTTATTATTATAGATAGATTTGTGCCATTCCTTTAAAAATATACATATATATTTTTATTGATTTCAGAGAGTAAGGGAGAGGGAAAGAGAGAGAGAAACATCAATGAAGAGAGAGAATCATTGATTGGCTGCCTCCTGCACGCCCCACACTAGGTATGGAGCCACAACCCGGGCATCTGGCCTGACCAGGAATCAAACCATATATAGAACTACTGGTTCATAGGTCCACGTTCAACCACTGAGCAATGCCGGGTGGGCCTGCCATTCCTTTTTAATGGTCGTACAATATTGCATTGTTTTGGGGTTGCTCCAATTCTTTGCTATTTCAAACGATGCTTCAATCAATAACCTTGTGCACATGTTTTGTTGCATATGTGCAAGTATGATAAGTTCCTAGAAGCCAAAGGGTTTTTGCATTTAAAATTCTGATATATTGCCCAATTGCTCTGTGTAGACTTGTACCAAATTGCTCTTGTATTAAACAAAATATGATGGTGCCTATTTTAATGTACTTTGGTAATACAGTGTCTTTTCAAATGTGTTTATTTTTGCAAATGTTAAAGGTTAAAAATGTATTTCAGCGTGGCAGTGTGATTGTAATTTGAACTTTTATATGAATGGGTTTGATCCCTTAGGGGATGTTTCTAAAAAAGGAAAGAAAAGAAAAAGTTAAGAAATTTCAATTTGGATTGAATTCAATGTCCATTTAAAACGTTATCTTTAAAATATACTGGCCCCTCCTCTTCCAAAACTCACTGGACATGGTAACAAATGATAATACTGATGAGAAATAGTGTACAGCTGTACTATAAGGCTCCCTCATTGTAGCAAAAAGCAAGAGAGTAAAGAACAAACTAGAAGTTGCTAAACTTGCTTTTTGTCCTAGTTTACAGCAGATACATAATATACTTAGGATTAAGTGAGAACAATGTCTTACAAATATCTGATTTAATGTAATCATACGTCTTTTCGCGTAATCTTGGGTTGTATTAGCCTAAAAATCAAGGCATAGATACTGGAAAAAAAATTTCTCTCCTAAACTCTTCCTGGATTGTTATTAAAGCAAAAGATTAAATATATCTACATTCTATGTATTCTGTGTAGGTCAAAGTTATCTAACAAATTTATGAGTCAGTATAAAAATTCAGTTACTTTTGGAGATGGCTGGACTCTACCATGTTTTGTTTTCTTAATTCTTTCATTCTTAGGAAAACATTAACACTTTACATGGACAGTAATTTATTTTTTTTAAAAATTACAGGGTGTCCTTAGATATGGCTGGCATAGTATTAATGGTCTATTTTATAACTCAGATATTTGCATACTGCTTTTAGGTACTTCATTTTTTCTTAGTTGAGTGTTATTTGATTTAGTAGAAGTTTTCCAACATCTCAGCTTTCATTCTCTCTTTTAAAAATTGTATTAAGAACTTTTTATGGATAGATTTGGTGACATCTGTTTTGATTGCTCACTGTTTAATAATTTTTTGTTGTTTTTTAATTTTATTTTTCATTTTTACCTTTTGACTTCCTTGACCATTCCTCCCACACAACAGTCTGGCAAACACCAATCTGTTCTCTGTATCTGTGGGTTTGGTTGTTTTTTTGTTTTTGGATCCTACATATAAGAGAGATCATATGATATTTGTCTTCTGTCTGACTTACTTCATTTAGCATAATGCCCTCGAAGTCTTTCTATGTTGTTGTAAATGGCAAGATTTCATTATTTTTTCATGGCTGAATAATATTTTATTGTGTCTAAAATTTCTTTATCCATAATCCATCAATGGTCACTTAGGTTGTTTCCATATCTTGGCTATCTACACTAATAAAAGAGAAAGATGCAAATTGATCGTACCTTCATGACGCCCACCAGCCAATCAGGAGTGAGTATGCAAATCAACCCAACAAAGATGATGGGTTAATTTGCATACACAGGTGCTGAGCGGCCGGGGGCGGGACGCTTGTGCTGTTGCCATGGCGACAACGCAGGGTTTCCGAACCGCCCCAGCCGCTCTGGGCCTCTGGGCAGCGTGGGATGGCAGAAAGGCGGCTCTGGCTGGAGCGAAGGCGATGCCAGCAGCCAGGGGAAGGCAATGCCAGCAGCCATTCTTGCACGAATCTTTGTGCATCGGGCCTCTAGTTGTAAATAATGCTGCAATAAACATGGGGGTGCATATATCTTTTCATTTTCTTTGGATACATACCCAGAAGTGGAATTGCTGGTTCATATTGTAGTTCTATTTTTAATTTTTTAAAAATATGTTTTTATTGTTTTTAGAGTGAGAAGAAGGGAGAGGGAGAGAGAGATAGAAACAATGATGAGAGAGGGAATCATTGATTGGCTGCCTCCTGTACACCCCTTACCAGGGATGGAGCCTGCAACCCGGGCATATCCCCTGACTAGGAATTGAACCAGTGACCCCTTGGTTCACTGGTTGATGCTCAACCACTGAGCAACATCAGCTGGAATTTTTTAATTTTTTGAGAAACCATCATGCTGTTTTCCATAGTGGCTGCACCAATTTATATTTCCACCAAGAGTGCACAAAAGGTTCCCTTTCCTCCACACTCTCACCAACACTTATTATTATTATTTTTTAAATAAATAGCCATTTTAACAGGCATGAGGTGATATTTCACTGTCGTTTTGATTTGCATTTCCTTGGTGATTAATGATGTTAAGCATTTTTCCTGTGCCTGTTGGCCACGTGTATGTCTTCTTTGGAAAATGTCTATTCAGATCTTCCCATTTTTAAATTGTATTGTTTATTATTAAGTTGTGTGAGTTCTTTATATATTTAAATATTAGCCCCTTATCAGATACATGATTTGCAAATATTTTCTGATTTAGTAAGTTGCCTTTTCATTTTGTTGATGGTTTCCTTTGCTGTGTAGAAGGTTTTCAGTTTGAGGTAGTCCTACTTATTTATATTTTCTTTTGTTGCTTGTGCTTTTGGTGATTAAAAAAAATCACTAAGACCTATAACAAGGAGCTTACTGCCCATGTTGTTTTTTTTCTAGGAGTTTTATGGCTTCAGGTCCTATGTTCAAGTCTTAATCTTTTTTGACTTATTTTTTTGTGCATGGTATGAGACAGTGGTTGAGTTTCATTCATTTGCATGTGGTTGTCCAGTTTTCCCAGTACCACTTATGAAATAGACTGTCTTTTTTCCCATTGTATATTCTTGGCTCCTTTGTTGTAAATTAATTGACCATATATACAGGTTTTTTGCTGGACTTTCTATTCTGTTCCATTGATCACTGTGTCTGTTTTAATGCCAATACCATACTGTTTTGATTATCATTAAGCTTTGTAATATAGTTTGAAATCAAGGAGCATGATGCTTCTAGCTTTGTTCTTCTTTCTCAAGATTGCTTTGGTTGTTCAAGGGGTGTGTGTGTGTGTGTGTGTGTGTGTGTGTGTGTGTGGTCTAATATAAATTTTAGGATCATTTGTTCTATTTCTTTGAACAATGCCATTGGAATTTTGATGGAGATTACATTGAATGTGTAGATTGCTTTGGGTAGTATGAATATTTTAACAATATTGATTCTTTCAATCCATGAGCATACAATATCTTTCCATTTATTTGTGTATCCTTTAATTTATTTCATTAATGTCTTCTAGTTTTCAATATACAGGTGTTTCAATTCCTTAGTTAAATTTATTCCTAAGTATTTTATTATTTTTAATGAAATTGTAAATGGATTTTTTTATTCTTCATTATTAGTGTATAGAAACACAACAGATTTTTGTGTATTGATTTTGTATCCTGCAACTTTATTGAATTTGTTTATTAGTTCTAAAATTTTTGATGGATTTTTTTAGGGTTTTCTATATACAGAGGTGGGTAAAACTAGGTTTACAATTGTTCATCTGGAAATAATACAATGATTAATAAATAATAATAAAAGAATAAACTGTGTTTTATATACTCACAACTATAAACCCACTTTTGCCCACCCCTGTGTAATATCATGACATCTGCAATTAGTAACATTTTTATGTCTTTCTTTCCAATTTGGATGCCTTTTATGTCTTTTTCTTGCCTAATTGCCTTGACTAGGTCTTCCAATAGGATGTTGAGTAAGTGGCAAGAATGAGCACCCGTGTCTTAGTCCTGATCTTAGAGGAAAGGCTTTCAGCTTTGAGGATGATGTTAGCTGTGGACTCGTCATATGTGGCCTTTATTATGCTGAGACGTACTCCCTCTGTACCCACTTTGTGCTTTGTGGAGTTTTTAAAAAAATCATAAATGGTTGTTGAATTTTGTCAGATGCTATTTCTGCATCTATTGAGATGATCATATGATTTTTATCCTTCATTTTGTTACTATGGTAGATCACACTGATGACTTGCAGATGTTGAACCATTCTTGCATCTCTGGAATTATGGGTTCATTCCTTGAAGTACCATCTTTTCCTGGAGACACTCTGATCTATTGGATGAGAATAAGACCAGCTCCCTTAGGGAAAAATCTCCTTTCAAAAGTAAGTGTGTAGCCAGTCCACATTGCTGGTATTTATAGTGGCGTTACATTTGTTAAAGACATCCAGGGAACACTATTCATATGTCTGTGTGGAGTTGATGTTAATTTGGTAAGTGTAGGGAATGTTTTATTATAGCAAGTCATCAGAGGTAAGTACATATGAGTGGAAGGCACATATTAATACTTAGCCATCATACATACCTATTTGTTTTGCTTATAAATTAAAGTGCCCTTCTCCTTTGGTTAAGGAGAGTCCTCATCCTGACAGTGGGCTACCTCTTGTTAGAAGAGTCAAGAATGGCCCTGCTGGTGTGGCTCAGTTGGTTGAGAGTCATCCCAGGCACCAAGAGGTTGCTGGTTCAATTCCCCGTCAGGGCACTTGCCTGGGTTGTGGGCTCAGTCCCCAGTAGGAGGAAACGATCAATGTTTTTCTCTCTTCCTCCCTCTCTCTATCTCCCTCCCTTCCTCTCTCTCTAAAATCAATAAAATACACACACACACACACACACACACACACACACACATACACACATATATATTTTTTAAGAACAAGAGTCAAGAATGGTGAAGGCTTTCATGTTTTACCCTCCTTTCAAATTAATGAGATAGCCTGCCAGTTTCCTGGCTGTTGGAAGAAGCCATGAGGCTCCTGGGTCAGAAACACAGGACTTCACGACCTATGGCACAGTAGGCAGCATGATCTCCCTGTTTCCACCATTCGCCTTGCTGCCCGAGTCCCACAGGGGATGCCGAACACACAGGGGCTTTGCATCGCCGGGGAGGGACCATGAGCTTGGGAAACCACCAGTCTGACAGGGGATTGCTTGCAAGCCTGTTCAAACGTTGCCCTGGAGAGAAACATTATTTTTATTATCCTGGAGGACGGCAACCAGATCTTCACTCTGTCCTTGAGGGAGACACTACCCCTATCTTCTAAGACTGTGCACTGGGACAGATAATCTGGAATAAAAGCCGACACGGGTGGAGCAGAAACACAGGGGACTCACGGAGAATTGTCTGCCAACAAGAAGTAGGGACATTTTCCCGACCCGTCAGCATGTGTGGATTCCTATTTTTTCTCCTGCGTAATGTTTTTGATAGCCAAAACCTAGTTATTCATCCTAAGTATCATCTTCTGCTGGTGGGTAACTTCCATATATGTAAAGGATTTGTTGGACATAAATACTGGATTATGAACACAGGATATGGAGAGCTAGACTAATTCTCTGCATCTGTCTCAGCTCGAAATATCAGAATAAATGAGGGGCAGAGCCCCGAGTGCCTGACTCGGCCTCTCGGGGAAGCTTCAAGGGCCCCTCAGTCTTCTTGGGTGTGAAGTTACATCTAAGTAGGTGAGGCGAGGACTCCCCACCACCTAATATGGCCCTAAAAACAAATGTTTTTAATAAGCGTAGGAAAGCATGGGCTTGGATTCAGGTGACACTTTTTTTTGATACTCACTGATGAGCTGAGGATTCTCAAGGATGTTCAGGCAGTTTGAAAGACCTTGTAGAAAAAAAAGCGATTTTCAGGGACAGAATTCTGTTGCCCATAAGAAAACACATCACATCCACCAACCCCCTGAAACGGCTAACCTTTGCCTAAGGATGCAAAGCAGACTTTCCTGGAGTGCTCAGTAATTCCCTGAGGTGACAGAGAATGCTGAACACAGTGAATATTTAAAGAAAGGATCTCTTTGGAGCTCCTACCAATAAAATATTCTCTAAGTCAAAGGGTACCTTCACCTCTCAGCTTCTTAATAATGAAAATGCTGGCCAGGGGAGCAGGCTTCGGGCAGCCGCCGTGTTGGGAAAAGACTGACCAGTGTGTGAGTTTCCTCTAGCAAAGTGTGCTTTTGTCCATCTCTAAAAAATTAATTTCCCTCCGTCCTTATCAGGGAACTATCATTTTTAAAGTCCTTCACGGCACGTTAGAACTACTCACCCTCTGCCAAACTAGACAGAAATGGTAACTTTCTCATTGGAGAAGGAAGACTTGTTGCTGTTGTATTAAGGACAGGAAAGGATTCTTCCTTTTCTTTGTTTTCCTTTCTTTTTTTTTGGGGGGGGGGGGATAGCAATAAATTTTTTTAAAATAATTGATAATATAACATAAAAACATCAGAGAAAATTTTGGAAAGAGAAAATAAGTCACCCATAATCGTGTTGTCTGAACATGGCTGTTACTCTCTTCAACTCTGACCAACTGCCTGTTGGTTCTTATTTAAATATAGGTTTTTGGCATAGTTGCAAGAGGTGTATTTATAGCAAGTACCAACTAAATTTATGGATATGTCATGCTAGATTTTTAAGGAATGGGATTTTTCTTTAAAAGTCATCATATACTGCTAATGTGCAGGGAATAAATATGTTCTTTTGTCTGATAGTAGACATGCAGACTAATTGCTTTTTGGGGTCATTCCTTGTTTTGATAGAGAGACCCACTACCATCCTCTTTTTATCTGGTATGACATATAAACATGCATTTGGTTAACCTAAAAGTCAGACTATCCTTTATAATAAAAGCCTAATATGCAAATTGTCCCCTCGGGTGGGTGGTTGACCGGGAGTCCGACCGCTTGCTATGACGTGCACTGACCACCAGGGGGTGATGCGGAACATGGTGGGCATGGGTGACGCAGTGCTGGCAGTGGGCGGCAGTGGAGGCACTGCCAGCCCCAGTTGGCCCCGGGACCACGGTGGGATGGTGGAGCAGGTGAGCGGGTGGCACCAGGCCAAGGTGGGTGAGAGCAGGGGCCTGATCGCCCCGCAGATGGCGACCAGCGGCGGCTCTGACACTTCCATTACAGAGAAAGGGCAATAGCAATATTAAAATATTTATTCTAATTATTTTCCTTTCAGTGTGCATGAATCCGTGCACTGGGCCACTAGTTAAAGTATAAATTAAATGGAGAAGGGGTTAAAATCATAACTCCATTTCCTGCTGGTTTAGATCATGATCTTATTTGTTGGAAGATAATGTTTACACACAACAGTGTTAAAATACAAGCTTCACAAAAGTGTTGACAACTGGGGAATAGGTACGTGTTTGATTATATTATCAGACCTGAGCTGATACCTCTCTGTGGGAGCAATCAGGGAAAGCTTCAAACTGCCCTGGATCACTTGTGGCTTTTAAATCTATGCGGTTAAAAAAGGCGTACGGGTAGGTAAGAATCGATGTAGCCTAGTGGAGGATTGGGGAAAACCTTCCCTTGAAGATGCATTATTGGGTGGGAAGACTATTAGGGCAGAGACTGCCAAGTGTTCACTCAAAACTCGTTTCCTTCTTTCCTGGGGTTCACAGCTGGTTGACATTTCCCAGCCTCCTTTGAGGTTGGATGTGGTTGGGAGACTGAGTTGTAGCCATTGGCCCAGGTAATGTGTGCCACTCCCAGGCCTGGCCCATAATAACCTCTAGCAGATGAGCCTCCCTGCTCTTTCTCTTTCCCGCTTGACCCAGAAGAGCATGGTGACCTCAGAGGCCATGAGTTTCTGAGATGGTGGAGCCGTAAGATGTTTGCAAGAATCATATCTGACTAGGAACACCTATTTTCGCACTTTACTTTAGCAAGAATTAGATTTCCATTGTTAGGCAAATAAGAGTTTGGAGTTGTACCATAATAGTTGCTGATATTACCTTAATTAATATAATTACGAAATAGAGCCCTATCTAGTTTGGCTTAGTGGATAGAGCGTTGGCCTGTGAACCAAAGGGTCCTGGGTTCAATTCCGGTCAAGGGCAGGTACCTCAGTTGCAGGCTCCTCCCTGGCCCGGGCCCCCAGGTTCCGAGCAGGAGGCAACTAATTGTTGTGTTTCTCTCACATCGATATTTCTCTCTGTCCTTTCCTCTCTCTTCCACTCTCTCCAAAATGGAAAAATATCCTCAGGGTGAGGATTGAAAAAAAAAAAAAAGAAATAGAAAGTTATTTGACTTGTATAATCACACACAGAGACATACATTAGTTTTGTTCCTGTAAATAACCCATAATGATGGCAGAGACAGTGCTACTTAGAAATATTTTGAAGTTAAAGCACAGATAGGGACTAAGACACTACCCAGGGGAACAATTATCTGTGGGATGTAAGAAGCAGCATAAAGTTGTGATTAAGTACAAGGAATCTGGGGCCAGAGGGTCTGGCTTCCAATCTTGACTCTGCCACTTGTTATCTGTATGATCTTGGACAGATTATCCAAACTTTTCTTTGCTCTAATTTTCTCATCTGTAAAGTGGAAATAATAATATGGATGTACCTGACCGGGATCTTGTAAGATTTAAATGAGGTAATTAATATGTGTAAAATGCTTCTAGCAGTGCCTGGCAAAGCAAGCACTTAACAACTGTTAGCTTATTTTTTTTTTAAATATATTTTTATTGATTTCAGGGAGGAAGGGAGAGGGGGAGAGAGAGAGAAACATCAATGATGAGAATCATTGATCTGCTGCCTCCTGCATGCCCCCTACTGGGGATCGAGCCCACTACCCAGGCATGTGCCCTTGACTAGAATCGAACCCTGGGCCCTTCAGTCCGCAGGCTGACGCTCTATTCACTGAGCCAAACCAGCTAGGGCTATTAGCTTATTATTATTAGCAAAGTAAGAACCATGTGTCAAGCAGGGACCTGGAACCCAGAGGAAATGAGGAGAGAGCCTCTGAGTATAGAGCAGGGGTCCTCAAACTTCTTAAACAGGGGGCCAGTTCACTGTCCCTCAGACCGTTGGAGGGCCGGACTATAGTTTAAAAAAAAAACTATGAACAAATTCCTATGCACACTGCACATATCTTATTTTGAAGTAAAAAAACAAAACGGCAAAAACACCCGCATGTGGCCCGCGGGCCGTAGTTTGAGGACGCCTGGTCTAGAGGTTCAGGCCATGATGGCCGCTCCATCTTCTGGCTCACCTTCCCCTCACGGTTGCACTTTCTAAATGGGCGGATAAAATCTTGTGGTAAGACACCCAGAAATGGAGGAGCATCTCAAACTTCTGTAGAGAATATCTCTTCTGCCCTGGCCAGGTGGCTCAGTTAGTTGAAGCATCATCCTGAACACCAAGGGGCTGTGGGTTTGATTCCAGGTCAGGGCACCTACCTGGGTTGCAGGTTCAATCCCCTGGTGGGGCATGGAAGGGAGGCAACCAATCGATGTTTCTCTCTCACATGGACGTTTCTCGCTCTCTCTCCCTCCCCCTCTCTAAAATCAGTAAGAACATATCCTTGGGTGAGGATTTAAAAAAACAAAAAAGAATATCTCCCCTTCTTGGTCATCTGCCATGGGTATGTTCTACCTCCAGGAGGGACTCCTTTCTTCATCATCACCAAGTGGCAAGTTGTACATCTTTCCTCCTTTCTGTATTCCATCTGTCCTCCAAGTCTTCACGGTGGAGAAACAAAACAGAATTTAGGGAGCCACAGCCTCTGTCTTTGTGTATGGTTGGTTCTATCTTTAGGTAGCCGCAGGGTAAAGATGAGCTGTCTTAAAGTCACCTGGAGTGGCTTTCTAACAGAAGGGGGTGGCACTCCACTGTAGGCAAAGATAATTAAATGATGATTGAAATCGGGAGGTTTAGCAATAACAATACAGAATGGAGTTAGAATTCTATTTAAGATCAGTAGCATATTGAATCTTTAAGCAAAATGCAGGATCGAGATGAGCCAGACTTGTAATTCGTTAAGTAAAAATTAGGCATACATTTTTTATTCATATTTTTATTGTGGTAAAATTATATATATATGTATATATATATGTGTGTGTGTGTGTATATATATATATATATACACATATATATATAACATAAAATTTAACACTTTAACCATTTTAAATGTACAATTCAGTGGCATTAAGTAAACGATGTTGTGCAACCACCACCTCTATCCGTTTCCAGAACTATTTTATTGTCCCCAATATAAATTCTGTACCCATTAGACAACAGGTCCTCATTCCCACTTACCCCCAGCCCCTGGTAATTTCTGTCTCAATGCATTTGCCCATTCTAGGTGCCTCATACAATACCGTCCTTTGTGTCTGGCTTATTTCACTTAGCAGAACATTTCCAAGGTTCATCCCGTTTGCAGCATGCATCAGAGTTCATTCCTTTTATGGCTGACTAATATTTCATTGTGTGTATACATCACGTTTTGTTGATGTGCTCATTTGTTGATGGATACTTGTATTGTTTCCACCCTTTGGCCATTGTGAATGTGGGTATACTAGCACAAGTATCTGAGTCCCTGTTTTCAATTTTTTTTTTTGGTATATACAGTACCTAAGAGTGGAAATACTGGTAATTTATGTTTTTAAATAGGAGATTTCTACATATGTCTCATTGGCCAAAACTGATGGTGTCTCCTTACTGTGAGGGGTTGAGAAGGAGCTGAGAACATGAAGTTTTATTCCCCCCCACCCCGTCCCCCAGCTTCTGTAGTAGAGAAAGGCAAGTAAAGGGGTGAGTGAATCCACCCATGGTATCTGCCACAATATACAATCTAGACGATGAATCTAGAATTGAGATTCCATACTCCCACAGCAGTCAATGTGGATAAGAATTGATTCCTTAGGGTAACTATAACGTTGTTGGTTCTATAAATTCAAATTCAATGCTGTCCTTTTTTCCTAGATCTAATTTTCAGTGATTTTATGACTTAAAGAAACTGTCTCACCTAGTTTCAGTGGGAATTTAGATAAATCTGCTTTTGATAGGTAATTACCCATGGTTTGGTTTATATATAATAGGCTTTCCAACAGAAGGGAGGGGGCACTCAACTGTAGATAAAGATAATTAAGTGGTAATTAAAATTGGGAGGTTTAGCAATAACAATACAAATGGGGAAAGGGCAAGATAGCATCTTGAAAAGGAAGTTATTTCTATTAGAATGCTCAGTTGTGCTCTTTAAACACAACTGTTTAAAGATGACTATTCAAAGATTGTTGTTCAATTACTCCAATATTTGCTATTTGACTTACCTAAACACTTCCATTTACCCCCAGAAGTTTGGGAATAGGATCTCGCCATTGCATTTGTAGACACAAGACATTCAGAAAGAAGACTCATCCCTATCTTAGATACAATTTAAAATTTCCCAATGTTGAGGAGAAAATCACCAAAGTGACAATTTTATCAATGATGGATTCAAGAATGGAGTGAAGGATGGGAAGGTCAAAGCATGAATTGGGCATTTTGTACGTGTTTGACACATACATGGCTAAAGGAAGAGAAGGATGAGGCTGTTAGGATATAATGTCAGAGGCATGTAACAGAGCCCCCAGATAACAGTGGGTTGAACAAGAGAGAAGTTGATTTCTCCCCTGTGAAGGTGGTCCAGGGCAGGCATGGTGGCTCTCTCCGTAGGACCACCTGGGCACCGTGGCTCCTCTGCCTGTTGCTTTGCCATTCCAAGCAGTAGGATGGAAGCAGTGGGAAGGGTGACGCAGTGGCACATCCCTTACCTTTAAGAGTTGCCGGAAACTGATCACTGTCTCACTAATAGAAAGATGTGGAAGGCTGGTCAACCTTGAAGCTCTGCAAGGTCAGAGCCAACCACTCCCGATCTAATTAAGACAATGATAACAGGCAACTTCCCCACCAAATAATCATGTAAATCCTACTGATAAGATAATCTGCCTAAGGGCAACGGGTATATCCCAAACCTGAATAAAAGGGATGGCAAGGCCAAAGCAAGGTGGTAGTCCTTCCACTAGAGGTGGGCTCCCGCCTGGCCCCCAATATTCCCAAATTAATACTTTTCTAGTCTCTTTCATTTGTGTGCGGCCTTCTCCAGAACCCGAACCCTGAACCGGAACCCTGAACCACGTGGGACGTGAAAGGGGTTCCCACAAAGAGTGTGACCAGAAGTCACTTCCCATTGTGCTCAGAATTTAGACATATGGCCACACCTCCCTGCAAGGGAGTTTTGGGAAATATAGTTTTTATTCTGATGGCCAGCTAAAAATTAGGAGTACTACATGAACCAGGAGGTCACGGTTCAATTCCAGGTCAGGGCACATGCCTGGTTGCGGGCTCGATCTCCAGTAGGGGGCATGCATGAGGCAGTCAATCCGTGATTCTCACCATTGAAGTTTCTATCTCTCTCTCCCTCTCCCTTCCTCTCTCTGAAATCAATAAAAAGATATTTGAAAAAAAGAAATTTATAAAAAAATTAGGGGTACTATTGTTTAAAAAGAAGAGAATGGACTTTGAGATACAATGAATGGTCTTCGCTCAAATAAAAGCATTGCTATTATAGAAAATATAATAATTACTTTAAAGAAAATTGAAAACATTTGGAGCCAGAGGAGATCCTTGAATTTGTGCAGAAAACAAATCCCTTCTGTTCTTTTGACAGATTAGTAATCCATTCTTCCTTATGAATTTGGGGCTTTCCATTACATGGCCAGAGCCAGCTACTGCCCTGCATTAGCCATCATCCTGAGCAAGACAAGCTCCCAAATAACGATGCTGTCGTGAGAGATGCACACAGCACGAGGCTCTCTCCGGCTGCGTGTGCTATTGCAGACTGAATGCCTTCCATACTATTGCCAGTCACTTCCTGTGAAGAGGATGGCAGCCCTTGCCCTGTAGACTTTGTCTGCACCTACTCATTATTCTAATTTGAGGCACAGAAAAGTAGTCAACAGGAAAACTAGGACACAACTGTGGTGCAGGAAGTGCCAGTGGGGAAGGAGTCAGGGGGTTGTTTGGAGAGAAAAAGTTTGTACTGGGCCTCAGGTGGCCCACGGAGAGAGAGGTGGATGTAAGGGAGGAAGGTAACCAGGAGCAGGGAAGAAAAATGAGGAGTAAAAGGAAATAGTTTCTCTCCCCCCAGTGAAAATGAGGCAGGGCGGGAACTTAGGAATCTCACCCTCAGAGGGATTGAGGTGGCAACCCCCTGAGGTGGCAGAGACCACTTACCTGACTGCGGTTGGACCTAACAGAAAGGTGGGGAGTGCAGCAGGGCTACGGAATCCCAGCAGGAACAGCGGAAACAGGTGTACTGCAGTGTGGAGGGACTCTAGGGAAAGCGCCCCCATGTTCAGTCTTTAGGAGGCCCAGCAGCCTTCCTCCTCACTGGGACTTCTGCTCCACCAGCCTCACCTGGCTTTCCTTCCCTGCAGCCCTCCTGTGTCCGTAGTCCCCACCTTACTCAGCTTGGATCCCGTGGTTCATCCCTAAAATGACACTCTTGCATAATATTCACTCTCCCTCCGTATTTCCCTCGCAAAACCTCAGCTCTGATTCAACCCATCACTCCCCCCACTCCCTGCTGCCCCCGAGCAGCAGGATGCAGCTGAAGAAAAGCCCATAATTGAGCCAACGCAGCTGAATCCCGGGAGCCCGCGGCCTTGTCCAGCTGCCCTGCACGTTGCCATAGTCAAGTCAGTCTCTTCTTCTGAAATGACTATTTCCTACCTTTTCCTCTGCCATCTCACTGTCAGTATCAGTTCTCTCCTATTCACCCTGAGCTGTTGGCCTGGCTCCTTTTTTCACCCAATAAGTAAAAACAATCAGCAGAGAATGCTCTCAAAATCTTCAAACATACCTGCCTTGGGAGGCTGTGCAGGTGCTGCTTCCTGTAGTGATGAATGCCGCACTCCGCCACAGGCACCACTTATACACTGGTCCCTCATCTCTTGCCTCCTCAAGGTCTTGCTCCTGCAGTGAGTCTTTTTCTCTGGCGACATTTCCCAGTTAAGAAAATACCTCCCTGAGCCCACATTCTCCTCCAGCGATGGCTCCATTTCTCTTCTCTCCTGAAAGGTATATCTTTGAAATACCGTATTGACTGTTTAAGGTCAGAGCTCCTGTGCTCCTGGCACTGATGATTAGGGCCGAAGATGGGGACAAAGGAGAACGTATTAAGAGATGATTTAACTGCCTCTGTTGTCCCAACGATCATTTCCCTTTTCCTAGAAATTCTTAGCCTATTAAAAAAAAGAAGAAAAAAAACAAAAAACAAAGGGAGACAGGATCACACAGGTTGAGTGTGACCTCCTAGCAGGGAGATCTACCCACCATTATCTTCCAAACATGTATCTTCAGCTCCAATCTCTGCCACACCTTGGAGCTCTATAGCTGCATAAGTCCATTTGTCTACCTGACATTTCCAATTGGAAGTCCAATAGGCGCCTTATATTGGACCTTTTCAATATAGGACTTCATTTTATCTCTCACATCTGCTCCTACCGCCATCTTGTCCATCTCAGTTTGTTAGCCTAGATTTTGCTCAGGTTGAATACCCAGAAATCATCATTGAATCATAGAATCAATCTAACCACAAGTTATAGCAATTCCATCTTCAAAATAGATCTCAGTTGAACAACCTCTCATCACTTCCACCTGCTGGTCTAAGCCACCCCCACCTCTCATCAGACCTCTGTACTACCCTCTTGTCGTCTGGCCTTTCTGCCGTAATTCTTGCTTTGCTCCGACACCAGTCTATTTTCCATACAGCAGGGAGTGCTCTGTGTGAAGAGCAAGTCAGCGATGAAACCCTCTACTCACAACCACCCAGTGGTGTTTATCACACTTTGAATAAAGTCCCCTCCTTAACAAAGCCTACGAGGCTAACATGAACTGGACCCCCTGCTTCTTGACCTGCACTCACTCTGTTCTGCCACACTGGCCTTCTCTGGGCGTCCCACCTAAGATAAACCCTCTCCTCCCACCACGCTCCACCCCCTTAGAAAGCCACCTGCTTCCCAAGGCCCCGAGGCCCTGGAGACAGCTCTTCTCAGTGATGACCACTGTTGGGCTTGCCTTGGGGGAGGGAGTGGCTATAACACCTGTCGTCAAATATCCCTCCAGTCTGAAGGGAGAGTGGCTAGAAAAATCAGTGTGGCATTTCTTACGTCCTGAGTTTATAGAGTAAAACATCTGCTGGGTAATGGAGCACTGTGGTAAGAGTATACATCCTTCCTGTATTTAAAAAAATGTTTTTTAAACATTGTATGATGTTGATTGACCAGAGGCAGAGTGACCTGCCTGTATGTAGGCCCAGGCAATGCAGAGGGACCTTCCGGAGGGAAGAATGGTGTGGGGTGGGGAGGATATGCCTGCCCATCGGGAAATATCTCATAAAACGGACGTTTAGAACAGTGTGTTTGAGATCAGAGCTCAGTGACTTCCTCTGGCTGTGGTAATCCTCTTTGCAGTATCACAGTGGAGTGGAGATTCGCTGGTGGTTGACTCCGGTCAGCACTGAAGGGCTTGCATTCAGCCAGTGAGAACCGCTGCAGGAAGGAGACAGCTCTTGTTTAGGGGTGGCTCTCTGTGCCTGAGGAATAGCCAGGGTTTCGCCAGGATCTTGCCTTGAGGGAGGGCTGTTGGGGCCTGAGCAACCCCAGGTCCTTGATCCTAACCTGGCCCACGAAGGCTGTCGGGATCCTGGACGGTTCAGCCTGCCACCCTCTCAGCCCTGAGGGAGAGTAAGAGAACAGAGGGCGGATCATGTTCCAGGTGCTGGGCAACCTGCTTTCCTGGGTTAGCTTAGCATGCCTAGCACTCGTCTTGGGAGCATTACCTCATTTAGCCATTGTTTCAACAAAGAGTTATTGTGCACACGTTATATCCCAGACACTGTTCCAGAAACGGTGGTTACAGGGGTGAAGAAGACTGAGTGGTTGCTTTCATGGAGCTGACATGCAGGTGGAGGAGACCAAGTAAACAAACGAATAGGTGAGTGAATCTGGTATCAGACACGGTCATAGTCATTTGATAGGCCCGCAATGGTCTAAGTGTGACCCATGGACCTCGGGGGGTGTTTCTGAGACACTTATAGGAGGTCTGGGGAGTCAAAACCATGTTCACAAACATAGTAAGATGTTATTTGCCTTTATCTCTCACACTCTCACGAGTGGACAGTGGCCTTTTTTCAGAGGCTACTTGATGTGTGATGATGTCACTCTGGCGGGTAATGGAATGCGTGTAATTGGGTAAATCTTGATAGCTATAACCCACATACATTCAAGCTCTTTGGGGTCCTTAATAATTTTTAAGAGTGTAAAGGGGTTCTGAGACCAAATAGTTTGAGAACTACCAAATAATGATAGACAGAGACTGGGGTGTTGGGGGGAATTTATAAATTATGGAATCTGTGCAAAAAAATAAAAAGTAAAAAATCAGTGCTGTTTACTTGGGTGAGACTGTGGCTCCCTGGGCAGGGGTCATGACTGTCACTCCAGGGAGGCCTCAGCCCGGAGCTTGAGGAGAACCCCGGGGACTTTGGGAATCTGGCCCTGGGGCATCTCCCTCCTCACTGGACCACGAGCTGATACCAAGGCTCTGAGGGGCCGTGCTGACCAGGGCCCCTCATCAGCAGGAGGTTTCTTCCTCTTCTCCGAGCTGCAGGAAGACTCTTCTGGGGGCTCCACCTCTGACTCTCCCTTTTGCAAACACAAGACTCTCATTAGGAGCCGGAGACCTTAGCGTCGGGACCCTTTCTGAGAGCAGCTACGAGAGGCAGGACACCTCCAGGCCTCCCTGTTAAGCCCCAGTCTCCACTCGCCAGAGCCTAGGGCCCTGAATTGTTAGGACTCAGTGTATCCTGGCCCGGTCGCGGGTGGCACAGGGCAGGGAGCCCAGGAAGCTGGCTCACCCCCGGGTGAGTCTCCGAGGCTCTGCGTGACACGTGGACTTTCCACAGGGCCACTCGGCAAATGGCTCCCCGCTGTCGCCCGCTGCCTCAGCGCGACAGTCCGTCAGCCGCGTGCACTGGGAACCCGCCGGCCGTGTGGATCGCTAGGTGATCCAGGCATTGAAGTCGCAGTTCCCGAGAGCGGAGGGCCAAGTTATCTATCTACCAACTCCTGTCTCCCCGCTGACATCTGGAAAACTAGGTGACACCCACACACCCGAGGCCTCGGCAGCAGCCCAATTAGAGGTGGCCGCTTTTCTTCAGCTGCTTTTGGACCTTGGCGTTTGCGAGGGTGGGCATTGGGCTTTGCTGCCGATGAAACTGCACGAACGTCCCGGGGTCTAGGCGTTGGGAAATGAAGATAGCCGGACGTGCGTGCGTGGGCGCTGCACACTTCATTGGCTCGCTTCCACGATGACCTGAGATTGATCCCTGGACAGTGACTGATCGCCGAGCACTCGCTTACTTGCACAGGCAGAAGCAACCTGCCCAGGAAAAAACCCAAGCATGCCACCGGAGAAAGGTTCAAAGGGGCTTTCTGCCAGTGAATTGCATTTGATAGTTGAGTGGGTGCAGCCCGTGGCAGCAATGCACACAGCTCACAGGAGATCTGTGGGGCCCTGGGGTGCTGCAGTGTCACTCTGTCTGGGTAAGTGACAGCCAGGATGTGGGATTTGGTGATTATTTTTGGTTTGGCGTGTTTCTAGCTCGGAAGAAAGACTATATATAACATTGAGAGAGGCATAACTTCTAGATTGTCAAGGTGGGTGCTAATAGTGAATGATATACTAATATACGTTACACGGAACCACAGGCCTGCGAGAGCAAGGCACACGCGCTCGATGAAAGGATAAATCTTCTGTGGTGTGATGGGGAAGGGAGGCTGGCAATGTAAATGCAGTCTTAATACGTTTCCCAGCGTTGGATGTGTAATTAGGCCTTCCGTGGCTTCCTCAGCTAAGGAGGTTGGACTTTAACGGAAGGAGTCTTTTGAAAATGCAGGGGTGAGGATGGGAATGTATTAACCGTAAAGACAGATTATTTCCTTGGCCTTGGAAAAAACATCCCCCCCCCCCCCCCACCAAATGGTCAGCCTATAAAGTATGTGGAAATGAACCAGGAACAGATAATTTTTACCTCCTAATGCATATGCCACGTTTGGTCATTTAAGGTCCTCCTCCCAAAGGACTTCTGCTTAACAAACACAGTTCCGTTGTCTGGAAATTGCACAGTTTATGATGCAGTCTCATGGTGTCTTGGGAAATGAAAGCATAACTTTGGGTAAATCCAAAATTCAAAGAGAACGTTTCCAGGCGTCCTCAAACTGCGGCCCGCGGGCCACATGCGGGTGTTTTTGCCGTTTTGTTTTTTTACTTCAAAATAAGATATGTGCAGTGTGCATAGGAATTTGTTCATAGTTTTTTCTTAAACTATAGTCCGGCCCTCCAACGGTCTGAGGGACAGTGAACTGGCCCCTGTTCAAAAAGTTTGAGGACCCCTGGACACACAGTTTAACCAAAGCCAGCACAACAGAGGCACTCCCCGCCCTCTCCCCCACCTTCCAGCTTCAGAGAGTGGAACAGCCAGGGAAAGTAACAGCCTGAGCAGGATGAGTGTCAGGTCTGACAGCACCAAAAATGCCTGCTGTGTGCCATTTAAGTGAAAAAAGGCAGACACTGAGTTTAAAAATTGGAGACCATGGACAGTCCCTGAAGGCAGCCACTCATGTCCCCAGCTTCCCTGTGTGGTTCATTCTGGGGGGCAATCTCTCAGAGGACACAGTCTCCGAGAGTGGCCCTGGGGCACCCCATCCTGTCTTCAGCTCAAATGGCCAGGCTCCCTATATGGCTTCAATACACGGGTATTAGTAGTCCATTAGGGGAGGGAATTCTTTCTAACCAATAGTAATTAAAAAAACAAACAAACTTGTTTTGGAAGAAAATTACCTACTGTTCCTCTCTTGGCATTTTACAGAAAATATTTCGAGCTGTCAAAAGGGGGCATCCTTGCTTTTCCAGACAAAAGAAATAACAATTTGAGTTTGCTTTTTTGGAGATGCCTCAGTGGGAGTGGTAGGTAGCAGCAGAAATGTAGTGATTCTAAACAGAACAGGTATGCTGTTAAGTGCACACAGGGTGGACGGTTGGGGTGTGTGTGTGTGGGCGAACCCTGCGTGTCCTCGAAGGGTGGCCATGGGCCAGCAGCACCAGCATTGCTGGGGAGCCTGTTACAAGCGTGGGGTCTCAGGCCCCAGCCCGGACCCGGATCGGAGGCTGCATGTACCAAGGTCCTAGGTGGTCAGTGAGCGCCTTCAAGTCTGAGAAACAGAGCCACATTTCCCAACTTTCCCGGGCAACAGGAGTCACCTGGGTGCTTGTTCAGAACAGATTCTTGCGCTCCCAACTCTAACTCCTGACCCAGCGTTTCCAGTCAGGAGGTTCGGTAATCTGTATAGGTTGCACGTGTTCCAGGTGATATTCATCCGGAGTGAAGTGTGAGGAAGACAAGATACTTTTGTTTCTGTAGGGCATACGTACTGATCTTTAAAAGACCCTGCCTTCTCCAGCATATATTTTCCTTTTGAAAAGGTGCAGTCTCCCTTTTCCTCCTCATTCCCACTCAGGAGGCTAAGGATGGGCAAGTGGGAAGCAGAGGAGAAGCGCCAAGACGGTGGGTGTAGCAGGAGAGGCCAGAGGGAGACGGGCCTGGGGACTCTGCAGAATCGGATGTCGCCAGCAGAGGGCAGCAAAGCACGCCCTGCGGCCGGGTTTTGCTTCTGTGCGGTGTGGCCCGACCAGAGGGAGAAGCCGTGGAAGTGGCCTGCTACTTGCTTTGGGACTTTCTGGGGCTTTGGGGGGATCTCAGGTCTGGCTGGACAGACACTGTGCTGGTCAAGTGAATGGGGTCGCCATTAGACGGGCCAGTCTGAATGGGAGCCGGGCAAGATCCGAGTCAGTGCTGTCCGGTAAAAATAGAATGTGAGCCACACGGATTATTTTAACTTTTGCAGAAGGTGCTTTAAAAAAAAGAAAAGAAAAGAAATAGGGGACATTAACTTACATAGTATATGTCATTTAACCCAATATATCCAAAATATGATCATTTCAGCATGTGATCAATAATAAAATTTGAATGAGATAGTTCACGTTCTTTTCCTGGTACTGACCCTGGAACCCAGTGTGTGCTTCCTACCGGCAGCGCATTGCGAGTGCTCGGTAACCACACAGGACAGTGGCTGTCATATTGGACAGCGTGCGTCTGAGGAGTGGAAAAGCAGAGAGAAATGGTAAAGATTAGGACCAGAAACAGGGAAGGATGACCATCTGGCCTCGGGGCAGATTCTGGTGTTTTCATACATGAACACATCGTCACTCACTATGTGGGGCTGCATTGCCGGTGCTTACTGGGCACCTACTCCATGCCAGGAGCCGGGCGGGAGGCGGGAGGTACATATGTTCTCAAACACAGTCTCTGAGGCTGAGGACCTGGGTCCAGAGCCATGGGGAGATGGCTGGAAACAGGAGGGCACTGGGGGGACCCGCCCTGGGGAGGGACTTTGAGTGACAACTAAGTCAGAATTGGTTTGGTTTGGTGTTTTCCTTCTCATAAGCATTTACGTATTTACTCAGCAGTTGTTTGAAACACACATTTGTTTTGTCGGAGGGAGAAAATGTGGCAGAGGTGAAAGTCCCTGAAAGGAAAAGCAAGTGCATTCCCAGCTCACTCGCTGCTGCCCGGGGGTTTGTCGGGGGGAGCCCCCTGACCTTTTCCCAAAGGCCGAACCCACCACCTTCAGGATCTCTTTCCCCCCCAGCAGTGCCCTCCTAGGTTAGTGCTATTTTGGGGGTTCTCCATTTCAGTGTGAATGTCCTCATCGTTCCACACAAATGGAGTGAAATCTTTAGGGCAGTTTTTTCTCCTGAAGATGCAGAGAATGGAAGGCCTCCAGCTGTTTGAGGCTCTCTGTCCTCAACGACAATCAAAATTCTCCATCTTTTCTTGTTCTTGGCACTTTCTGATGGAAATAAGATTCCAGCATTCATCTGCACCTGCAATTTTGACAAAAAAGGGAAAATTTAAAAGACAAGTGAAAGAATTCTCTGAGGGAAGTCAGTGAGTCGACAGTAGTCAGCCGCCTGCGAATCTCTTTGCATTCCTCCATCAATTAAGCTACAGTCACATTGGAGAGAACGTAAGTCTGTGAGTAGAAATGCAAAAATGGGCATCGATCAGTTGCAGGAGCCTTCCTTTGGAGTGACTATTACTTGGCGAGCAGCTGATGACCCATTTGCCATTGAAATGGAGAGGATTTTGAGTCAAAGAGGCCACTTTAAATTATAGATTTGAGTTTAGTTGAAGGTCAAACTTACCTCGCATGAATAAAATCTTCAGAGATTTTGGAATATACTCAGAAAATGCAGGCTGTTGTGAGCACATAGGGGGATAAAAAGTGGTTTAATGTTAATGCCCTCTGCATAATTATTGATCACACGAGCCTGGAAAGGCAGAATAACAACCTGATGACCATTTTGATTCTCAGCACCTATAACCATGAGTTTAGATGGGAAGTTGCCTGGAGACCTGGGGAGATTGTTCAGGGAATTGGGAAGTGGCTGGCAGGGTCATTTTGGCTCAACAGATGGCAAAGATGACCCCTTGCGAGGTGAAAGATTATATAGCTAATCCCACGTGACAGAAATAATCTCCCGTCTCCAGGATTTTGGGAACCATCTGTGGGATCATAATGTTGATTCGGTTATCTGGATGCATATGTGACCTGACTCAAAGCTTCCTGGCAGCCAAGAAGAAGAGAGGAATAGAGTGAGTTACCCACTTATCATTTAGGAGGGAGCAATGCACGCAGCGCTCCAAGGAAACTGGGACAATCGCAAGGAAGCATTTAGAATATTTGACTCATGGCTGTGAGATCCCTTCCAAAGCTACCGGTTCACCTTGAAGATGAATGGTTAGGGTTTAGGAAAGTGTAAACGCACTTATTTTCCAACCTGTTCCTACGAATTAACTTGTGGTCCTCACCCCTCCCCGCAACGCTAATCTAAAGCCTGTGTTTCCCCCCAGGCTTGCTGAGCTAATTGGATTACAGAGATAATCCTCTCCCAATAGAAAGTAATCTCTGCAGGTTTTGGAATCTACATTCTGGTACATTTTGTAGGATTATCTCTCAAAGGCAACAGATTAGGAAGACGGGTGGGTGCAAATAAACTGAAGTCCACGCTGAAACCCGTTCCGGTGAAGGTGGGGCCGGGAGGCCTCAGGGTTACAATGAAGGAGAGCAGGCTGGCCTCGCAGCCTGAACACCGGAGCCCTAATCTCGGTATTGCTACTAATTCGTAGTGTTATTTACGGCAACCACTTTCCTTCTTTGAGACTCAGTTGTCTGTGCAAAATGAGGAGGTAGTAGTAAACCAACGTTTCTCAAAATGCGGTTCAGAGAAACCTGGCTCTTCAAAATGATAATAAATATTCCATGAATAAAGAATTGGAGATCAAGTACATTTTGGGAAATCTGCATATCTCATCTCCCTCTAAACTATCCCAATGTCCATTAGCATATAATAGGGTTCTTAAGAGTTCCATAGGAAAGAAACACATATATGCATACAGAATGTATTTTACATATATACCTGTCTTTTCGAATGCAGGAAGTTTTAAACTTTTTTGGTCATATAATCCTTTTTTTTTTCTAAAGAAAACTTAACTTCTGGAATATGGTTGGTAAATGTTGAACTAGATCAGGACTCTTTTTAAAAAAAACATTTTTATTGATTTCAGAGAGGAAGGGAGAGGGAGAGAGAGATAGAAATATTAATGATGAGAGAGAATCATTGATTGGCTGCCTCCTGCACGCCCCCCACTGGGGATCGAGCCCGCAACCCAGGCATGCGCCCTTGACTGGAATCGAACCTGGGACCCTTCAGTCCACAGGCCGATGCTCTATCCACCAATCCAAACTGGCCAGGGCTAGGTCAGGACTCTTAAAAATTGTTGAAAATTCTGCCCGGCTCATATGGCTCAATTGTTGAGTGTTGACCCATGAACATTGATTTGATTCCTGGTCAGGGCATATGCCCAGGTTGCAGCTCAGTCCCCAATGTGATTCTCTCTCATTATTGATGTTTCTCTCTCTCTCTCTTCCTCTCGCTGAAATCAATAAAAAACGTATTTTTTAAAAAATTGTTGAAAATTCCAAGGAGCGTATATTTATGTGAGTTATTCTATTGTTATTTATCATATTATACATTAAAAATACATTTAAAAATATTTAGTAAGTCAGTGACGATAACAATAATAAACACATTGCATATAAATATAAAAACATTTTTTAAAAAGTAGCTATATTTTCAAAACCAAAAAGTATTGAGAAGCATACCATTGTTTTACATGTTTGCAAATACCTTTAACATCTGCTTAGGTAGAAGGCATTCAGTTTCTTATATCTGCTCTACATTCAATCTGTTGTGATATGTTAATTTGCTGGAGTATATGAAGAAAATCCAACTTTAGAGAGATATGTAATTGGAAAAGGGAGGAGAATTCTAATAAATGTGGAATTTGAAATGATACCAGTGAGCTTTTCAGATTCTGTTTCATTAAAATCCATCAGTCTATCTTGTATTTTGAATGGATTGTTTCCTCCCACATGATTTTATAACATCATATATTCATCAATTGGGAAATGGTGGTTGACTGAGTTATGCATATGTGTCTTCAATTGCTGACACATCCCATTATACAATATCAAATATACAATACAAAATATACAATATCAAATGTACAGGATCAAAAATTCACATTTGCGAAAATCACTACAGAAATCTTATCAGAAAAGTCTTTAAGTTTTGGGAAGCTGTCAAGCTCACTGTGGTACAAGTTTTCCAAACATCACCATTTTATTTGAAAGCCCACATTTTATCATTCATCACAAATATGTCTGTTGTTTTCCTTAAAGCAATAGGCTCACTTGACTGTTTTTGAGACGGTATCTGCATCATAGCCACGTCTGAAGAACCACAGCTTGGCAGGTGTTCCCACGAATAAAGATGGTGCCTCATCTCATGATCAGCTGGGCTGGCGTAAGGCTCAGCCGTCGTCCAAGTGCTTCTGCTCAGGACCTTTGTCCTGGGAATTTCCCGGATGTGCTGCGTACACTTCCCATCTCGTCCCGTAGCCTGTTAACTCAGAGGCCGAGATTTAACAAAATTAATAATTTTTACAGTTTCATCAGGGACATTCTTCAGGGACACGGGCTCTATCCTTTTTAACTGCTGCTCTGTAGCAGTTTGGTGCCCCTGCTTTGACTCGTGCTAAGGCACCAGCAGTTTTAGCCACCGTTGCTTTTGTATCATTATTGCAAATGTCATCACACTGAAAAAGACAAATAGTGTCTTAGTATTATTATGAAACTAGAAGCCCGGTGCATGAAAATTCGTGCACTCGGGGGGGGGGGTCTCTCAGCCCGGCCTGCACCCTCTCACAATCCGGGACCCCTCGGGTAGGGTCCCTAGGCCTGGCCTGAGATCAGGGCCTATCAGGGCTTTCCTTCCCCCGGCTGCAGGCAGCTGGCCCCACCCCTGTCTCTGCCACTGCTTGCCATCGGTGCAGCGCTGCCCCCCTCCCCTGTCACTGGTGGCTTCCCTCTTCAGGCAACAGGCTGGGGTGCAATGGCTTGGCTGGCCTGGGCCTCCCTCTTTCTTTGCTGGGGGGCGGGGCCAGCCCTGTGAGGGGCCGTCTGCCTACCTGATCGCTCTTAACTGCTGGCCTGCCTGCCTGATTGCCCCTAACCACTTGCTTGGGGGCAAAGCGAGCCCAGCAAGGGGCCATCTGCCTACCTGATCACCCCTAACCACTTGCCTGCTTACCTGATCTCCCCTAACCACTTGTTTGCCTACCTGATCACCCCTAACCACTCTGCCTGCCTGCCTGATTGCCCCTAACCCCTTGCTTGGGGGCAGGGCCAGCCCACGAAGGGCCGTGGTGGTCTGGTCTCTGGTCATTTTGGTCGTGACACTTCTGGCCTTTTATGATATAGGATAACCTTTGACCTCTCTGATGCCCCCGAAATGCTCTTGGGGACCTTCAGGGGTGTGTGGACATCCCTGTGAGGACCACTGGACTAGGTCATTTTACAGGTCCTGCTCGGCGATAAGAATCTAAGATAAGGACAGCTATAGATTCACTTACATTTCACAGCTCATCCCTCTTTGTGTGCATTTGTGTGCAGCTGTCTGGAACATGGGGTTTATCCTGGATCAAAGTAAAAACAAAGCCCAGTGGTTGAAAGCATGGAGTCTGGAACTGAACTGTTTTGATTTGAATCCCGGCTCCTCCACTTCCAACTGTGTGACTCTGGGCAAGTTACTTAACCTCTCAATGCTGTGGCTTTCTTATCTCGAAAAGGGGCCTAATAAAAGTCTACTTCAGAGGTGGTTGTGAGGATTAAATGAGCTAACGTAAGGTGATTAGAACAGTGCCTGATGCGTAGCCAGCCCTCAATAAATGTTCCCTTTCTTATGATTACCATGGGAGGCCATGTCCCCCTACCTTCATGAAGCATAAGGCGGAGACTGGTCGCCCCTGCCCTGAGGTCTGCCAAGGCTCTCCGCGTGCTGGCAGTCAGTTGGCTGGGCAGCATCTCTCTATGATGACTGCCATCCCACCATTTTGTATCCAGCCAGCTTGGGGGTGGGAGTTTCTATTCTTTTTTAAATATATTTTTTGTTGATTACAGAGAGGAAGGGAGAGGGAGAGAGAGAAACATCAATGATGAGAGAGAATCACTGATTGGCTGCCTCCTGCACTCCCCATACTGGGGATCAAGCCTGAAACCCGGGCATGTGCCCCTGACGGGGAATTGAACCTGTGACCTCCTGGTTCATAGATTGAAGCTCAACCATTGAGCCAGGGCAGCTGGCCAGCAGTTTCTATTAATACCCAGAATAGCCTTAACAAGATGAGAGCCCATCTTGGGTAGTAAAAACAGCTCTGTATTTTGGCTTGGCAGATGTGTCATTTCAATTTACAAGGAATCCCCTCTCTCCTCCTCCAGTGTAGAGGAGGTTGTTGAAATAAAGCCCCCACTTTCTTGTTAACACCTTGTGGTTTGATTTCTGGTCAATTCGGATCACAGCAGCCACTGATCTCTCTGGTGAACGCTCAGTCATTCACCAGAACGGCCTAATTAGGAGCTTCCTTGTACCTGACTAAAAAAACCCATTTAGATTTTTTCTATATTAAGAAACATTTACAAAAATATTTCCCACACTTTACTTCCAGTATTTCCTAGTCCACTATCTAAAGATGGTGTTTGCCTCTTCTAGTTTTTTTTTTCTTCCCATCAGTTCTTCCCTCTCTGTCTACAAAACCATCACTATCCAGTGGTAACCTTGAGATGCCCTTTAACAAGTCATCATGAATTATAAGATACACATTGCTTTAATCCCAGCTTTTGTGTATGGGGGGAAAAGAATCATGTACAAATGTTGTTCACAAAATTATTTCAGTGCCAGAAATATTAAAGTGAATTTTAGAAGCAAGGAAATACAGTGCAAGGGGAAGGAGATTGAATGCTTTAATATTTTAGTGCCATTCATATAAAAATGTATATTTGATAAGTGGGCTGTGTCTAGAATATATAAAGAACTCTTACAACTCAATAATAATAAGACAGCCCAATTAAAAATGACTCGAATAGATGTTTCTCCAAAGAAGATATACGAATGACCAATAAGTGTATGAAGATGCTCAATATCAGTGAAGTGCAAATCATGGGCTACCACTTCATAATCAACAAGATGGCTATAATCAGAAAGTCAGATACTAACAAGTGCTGGTGAGGATGTGGAGGAATGGGAACTCTCACGCGCTGCTGGTGGGCATGTAAAATGGTGCAGCTGCTTTGGAAAACAGACTGGCAGTTTCCCAAGGAGTTAAAAATGAAGTTATGACCTGACCCAGCTCTGCTTCTATCTCACCAAGCAACCTTCAGATGATGAATTCAACAGGACACGGAAAGGGTGGAACTTGGGTTAGAGAACTGAAACTTTCTGAGGAGATGACCTATGTAAAAAGAATGAAATGCTGTGTGGATATATATTTTAGTTTCTTGTGCATGTAATTAGCTGGAGTTTAGTACTGAGAGTCTGATCATCTCTGGGTTGGTCGATCAAGTCCATTGTCAAACACTTCAGGTTGACAGTCTGACGCTGGCCAGTGATGTATTCATCGAGACCATCCATGCCATGAGGCCTCTTGAAGGCCTAGCAGCTGACTTTCCCTAGATGGCACCCATGACCTTTCTGCTCACACATCTTTCTAACTATAACCAGTCTGGCATCATGATACATATGCTGACATTGATCTTCGGTCGCCCGAGCAAGAATCCTGCCAGCTCTGTGGACCAACCAGCCAGTTTTTAAGCGAGACCTTTAATTGCTATTGACTGATCTGACATTGTGAGTGTGGACCTGTGGTCATTTGTTTGGCTGCTCTGACTTGGGAGGGTGAAAAATGCACTCAGTAGTGGAATAGTGTTTGACCTGCCGGGAGACTCAATGGCCTAGAACTTGTTAGCGAGGCAATTTTGTGCACGTCGCTTCCGCTCTCTGACCTGCTTTTTTGGCCGGTGGGAGCGTGGAGCGGGAGGCACAGGAAGGCACATTCTCCAGGCCAGCGATGGAGAGGGAGATGGGTGGACTGTCCCAGAAGTGGGCTGCACTGTGTGAGCAAGGATGACGAAAGGCACATTTTGAGGCCATACTATCTCATTGGGGTTTCATTGATTCAACAAACGATTTACTTCGTTTCAGTAGACAGCAGAGAAAACAAACTATCCACTTCCCTCAGGGAGTTTATATCCTGAAATATGGGTAAGGTGAGCATATTAACTAATCTGCTAATGGGGACACCTAATTGGTTGCATTGTCAGACATATGGTCCTTGGTTCTGATTCGTTAAGTCAGGTGCTGCCGGAAAGTTCAGAAGGTGTGGGTCTGGGGAGGGTGGAAAGGACACAGATAATGATAAAATTCAGGTGCTTCCACACTGAGGATGGGCGCCCAGGCCAAGCTTGAGCAACAGGCTCTGGGGATGAGATGTGCACATTGCCTTGCGTATGTAGCCAAGATGCACGTGCTTCCTTCTCTAGCACCCATCCCGACGGGCCCCGTGTTTTGGGAGCCCTGTGGTAATCACCGACTTGCTAGAGTGCGTAGTGACTGGGACACGGAGAAGACAAAACTCAGTTTTGGTGGAAAGACAGGAGCTGGGCTGGTGACTGTAGGCCTGTCAGAGGCTGAGTGAAAAGAGTTGGAGGGAACGTGGGTTAGCAGAACATCTGGGGACAGAAGCTAAGAGGGAAAGAAGCAACCCAGAGAGAGGAGACGCTGGTTCGAGGTTGGGCAACAAGGGGCAGAGGGGGTCTAGCAGGAGCTCTTGGCCAGCACAAGGCCCTCTGCGTGACGGATGGGTCTGCAGAGTTCTGCTTCCGTTTCTCCTGACTTGTTTGCACTTTAAAATATTATGAGGTGCAGCAGAGAGAGAGAGGAATGGCATGAAATGCACCCTGAGTTTGACGGTAGCAAATATACCAAGGTGGCCAAATGAAAACAAGACGATAAGAATAGATGAGGATATTAAGAAAAACAGGGTATTTCTTAAAAAAAAAAAAAGAGGAAGAGAAACTCAACTCAGAAGAGGCATTTAAAGAAGGTGAATTTTACTAACGCGCTGGGAATTGGAAGCTGGCACAAGAAAACAATTCCTGTTCACAGGGGGCAGCTCTAGGTTTGGGGGCCAGGAGGGGGCTTTATGAAAGAAAGACCACAAAATGATGAAGATGACATTAGAAACAGGCCTTGGAAGGGGACTGTGCTGGGGTGGGCCCTGGAGCTTAAACTTCAGTAGCTTCATAGTAAACCCCCCTGCCTTATGGGGTGGGGGCTCACTGATCTCCCCAGCACCACCCGAGCCCTCCAACCCCCATCCCACCGGTCACAGTATGGCCTTTAGCACAGTCTGTTGAAGGGGCCTGTTTGCCGGCCTTCCCAGGCGGCCCCTGTCTCCTGGGCACAGGTGAAGCTCCTCAGCGGGCACACCGGGCCCTCTGTAGACCAGCCTGGTCCTTCCCCTTCCACTTTCAGCGTCACAGGTCACCAGCTCCACCTTTCTTGTCACTCCCCCAATACTCCATCAGTATACAAAATACCCATTGCATTGCCGTGCCTGGCCTGGCCCCTCACTCACACTCTCCACCTCCACCTTCTGCATATTCTTTAAGAACCCTCAACCCCCCTCCCCTATCCTGGGCGGGGTTACCTGCCCAGCCTCAGTGCTCTCACTACACTCTGCATACTTTTATTATAGGACGTTTCACAAAGTATTGTATTTACCTATTTCTGTCTGCTGCCTGCCGCCCCCAGATCTTATCCTCCAGCTGGCAAGTAGGAGCAGACTGCCTGGCTTTCAATACAGGTTGTGCAACCGTGAGCAAGTAGCTTCACCTCTCTGATACTTCCTCACTT
This sequence comes from Cnephaeus nilssonii, assembly GCF_951640355.1. NCBI lineage: Eukaryota > Metazoa > Chordata > Mammalia > Chiroptera > Vespertilionidae > Cnephaeus > Cnephaeus nilssonii. The sequence continues at coordinate 34,618,346 of NC_137086.1, read as the reverse complement.
ATCCAAGGGGAATAATGACAGTGCTTACCTCTCAGAATTGTGAGGTTTAATGCATGTAAAGTGACTAGCCTTGGACATGGACAGTGGTCAGTGGCACCGAGCTCTGCAGCTTGGAGAATGGGGACTGAATCTGTTCTTGGATCCCCTGTGCCTTGCACAGTGTCTGATGTTTAGGGGGTATCACTGAATTGATATACTTCAGATTAACTGGTGATGATCAGTTTAAATGACTGAGAGATGAACATATTAAAATGCTTTTACCCACAACATGAAAATTAGCTATCTATCTATACTAATAAAAGCCTAGGTGGCCCTCGGGCACGTCGTCATCACAAGATGGCTACCACGGAAAGGCAGTTGTGGGCGATCAGGGCGGCAGGGGAGGGCAGTTGGGGGTGACCAGGCCTACAGGGGAGGGCAGTTGGGGGGGACCAGGTCTGCAGGGGCGGGCAGTTGGGGGTGACCAGGCCTACAGGGGAGGGCAGTTGGGGGGGACCAGGTCTGCAGGGGAGGGCAGTTGGGGGTGATCGGGCTGGCAGGGTAGCAGTTAGGCGTCAATCAGGCCAGCAGGGGTGAGGTTAGGGGGCGATCCGGCTGGCAGGCAGGTGAGCAGTTAGGAGCCAGCAGTCCCAGATTGTGAGTCGGACATCCCTCAAGGGGTCCCAGATTGGAGAGGGTGCAGGCCGGGCTGAGGGACACCCCTCCACCCCCATGCACAAATTTCGTGCACCAGGCCTCTAGTATGGGTGGCGGGGGATGCGGGTGGAGCCAGGCCAAGGCCCCCATCCCACCGGTCACCCCACACACAGAGGGCAACCCGCGGTGGGGGCGGGGCCAGCGAGCAGCTGTGAACAGCTGACCTCTCAGTCCCTCCCCCTGGCTGGCAGGCTCCGATCGCCCAATGGCAAACGGGGAACTGGGGCTGGATGGCGGCAGGGGGCAGGAGATGGCTCTGATCGCAGGCCAGGCCTAGGGATTGTACCCATGCACGGATTTCATGTGTAGGGCCTCTAGTCTATATATATAAAAGCCTAAGCAACTGGATGACTGGCTGGTTGCTATGATGCGCACTGACCACCAGGGGGCAGACGCTCAATGCAAGAGCTGCCCCCTAGTGGTCAGTGCGCTCCCACAGTGGGAGCGCCGCTCAGCTGACCAACAGGCGCCAGACACTGGGCTCACAGCTGGTGAGCGCAGCTGCGGTGGCGTGAGCCTCTCCCACCTCCGCAGCAGCAGATGAATGGGAGCAGCGCCAGGCCCGGGCTCAGGCTCCTCTCCGGCCAACTGCCGCTTCATGCACTGCTACATCCCTTGGGGGATGTCAGATTGTCCGACATCCCCTGAGGGGTCCTGAACTGTGAGAGGGCACAGGCCTGACTGAGGGACCCCACCGGTGTATGAATCTGTGCACCGGGCCTCTAATTTTCTTGATAAGAAGAGAGGCATGCTAAAATGCAAAAATACAAGAATTAAGTAAAACTACAGTAGCTAATGTGTCCACATAATTTATCATATAAACAGGAATCCTTTTGAGAGTAAGTGGAGTGCTTTTATAATTAGAATGTCTCACACAAACCCGAAAATATGGTCACCCCACCTGGAAGCTCCATTCCCCCAAAATGGCCATGGTTAGCATTTTTTGTTACATAGCCTGTTGGGGGGGGACCAGGGCCTACAGGGGAGGGCAGTTGGGGGGGACCAGGTCTGCAGGGGAGGGCAGTTGGGGGCGATACTTAACTAGTATATTGTAAATTCCATTTTCTTTATGTATATGTTTTCATTAATTTTTTAGAGAGAGAGAAAGGGAGAGGGAGAGATAAATAGAAACAATGAGAGATAAATATCTATCAGCTGCCTCCTGCATGCCCCCTACTGGGGATTGAGCTTGCAACCCTGACCAGGAATCGAACCAACCTCCTGGTTCATAGGTGGATGCTCAACTCCTGAGCTTCACCAGACATAAATTCAATTTTCTAACATGCTTTTCTTTTACTCAACAATGTCGTAAAATCCTTTTCATGCCAGTAAGTATAGATCTTTAGGATTATTTTTAATGACTGCATACTACTCCGTTTAGATGTATCAATTTATTTAACTCATCCTATATTGATGGATATTTAGATTGTTTCAAATTTTTGAGAATTATGAAATATTTATAAAGAAATTTCAAGCTGCTTGTTATCACTCTGTGGATTTGAGTTTTGCAGGGACAATATCCAGGTGGCCAATTATTTTCTTGAATGTGCTTTGCCCTCCACAGTGGATGTGTCTGTCACCTCCAGGGTCTTAGTTATGATCTTGTGGGATGGCTAGCTATTCTCCCTATGGGAATAAGCAGAGAAAAGTTAGCATGTCTTCCCCCTCAATTAAGTGGGATTTTTAAAAGAGACTTTTTATTGAAACAACTAAGCACAAACTAATATTACTGACAATTTTATTCCAATGGGTGACACAATTTAATCAGGAGGTGAAGAACTGTGAATGCGGATGCTTAATTAGGTACCACCCTTATTGGCCCTTAATTCCGTTGCTGCTTGAGTAAAATGTTTCCTTCATTTATTCATTCAGGCATTCATTCATTTACAACCTACTACTCACACTCAGTGCCAGTCATCAGGAAGCTCTCTGCAAACTCAATCAAATGTCGTAAAACCTCATTAATCAAATGCCACTGGCTCAGTAGAGGACATTTACTGTATTCATGTTTGGTGTCATTCATTCAGATGACATTAATTCAGAACCCTCCTTACAGTGCTCAAGACTTCACTTTAATTGAGAATATCGGTTCCAATTTCTGCCAATTATATCCCACGTGGAACTCCGACGCACACTAGCCCCAGGATATCTTCAAGGGATGTAGTCAAGGGGACTTTGCAATCTCCAAATTTGGGAACTCCATAATAGTGCTTCTTTGGAGAGTGTTGTGGAGATGAAGACAAACAGAAACAAAGCTGTGCCGAGATGCAGATGCTGATGCTGGGCTCCCGCACAGAGAACCTAGCAGGTCACAGTGGTGTGGGACACTGGGGGCTTCCGGAAGGACTGAGTATTTAACACCTGTGTCAAAGCAAGATAATGAGGCCAAGACTTGAGAGCATATTGGTGAAAAGTTAAAGAGAGCTCACAGGCATAAATGGAGAGATCTGTGAGAAGTATGTGGCGGAAAAGGCTAAAGATGAACAAACTAAACAGAAACAGGCTTGCATGAGGCCCTGCCTTAAAATTGACGATAGGAAGAAGCACCAGGGTGTGTGGGGATGGTTGCCACCCCCACCTTCGTGAATTAACACCCATTCATGGTCTCACAGTTTCCGTCGGTGAGAAGTCTGGGCACAGAATCACTGGGTTCTCTGCTCAGGGTCTCAGAATGCTGAAACCAAGGTGTTGGCAGGGCCGTGTTCTCGTCTGGAGCTCAGGGTTCACTTCACACTCCTTCAGGCAGAATTCAGCTCCTTGCAGTTGTAGGACCGAACCCCGCTTTCTTGCTGGACATCAGCGGGGGTTGCTCTCAGTTCCCCAGTGGCCCACTCTGTAGGTGGTTTACAACATGGCTGTGCTCTCTGCCAGGCCAAAAGGAGAGCCTGCTGCTGCTGCTTGTCTCTTTTTCAGGGCTCCGCTGATGAGATCAGGTCTACCCAAGATAATCTCCTTTCTTATTAATGCAAAGCAGAGTCAGCTGATTAGGACCTTAATCGCATCTGCAACCCCCCCCCCCCCCCCCCCCCCCCGTGCCGTGCAAATAACCTATTCGCAGGAACGAGTAGCCATCATAGTCAGGTCCTGCCTACACTGAAGCGGGGAGTGTTAGACAGGACATGTATACCGGGGGGTGGAAATCTCGGGGGACATCTTAGAATTCTGTTGGCCACAATGAGCTAAACCAAAAGTACTAGAAAAACATTTTTGTTGTGGGCCTTAAAGTCATTTGGGTTCTTAAATAGGAATTCAGTCAACACAATGCCTACTGATGCATTGTTTGGGCGATCACAATTACAAACCTTTGAACAGCTGGACAGAAATCTCCCGGAACTATAACACTGGGCCATCCCCTGGGCTACAGTTCCAAATTGAGGGGTCAGCAGAGGAAGGGGCGTGTGGTAGGGGTTGAGAGGGGACGGAATTCCAGTTCTTTCTCCTGGGCCCGGGGAGCTCATTAGATATGACTGCCAGTTTAGTCCTGAGCAACCAACCATTCAGATTAAAGGCCACTGGCAATACCCAGGGCCCCTAAGAGAAGGTCTTCAGGGAGAAGGATCCTAGCAGAGGAATGTCAGGATGGTGTGTGTTTTCTGGAGCCGTGCAGGTGTGTGTGGGAGTGAGGGGCATGGGGAGGTGTGAAGAATTCAGTTTAACCTTTAATACCCAAAAGGGTTCAAGGGGCGCCCATCTTTAACCTCTACACTCACTCCTAATGGACAGACATTCAAGATGTTGCATTTGAAAAGGCAACTGGTCTCAGACCTGCTCCCTTCTTACTGCCAGAGGCTCTTGGGAGGGGCAGTGAAGGGCAACTCTGGGAGTACTGGTCACCATGGTACACAGGACTACATTTTTACCTCACAAATATTAAGCTGCTAAGCTCCATTATCACAAACGTCAGCATTCCTTCAGTGGCCAAATCAAGGGAGAGGGGAGGAGTGGGGTGTTAGGGCCCTTCAGTTCCAAACAGATGCCCTGCTCAGCCAGACTGGAGCAGGGGAGACGGGCGAGGGGTGGATCAGGGACCCTCATAATCATGGGAACCGATTCGATAAATCCAGATATAAAGACTTGGACTTGGAGCTCATCATCTTTGAGGTTCCAGCCTCTGAGACTGGCCCTGGCGACCACTGTCCTATGGGATGAGCCAGTTAAACTCATGTTCGCAAAGCTGCTGGACAGAAGGCCACAGACCTCAGACAGAGGTCTCGGTGGAACCGAAAAGCAGCAAAAGCCTGGCACACGGGAGTCTGCAGGAACCACCTGCATCGGGAGCTTACAACACAGGAGCAGTGCAAGAGTCTGCGGGGGCCACAGCCGCCGAGTGTGTGGACAGTCGGATGCTGGGCAGGTGGCTCAGCTCAACCACTAGTGACAAGAGGCACCCTCCTTGCAGTGCCCAGACGTAAATAAATGTCTCGGTAGAGCGGCAGCTTGCACAGCTCGTGGCCTTCCATTTCCTCACGAAGAGTGCTACGTGTTGGTGCGCACTGAGGGTCAACTGTTTTCTCTGCATGAAGGCCCGGGCCGACCACTTCGAAAGAAGGAGGAGCCCAGCTCTACAGCTGTCCCCTAACGTCCCACTCTCTGCCAGGAACTGTTCTAAGTGAAGTATGTAGGTGTGATTACCCCTTTTTGCCGATGGGGACACTACGGCATAGAGAGGTCAATCGTTTGAGGCCGTCTGAATAACAAGTGGCAGAACTGGGATCTAAGCAAGTCAGCTTCGGGCCAGAGTCCTCGTGGTTAGGGGCTCTTCTGGCCTCCTGCTACGCTGTACGAGCAGGAGAGCGCACTCACGGAACTTGGCACGATTTTTCGGGCAGGGAACACAAATTGGGTAAAAGCGTCTAATGCACGGAGGGCAGTAAAGGGGATTGTCGGGTGCCTCGATGGTGATGAAGGGCCTACGGAGGTGTCCCTTTCTCTCTCCACTGCTCACTGCCTGCAGGATTATTGATTGCAGCATTACAGGAACGCCACTCTCAACTTCAGGGCCATTGGTGCTTGCAGCGCCAGATGGCTGTCCTCAGGGTTCACTGCAGCTGAGCATAAATATGAAACCCCCCATTTCTAAGGGGGGGCCCCGACGATGCCCAGGTGTGTGGTTCCGGAGTAATTTTGCCTTGAGTAAATCAGTAGGTCCCTATTAGAAGACACGTGTTAATTTATTGCGGCAAGATTTTATGTCTTAGTCAGTCATTAGCAAAATTTCGTACCAGAAATTCTTTCCTCTTTAATCTTGGTGGGATTGGTATTACACATAACTCGACGATTAAGACAAGAATATCTTGCAGATGGGGAGGTCGTTAATCTAAAGGGTTTTTGCAGTGTGAAATGCAAATGCTCGGTGACAGGTACGCCGGGATCCCCCAAAGTCTTCTTAATCTGCCATAAAGGGATCTAAGGAAAGGTTTGATTGTTTTGTTAACACAAATAAGAAGCCTTTCTGCAGCTCAACTCTCTCTGCAGCTCCAGTTCCTTTACCATTTGTTCAGATAAGCTTTTCGGCCTCCAGAGAGTCGGTTCATCAACACCTTCGTTCTCTCTGCGTTCCCAATGACAGACCTGGGGCTTGGGGTTCACATCCACAGAAGGTGAGGGTAAAGCAAAGATGCGCTCTCTCCAGTGTCTCCTCTGTGGGCCTCTGTGACGCCTCCTCCCTCTGGGGTAGCATGCGTGGGTGTTTCCCTACACTGTCTGCTGGGTTGATGGCGCCACTGGTCAGTTCTGGGACATGAGTGACGTTGAGCCATCCTTGCAGCAACGCAGCTCTGACTCTAACCCAGCTCTGCCACAAGGTAGCTGTGTGACCTTGGGCAAGGCGTCCCTGTTGCCTCAGGTGGGACTAATGATTGCTCAAGTCCCTTCTGCTTTATTTTATTATTATAATTTTTTTTTAAATTTCTTTATTGATTTCAGAGAGGAAGGGAGAAGGAGAGAGAGCGAGAAACATAAATGATGTGAGAGAATCATTGGTCAGCCGCCTCCTGCATGCCCCCTACTGGGGATCGAGCCCGCAACCCAGGCATGTGCCCTTGGCCAGAATCGAACCTGAGACCCTTCAGTCCACAGGCTGACACTCTATCCACTGAGCCAAGCTGGCTAGGGCATCCCTTCTGCTTTAAATATTATCCTGCAATCTCTGCTTCACAACATGCAGAGGCCCTCAGTGAAGAATCTCACAGTTAGCTCACTTTATTCAGTATGTTGTGCCTCCTAATCTTTTTTAAAAAAAAATATATTTTATTGATTTTAGAGAGGAAGGGAGAGAGAGAGATAGAAATATCATTGATAAGAGAGAATCATTGATTGGCTGCCACCCGCATGCCCCCTACTGGGGATCAAGCCCACAACCCAGGCGTGTGCCCTTAGCCAGAATCGAACCTGGGACCTTTCAGTCCGCAGGCTGACGCTCTATCCATTGAGCCAAACCAGCTAAGGCCCCTCGAATGTTTTGACAGTAGCACAGACAATGCTCTGGTAGAGAGTGTTAAAAGGGTGGGCTCTGGTGTTGAACTATCCAGCTCAAACCCTGGCTATGAGTGATTTGGGGGCAAATGTTGTAACCTGTATATGCCTTAGTTCTCTCATCTAAGGATACTAGTAGTACCAACCTCATAGCGAACTTGTGAGATTTAAATAAGCTAATATGCATAAACTACTTAACACAATTCTTGGTATACCTAAATACTAAATGTTAGCTGTATGATTACATTTATTCTCTGTAACTTGGAAGAACTATGGGCTTAAATTTCTCTTGCAAATATAACCAGCAAACCACTTCCCCCTTAAAAAAAAAAATCAGTCTTTATTTAGAGACTGGTGTAGAAAGGTGTCAAATCTCCCTCCCCTGGCACCTACTCATAGCCCAGGTTTTTGTGATCGTGTTGGCTTCACTTGGGGGGATGAAGGTGAGGATAGCATCTTCTTTGGAAGTCCCTGCAGCAAGCCTTCCTGAGGTTGGCCCACGATCTGCTCCTGTCCTGCCTTTCTGGAGCCCACAGACACTCTGCCCCCCCGTGGCCTGACTGTGTGCAGCTTTCTGGCTTGCCTAACCCAGAACCTGTGGAGCACCTGTGGCACCTTCAGTGGTCTTGTGGCAGCAAGGGATCTGGATGTCTTTCGGCACTCACCCTTTCCCCTCTCTTTTCTTTGGTCCCCCCCGCCCCCCGTATTTTCCTCCTCAGGGAGCTCCATCGTTTTCTCTTCACCCCCAAAGAGTCCTCCAAGGACTCATCCGCAATGGTCTCGGCTTAGTGCCTTGAAAAAATAAAATAAAAAAATCCTGTCCCTCTGCACCTTTCAAGGAAAACGATCAGCCCAAAAAGTTTAGGAAAAAAAATTCATTATCTTTAATGGGATTTTGTTACCAGCCGGGGCCAGAAGGGACCAGAGTTCCCAGGAAATCTAAATTAATAAGTGCCCTACCAAGGGGGGAGGGGGGGGAGGGGTGCAACCAAACCCGAGATATAATTTCTTTTTTGAACTTCGCGATGAACAGAAAACCGAAGATGCCGTCTAGCTAGGAAGAAAGATGGAAAGCATCTGTGAGAACCCCAGGACTGTTTGGAATCCATTTTGAGCAAAGTGGAAATATTTGGATGAGTGAAACGGCTGCTCTCTTTTAATTGGCATCTGGTTGATCAGGGACTGCTGTCTACGACCGTGCGAGGGTTGTCAGGAAAATCAGCGTAAAGAACATTTCACTAACAAATTCCTAATTTCATCTGCGCCAGCCACAAAACTTATTGTGCTCATTTTGGCTCTCGAGCGAAAGAGCAACTGGCGGGTACCTTTGGGGTCTCGGAAGAAGATTTAGAGGGGTTTGTTAGTCTATTAGGAAGCAGAGGGAGCGGCTCTTCCCTTCAGCTGTAAACTCTGGAGGAGTCTATTAGAAACTCTCCATGTAGAGCGCGAATCGCCTTCCCCTTTGATTCAATCACCCTGAGTCATTAGGCTGGATGAACACCACTTTAGACTGTGCACTATAAATAATTAAAGCGTAGAAACATGTGCGGTCACCTGATTTAGCCCCAAGAGGAAGTGGTAATGCAGAGGATGTCTGACTCTGTGCCGAGCTCCTTGCTGATGGCCAGGATTTTAAAACTGCATCTCTAGTCCCAGCCCAGTCCTTGAAGCAGCTCCTCCTTTCACACTAGCACCATCCTGGCATTTGCTGCACCTGACAAACTGCACCAAGGGAATCCTGAAACTAGAACCTACCCCTCTGGGCCCGGTGTCCGTCCTGATGTTATGTTTCAAGGCTATACCTCCCATCATCAAGCCACCAGGCGTGGCAGGTGGCGTTCTCCAAAAGGTGCCATGTATCAGTTTCCTAGGGCTGCCATAACAAATGGCCACGAACTTGGTGGCTTCAAACTACAGAAATGTATTCTCTCGCAGTTCTAGGGACCAGAAGCCCCAAACCAAGGCGCCAGCAGCTCCCTCCAAAGGCTCTAGGGGAGGGTCCTTCCTCGCCTCTCCCGGCCTGCGGTGGCTCCTGGTGTTCTTGGCTTGTGGCAGCGCAACCCCAGCGTCTGCCTCTGTGTTCACATGGCCTTCGTTTCTGTGTGTCTGTCTCCTCTGTCTGTGTGTCTGTTTCCTCTGTCTGTCCTCTTTTAATGAGGACATCAATCTTTGGATTTAGGGCCTACTCTAATTCAACATGACCTCAACTTAATTACATCGGCAAAAACCCTATTTCCAAATAAGTCACATTCTGAGGTCCTGGGTAGACGTGAACTTTTTTTTTTCTCTTTTTTTTTTTGCAAGGGGGGCGGGGCGGGGGGAGGAACACACCATTTAACCCAGTACAGCCTACAACAATATTTCCTATCCCATAGGTGCTTCCCGAACCTTGTCACTGCCCCATTATGAGGTGAGGTTTATGCCCTCTCCCTTGAACGGGATGGGCCTTTCTAATGGCTTTAATTAACAGAACAGCAGAAATGATGCTAGGTCACTAAAGCCATGCAGTCTCTGCCTGCCCCTCTCTCTCGTGATGTTTGCTCTTGGAATGAGCCACCATTCTGTGAGGGATCCCAGGCACATGGAGAGGACGGCGTGGAGAAAAACTGAGGGCTCCCACCCCTCAGCCCCAGCTGACCACCCACTGACCACCACCACTTAGGTGCCCACAGCTGTGAGAATGAGCCATCTGGGAAGAGGGTCCTCTGGTCAGCTGCCCAGACCGATGCTGCATGGAGCACAGAAGACCCTTCAGTGCTGAGCCCTGCCCAAATTACATATTTAGAAGCAGAAGACTGTCGTTTTGAGCCACTCGTGTGGGAGTGGTTTTCAATGCAACATTAGATATCTGAAACGCAGAGTCTAAAGCCTTCAGAGCATTGTGATCCCTCTCGAGCACCTCTGTGCCCTCTTTCTGCCTCTAACTGTTTAGTCCACAAGTCTCTTCCCGTCCTCCTGCCTCCACCTCGCTGGGCACCTAATAATTTCTCTCCAGATCACATCCTTAGGGTATTAACTGCCTCTGGACTTCGGTCCTCCCTTCCTTCATCCTACCAAATGATCTCTGTATTGAATTTTGGTCTTGCCCCAAATTCATTGATGGCTCTTCATTACTTAGAGCCTTTACCCACATGCCTTCACTGAGAGATAAGACTTCTTTAATGTGGCCTCAGTTTACCTTTCTCCTTATCTCCTATGCCTTCTCCATAAGGATTCTTCCAACACACCAGGTTATTCACTGTTCCAAACACACCTCCTCCAAGGAGCCTCCCAGGTCCCTTAGCCCAAAATGATCCTTGCTTTCCTCAGAACTCTTCTTACCTCTTCTCCCATCAAACCAATGGCTTACAGCTCTGTGACCACACCCTTGTGCATGCTACGTGGTTTTTCTTCGCCCTTTTCCAGTGGGCCAACTCACACTAAACTTTGTACCTCAACTCAATTTCTTTTTTTCTTTTTTGAGAAATTTTCTGTGATCCACTTGATCTGGCTTAAATATCCTAATGTATGATTACTCTGGGGTCAGAATACATCCCACGTCTATCTCTGTGGCTATGGGAGGGCATGGCCTGGACCTTTAACTCCTGTCTCCCATGTATGCAGCCCATGGAAAGTGTTCCATAAATGTTTGTTGAATGACTAAATGTTGAATACACCAGGAACTCACCAGAAAGACCTCAAAGACCTTTCAACATGGCTTTGAAGGAAAAGGATTTGGAAATAAGTTTTTGCTTAGCCATTTAAGGGTTGGGGTTGTATTTCAGGTTCCATAAGTTAATTTTTGAGCTTGGTTCTAGATAAAAGAACTCTGTAAATACCCTTTCATTGGGCCCCTACATATTTTGGTAATGAAGAAACATTTTAGCCAGAAGACAGTCAATTTAGCATTTTGATAATTATTCTTTGTGTAAAAATCTTATTTCTTCAACAAATGTATAAATTTTCAAGTATTGGGACTGCATATTTTATCTCTTTTGATTCTCTCATAACCCCTATTTTATTTTGGGAACAAATAAGTCCCTCAATATTTATTCAGCAGATTTTTGTGGGGAGCTATAACTAACCCCCCAAATTTATGTCAGTTTCTTTTGAAAACAAAACCAAACACACATACAAAAAAAAACACCAAAATTGCTTTTGTGCGTACCAATCTGCAAAGTTGCTTCCTTCCCTTCCATGGATCAATGATGCTTTTAGACTTGGGCTATTGGAAGAAGTGAATTTTAAAGGGAATTGCATTCTGGGAGGAATTCCCCATTTCACACTCTTTCACTTGTCTTTCCTTTTGGGGATAGAATTGTGAACCCTGAGTTTCCTGGGATGTCATTATACATCCTGGGATTTAATCATCCAAGACTTGCCTCCTCCCAACCCCTAACACATCCTCGGGGACCATGAAGACATTACTGTGAGAGAGAGGTAAGCTCTTTTAAAAATCAGAGTTTTAAGCTATACAGTTAGATGACCTCTCTTAGGCTCTAATATTAAATCGGAGACTCTTGAGAGCATTTGCTGAGGGCATCCATCATCCCTTTATTTTTGTCTTTCCTGGGTCTTACTCAATGCTATGACTCTAGGGGGAAAAAAATACCATGACTAGCACTTGAAATGTTGGCACCTATAGTATCTTGAGTTAATGTTACTTGCAGCTTTATCCAGGAACAATTCTGCCGTGAAATACTCAGCTGTAAAAGAAATGAGACTACCGAGAAGAATTCTTTTGAGTGGCTCTGGCATGCAGAGAGGCGATGGGGATCTGTGTGTGTACGTGTGGGAAAGTGAGGGGGGATGATAAACAGTTGCTACCTCTCCTTTAAGAGCACGTCCTTTTATTCCTGACACTTAAAAAGACACTGTCAAAAAGATGTTTTACTGATTTGACTTTCTGTGCAGGAAAACGTGCAACAGTTACCTAGTAAGTGGTTTTATAGGGAGTTTCACCCACACGTTATAATAAACTGAGCCCAAAGATAACATATCTTTTGTGCTTTTACAGTGCTTGGATGATAACTGTGAAAAATTATCTAGTGGAGGTTAGCAAACTGTACCTGTGGTCTTTTTCTCATGACCTCTGTATGATAAAGTTTACTATCTTGGAGCATGATGCATTGTCAAATAATAGGTTTGCTTGTCTGGCCAACAAGAAGTAATTGAGGAGTGTTATAGTTTTACAATCCATGTTTCAATGACTCTGCTGCTTTTGAGTTGTTAGACCTGAACAAAATGGGTCAATGTTGAAAGAATCGAGGTGTGTTTTTTTTCCCCTCTCTCTCCTCCTCCCCCATCTCCCACCTTCTTTATGGAGGTGTTTTGAAAGGGAGGGGTGGATGTAATATGGGCCTTGTCTATGATGATTCTCTGCCTTAGCATCCCTAGCTTTCAGTATGAGGCTTGAGATGGGTGATCTTGGTCATAGTTTAATGACTGAGAGCAACTTTGGATTTGACTTACCAACAAATATCTATTGAGCACCCTTGTATTTCTTCTGTTCTTGGATAGAAAACAAGCTTATTTGGGGTTAGAGATTCTTTGGAACTCATATCAATGTCTTTAAGAAATGATTTGCCCTGGCACATTATGCAAATTAAAACAACAATAAGATATCACTATAGCCCAGTTGGCGTGGTTGAGCATTGGTCTATGAACTAGGAAGTCATGGTTAGGGCGCATGCCTGGGTTCAGGCTCGATCCTCAGTGTGGGGCGTGCAGGAGGCAGCCGATCAATGATTCTTTTTCACCATTGATGTTTCTATCTCTCTTCCTCTCCCTTCCTCTCTGAATTCAGTAAAAGTACATATATATTTTTTTAAAAAAAGACATCACTATACACCTATTAGAATTGCCAAAATTCGAAATACTGACAACACCAAATGCAGACAAGGATGTGGAGCAATATGAACTCTCATTCATTGCTGGTGGGGATACAAAATGGTACAGTCCTTTGGAAGACAGTTTGGTGATTTCTTACAAACTAAAGTACTCATACCATACAATCCAGCAATTGTGCTCCTTGGTATTTACCCAAAGGAGCTGAAAAGTTACGCCCACATAGAAACCCACACACAGATGTTTATAGCAGCTTTATTCATAATTGCCAAAACCTAGAAGCAACCATGATGTCCTTCAGTAGGTGAATGGCTGAACTGTGGCACATTTAGACAGTGGAATATTATTCAGCACTAAAACGAAATGTACTATCAAGCCATAAACAGACACGAAGGAATCATAAATGCATATTATTAGATGAAAGAAGCCAATCTGAAAAGGCTACATACTATATAGTGTATGATTCCAACTATATGATATTCTGGAAAAGGCAAATCTATGGAGACAGTAAAAAGATCAGTGGTTGTCAGGGATTGGGGATTGTGGGGGGGAGGAATGGGTAAATAAAAGATGCACAGAAGATTTTTAGGGCAGTGAAAATATTCTATATGGTACTATAATGACATGTTATTATATATTTGCCCATATACCAAGAGTGCGCCCCATGTAAACTATGGACTTTGGGTGATAATGATGTGTTAATTTAGGTTCATCAATTGGAACAAATATACCCCTCTGAAGGGGGTGTTGATAATGGGGGAGGTGATGCATGTGTGGAGGCAGGGGGTATGTGGGAAATCTTTCTACCTTCCCCTCCATTTTGCTGTGAACCTAAAAATACTCTAAAAGAATAAAGTCTTAGAAAAAATGCAAGGAGGGGCCTGCTGAGTCTGGGAGAGAATCTACTCTAAAAAACAAAAGTGTTAAATGTCATTAGCCAAATTCAACAACCGGGCTCTGGGGGTCAAAGGGGAGCAGTGGCCCGTCTCTGGTATGCTGGTCACTAACTACACGTGGTGGCTGTGTGTATGAAGTTCGAGGAGCCCTCACAGTGCTGTGGAACACCTTCAAGACGTACTAACAGAAGGGAGGACATCTGTTAGGTAGTCCAGCATACAGGGACAACAACAGGTTCCCAGGGAGTGTGACTCAGAAGCCAAGAAACGGACAATGATGACGGCTTGGGCAGTGGCCTGGGGAGTATGAAGATGGGCCTCAGAGATTATCAGTGGTAGTTGTATGGCATTGGGAAGCAGACAAGTGTTTGGGAATTTTGAAAGAAGGCCTTGGGGCTAACAGAAGCTAGCTCTATTATATTAATAGGACTTAGCTTTCTTTATCCACAGGGTAAAGTCCATGGACTTCCTTCCCATTAGTCAAGTACTTACACTCCTGGCCAATCCAGCCCAACTGTTTCAGACAGAAGAGACAAGTACCTCACGGAGTACAGTGGGGACATCAGACAAGAACCCATAGGATAGTTGTATTAGTTATCTATTGCTGCGTATCAGACCTTAATGGCTTAAAACAATAGTAAACATTTATAACTCACACAGTAGGTCAGGAATTTGGAAGCGGTTTAGCTGGGTGATTCTGTCGCAGAGACTCTCGAGAAGTTGGCTGTGGCTACAGCATCTGAAGACTCGACTGGGGCTGGGTCCACTTCCGAGACAGCTTTCTCACCAGGCGGTGGGCAGATTCCTCAGTTTTTGGTTGGCTGTTGGCAAGAGGCCTCAGTTCTTCATGTGGATCTCTCCATAGATCTGCTTGAATGTCTTCATGGTGTGGCAGCTGGTTTCCAAGAAGGAAACGAAGAAGCGGCCACAGTGCCTGTTATAACCCAGCTTCGGAAGTCACACTCCACCACTTCACTATATTCTCGTTGTTAGAACCAAATCACTAAGTTCAGTCCACACTCAAGGGATAGGGTATTAAGCTTTGCCTTTTGAAGAGAGCAGTGTCAGAGAAATTGTGGACATAATTTAATATCACTACAATGGTGGTTTACTTGTATTTAATCCCCCTGCGAGGTGAAAGTGTTAACAAGAGTGTCAGGAAGGTCTTTATTTGGAGAAAGGTGTGGATAATTTAATTCACTGGCCTGCCCAGAGGTCAAATAGAAATTGTGAGTCATAGAAATTCTTTTTAAATTTATTTCTAAATCAAAAGATGGGCTACAGACACGACTGCTTGTTAAATCGGATGAAATTAAAAATAACTTAAACGTTTGGGAAGAGGGGGGAGATGATTAGTTCTCAGGATATATTAAATGTCCTCACATGAGAAGGGAGTCAGCTATTGGGAAGGGCTGCTTCGGAAAACATATGCTGTGTCAAACCCCGCCAGCAGATGCAGAATCCACTGCTAAAGTTAGCTCCCCGAGAACGGAGCTGGATGGGCTGCCATCACAGATGTCTCTGCAGCCAGCACCCGAGACAAATATAATTCTTACCACTGGAAAGCAGGGCCCCCCACAAGAGCCTTCTCACCCCAGCGGAGGGGTGGAAGGGAGGTGCAAAGACAGATTTACGACCCCAAATGCTGACTCTTCTGTGATTCTTGAGGATAACAGATGATTTTTACGCCACGAGGTGTCCTGGTATTTTGCATTTCTAAATTTGAGAATCCCTCATAAGGTGAATTCTCGTTACTTTAAGCGGAACCTGTGCTCCATAAAAATTCAAGGCCTGATTGGAAAGGTTTCGAAATGTGTATTTTGAGATTTATAGTCCTGAAGTGCTGGAAGCAGAGGAGATGTGTTCCAAATGCCTAACGCCGTTAGAAAACTACACTAATGAGAAATGATTTACATTATTTTATTAATGCAGGAACCAAACAAGAAGGGGAGCCAGTTTCATGGCAGATGACAGGTGATGTTCACATGCTGAGCTTCCAGTACATTACAGAGCAGGATTTCTTCAGAGTGGGTTTCATAGAATGTAGCCCGCGAGGATGTCTCAGCAAAGAGGGATTCTCCGATAAATAGGATGAATAGAGCCCAGGAATGATGTAAACACAGTTCCCCTCTTGGAGAGTGGAAGGGCACACATCAGCATTTTAATGGCTCTAAGAAGCCCTTAGGTGAAGAAACATGTTACATTTTGTTTAACTCTAGTCCCCGTAGACCCGTGGTCGGCAAACTGCGGCTTGCGAGCCACATGCGGCTCTTTGGCCCTTGAGTGTGGCTCTTCCACAAAATACCACGGCCTGGGCGAGTCTATTTGGAAGAAGTGGCGTTAGAAGAAATTTAAGTTTAAAAAATTTGGCTCTCAAAAGAAATTTCAATCGTTGTACTGTTGATATTTGGCTCTGTTGACTAATGAGTTTGCTGACCACTGCCGTAGACCATGGATCCCCCCCCCCACCCCGTCACCCCTTAGAATCTATTAATCTCCAGCTCCCCATTCTTTCCCTTTAGAATGTCAGCTTCGTAAGGGCAGGTCTTTATCTGTTTTACTCCTGGTCATAGCTCCACAGCCCAGAGCCGGGCCTGGAACTGTTCACAAAGGCACTGTGAACAATGGCGCTTAAGCTTCAGGATGCCCCTTCCCAGGCCCGGTACCTAATTTTGTATTCACAGTTTTGTGTTCTTCCCCTCAAAGAGGTCCTCCACGGTTGTTATAAACTTTAGGCCCCACACAACCTGGATCTGCCCCTAGGTGGAACACACGAGGTGCTCAACCAATAACTATTGAATAAATGAACAAACAGATACCACACAACCACTGTTCATTGGGATGCTCACTGGGAAACACCGTTGCAGGTAGGAGACTCCCAACAGGAGGACCTAATAGTTCATGTCCATGTTAGATGGAGGGGGTATAAGAGAGGAATAAAATCTCACCCGGGGAAAGGAAATTAACTACAAAATATTGGAGCTGGAAATAAAGTCTAGTTGATATGTGATTGATGATTAGGGCTTTCCAGTCTATGTTCTCACCAGTTAGGATTTATCTGATAAAATGTTAGGGAATTTCATTAGGAGGGTTTAGAGGGCAAAGGAAAATCTCAGTGTAACGTTGAGTCGTCGCACTTAGCCACGGAGGCTCCTGAGAAGCGAGGTGCTGGAGCTCCTGCACACAGACCTTCGGCTCCCCGGGCCAGCCAGCGTTCTGCCCGCCGGGAATGTGGTCCGTCTTAGACGTGGCCACTTGGATCCTGACAGTGTTGGAGGGTGAATAGAGTTCCATGAAACCCAGGGGCTGTCAGTTCTGACACCTTCCCACCAGTTTCCTCCCTTCACTTCTAAATGCAGGTTTGACCCTTAAGTAATGAGGTCGGTTTTTAATAGTCCCGGCAGACCTCACACGTCTGATGAGCATTGTCTTCTAAAGATGGTACTTTGGGGAGCAGCACACGGGCTTCATACAGCTGCTACTAATAAAAACGTGGCCCTCTTTTGGAATTGTCTTCTGTGTCCATTATGAGGCACACGAGAGAAATCCATCCCCTTGGCCATATGTTGTTTTTGACCAAAAACGGGCTCACCCAACTTATCCTGCAAAATGGCCCAGCATATTCAGCTGGCTTGATTTTAGAATCACTTTAGGATTTTATTCAGACTTAAATCCACTGTCTAAAGACAAAAATTGCCCAGTATTGCTATTGTTCCAGAATATAAGCCATGTGATCTGAAAGCACCTCACCAAGAGGAGACCAAAACCATTTTGAGCATGGATCCCATCTCCAGAGAGCATGGAGGCGTCTGGGAGGGCTGCCTTCAACGGCATAGTCTTTGCTGTCATTTGTCAAATTCTACTGGAGTTTTGAAAGTTCTGATTCTGAATCCTGGCTACTCATTATTGTCACCTGGGAAGCTTTAAAAACACTGCAGGCTCAGACCTCTCCCTAGAAGTTTATATTCAGCTGGTTTAGGGTGGGGCTTAGGCCCTGATTTTCTATGTGTCTGTGTGAGTGTGTGTGTGTTATTTGAATGAGCAGCCAGGATTAACCTTTATGTTAAAGAATCAGTGTTATTAACTGTAGTCACAGTTGTTCCTGTTTAATTTTTCTGTTCAGATTACAATCTGTTGTGACTAGGCACCACTGAAGGTTAATCTAACCCAGATAGGGGGAAAGTTTTGGGGCTTAATTCAGTAGCAAAACTGGCACTGTCTTCCACAACCACTAGGGGGCAAACTCTAACATACTATATAATAAAGAGGGGATATGCTGATTGACTGTCACACCATCACAAAGATGACAGCACCCACAGCCAATAAGGAGGGAATATGCTAATTTACTGCCACACCCTCAAAGATGGTGGCACCCACAGCCACAAGATGATGGTGCCCAGTCTCCTCAGCCCCCCAGCCACCCAGGGCTGGCCCGAGGTGCAGGCAAGCCTCGGATGTCAGCTGCCCAGCTGCCCAGGGTCAGCCGAGGGATGACCAAATGACTGAACAAGCAGGCTGCATGGGGCGACCAGGCCAGCAGGGGGGTTAGTGAGGGACGACCAAACGACTGAACAAGCAGGATGCATGGGGCGACCAGGCCAGCAGGGGGGTTTAGTGAGGGATAACCAAACAACTGAACAAGCAGGTTGCATGGGGCGACCAGGCCGGCAGAGGGCGATAGTTGGGAGAGACCAGGTCGGTGGGAAGGGCAGTTAGGGGTGACCAGGCCAGCGGGGGGGGGGGGGGGGGGGGGCGCGCGGAGGCAGTTAGGAGCAACCGGGCCAGCAGAGAGGGGGCAGTTGGGGGCGACTTGGCCGGCAGGAGGGGGGCAGTTAGGGGCGACTAGGCAAGCAGGCAGGTGAGTGATTAGGAGCCAGCGGTCCAGGATTATGAGAGGGATGTCCGACTGCTGGTTTAGACGGTAGTCGGACATCCCCTGAGGGGTCCCAGATTGAAGAGGGTGCAGGCTGGGCTGAGGGGACCCCCCCATGCATGAATTTCGTGCACCAGGCCTCTAGTTTATTAATAAATATGCAAAGATAGTAGCTTTCAAGAAAAAACAACAAACAAAACAAAAGAAATCCAGGAAGTAAAAGAAAAAGTGGTAAAAGGTTTTGTTTGTGATCAGATTACCCACCCCCTGGTGCCTCACTGTGCTAGATTTCTTCAAA
This sequence comes from Cnephaeus nilssonii, assembly GCF_951640355.1. Classification (NCBI taxonomy): domain Eukaryota; kingdom Metazoa; phylum Chordata; class Mammalia; order Chiroptera; family Vespertilionidae; genus Cnephaeus; species Cnephaeus nilssonii. The sequence goes on along the minus strand of NC_137086.1, from coordinate 34,599,283 downwards.
GGTACCAGTCACGGAACTTCCAGTGCTAACTATAGAAGTGGGAGTGATAAAGAAAACTTGCTGATATATTTTGAGCACTGTGATGTGCATTACATCCATGATCTCATTTAATCCGGCATAACCTTATGTAACAGAATTATTACCTCCTTTTTATTCATGAGGAAATCTTTTATAGATGACTGAGGCCCAGAGAGGTGAAGTCACTTACACAGCATTGCATGGCCAGTAAGTATTAACAGCAGATCAGGTCTAAGTTTATCTGGTTTCAGGTCTAAGTCTATCTATCCTTAGTTTCAGGTCTAAGTCTATCTGGTTCCTAAGTCCATGCTCTTTCTTTATGCACACAATACTTCTGGAGAAAGATGGTGTTTGGGGTTGTAAATTTTTGTTTTGTTTTTGTCATCACAGTTCAGATAGATTAAAGTGACAAGCTATGTGTATCTCAACTGCAGAGGTACCATTTTCTATAGATGAGGACAGTCAGATTCTTTATCCAAAATACCAGCTGTGAGGTTTAGGGGAAAGAGTTATGAGTTATAAATCTATGTGGAAATGGTCCATTTACTGAACTATGTCCCCTAAGAGAATAAAAGCTTTTGTGAGGTTAGGGTTCCATCTATCTCAAATCATAGATATGCAAAAATATGTGTCGAATACCCCAGTTGAAGGATGAATGCATGCGTGCACACATGAAAGTCTTGGGATCTAAATGACATTCTTGGGTCTGAAACATCAGCCGTTACAATTTGGTCTAAGTCCAAATTTGGTCTCCTCTCTGGACCATAGCTTCCTTATTAGAAAGTTGAAGTGATGATTTTAGATGACATGTACGATTCCCTCCAGATCCAACACTTCTAGGACTTGGCTTTTATCCCCACATTGGGTGGATGGATGGATGTGAGGAGGGACTCTGGGGTTAAGTTCTGATCAGTGACCTACAGACAGAGGAAAACGGTGGGAGAGACCCTCAGAACCTGACACGACTATTAACAAGCCCAAGGAGGAGAAACCCCACTCTACCGCTCATGGTGAGGAGAGCTGTATATGGGAACAGGAAGCGACAAGAGAGGACCTGGGGAAGCATACTCACAACTTTAAATGAATCTTTGCTGCTTCATCTCTTCAAGTAAAAAAGAGTTGGTGGAGCTGGAGGGTGAACTATTTATATGAATGAAATATAATTTCAGCAAAGTGTGCAACACATGCTATGTCTTCATCATGCTCAGAGAGTCTGTATAAACACACACGGATCGCCAGTGGATACTTTTGAGAAATTAATTTTAGTGCTTATGGACTTTCTGATTTGTCTCCAGACACACCAAAAATAACCCCACTCCTCGTTCTGTTAATGAGCATAATTACAAAAGCACGTGGAGCAAGGCTCTGCATCATCAAGAAAGGAATGTCCCGGGGAGATCCCCCAAACCCAAGAAGAATATAATGGAGGAGAGAGATTGGTCCTATTTTCACTTGTTGGGGAGGAGCTTTATAATTTAAAATCAGCTTCTTGAATTCAGCCCTTGTTTCTGCCACACTGGCTCAACTTTCCTTCATTCAAAATGTGGTAATGACCTAAAGTTATTTCGTGACTCTGTGCCCAGCATGGTCTAGGCACTCTACATCTATTAGTTAAAGCTTCACAACAACTTTATGAGGTGGGTACTATTTTCATCCCCATTTTATGGACATGGAAACGAGAGAGGTCAAGTAACTTACCCTAATCCCCAATGGTTGTGCTCCTCTTCTAGCATTATTGGCCATCTGATACTCAATCACTTGCTATCGTATATAGTTCTCTAATTGTTTCATCTGTCAAGTTTTAAGTAAATTGGCAGGTCCTAGAAGGCAAGGATCATCTTATATAATAAAAGGCTAATATGCAAATCGACTGAACGGTGGAACGACCGGTTGCTATGATGTGCACTGACCACCAGGGGGCAGATGCTTACCACAGGAGCTGCCCCCTGGTGGTCAGTGTACTCCCACAGGGGGAGCACTGCTCTGCCAGAAGCCCTGAGCTGGGCTGATGGCTGGCGAGCGGAGTGGCGGTGGCAGGAGCCTCTCCCACCTCTGCGGCAGCACTAAGGATGTTCGACTGCCAGCTTAGGCCCGTTCCTGGGGAGTGGGCCTAAGCTGTCAGTCGGACATCCCCCGAGGGCTCCTGAACTGTGAGAAGGTGCAGGCCAGGCTGAGGGACGCCCCCAACCCCAAGTGCACAAATTTTGTGCACCGGGCCTCTAGTGTATTATAATCTCTGGACATCTAGAACAAGACTGGACACACAGAAGCATTTTAGAGGGCATAGAGATGGTTATCCAACAAAGGAAAAATTGTTAGTAAATGCACCGTTGCCTTGGGTTTAGCTCTCTGACATATCAGGAGCCGATTAGAGTTGGGGAGGCAGACTCACATCAGACAAGCTCAGAGCAGATTGATGTATAGCAGCCGGACATCAGCTTGTTATTTTAGAGTGGGGAACTGGCTTCTGATCACTGAAGTGCATGCTTCCTGCCTACCCCCTTCCTGGTACCTGTATGCCTGGGAGGCCAGAATCATTTTGAGAAGGTTGGTTGTTGGTGAGCTTGGTGTGGAGACCGTTTGAGGAATAGTCACCCTTGTCCACCATGTGGCTTTATGAGTCACCGCTTCCCCACAACAGAGCCTACTTGTCCAGGGAACAGAGAGTGCCCAATCTCTGGACTTAGTGCCTCTCCAACTTGAACACCAATGAATAAATAGGGTCAACTTCCCACTCTGCAGACTTGCCTTTCTACGTTCCAGGCTTTCTCCTAACAGGATACACTATAATTGATTTTGTGTCAGCTTTTTAAATTATAATCACATTCCATTCTGCTTCTCCAAGTGTCTTAGCTCAGCACAATACCATAGACTGGGTGACAAACAATAGCAATTTATTTCTCATAGTTGTGGAGGCTGGGGAGTCCAAGATCAAGGTATCAGTTGAGTTCCTGGTGAGAACCTTTTTTCTGGCTTACAGACTGTCCTCTTGCTGTGGCCTCACATGATGGAGAGAGAGAGAGAGAGAGAGAGAGAGAGAGAGAGAGAAGAGAGAACATGAGTGAGCTCTGGGGTCTCTTTCTCTTCTTATCAAGACACACTTAGGACTTCATCTAGCCCTAATTACCTCCAAAGGGCCCACCTCCTAATATCATTACATTGGGGAGTTAGGGCTTCAATATATGAATTGGGGAGTCGGCAGGGGGAGGGGGCACAAACATCAATCCATAGCACCAAGAATATACTTAACCTCATCAGTTGGTGCTCTGTCTGTCTATCTATCAAGAGGTAATTTGAAATTCCTAGTATTCTCAGTCTCCTACTTATGCTGAAGGCATGGCTTATGTGTGCTGTATTAATGCTCTCCTGTGGATCTCTGTGGCTTTCAGAGGATGCAAGGTTAGGGGCTGCCATTATCAATTGGGGTTTGAGATTCCCAAACTTGTCCATCTCTTGGCTTTCTCCTATAGATAGGGAATCACGTCCAATATGTGGGACTTTAAAATTTTTTTTAAAAAAAATTGGTTTAACTCTTGCTGAGAAACATGATTTTAAGGTCTTGAGGACACCTCACTGTTGTCCTTTCCAGAATCAGGGATTCTCGTACTACCTGTACATGGAATAACTGAATGTTTGTGGTGTTGATCACTGGACCCTGTCCTATATCTTCCAGCCTCACTGCCAGGGACTGACTTGTTGATTTTTATTGCCACCTGTTTCCAGCCCACCTGAAATGGATCATTTGAAAATTCACCCGGCCCTGAGCCATAATCCAATGCAGTTAAAAGGTACTTTCTCTCCCGCTGAGAAATTAACACCTTTTCCTTTGTCCCAACTTTCTGGGATCATTTCCAATATGTCCTGGCTGGGAGTTAATTAAATCCGTGTTGACACATACTCAATTTCAAACGGCTTTCCACACACAGGAAACCTGTTGAGATTTTCCCTTTGGGGTCCGAAACCGCTGTTCCATCCCTTTACCCCAGATTTCAGGGCAAGTTTTCCACCCGCCAGGAACGATGGAATTTAAGATGGGAAATTTATGGGACTCCCCATGCTAAGAAAAATCACGGGCCTCCCACGTTCCTGTTAAGCTTTCTCAATTTCAAGACCTGTCTTCTGCATGGAACTTCATTTTTGTTGGTTCCAACAACTGACTCTGTGATTACAGGAAGCTTTCCGAGGGAGGGCAGAGGCAACTCACAAGTCAGGTTAGACTCCTTAACTCCACAGCAGCTGTTTCATGAACACGGTGCTCAAAACCAGAGTCAGAAGATGTGAATGTAGGTCAGGTAATTTCTCATTCCGATTGGATATTGCGTATGCGCAGCCCGGAGCTTTCCCCCCCCCCCCCCCCTCCCTCAATCAGGAGTTAGAGAGATTTGGGTGGGTTACAGGAAAAGTCATTAGCAGCAACATCGAGAGTCCTTGGCTCACCCCAAGAGGCACACGTCAGCTTCATCTTACACTCTGTGCTTATTTTAGTGTCCAGAGTGCTGCTCAGGCACATCTGGGGAGAGCATCCCTCCACGCTGAGCTGTGGCCTCGGTGCTGAAATCCCCTCGTATTTTGGTCCTCGCTTAGCTGGCTCTGTCCATGCTGCTGCGTTACTGTGGGGCCAAAGTTGCAAACAGCCAGCTGTGGGCTGGATTTGCGCTGCAGGTGCGTCTTATTTCGCATGCACAGTATTCGCTCATGTACTTATTTTTTAATGAGCCAACTATAAAATATTAGAACGTTTCATACAAAAATCGGGCCTTTTGTGGTTTTCTTGGAAAGTCGGTGCTTTGGCAACACTTGGTGACCCTGGGCTGTCGCTGAAGGGTGCTGCCCCCATCGGATGGGACATGTATTGCCAGCTTGCCAGTTCCCATACGGCTAGCTCCATTCATTTACATGTCCTGCTCCATATTACAAGAATTGGCCACGTCACCACCAAGAAATGTCCTACACAAATAGCCTGATACCCTTCCACGGCATAAGACAAACACTTCCAGCTCCTGTAGGAGGGGAAAAGACTCAAGTTATTCTCAGTTATTTATGTGCGAGTCCAGAACGAGTGTGTCAGGACAGCTGGCCTTGAGGAAATGAGTCATGAGGCATGGGGTAGGTTTTTTTGGTGAGGTGATGGGGGAGGAAGGTCAAGGTCTGGAGTGCGGGTAGCAAAGACAAGAGGTGGCCCCGAGACCCAGGGAAGGTGAGACAGGAAGAGGCTGACACCTTTACAAAGAGGACTCTGAAAAAGTACCGGGATGTCTGGGATGATGCCAAAGGAGATGTGATGGCCATGGGACGTTGTACGTGATGATATGAACCAGTCCCGTCTCCTCAGGAGACTGGGCTTCCTCAGGTTCAGAACCGTGGGAAGGGGTCCTGTTTCATTCATCGCTGTGTTACAGGGATGTCCATACCTGGGGCTCAGTGAATGGCCTTGAAGTGGGACTGAAAGGTGTGCCTGTGCCTGTGCGTGCCTGTGCATGTGCGTGCCTGTGCATGTGTGTGTGCACGTGTCTGCACCTGTGTGTGTACATGCCTGAGTGTGGGACCGGGCAGGATGGGGCGGTGGACATTAACAGGAAGACAGAGAGAGGAGAAAAAGCATCTTGGGGTTATATAACACACGCCAAGAAATACAGAGCTTTGTCTTTAGATGACAATGGTTCATTTAGAAATATTTCCCCTCTCTTCCCAAGGACGAGGAGTGCTGATGGTTAGTGGATTGCATTCTTGCCCCCAAGGCCCAGGAATCCACAGTGACAGCTCTGAGTAATGAAGGCTGGGGTGAGCAGCCTCATTTAGTGAATCATTGGATACTCACCAACCCTCCTCTGACATCCATTTTCTTTAAATCAGACTGTTTCTAACTAGAATATGCTCAGCACATCACATGGCACAGATGGAGAAGTGAAAGGAAAGTGACACTGTGGTTAAGGACGTAGGAGAGGATACAGTCTTGGGATCAAGTCGTCCCTCCCTCCCGCTGCCTTCGCTGTGTGACCTTGGGCAAGCTGCTTCATCTCTCTGAGCTTTGGCCTTTTTTGCTGCAAGTGGGGATAATCATAAGCCTTTTAGAGTTTATGTGCAGAGTAAACAGCGCCTGGCATTTGGTGTGTGTGCTCATTACACGTTCTCTATCATTGTGTCAAAGTTCAAAGCTAAATGGACTTTCCAATTTAGGACTTTCTTCTAAGACGGTTTCTAACATTGTGTTCTGCACAGAGGACCATCGGCAGAGGTGTTTTCAGGTGACGTGCCGTACTCGGCTCCCCAATCCTGCAGTTACCATCCATGTTTTGGGGTGTGGATGTGGCGTGGTGACCCACGGGGATACAGAACAGACCTCTATGTGTGTGCCGTGACCCTCTTCATTTTGCAAGCGAGGAGCTGGCTCTGGTCCCCGCTGTGCCACACCAACCCTCAGATCACTTACCCTTGTTAACAAATGCCATCTGCCTCGGTCCCCTTTGCAGGAAGCCTCCCCGAATCCCATCAGGGTGTCCCAGGAAGCTTCCTGACCACACCGCTCCAACCGAACCATGCCGGCTGCCCACATCACAGCAGGGGGGGTTGGCGCAAAACCTCACACCAATTTTCCCCTCCTCCTCCTCTAGAAACCTGGGACTTCTCCCCAGGGTAGACAGATACCCACTTTAGACCTGCAGTAGAGAAAATTCCTTCTACCCCAACACGTGAAATGGAAGACCCTTTCATGCTTCTCTCATCTCCTCCCTCTCCCTCCCCTTCCCATTTGTAGAAAGGGAAGATGAAATGCAGCATTAGCCCTTGTTCCTACAGCCCGGCTCCTCCGTGAGCACGTCAGGCTGGATACTGTAGCTAAACATAAATGAACGGTTATTAATGATGGTCATAATGTTTTCTAGCAGTTAGCTGGCTGTGATTCTAGGATTTTTTTTTCCCCACTGTGTTTTGAAGGGTTAGGTTATTTAAACTTACCATCAAATAGAATCAAATCAAAGTGAGCTAATTTTTCTTAAACACTAATCATTTTAAGGCCATTGAACTAAATATAGAGGCAGTTCATTAAATCATTAAAACAGCCTGCAATAATGCTCACAAAGTCATTACGGAGCTATTCCCTAGCCAGAGAGGTAGTGTTGCCTTAAGCACAGTTTAATCAAATTAGATGGTGGGCTATGTCATGGGGTTTCTTCTATTGATATTCATTAAAAATACATGATTTATCACTAATCTCTGTGAGGTAGATCCCACTCTTCCAAATGAATTTTGTAAATGTCAAGGGGAAGAAAACAGAATGGCGTATTGTTATAATAATTTAAGAGTGGTGTGATCACATTTACATTTTATATACTATGCAATTTAGGAACAGATAAATGGCTTTAACAGGGCTAAACTTTTTTCCTTAGTTAAAGTTAGAACAGAAAGGCTGAACCCTAAGGATTAAGCATTATGGTTTATCCCAGAATGGGCCCCAACCTTTGAATTATCTCTTAGTAGAATGGTAGCTTGTTTCATTGTTCAGCTAATACTTTTCTCAAACTCTTTGGTGGGGGAATGGCTACCTAAATTTATACTGTCCTGATGGGTCAGAATAAGATTTCTGTTTTCAGATTCTGTCAGGATTGGGGGGTTGGGAGAGGCAGGTTGATGTCAGGGCTTGGGAGCCCTCGTTCTGTGCTCATACTTCCTCCTCCGTTGCTCTCTGGCCTCCAGGTCTCGGCCTCGCACCCCTAGCGAAACGTGCCCAGCGCCTGCCTTCTCAGTGGACTGTAAAGGGCTGATAACAGTTTAGAAGGATCACCCCACCCAGAGGTATTTGCATTTTAACTGGGATCAAAGCTGAAACTAAAGGGATTAAGTCCTAATAGTAGAATTTTAAGCATCAACCAGTGGGTGAAAGAGGATTTTCTGCTGCCAGAGGGACCCTCCCTCCGGCCTGGATAGGAGGGGAGGGGTGTCCACAGTGGCCACGGTCAGACCAGAGGTGGGCGGAGGGAGATTTGGTAGCAGTAGACACCCAACAGTGCTTTTTCCTTTTCCATGTTGTACTTTTTTTTTTTTTTTTTAAACTGGAAATGAGCTTTCTCTGCTTCAAGAACTCCCTTCCTAAACAGGTATTTTTCTAGGGGGTACTAGTTGAAATATTGATATTTTGATTTGTCCTCTAAACACTCCCACCCCCCCCCCAAAAAAAACTGGGGACTAATGTTTGCAACTCAGACGTACAGTTTGGTTTAAAAGTCTCAATCTTGCCTTTAAAATGCGCCTGAAGGGAGAAAGACACTTAAAGAAGGAGCGGTACCTTTTCGATATAAAAATGCGCCTGTTCTTACTTAGCAAGACACATGAGATGTCTCCCTACACTCAAGACGCTTATCAAAAGCTTTTCAGAATATGACTTACAGCCAGAATGGTCAGAACCAGCAGACAGAGGCACTCGATTTGTACAAGATAGAGGCTTTTAGCATCTTGGCCATTTAACCTAATCTGAAAGAGAAACACAGCTTAAATGAAATCCTACTTATTTTACTCTGCTATATTGCAGAATAATGGCCTGCCCACCCTTTTCTGCACAGGAGATCTCTTAACTTGACTCTTGGCTCGGTGGGAAACTCTCAGAACCATTTCCAAAGCCAAACTCAAAACACAATAGGTTCTGGCCATTAGCCACGGAATCTCCTGCCCGTGAAATAATGGAGATGAGAACAGGACGGTACTGAATTATTGGCAGGAACTGACTTGACTTCTCAAAATAATAAACGAGGGTCCTAGCAAAGCCTCCTCTTAAGTAGCCTAACGTCTAATTCACCTGGGATATTGTTTCCAAATTCATTTCATCTTCGGTAATTTGATGAAAGGAAGTGCTATACTGGTGGTTTCTCTCATGCAAGGCTGCACGCACCTAAAGGCAGGGCGCATTCATTTTGATGATGAATACCTGCAAGTTTCGTGGCTTAATGGGAAAATGCTAGTTCTGTTTGAAATGATACTGCCTTCTCCCCCCTCTTCATTCATCAGGTAAACACCTTGATTACTTGCCTCCCAAGTTTGTGCTCGGTAGAACTTACGTTATCCACTGACACGCTGGAAACATTATTCCTGCACATTTGTGGTTGGAGAAGCCTGGCAGTCACACGGTGACTGATTTCAGGTGGGCAGTGCTGGGTGTGCATTGTTCAACTCACAGCTCCTTTCAGGGGTGGGTAGCAGGAGGCTGGGAGAATGAATGGAATGGATGGAATGAGACAGAATATTTTTTCCTTCGCTTACCCGGACACTCTTAAAATGTCCCCAAAAAACATGGGGACAGCTTTGCTTCCACTCACTTAAAGGATATTGCCCTTATTTTCATAGGTTTATTAAAATTCTGTTATAAACGAGAGGACTAAAATTAGAGGTCGTGAAATGAAGACGGTTGGACAGGAAGGACTAGGGCAAAGGACTCCGCCCAGTTTTCCCAGATCTGTCCCGGGTTTAGCAATGAAAGTCCTGCATCCTGGGAAACCGGCATGAATGGTGACCCTAAAGTCCTCTCCTGCCTTTGCCCTCCTTAAACCCCAGGTAAGTCACCTCGGTGAACTAAGAGTCACTGAATGTTCAGAACAAGAACATCTTTTAAAGCAGTCCACTCTTACCCTCAGTAAGTTGAAACATTTAAACAAATAGCTAACCTATTCACAAAATGATTTTTTACATTGATTATCCCCTTAATAATTAAAGAGTATTTTCAGAGTTACTGTCCCATAGAATCCTCAAAATTATAGCAGTAGTCCCATTTTAGAGAGAAGAAAACTGAGGCTGAAAACAGTAGTTTCCTGACTTCACTCTCCTCTCATCCTGCCCTCGGGGCAATGGAGAGCGGCCTTGCCCACCTTTCTTAGATTTGAAGAGTCATCATTTAGCAAGTATCCACAGAGTACGTACTCCGCACGTGGTGAGGCGGACAGTTTTCAAGCCTGCCCCGTTGACCTCTCAAGCCTTCCCCAGGTCCAATTCAAAGAGTATTGTCTCCTTAAAATCCTGCTCTCAGAAAATCAAACTTTCTCCCATGTTAAGCTTCAGCATTTTGGTGTCACCCAATAACGAAAAGAATAATTAAGTCCTTCTGATTTTAACTGATGCCACGGTCACTTGAGAGCTCATATACAGTGGAGTGAGTCTCCTTGGAGCAGTGCTTGGGATTTGCACACGTGTGTGGGTGTATGTGTATGTGTCTCCTAATAACGACCCGCGTTTTCACTGCTCTATCTCAGTGCACCAGAGGAGTGGTTACGGTCAATTATGTCACTGTTGAAACGAAGTCTGTCTCTTTATTGATACCATATAGACTCTTTCAATATATAATCGTGCCATTAACCTTCATGTGGCCACCAGGCAGCCCCTCCCCACCATGTCTCTACGAGGGTTGAGTTCCCCGGGATGTAATTAACCTTAGACATGTATCTGCCTCTTTTTTCCACACACTTCCCGTCTCATCCCAGGCCCTGACCTCACACTCACCATGAGCCTTCGAGCTGCAGTTTCCTGTTAAGTTTGGTGTGTGCCCAGGTCCTGCAGGGAGAAGAGACACACACATATGATTAGCAAGAGCGTCCTGCACAGGGCTATGTACAGGTGGCAGCTTAATAAGTACTCGTGGGTGACAGAATTGAGTTGTCAGGCCCTCTGTTCTCCTGGCTATTAATCCTTTTCTGTCGTGGTTTGAAAGACAGGATGAGACAGCCAGAAAAAGAAAAAAACCAAATCTCTTAAAGCCTGACTAGAATAGAAAAGAGTGTTTCAAAAAGATGAGTGAGGTTAGAGTCATTTGCATAGAATGGATGACCACTGGACCCCAAAACTCTAGGCATGATCTCAGAGGGCTAGTTTTTCCGTTGAAAGACAGGGTTTCCTTCCCAAAAATGTACCTATTCTTCTTTTTCTTACATGTAATAATCAGCTTTCATGGCCAACAGCACATGTCCCTCCAGGAAAGCAAGTCTGTCTTTGTAGAGCTTATTCTCAATGCTAAGCACAGTGCCTAGCACCTTGGAGGTACTCAGTGTCTTACGATGTTTATTCATATTTGTTGAATGAATGAATATCATAAGCCCTGGCAAATAAAAAAATAAAGGGAGTAAAGGTAATATCTATTGCTTAACTACCTTGGCAATCCTACACTTAATAGTAGGTGTCGTCTTAATGACAGACTAGTATGTACTATCGTAGGTAATAGAAGCTGCATCTGTATGAAGCATGTTTAATGACACCTTGACTGTTGGACGGTCACATTGCCCATTGTTCACACTTCTTTATCTGCTCTAATGAGGCCTTGACATTTCTTCTCCCATTGAACAAATAGTACTAAGAGTCTGGCGAGCAGCATATGGATCATGTTTAGCTTTGACCTATGATGGAAACGACATGGTATATGTTCCAAGAACATTGAGGAATAGGGGAAGAGAGACTGGTGAGTAACCCTGGGACCAGACTTGTTGAGGCAGGCGAGAAATGCTTAGCCAGGTGAATGCCAGCTTCCTGGAATGAGCATAAATCCAAGCTCTCTGCATATGTCTATCAAAAACAAGGACTGTTTTTGCTTAATTGGAGCTGTCTTTATAATCTCCTGAGCTCTTTTGACTTCTAGATCAGAATCAGTGTATCACAGAAGGAGCCCTGACTAGAGGCACCTGCACTTGTACTGTTGGGAAGGGCATGAGAGAGTCCCCAAGGACGACGGCTTTCCAGCATCAAGTAGAGAGATGTTTCATTCCTGTCCCTGGCCTGAGTCCTTTTACTTATTTGTTTGTTTGTTTATTTATTTATTAAATAAAATTATTTTTATTGATTTCAGGGAGGAAGGAAGAGGGAAAGAGAGATAGAAACATCAATGTTGAGAGAGAATCATCACTGCATGTCCTACAATCTGGGCATGTGCCCTGACCTCCTGGTTCATAGGCCGGCACTCAACCACTGAGCCACACCAGCCAGGATGGCCTGAATCCTTTTATTTTTATTTTTTTAAAATATATTTTATTGATTTTTTACAGAGAGGAAAGGAGAGGGATAGAGAGTTAGAAACATCGATGAGAGAGAAACATTGATCAGCTGCCTCCTGCACACCCCCTACTGGGGATGTGCCTGCAACCAAGGTACATGCCCTTGACCGGAATTGAACCTGGGACCCTTTAGTCCGCAGGCCAATGCTCTATCCACTGAGCCAAACCAGTTAGGGCTGGCCTGAATCCTTTTAAAACAGACATCCCATGGTTTGTTTTCCTTAGATGGAAGCATAAGCTATAGTGAGGTGGCAGTATGATGTTGAATATTCTAGAGAAAGAGTAGTTGCATGAAAACAGATGAAAAGAGGAATTAAATTGAGCTTAAATATTAGAGGGAAGGCTAACCCAACCCAGAGGGTCCAACTTCTGTAAAATTAAAGAGACAGAAAATACAGTTGACTCAAAACAGACAAGATCAACTTGGAGCTGTCTTCAACTACAATAGTGTGTGAATGGCATTCTGAATTAAATCCTTTTTTTTTTTTTTTTTAATCACCAACATTCCCATGCAGGTTCCAGAGGCCACCAGGTTTGAGACTGGGCAAGATCTGCCTACAAACAAAGTGTTGCTTTTGTTTTCCAACTAACGAATGAGATAGAAATGTCAGGGGATATGAAGATAAATTCCTTTACCCAAAGGCACATAAGCAAAAGAGAATCATGGGACCCTTTAGAGGGCATCAGATTGTGGCCACTTTAAGTCTTCCTTTTCAGAAGAAAAACCAAGGTACCGTGATGGAACTAAACTGAAATATTTCTGGAAAATCTCAAAAGTTTCTCTTATTTTTTCAAATATAAATGCAAGAGAACAGCGAGCTGACATGTTCCAAGGTCAGATCTTTGAAGGCTGGACAATGTTTCCTGATTGTCACAAGTGAGAAGTAGGTAAAGCAGTGCATTTTCATGTCAGTTTGGAGAGACGTTTTGTATGAGGTGTGCTTTTTGCCACTCATAGAATGAAGAACTTTTTAACATCTTTTGAAAATCTGAAGTACGTATTTTTTACTCAGTGAAATCTCAGGCCTGATGAGAACAAATCTCTTTATACCCTTAATTCAAAAGGTTGGAAACAATTTTTCAACGTGATGAACTTAAGAAGCAAACAGATACAGTTTTGGTAATCATGAAACATCTTCTTAGTTCATAAAGTCTTTTTTTCTCCTGACCCTCAGAACTGAATAAGAACCAACGCAGTGAGGGCCATGATTCTTGGAACTGTGACACTAAAGCAAATGCATACACGATAGCTTTTCCATATTAAATTTTCCTTCTTCTTTTTTTTTAAGTTAAACTTATTGGGGTGGCATTGGTCGACATGATCACATAGGTTTCAGGTATGGGTTTCTATGTTACAAGAGCTGTGTATCACACCGTGTGCCCACCACCCAAAGTCAAATCTTCTCCTGTCACCATGTATTAGGATCTTTCAGTTTTCTAAATACATTTCCTTGAAGGTAGGAGCAAAAATGTGTCATCCAGTGAAATAGACACATGCATGCTTTGCAAGATTGGTCACGGAGAATAATTAAAACAATAATTTAGAAAAGTCAACATAAAAGACTATTTTTTATCCATGTGTCTAAAATACAAATTTTGTTTTTCTTTATAGGATGAAATAAGTGCCAGAACAGTAAGAATAGTATAATCCCACTTTTGTAAATTGAAACAATTTCAATTGTGTTTAAAATGAGGAGAAGTATCTACACCAAAAAAGGTGTTGATAACAGTTGTCTGGTACATGGGATCATGAATGCCTTCTGATTTCTTCTTTACTTGTCCTCTCTTTCTCTAAGAAACATAAATTGTTCTTGTCATAAAAAGAAGTAAGGGGTATTAAAAAGAAAAATAGTACTCAAAACAATAATATGCATAAATAATACTCATAAAAAGAATATATCATGGATTTGCTATGTATGCATTTTATTAACTTACCTCCTGAAGTTCTTTGAGTATTACCCAGCCATTCCCTCTGCCTCAGTTTCCAGTTCTAGCTGACTCCAATGCTCAAATGCTTCCCTGGAAGATGAGGAGGAAGGTCCCCAGAAATGGGAAGCAGAGACTGGTCTGGGACATGGGACATGGGACATGGGACATGGGACATGGGACATGGGACAGCAGAGTCTACTTTGTGTCTTCCTTTTGGTTGATAGAAAATGGTTAAGGAACTCTATCCTGTCTCCTTCTCAAAGCTTAACTTATCCCAGTTCCCTTTTTCTTTCCTTCTTCTCTTTCTTCCTCTTTCCTTCCCTTCCTTAATTTTTCTCCGAATAAATTTGAAGGTTTTTTTAAGGATAGGGGCTTTCTTCACTATCATGATTCTTGGTATAAGGTGCTCCATAAGTGTGTGTTGAATAAAGGCCTAAAGATGCTAAGTGACTTAGTCAAGGTCACACAGTAGGTTAACAGCAAGGTCAAGACCCCAAATTTAGGTAAATCTGGAAGCCCGCTGGCTGCAGAAAGCATTCTATGCCAAGTCAAAATGAACGTTGGTGTCTCAACCAGGAGGGCTCAGTTAAGAAACTAATAAGGACTTGGGTGAACACATGTCATCAGGCTAGGGACAGAGACAAAGATTGTGAAGGCAGGAATTAAGCTGATATACTTTGGTGTATATTTGCTAAAGCTCTCTTTATTGTTACAGTTGTTCCTGTATGAAATAAACTACTTTGAACCATTGTTTTCAGTTCTCATAGGTAAGAAGGTACATAGCTCTGTAAAAAAGTGCAGCCACAACAAGCATCATGCTTTTGCAGAGACCATTCATGATAAATTTATTCAGCAAAGGAAAAAACAAATCTATCTACATTGAAATCACAATGGCCTTGTTTCTATCAAAGGCCCCCAAGAGACAAAGCACCAAGTGTGAAAGCAACAAAGGTACAGAGGAGCGATTTCTCCCCACTGAACCAGCCACCCCATGAGGCAGCCCGTGCTACCTCCAGACCCAGGAGGTTAGAAAGAAAATCACTTTGTTGGGTAAAAGTATTGTGAGTAACTGCCATTTTTGGAAATGGAAGAATTGCATTTTTCCATCAGACAAGTGGAGAGGAACCTGTTTTCAGTGAAGACACCGGAGTTAATCGTCCCAGGATAATGGCTACCTTTGACCAAAGACACAGCCCCAGGAGTTGTGGCTTCATTCCCTTCAAATGTTGATCAAGTCTCAATCTTCAGGACGGTTGTGACACATTCTATTTCTGTAACTCCCTTTGAGAAAAGCATCCTATAATTTTTATCCACTTCCCGTAGTTGTTGCTGATGGTGATTCGTATCTCCACTAGAGCCATGCTGGGTAGAATTGACCCTTTGCAGGCATCCCTTCATGACACGATGAATAGGAAAATAGAGGGGTGGAAAAAGAGAAAGCAAGTAAGAAAAGGGGTAGGTAAGAGCCAGCACTGGGATGATGGAGCCGAGAGGAATCGGGCTCTCTCAACGGTCGGGTCCTCACGTGCCTTTGCACCCTCATCCAACTTGTTTTATTAAAGACGTGTTGTTTTAAAAGCCTCTAAGTAGGTCTGGTGCTGGGTTTAGAAGCATGAAAGCACCCCAGGCGTGTCAGTAATTTGGCTTCCCTTCGAATCAATATTTTAAAAAGAAATTGCTTACCTGGAATTTAAGAGGATGCGAAAGGCGCTGTTTTTTTTCCTAGAAATAAAAATTGTAGTCCTAGGCCAGTTTTCTTACTGATTCACTTCTACTGGCTGTAGTCGGATCGGTGTTCTGAAAGGAATCCAACATAATGTTTTCTACCTTTCTGTTCTTGTCCTTTTTTCTGTTCCTTTTGTAGCGATTTTCTGAAACTGCTCATGCTCTGGAGGAGTAGTAGAGGGTTTAAAATTTAGATAAAACACATCACTTGTCCCTGATCGCAGTGCTGTACTACTAAGTGCTATCGTTTACTTCGGCATTTCCCTGGCTGCCCACATCAGCTGGCTGACCTCCTGGTGTGTAGCTCGTCGGGGAGCAGTGCAGAGATTACTCAGTATCAGGAGGGCAGCATTGATCAGGAATGGCATTTTCCCAAAACTTCTTATTTTGAAATAATTATAGACTCATAAGGATTTACAAAAGCCATAAACGAGTCCTGTGTACCCTTTACCCAGCTTTTTCCCAAAGGTGACAGACATCTTATGTGGCTGTAGTAGAATATCAAAACCAGGAAATTGACATTGGTATATTTTTGTTAACTAGACACAGACTTTTAGTTCTCACCACTTTTTTTTCAAAATCCACACTTATTTGCATGTCTGTGTGTGTAGCTCTATGCAATTTTATTCCACGTATAGATTTGTGTAACCACCACTACAATCAAGATACTTGTATTCGTTTGCTAGGGCTGCCTTAACAAAGTGCCACAAACTGTGTGGCTTAAACAACAGGAATTTACAGGTTCATGGTTCCGGAGACTGGAAGTCCAAGATCAAAGTGTCAGCAGGTGCCCTGGCCAGTGTTGCTCGTGGTTAGAGTGTCAGCTCGAGTACCAAAGGGTCTCAGGTTGATTTCTGGTCAAGGGCACATACCTGGGTTGCAGGTTCCATCCCTGGCCCTAGTTGGGGTGCTTGTGGGAGGCAACCAATCAATGTATCTCTCACATTGATGTTTCTTTCTCTTTTTCCCTTCCCCTCCCTCTCTCCCTCCTTCCCTCCCCCCCCCTCTCAAAAATCAATGAAAAATATCCTCAGGTGAGGATTAACAACAACAACAACACAGTGTCAGCAGCCTTGGTTTCATTTGAGGGCTGGCAGGGAGAGTCTGCTCCATGGCTCTCCCCAGCTGCTGGTGGGTTGCAGCCATCTTTGGTGTGCCTTGGCTTGTAGGCACATCACCCAATTTCTGCTTTCATATTCACAGGACATTCTCCCTTTGTGCATATCCATGTCCTGATTTCTCCGTTTTATAAGAACAGCAATCCTATTGGATTAAGATTTAACCTAATAGATTTACTCTAATGACCTCATTTAAACTTGGTTACCTCTTTAACGACCCTAACTCCAATTAAGTTAGGACTTCATATAAATGGGGGGTGGGGGGGGATACATAACAAGGACTAATTTATATTCTCTCAAGATATGGCGAGTCTTGAGTAAAATCTGAGTGAACTGACGTCATAGGTACAGATTATTCTGTGATGTTGAAGTGCCCTGTACACATTGGTATCCTAGACTGCTTCCTGGAAGGCCTGGTCCAAGTATCTCCATGAAGAAATTCTCTGGGACCTACAAAAATTCCAACACCCGAATAAGTGAAAAGAATACAGAGTGTTTATTTGAGAGCTTAATAGTAAATGGAAACTTCTCACTAACCAGCACTATCCATCATCTCCTGCCTGGATTACCTCACAGCCTCCTACCTGGTCTCCCTACCTCCAGTCTCGCCTCCTTCAAATACTGTACTCATAGTTTCTGGAAAGACGAAATCTGATCATGGCGTCCTACCTTAAATGACTGGTTCTCCAGTCACTTCAGCATGCCTGCTCCGCCTCAGAGTCACCACGCAGGATGTTGCTACTGTTTGACTGTTCCTTTAAATCTCCTCTGCACACCTGGTTGACTTGTCCCACCCGTGTCAGCTTAGACCTCCCTTCCTCCAGAGGGCTTCCCGCTACTTCCCAAGGCAGGGTGGGTAGCCCCTGTAACTGTTCCCAAGTGCCTTGTGGTTCTGCTCGGACCATACTTACCCATTCATCTTTCTGAGTCTTTCACAAAAATGCCAGCTCCCTGGGTGCTTGCCTGGCACACGTAGGTCCTCAATATATATTTGCTGCATCCATTTGTGATAACCGTTCTAGCATTGAGCTGGGCCTCTGGCTCTGGAACTTGATGGAGAAAACTAGGTTGGAGATTTAAATGGAAATCTGAGAACTGCATGCAGGAGACAGTTGGGACATTGAATTACATTTAATGTTTATTGAAACCGAATATATCTTATTAAAATAAGTCTGTAGGTATATTATTAGTGTATATATTAGTAGCCTATTAAATATAGGGTGGGGCAACCTAGGTTTACAGTTGTGAGTATGCGAAATACAGAGTTTATTCTTGTATTATGTATTAATTATTGTATTGTTTTCCATACAAACAGTTGTAAACCTACATTGCCCCACCCTGTATATACTACAAATAAGTATAGGTATTAAAATAAGAATATATGTACTTACTAAGAAATCTGAATATGTACTTTGCTATATTCAGGCTTTTAAAGCAATTGCAAAGAAGTGTCAAGTTTTTCTGTTTTCAAAATTTCTATATTTGTGTTTTGAGTCCAGAGTCTATTAAAAACTATTTGGGCGGCTCTGGATGGTTCCATTTTTTACTTGAACTGCACAGACTTGCTGAGTGCTGGGACTGAGGAGTTCGTTCCAGTGTGCGCATGCCCTGCGATTCCTCTGCCTGCTGTCCTGTCCATCTCTCCCGAGGAACCTGTGGCTTTGGAGGGAAGTGGGTACTTCCCAAGTTGAATACTATCTGAATTCTTTGGATAACATGATCAGGAAACAGTTGACATTCTGGTTTCCCGTTATTTTAAACTCAACTCATGGGTGAGCTACTGAAACACAATCAGGGGACCAGAAAACTTGGGACATGATAACAACCGAGTTTAATTCTGTAAAAGACTATCTTCTTCCATGTCTGGTCCTAGAAGTATGATGATGGCTTTATTAACCCTCCCTGTGTGAACTTAGTCTCCATGGCTGGTTTAGGCCTCATGACAACCCAAAGTGATAGTTATCATTTTGTCCATTTTATAGATGCAGCTGCTGAGGTTCAGAAGTTATGTAGTTGCCCCAGTCACTCGGCTTGTAAATAGTGAAGCCAGGATTCAAGCGTCAGGCTGTCAGACTCAATGCCCAGATCTCACAAGCCCTGCACAGAGCCACTTCCAAGTGCCCTGAAGCAAAGCCAGGCTGCCTGGTGTCTGAAGGCGGCGTGGATAAAACCGTAAAATGGCGAACACGGGGCGGATACACCATGCTCCTAATCCACAATGGGCTTCTAGGGCCAGCACTGCTCTTCCTCTTTATAGGAACCCCAGGTGTGCAAGGACAGGGCCGTTACCCCATTTTAGAGATGAAGGGACGGAGACACAGGCAGGTCAAGCGACTTGCCTGCTGTCACACGGTGAGGCAGCGGCACAGCTGATATTGGAACCCAGGCCTCCTGGCTTTTAGTTAGAAAGCTTTTTTCCATTACAGCACAACCTCATGGCCTTCAGCTTTCAGACTCCGATTGAACAGCGGCATACAAATCAACTGGGGTTACTATATTATCTCCTAAAACAACGGCTTCCTATTAAAAAAAAGGGAGGGAGAGAGAGAACAACAAAAATTCACCCACGGAACATGTGCGAAACACATTTCAACAAGGTCATTCTTACCCAGAGCTGTTTTAAAAAAAATGATTATTCTCCATTTGGGCTTTTGGTCCATGATCCCATGGCACGTGCAGTTAAATGGTCATTTAAAATTTTGAACAAGCAATGCTTCAGAATTGATTTCTGGTGAATAGGCCTGATTTGGGAAGATGGTGGGTTTGGAAGATGTATGTTAAAGGGAACCGAGAAACTGGTTGACCAGCAGAGTTAGGGAATTTAAAGATGTCGACCTGGATAAGAACAACCCAGAGAGTTCTATCAGCAGTTGGGCTTGGAGGGGCTACATGACAGCAGGATCAGCACTGCATGTTGGTAACATGTCTCCCGCAGCACACGCATGCATCATGAATTGCAGTGAGGACAACAGCATTTGGTTATAAAGCACTACATGTAACATGCACACTTAGCGCACTCGTTGGGATTTGTGTTGGTTTTGCCTAAAGAATATTTTTGTTTGTGGGAAGTACGATGTCTTTAAAACACCTACGGATAGGTGTGTGCCAGGTTGTAATTCAGCAGCTATTGATTGGGGCCCTGTTTTGTCTGAGACAAAGTGCCAGGTCTTAAATTAAGATTTTGGGTGTTCCGTGAGCCTGAGCTTCAGGGATGCAGGAGCAGCCCAGACGCTGCCTCTGCCCATCTCTTGCCCTCTGCTCTTTGGGGGAGCCCACGTTTTCACTTCATCCATAAAGGTGCTTGGGGGATTTCCAGTTTCTGAGCTCCCAGCAATCCAAGAAGCAGATGTTGGAGGGGGGAAGCCCCGCCTACCTTTCAGCTTTGTTCCCAGGCCAAATACAACCAGAAAAGTCTTTCTATTTTGAGAGAAGCAATTTATTCTGGACTCATGTTTTCTCCCACACTTGGGCAGGTGAGATAATCTTAATGCAGTTTTATCAGCCTTAACTCTTGAATTCTTGGCTGCAAAACTTAAAAAAAACACACACAAAAACACCCCAACAACTCAAAGAAGCATGCCCCCGCCCCCATTTCCATACCAAAGAGCATTAGACTCCTCTTGGAAACCTTTATCTCTTTAGGGGCAGTGCTTGTCTCATATTTTGTCACAGAATGGTGAGAAAATCAGCTATAAGAAGAGAAAAGACTGCCACGGCAGAAACTCAAAACGAACTCGCTGATAACAACGAAGCAATAAGCATATGTTCTCTCCCCTGCTCTTTCTTTAGCAAATATGTTGAGAAGAAAACACGTCTTACATAAAACAACCGTTCGCATCTCCATCCACGAAGACTCGACAATGTAGACAGCCTCGACTGCACAGCATGTGATTCAGAATCGCTTTTGTTTTCAGTTTTCTCTTAAGTTCTTAAGAAATGCCTCTCAAGATGGATTAAAATACAAAACAAGAAAAATTAAGTTGCGCCTGAGAAAGTGAAACACAAACCAGGGTTCGTCTCCGACCAGAAATACACGGGTTTTTGCGTGTGGTGGAAGTTTTATGGATGCTCTGAAGGTCACACAGATGTTAAAGGAAGTCTGCAGTTACAATGTCACGTCTGTGCTTATGTGCTATATGATAAATCACATTTATCTCTCCAAACATTTCAGCCACTTGTTATCATTTTTCAATTATTTTTACTCTGTTCTAGGGGGCTTTCTCAGGGATAATTTGTCTCTTAAATCTCCTGTTTTTTATTTGCCCCAAGTGAGAGCAGCAGGAAGTACACGGCCAATCTTGGAAATGAAGAAGTTGGCCGTTCCCCACAAAACTCTGAGTAACTCTTAACCTCTCTCCCCGCAAGAGATTTTTTTTTAAGCTGATGAGAGAATAGCCAAAAACTGAATGAATCAAAGGATAGTAATATGAGTTCTACAACTAGGGAACTTTCCAAAAGAAAATAGTTTATAATTGGGGAAGAATCAAGCTCCTCAAAATCCCAAATTCAACAAAGCCAAAACACATATTTAAAATTTATATTTAAGATATTCTATAAGTTCACAAGATTTAATTTCTATTTTAAAAAATTTAAATAAAAGTCTCCCCTTTCCCCTATGATTTGTGATATAAATATTATCACACTTAATATGTAGTAGATTAGCCAACTCTATTGAAAGTGGCAAAGTAAGGGTGAAAATAGGACCTCAGTGGGGCTATTGTGAGGATTAAAACTTGTAAGATGCTTATCACAGGGTAGCATAAAATGTTCAGTATTTGCTTATTATTATTGTTGTTATTATTACTTCTAAAAATATCTTCATATTTATTTTCCTCACAATTGGGATCAAGTTATACTCTTTTGCCACTTACTATTTTTTTTTAACATAATACCTTTCAGCTTTCTATGTTAATAGCTATAAATCTATATATTTTTTAAAAAGTAAGAACAGCCGAAACCGGTTTGGCTCAGTGGATAGAGCGTCGGTCTGCGCACTGAAAGGTCCCAGGTTCGATTCCGGTCAAGGGCATGTACATTGGTTGTGGGCCCATCCCCGGTGGGGGGTGTGCAGGAGGCAGCTGGTCGATGTATCTCTCTCATCGATGTTTCTAGCTCTCTATCCCTTTCCCTTTCTCTCTGTGAAAAATCAATAAAATATATTTAAAAAAAATAAGAACAAAAATGAATATGGACTATACTGGATATTTGTTGAACCCAACCAGTCTTGAAAATGAATGCCACAAATTCACCAGGTCATTCTCCTCTTGATTCCTATCACATGATTCAGTATTGCTAAAGAGAGCAAAATAAATAACATTCGGGTTCTGTGAGCTGACTTGGCAATCGGCCCCACACAAAGAGAGGGCAGCTGGTCTGTAGGAGCATCCAAATGGCTCTTATACATGGGGGCAGGCTCAAGTGTCCCCTGGCAGTCTAGTGATGTCCCAGGGTGACAAGATGGGGAGATTACTGTTAAGCAGACTCAAAATTTCTTTATTGTCTGGGGACTCGAATGCCTGACTCAGGTCCCAGTTGGTTCTGCGTTGTGGAATCACAGTAATCTGGACGCCAGTTGGCCCTGCTGCCTGCTCTGACCTTGACACTGGTTTTGATCTGGAAGGACTCTGCAGGGAGCCCATGGCAATGAGAAAGGGGACTGACTACATGCTTGATGGCAGTCATCTTTGGCACTGGGTTGAATAGGGTCCCCCAAAAGTTAGTTCATGTCTACCTGTGAATGGAACCTTATTTAGAAATAGAGTCTTTACAGATGTAATCCAAGTTAAGATGAGGTCATCCCGGATTAGGTTGGACTCAAATCCAATATGACCGAGGTCCTTATAAGGAGAGGGGCATTTGGACACAGATACACGCAAGGAGAATGTCATGTGACATTGCGGGAGAGATTTGAGTGATGCCGCCACAAGCCAAGAAATGTTGGGGATTGCTGGCAACTACCTGAAGCGGAGAGAGAGACATTGAACAGATGCTCCCTCTGAGCCTCCAAGAAGGAACCAACCCCACTGACACCTTGATTTAGGACTTCTGGCTTCCAGAACTGCAAGTGAATAAATTTCTGTTGTTTTAAGCCACCACGTTTGTGGTAATATGTAATGGCAACCCTCATTAACCAGTATACTTTCTTATGAATATGTGCATATCAGAATAAAAATATGCAAATGATGTACCCTGAAGAGATAGACAAATAAGGAAGGAAAGAAGGAAGGTAGGGCAGAGAAAGAACAGGTATCTAGTTGGCCAACAATGTTCAATCAGAGGATATCAGATACTGCTTTGTTCAAGTGTTAAGGCTCAATGAGCTCATCTAAGAATTTGGCCCTGAATCCACAGCTGATGGAACATACACTCTGTTGGAAACACTGGACCATGATAAGCATATGTTTGAGTAGTTCGGGATTTATTTGTAAGCAGCATGCTACTAAGATACCATATGTAAGCCACTCTTACATTGTTCACACAGTCAAGTCTGGTAGGCAGGAGGAAACTTTGGGTGTCCTTCTGGGTGCTGACTCTAAAGTTGCACAAAATTAGTCTCCTTTATGCAAACCTGAGTGACTTGACTCTGCTGGCTAGTGTGTTCTGGGGGCCTCAGCAGCCCTCCACCCAGGCTCAGTGGAACCCCAGGCTCATGCTGGACCCTGTGTGCTGATGCACAGAATCTGGGTGCATGCTACTCACTCCTGTGTAAAAATACTCTAACCCCTGTTACTAGTAGTTTAGCTCTTGGATACTTAGGGTTTAAGAGTATTTGAATGACCCCCAGCCATGTTTAAATGATCATATTGAAAAAGAAACCAAGAGTTTTGGCTTAGTGAATTTTAGGGTGTCTTTGCTTTATGATGAGGACCAGTGACTGTATTATTTTGCTAGGGCTGCCGTGACAAAGTGCCACAACCTGGGAGGCATCGACAACAGACATGGATTGTCTTACAGCTCTGGAGGCCAGAATTCTGCAGTTAAGGGGTTGACAAGGATTGGCTCCCTCTGAGGACTGTGAGAAAGAATCTGTTCCAGGCCTTTCTCCTTGGCTTGTAGATGGCCATGTTCTCCCTGTGTGTCTCCATATCATCTTCCCTTTGTGCATGTCTGTGTCCAAAATTCCCCTTTTTTATGAGGATGCCAGCCATATTGAATTAGGGCCCGCCCTAACGGACTCACTTTAACTTGGCGACCCATGTAAAGACCTCATCTCCAGAAAAAGGTCACATTCTGAGATACTAATGGTGAACTCCCACATATCCTTTCAACCCATCATACTAACCAAGCTGAGCTAAGATCCTGGACTCTGAGTCCCACTGCCTGAGTGCACATCCTAACTCTGCTCTTGACTCACTTTGCACCTGTAGGCAAGTTATTTAAGCTCACTGGGCCTCCTTTTCCTCATTGTAAATGGGAATGGGAATAACAGAACCTCCTTTATAGGGTGGTTGTAAAGAACGCATGTGATAGCACTTGTTACATGCTTAACGCAGCGCAGGTAGCTAGTGAGCAATCAATACATAGGTAACATTATTACTAAAAGGGAGGTGACAGGCTGGACTGAGAAACAAGACTTGGTATGACGGTATTTTGCCAGCCCGATGCAAACTGACTCACTATGTGACTGGCTGTTTCGAGTGGGACCTGTAGGGTCAACCTGGAGTTCTCATGGCTCAAGCCCCTCGATGCTGTCTGTGCTTCAAGAAGATTCCAATATATATCCTATCTAATAAAAAAGTGATATGCAAATTGACTGTCACTCCAACACACAAGATGGCTGCCCCCATGTGGTCAAAGATGGCTGCCCCCATGTGGACCCAAGATGGCCACCACAAGATGGCCAGCAGGGGAGGGCAGTTGGGAGGGACCAGGCCTGCAAGAAAGGGCAGTTAGGGGCGATCAAGCCTGCAGGGAAGGGCAGTTGGGGGGGACCCAGGCCTGCAGGGGAGAGCAGTTGCAGGGGACCAGGCCTGCAGGGGAGGGCAGTTGGGGGGTGACCAGGCCTGCAGGGGAGGGAAGTTTGGGGGGACCCAGGCCTACAGGGGATGGCAGTTGGGGGGCGGGCCAGACCAGCAGGGGAGAGCAGTTAGGGGCGATGAGGCTGGCAGGGGAGGGCAGTTAGGGGTGACTGGGTTGGCAGGGGAGGGCAGTTGGTGGGGACCAGGCCTGCAGGGGAGGGCAGTTGGGGGCAATCGGGCTGGCAGGGGATTGGTTAGGGGGTGATCAGGCTGGCAGGCAGAAGCAGTTAGGGGCAATCAGGAAGGCAGGCAGGCAAGCAGTTGGGAGCCAGCAGTCCTAGATTGTGAGAGGGATGTCCGACTGCCCGTTTAGGATCCCAGTAGGATCGGGCCTAAACGGGCAGTCGGACATCCCTCGAGGGGTCCCAGATTGAAGAGGGTGCAGGCTGGGCTCAGGGACCCCCCCCCCCCCCCCCGTGCACGAATTTCATATACACTAGAGGCCCAGTGCACGAAATTCGTGCATGGGTGGGGGGGTCCCCTCAGCCCAGCCTGCACCCTCTCCAATCTGGGACCCCTCGAGGGATGTCCGACTGCCCATTTTTATATATATATATATTCACATTCACTTCCCTGAAGATTTGACTGAGTCTTAGCTTTAGTAAACCTGAGTCTATGTTTGGGTTTGGGCTATCACTGTATGTCTCAGAGAACTAAAATCCCCTTCAAAATAGACTGATTCATTGGAGAAAAGGTTATGTGTGTGTGTGTTTTTCCTCTTCCTTCTCTGGAAAATGGCAGAGTGCTCTACATTGACCTTAGCAAAGACTTCTCTACATTCCTGCAGCACAGGCACTCACTCTACAGTCCACTCCTCCATTTCTTTAATATATATATATAAACAGACAACACTTTCGATGCTAGGAAATGATGTGACCTAGAAAGTGAGATGACAGATGAAATGAGGGAGGGATCTCCAGGAATACAATCTTGTCGAGGTGGATCTTGTCAGAGCAGATTTGCTGTGACCATAATAAAGGGCTTTTAACACGAGCTGGGTTGCCTCATTTCTGAAGAGTAGAGGCTAGAGAGATTCTTAAAAAGGAAAAATAAATATTGCTCTAATTGGAGCCAGAGGTGAGGCAGGGTGGGACAATGAGCGAACAGGACTATTTATGTTGGAAAAAGGGAAGCGTTAGAAATGGTTTAGCTGAAAATTTCAGGAAGATGAAGGGCTTGGTCAAAACCAAAGGAGGCCCTCTTGTTTGAGAAGAAAGGACAGAGTCCAGGAACGAAGAGGAAGAATCAAATTACAGGGCAGTGAATGTAAGCGAAATGAAAAGAGAAACCACTGCTTTCCGCAGGTATTGAGGCTGGGAATTTAATGTTAGAATAGGGTATACTGGCTGATTCTCAAAAGCTTTGGGAAAATTTCATGCTAATGAAAAATGTTCATGGTTAGTCCAGATTAGATTATAGCAGACCTCGGATATTAAAAAAGATCATTGTAGACAATAGTGACACCCTGCCAGACTGGAAAGTTCTAGAAAGTTGATCCAATGCCCTACATTTTTCTTTTGTTATTTTCCCATTAGTGCATGACACATGGTCAAGGCTACATTTTTTTTAAAGCAGATACTTTACATGTTTTATTTCTAATTTTTACCAACAACCCCGTTTTATACCTAGAGATACTGAAATTCACAGAACCAAACTGAGTTAGTTACTCAAGATCATTGGGAAGCAGAATTGAGATTCAAACCCAGGTCTGCCCTAGGTCTAAATGTACACAATTTCTCAGTACATTCCATAGAACTCATAGAACGTGAGACATGAAGGAGAAATTAGAAACCTTACAGTCTGACCAACTTTCCTCGTATTTTACAAAGGTGAGAAGGAGTTTGTCCAAGGTCCCATAAGAAAAGTCAGAACAGGGAGTCACCTGCTAAATAAGTTAATTCATAAATCTGTGCAATTTCTGTAGCAGTTAGAAGAAAGATATTTGTATACCTTCCAAGTTCCCTTGAAATGTCTAGGTATTTTTATACTTCCCATATTTTAAACAGTCTATATCTAGGCAAATAAATAAAGAAACTATACTCTCCTACTTTTAACAAATCTCAAATAATAGCACTGGAGGAAGTAAAGATTTTCTTATTAATCTTTCTGCCTTTGCTAGTCTCAGTTTACCAGGACTCAATTTATGTCAAGATTCCTCCTGGGAGTAGAACTAAATTAATGATGGCATGTTTGAATTAAACAAAAGTGTGAATGGTAGACATTTTGAAAATATTCAATAACTGAAATCTCATTCAACCAACACTTTGTCACCACTGGCTCTGCATGTCACACTGTTAGGAATACTAAGTCGAATGGAAGATTTCTGTCTCCAAAGATCTTAGAGCTTAATGTAGAGACAGACATAAGTCATCACGTGGTCTGAAAAGTGTTATAATAGGAGTAGAGAATATATACAAATAAGAATCTAATCTAGTAGAGGATCTTAAGGAACCTGTCAATACATAAATATGTAATACTTAGCAAATCTATGTTTATAAATGAGTGCTCCAGAAGTTCTTCAAATGTACTTGAAAATTTTCTTCTCTTATTCTTTGTGACTATAAGCCTATCTTGTTTATTGAATTGGTTGGCTGTTGCTGTGTAACAAATTACATGAAATGGAGTGGCTTGGAGCAGCAGCATTTATTATCTCACAATCGCTGTGCATCAGGAAGCTGGATGTGGCTAGGGGCTTCCAGCTCTCGTCTCTCACAGAATGCAGGGTATTGGCCGGGGCTGTAGTCATTTTAAGGCTTCATTGGGGCGGGTATGTTGGCAAGTCCACTCAGGTGATTGTTGGCAGGATGCAGTGGCTCCCTTGGTACCTTGGCATGTAGGCTTTCTCTAGGGCAACTTACGTCATCGCAGCTGACATCCGTCTGAGTGAGTGAGAGGGCAAGAGAGAGACAGTGAGCGACAATAAGGCTGGAGTCACAGTCTTTTATAACCTAACACTGGAAGTGACACCCCATAACTTCTGCCATATTTTATTCATTAGAAACAAGCCACAAAGTCCAGCCCACCCTCAAGAGGAGGGGATTACACTAGGGCAGTGGTAGGCAAACTACGGCTCGCGAGCCACATGCGGCTCTTTGGCCCCTTGAGTGTGGCTCTTCCACAAAATACCACGGCCTGGGCGAGTCTATTTTGAAGAAGTGGCATTAGAAGAAGTTTAAGTTTAAAAAATTTGGCTCTCAAAAGAAATTTCAGTCGTTGTACTGTTGATATTTGGCTCTGTTGACGAATGAGTTTGCCGACCACTGGGCTAGGGCATGGGTGCGGAAGTGTTCATTAGGGACCATCTTAGAAAACTGCCTACTACACTTTTCCTGTGAATTTATTTTCTCCACGAATAGTGTTCACAACACCATTCTCCCATTGGACCACACTAGAAATACAAGATTTTCCCTTTACTCCTTCACCTAACTCCCCACCTCAGCAAATCCAACACCATACCTTACCATTTCTCATCCACTTCCTAAATACCTCTCAAGGTCCTGCAACTGGGGGCTCCTCCTCTTCACTCCCACTGCTACCTCCTTGGTTCAGGCCCTCCTCACTTTTGCCTGGATTTACGATTGAAACACAAACTTCAGTGTTCTCTCTGGCTCCCATTGGTTCCCTTTTAGCCATCCTGCATAGAGTCCTGGCACCATCTTTCTAAGGCACAGTTCTGAGTAGGTCAGTCCCTCAGTGGCTTCCCTGGTCTTTGGGATAAAACCGGAATGCCTGAGCAGGGATGACAAGGCCCTTTGTGGTCTGGCCCCGCGGACTTCTCTGAGCTCCTCTCTTCCTGGTATTCCTGGAACAACGGGCAGCTCCCAGGAATCCCATGCCTCCTCAGAGGAGCAGCCTCCTTTTCTTCCTCGGAGTAATCCTCACTCCGGACTCTGCTCAAAAGAGATGCTCTCTGAGATGCCGCCTCTGACTTCCCAAAGGCAAGTTGAGGCTCCTCCTTGTGCTCCCATAGACCCTGGCTAACTTCCTCGTGTGCCACACCGCACCGCAACGATCTACTCTCTTATAAGCCCCGTTGGCCCTCACCAGTCTCTAAGCGTACTGAAATCAGGAACTGTGTCTCTGTAGCCATTTATCCCCAGGGTCAGTGAGGTGCTTGATAACTAATAGTTAGATAAATAATGATGGAAAGTCTGCCTCTTAGTTCTCTCAGCTTCTTTTATACCAGTGATCAGGGACAGCTACCTAATTTG
The DNA here is from genome assembly GCF_951640355.1 of Cnephaeus nilssonii. Classification (NCBI taxonomy): domain Eukaryota; kingdom Metazoa; phylum Chordata; class Mammalia; order Chiroptera; family Vespertilionidae; genus Cnephaeus; species Cnephaeus nilssonii. Next base: position 34,570,247 of record NC_137086.1, on the reverse strand, counting down.
TGGGCCCAGTGCAAAATGAAAACGAGGGCCCCTTGTTGAAAAAGCAGGGGGAAAAAAATCCATTCCCTTTCTTCTTCTCTCTCAACCCAGGATGGTTTTTTAATTTGTTATTTAACACCGTGCACCCTTGAGCACGGGCACTGGTGCAGGGAGCATGCAGACCCTCACAGGCACTCGAGTGTGGGCCCCACCCCCGACTCTCGCCGTGCCTGTGCCCTCTCACGCACTCCCCCTGAGCAGGGCAGCCATTTCTGGATGGGGATGAGAGAGCAAAAGGCCAAGAACCCATCCCGAGGAGGCAGTGGGAGGCAGGACAGCATGTGAGCCAAAGCTCTGAGCCCTTGGTGCTTTCTGCACTGCCCCATCAAGCCTCAGTTACACAACAAATTCAAAGATAAAGTTATTGATGATTTTAAGATGAGACCACAGCATTAAACCCCAAGCACAGGACCCCCCTTCTGAGCACAGGGCAGTGTGTGACTGAATTGGTCTCACACCGTGAAGCCAGCCCGGCCAGTTATCCATATGCGATTGAACCCCTTGCGATGGAATTTGTCTTCCTTATGTCTTCCTGCAGCTACCCATTTATTTCTCTCTTCCTCTCCCCAACCAACGTCTTTTAAGCATTTTCTGCTCCAGACTCTGCCTCCTCCATCTCTCTCACAGTCAGACTGTCGTTTCACTGTGTCCCACCACCGCCCACTCGGTAACACCCTTGTCACTAAGTTCCCTGAGCCCCGTGCAGAGCTCTTGCTCAGGTCCCTTGTGCAACATCTCCCTAGCGAGGCCCCTCTTCTGCTGCCGGCCTTGGAGATGACATCCTCTCTGGTCTCCTTTTTCCTTTCCAGCACTTCCCTCCCTCCTTGCCTCTTCTGCCTGTCTCTTAGAACATGCTTTTCCCAGGGTTCTTGCTAGGCATAATCTCTTCTTTCTCACTGTCTGGGCCTATAGCTTGGATCCTGGTTCCAGTTTTGCCCTACAGTTCCTAGAGATCTTGTGAATTACTTAAACCCTCTGGGCTTCAGCTTCTGTATCGTTAAAAGAGGGTTTCTCCATTTCCATTTCAGCACTATTGGCCTTTTGAGCCACATAATGCCTTGTTGTGGGGACTGTGTGTTGCAGAATGTTGAGCAGCACCCGTGGCTTCTTCTGTATCAGATGCCTGTAGCACCTCCCAGCTGCCATAACAAAAAATGTCTTCAGACATTGCAAATGCTCCTTGGTGGGGTCAGAATTCCCTCGTTGAGAACTACTTGCTCTAACCTGAGGAGTTGAACCAGGCCATCTGTATTTATTTGCTGGGGCTGCCATAACAAAGTGACACAGACTGGGGGCTTAAACAGTAGAAATTGATTGTCTCACAGCTCTGGAGGCTTCTAGAAGAGCAAGATTGAGGTATCAGCAGGACTTGTTCCTTCTGGCGGCTCTGAGAAAACCTCTATTTTATGTTTCTCTCCTGGTTTCTGGTGGTTTGCTGGCAATCTTTGACATTCCTTGGCTGGAATTCACATGGCATTCTCCCTGTATGTGTGTCCGTGTCCACATCTCTCCTTTTTATAAAGACATTTGTCACATTAGATTAGGGAACCCATCCTATTCCAGTGTATTCGGAATTAATTACATCCACAATGACCCTATTTCCAAATAAGGTTATATTCTGAGGTACTGCAAATTAGGACTTCGTGTAAATTTGTGTTGGGGGGGTGCACAATTCAACCCATAACAACCATTTCCTATGCCCTTGTGAGCCCTAACATTCTATCCTATATCATAAAAGTATAGTATGCAAATTATCCCCACAACCGGAGTTCTTCCAGGAGTTTAACCAGGGGGTGGGCTGTCCCGGGGAAGGGAGGGAGGCCCTGGCGCTGGCAGGTGGCCAGGGGAAGGGAGAGAGTACCTGGCCAACAGCCGGCAGCCACTAGGGAGCCTGCCAGTGCACGAATTTTATGCACTGGGCATCTAGTAGTCCTAATAAAAAAGAAAGGGAATATTGGTCTTTGTTGACCCCAGTGTAGATTCAGATCCAATATGGATTTCTTCTGAGTTTCTTCTCACACCGGCCACATCTCTGGACACTTCTTTTGGGCAACTCATTCATTTTGAGTTCAGTTCAATTTCAGAGGAGGTGATGAGGAAATAAGAATTTCATTGCAGCTGGTCTACACAGTCTCTGGCAGATCAGAGTGACAAAGACCTCATGGAATGTCATGGGCCATCCTTACCAGGCTCATCTTCCTGTCCTTATGTTACTGTAAACATACATGAACTTAATAGTATGAATTAGTCTGCATAATTACAAGAATTATGATATTATGATATTTTAGAATTACTCAATGACCCCCATCACACAAAGGATGTTGCTATGGCTCTGCCCAGCCTGTCCAAAGAGACAGTTTCCAGAATAGAATGATGAGCAACTTGGTTGAGACATCAACCAGCCGCTTGGTTGGCTGCTCGCTATGCTTATTTGCTTACCTCTTCTCTCTGCTTAGTCTGCTAGGGACTGACCCCAGGAGATGCTGACAAAACGCCTTCGGGAGTCTCGATAGCTATGCCAACATGAGCCTCAGACAGACTGAAAGTACTTGTAAAAGGAAGCACCATATCTCTAAACCATGAGGCTTTTTTCAAGTGACTTTGGTTTGATAGGGCTCCAACAGCTCCTGCTCAGGTGTCAAAGGCATCAGGGCATCAGATCTACAGCTGTGCCTCCGAGACCGGTTCTTTGTGAACGTGGGGGTTCCCAAAATAGAGTAGCTCTTCCCCCCACCCCTAATCTGCTCAGCTTGCCGCCTCTACTCAGCAAATAGTGTTTTGAAGGGCTTTGAGCCGCGATGATCTCATAGCCATGTCTTGAAGGATGTAAGACAAAACACTCCTGCTGTTACATTCTGAAGTATGTAGTTGAGTAATTATTTGAGAAGTTTAAGTCAGAAATAATAGTGCTTTTGCCCTGAGTTGTCTGGAGAGTTCCCAAGTCCTCAGCTCTCCACCCTCTGTTGCCTTTTTATAAACCAGAACACAAGAGCATTACAGGGGAGTAGAGAAGCAGGTGTTCAAAAGGGTGGCCCCAGACATCAGGTGCTGGCACTGTTCACAGGAGTAGGCATTAACTGAAGGTTCCAGCCGTTCCTGAGAACATGAGGGAGGAAGTGGGGCTGGCAGAATCTTGCTGGAGGAGATAACTAAAGTGTGAAATGGCAAAAGGGCTCTGTCTAGTTAAAGCAGAAGGAGAGAAGGAAATAAAAGCCTGAATGGATGTTAGAGATTGTATAAAGGAAGTTGAGCATACTGGAGGTCTCTGGAGCCCACTGGTCCTCTTCATATCTTGTTGATTTATACCAGGCCTCTTCTCACATCTAAATGCTCCACATAGCCCCTGCCCATTTTAGAGTTACAGGAACTGAGGTCCACAAAAGGCCACTAGCCCAGAGTTACACAGCTAGTTAGCAATAGAGCTCAGCCTAGAGAATCCTGTCTGGCCTTTCATTCTTAGGCACTCTGAAAAAGCCAGGAGGGCAAAGCCAAGAGAAAAGAAAGAACTACATGGAAGCATGGGGTGGGGAGGGCCACTGACAATAATTTCTGCTGTTACCCCCTATGATGAGCTTTTTAAAGAACCTGCTACCCATGTTCCCAGCCCTGTGCTCGGCACTGTGGAGGACACTGAACATGACTCTGATTCCCAAGGTGCATGAATGATCATTGGGGAGGTAAAAAGATTGGACCAGATAGAGAACAACCTAAGATAGCGTTGGCCAACAGGTATTTATTATGCTCCTCTGTGAGGTCTGCTTCTGACTCTCAGTGCATCAGGGAACCAGACAGCATGCCAGCCTTCAGAGGCCTTACATTGCGGGGGATGGAGGGGTGAGGGGGTGCTGCAGAATACACAGACCACAATACATCAACAAGACCCTTCCATGTACAGGGAAGTCCCATGAAGACAGACAAAGGTAATGTGGTCGAGTGGGGGTGGAGAGGATCTCTCAGTGAAAGTGACATAACAGTGAGAAGGAGGAAGCCACGTGAGGATGTGGGGAAAGAACGTTTCAAGCAGGAGGAGGAGCTGGTGCCAAGGCTTGGGGGTGCGCACCAGCATGTCCAAGAGTGGCATGCACCTAAGGATAGAGAATAAGTGGGTGAGTGTGGGGAAACGAGGCCCAAGGGGCATTAGGGGCCAGAATATGTAGGGTCTGGTAGGATTTTGGATTTATATTTTGAATGTGAAGGGAAGCTGTTGGGGTTTTTAAGGAGGGAAAAGAAGGGTTGTGATTTCAGCTGTAGGAAGATTTTCTGGTTACTGTGTGGTGGATGGACTGCAATGAATGGATCTTGGAACTGTTGTAGGTGAGATGTGGAGGTGGCCAGAACCAGGGCTTTAGCAGTGAGAGTGGTAAGAAGCCATCAGACTGGCAAGGTAGTTTGGAAATAGAGCTAATAATGACCAACTGATGAATTCGTTTTGTGGTTTCCCTTTTGCTATTGACTTGGATGGGGAAACTGCGGGGAGCAAATGAAGGAGGGATCATAGAGCTATTCGGTTTGGGTCACATGATATTTGAGGTGACTGTTAGACATCTATATTACTCAGAGTTTAACCAGAGAAGCAGAACCACTAGAATATCCATACGAACATGTATGCATAGTCTAGTGTGGGTACCCTGCAAAAGCTGGGGCCCCCGTTCATGGAGCTAAACACACACCTGACTCAGGATTCAGAGAAGATGAAGGAAGATCCAGGGGAAGGTAAAGCCGCCGCAGGCCCTGCTGCTGCTACTGCTTCACGCCAAGAAGTGAGTCAGCAGATCAGCAACAATACCTGTGAGCGAAACCCAGGCATTGCTTCTTTCCAGGAATTTCTTCTGAGGCCCACTCTGAGTCCTGAAGACTGTAGCTCTGTCTAGTCTAGATGACTCATTACAAAGCCGCCACGACGTCCACATGGAGCTCTTGAGTGGTTTGAAATGTGAGTCTGGAACTCCAGGAAGAAGTCCAGGCTGGAGGCAGGCATTTGGTACTCCTGGTTCATAAAGCCATGGAGGTGGAAAGGATCATCTGGGGAGATAGTGTGGACAGAGGATGAAGAGGAAAAAAAGACAGAGCTCCGAAGTGCTTCAACGTTTACAGGCTTGATAGAGAATGAGGAATCAGCGAAGGAGAATGAGAAGAAGCCAGTGAGATAGGAGGAAAACGTGGGAAGTTTGGAGGCACAGAGGTCTAGGGAAGAAAGTTAGGGGGAAGTGGGCAACCACATCAAACATCTCTGAAAACTCAAGACGGTGTCAATGTGACTCTGCAAAGGTAGCAACCAAGTGCTGCTGAGGACGGCATCTGCTGTGGTCTGCATGTTTGTGTCCCCCCGAAAACTCACATGTTGAAATCCAAACCCCCAAAGATGACGGTATTAGGAAGTGGGGCCTGTGGGAGGTGCTGAAGTCATGAAGTGGAGCCCTCGTGGATGAGATTAGTGCCTTACAAAAGAGGCTCCAGAAAGATCCCTACGCCCTCCCACCACGTGAGGACAGAGAGGAGGCCCCAGCTATGAACTAGGAAGACAGCCCTCAGCAGAAGGCAGCCATGCTGGTGCCTCCAGAACTGTGAGAAGTAAGTTTCCGTTGTTCATGGGTGACCCAGTGTGTGGCATTTTGTGATAGCAGCCTGAATAGACGAAGACATCATCCACATATTCAGTACTGAGCAAAGGGATCAATGCACATTGATCCTTGGTGGTCAGGGAGGATCGATCCACATTGATCCTTGAGTTACTGGGGAAGACCTCTAGAAACTAGTTGCTATCCGAGAAGGACTTTGAGGATCAGATGGAATAAAACATCTGCCATTAATGGAACCTGCAGGGGCTTATTCATCCCTAAAGAGTTTCAAGAGCCACTTAAAAGTCGCAAATCCCTAACCGCTTTCCAACAACCCACACAGAGACCTCTCAGCCTCCTATGCACATCTAAGAATAGCCCACTTGGCTGCCGTTGGCCTGAAATCCTTGCTTTTTGCGTCAAAACACTTGGCCACTATTTCCAGGCTGACACTCCCTTCTACAAACAAGAAGAAGTGCCACTGCTCATTGGAAGCGTTCTCACTTATTTGCTGTTGGCAAAGGAATGTGTCAGAACCTGGACAGGAAGTCAAAGCGTTTGCTGAAAGGAATCGGTTTGGGTCTGTGCCTGCGGGAGGATCTCGATCTCAGTGACTCAAGAACAGGCAGAAGCAGGATTAAAAACTTTGAATTTTGTTTAACTTCCATGTAACCCAGAAATCTGCAAAGAGGCTTTTCAAACAAAAAGGGAACCCTTACTTATAAATGTGGAAACATCACTGATTTTCAGGGAAGCACATCTCTGCACGACAGAAGACTGCATGAGTGAGAAGAAGGCGGACCCAGCCTCCCTTATTATAAATAAGTCCCTGGATGGATTTTGGCAAATACATTTAACACCTTTAAATCCTATTTTAAAATATTGGTTTTTGAAGGATTCAAAATAAGCAGCCGGAAGGGCTGTTTCAAGACTGGTGGTCAAATGGACTGCTTAGTTCTACATCAGACATGTGCTTTAAACATTTTTAAATCTTTATTGTTGAAAGTATTACAGATGTCCCCTTTTTTGTGTTTTCTCCCCTCATTGACCACCCCCCCCCCCCGCTCCACCCCATATGTGCCCCTCCCAGGATCTGTGCTTTCTGATCCTTCTAGAATTATTAAAGAAGGGGAGGGCCTCATGATCATTACTACCTGAAGCAGGGTTTCACTGTGACTTTTGTGGGCCCTTGACACTTTTGCCTTACTGGGCCCCTTCCTCCATAAAAAAATCCTAATTTACAACTGCATTGACATAAAAATAGCTGTATTACGATGTTAAAACCTTTTTATTAACCTAAAAGTTCATTTCCGCCCACCCCCCCCCCCCGCCCCAATGAAATGAAAGCATTTTTGTGGTCCTCATGATAGTTTCCTTTCAATGCTGTAACAAGTTGTCACAAATTTAGCCCCTTAAAACAACACAAATTTATTATCTTACAATTCTGAAGGCCAGAACCCCAAAATCCATCTCAAGGTCTGGTTCATGCTGGAGACTCTAAAGGAGACTCCAGTTCCACCTTTTTGAGCTTCTGGAGGCTGCCCACATTCCTTTGCTTGTGGCCCCTTCTTCCGTCTTCAAAGTCAGCGGATTAACATCTTCAAACCTCCAACTCTCTGAACGCGGCTTCCACTATCACATCTCCTTCTCTCACCCTTCCCCTCCTGCCTCCCTCTTAGAAGGACCCCTGTGATTACATTGGCCCACCCAGATAATCCAGGATAAATGCTCCATCTCAAGATCCTTAATGTAATCATATCTGCAACGTTCCTCTTGCTGTGGGGTCTGGGAATTAGAATGTGGACACCTTGGTGTCCCTGAAAGTACTGTGGGTCTGAGACACTGTGCCTACTGTGACTGATGGATAAATTGGTCTTGACTCAAAGTGCTGATCTAGGAACAGGTTGCACCAGAATATAAAATTGTACTGCTTCCTTCATTGAGAAAGTCTTGCTATGAAAAAACTGTGCTTAATGACACAGTCTGTTTACATGTTGGCCCAAGCTCCTCATCTCCTAGCAAACCAGTAGCAGGAGACTGATAGAGCTCTAGTAATTGGATGAGGTCTGTCTTACACAGCTACAGGAATCTTTCCATTATTTTATTTGTTCTCTGTATTTCCTCTGGCTTGGGCTATTTTTGGGTGCTCCTGTGAGCATACTTTGTCTTCTCCAAAGCAGATCATCTTGATGATAACTCAGAATACTGAGGAGCAGGCCTGGTCTCTGGCCAGTGCTGGACACGCGGTGTGGGTTCTACTGAGGCTTGTCGAATGACTGGGTGAGTTGATGAATGGCTGCATGAATGAATGAATGAATGAATGGATTCAAATTAATTGAATGCAAATATTGAATGACTCTGGGCCTACAAAGTAAGTGGTCTGTTTACAAGTTGGTCCACAATGGTCTTTAAAGGAGCGAACAAATTAACAAGCTCTGAACAAACACCACAGAAGCCATGTGTGTGGGAGAGGACGAACTTCTTAGTCACCTGGTTTAGACCTCAATGTGATGGTGCCAACGCGAGGGTCCCGGTAGCTCCATCGCATCCCGTTTTTTTCTCTGCGTTGGAGGAAAAGGACTCTCTGCATCTCGGAGGCCAGTGGTGGTGGCCTGAAATGTGGTGGAGAGAGGGGAGGAGAAGGGCCGGTGGCGGTGGCGGCTTCAGCGGCTTAACGAACGTGTAATTTTCTTCTCACTTCACTCATCCCTCTCCATCCGACATGGCAGGTGTGCTGAGAAGGAACGGCATGTGAATCGATTTGGAGAGGATCAGTGACACGGCAGCGAGCCGGGCCGCGCCCCGAGCCATTGATCGCCTCCAAATCAATTTGCACACCGCTCCCACCTAGGCCACCTGCCATCTCAGACAGGGAAGGGAACAGTGAAGTGAGAAGGAGATTATTCTGGGAAGTCTGGGGCCCCTTTCTCAAGAACATGGGGGTCAGCCTTCAGCTGCCCTCGCACCTGTGGCCTTTGGAGGGGACGACGCTCCCCAGCCCAGGCCCCTCTCGGTCTTGCTCACCCCCACCCTGAAGGGAGAGGAAGCGTGAAGCCTGTAGCAAAATGGGGCCACTCTGAAAATCTATCAGCCTTGAGCTCACCTCTGGGGTTTGGGCTGCCACTGTCATATCCTAAGAGCTATTTCAGAAAACCCAAATTGCCAACAGTAATAATCTCTCCGCCACGGGACTGGCTTTCATTTGTGCCTCTCAATGCACTTTACAATTAATTCTCACCAACCCCTGCCTCCCACAAGCCAGGAGCCCACGGGGAGCGCAAGGCAAGGCTGGGAAGCCTCCTGGCTCCCCCTCTGAGAGGGCAAAGGGCTGCCCCACTGGGAAGACAGGCAGGGAGGCCCGGGTCTTCCTCAAGGAGCCACGAACAACCGCCTCTATCTGAGAGGAGAGAAGGAAAGGGGGTCTGGGCCTGGTTAGGGAGCTGGAGGATGTCTCCGGCTCCTGACGTGGTCCAATCAGCCTCAGTGGAGGCAAGCGGCATCTTCACCACTTACCACGGCCGAAGACCTGACCAATAAGCAATTCCTAGGGATACCGTCCATCCAAACACTGGTCGTGCTGTGGAAATGCTGGAGCTATGGAGAGAGTGGGGTCGACGGTCACCCTTGTTATGTCACACGGCGCCCAAGAAAACAAAACGGAAGATGAATCCCTGCCTGCAAGCACTCGCACGGTGCGGGACACTGAGTAGGTATCAAGAAACGGACACAAAATCCGTCTGCTGCACGTTGACTTGGTCCCCTTTCCCAAGCGACGGTTTAGATTACAGTGGTCGCCAACCTTTCGGACCTCATGGACCACCAGTGGTCCGCGGACCGCCGGTTGGCGACCGCTGCTCCAAAGGTTTCTTAGAATGTCAGTACATCCTGGTTGGCTGGGCGGATATTCAGGCAGTGGGCTCCGTGCTGTGACTAATTCCTCTTGTCTACCCCACTGGAAGCAGGACCAAGAGCGACCTTGTGGCAGGAGCAGGGACTGTGGAAGGATGCACCACCCTGAGTTCTAAAGAGAGAACAGGAGAACCAGCTAACCCCCTCATGCCTCACGCTGTCCTTGGATACACCCGTAGTGCCTTCTTCTCTTCCTGTGAAGGAAATGCTGGTCATGATCTCGCTGTCCCTCCCGCCTGTGCTTCAGAGGTCTGTCAGAGCTCCAGGGGAAGGGTGGAGGAACTTGAATTTGGGGGATGGAAATAAAGCAGTAGAGGCTGCGACTCCAAGAAGCTCTCACTCACCTGCTCCCCAAATCAGGCCATCGGCTCCAAGCAGGGTTCCTGAATGCTCACTGCCCAGACCCAGCCACATATACATGCTCAGCACACACATGCACCCATACGTGCACACTCACGCAGTGCGTGCACACATACACACTCCCCTCCTCATCCGAAGGCCACGCCCTTCCAGCCCAGGCTCCCTCTACTCCCTGCCCAGGGCTCCCGCTGTGCCCAGGCAGCATGCACACTCAGTCTTCTTGGCCCCAAGGCCTGCCCGGCTGTCCATACTCTATCCAGCCCAACCGCAATCATCCCGATCTTCCCGTCCCATTGTTGTCTGTGACCCCGCAGAGCACTTCCAGGGGAAGTAAAGAACAAGTTTCGAGTTCAGTTCAGCGCAGCCGAGCCAGGCCCCGGCATCACAAGGAGGGCGGTGGCTGGCGTGGTCCCCGCCCGCAGGCGCTCCCCTGCTCTGGTGCCTAAGCCTCGGCTCCTCGGCCAGATGTAATGCTCTCCGGGTCAGGCATGACTGGGTCCATCTCACAAGGCCCAACTCTGCAGACATGTCACAGAGCCATGGTTGTGGGGGTTAGAAGTAGGTTAACTGTACCCAATTCTAACTTGGTAAGTGGCCTCGTAGGTGAAATTTGTTGGCATCCATGCTGGAAGACGGGGTTGGGTGCTGAGGAGAGAAGATCAGCTTGGAAGGAGATGGAGCGTCATTTCTAAGAGCTTCAATCGACCCCTGCCCTCGAAAGGAAGCCAGGGGTCAATGCTCCGTTCTGCTTATCTTCCCCGGGCCGGCATTTTCTGAGGCAAAAGCCGTGTAAGGAGTTTGGTCAACAAAGTGAGAACAGCAGTCACATTTTGCAGGAGGCTCACATGCTGAACAGGGTCCTTCAAGCCGGCAAACCTCCGCCCCACCACACAGCACAGGAAACGTGGGCTGATTCTGTTTCTGTGACTTGTTAGGTTGTCTGTGTACACTCAGGTCCCCAGAGGGCAGGGACCTGGAATTTTTAGCTGTGTCCTTATCTTTGGTCCCAGCAACATTTACACACCACACATGCCACATTTATTAGATACATCTTTAGATTTAAACGCTTTCGTTTTGAATAGGAAATATGTGCAAATGGTACAAAAGTACAAAGAATCACCACCACCACCTCCCACTGTCCTCTAGGCACACGGGGCTCTCGGGTCACCAGGGAAGGCACTCGAACCAATTTCTTTTGTGATGTGCCAGAGACGGTCCACACACATGCCCGCCACTACGTTGGTAAACATGCTACAGATCATGGCTAGGTGGGTATTGTTATTCATTATACATGGACAAGCACGTCCACTTCGGCTTTTCCTGCGGACACAGGCTCAGCTGCCTTTATGAGACGTGGTGATATGAGGTGTTCTCATCACACAGAGCATGCCTAATGGCATGGACCGTGGCAGGGAAAGCAGTCGCCTCTGCGATGACACCCGGCCAAGCTTGGATCTGGCCCAGAGAGGGTGGCGCCGGAGGGCGCTGTGCCCAGCTCCGGCCGCACGATGGCGCCCGCTTCCTGCGGACCTGGCCCGCGGCAGCGGTGCAGACAAAGGCGGGCGCCCGGCCTCCCCCACCGGGCCGCGGAGGCGGCGGGCGCCCCGGGTGGCCGCGGCCGCCCCTGCGCGCGCGAGAGCCCAGCAGCTGCCGCCCGGGCCTTTGTCCTGCCCGGCGTGCCCTTCTTCTAAAGGGCAAGAAGAGAGGGAGATGGGCGCAGGCGGAGCCAGTAGGGCATCCCTCCCTGCACCCCAGTCCCGGACCCGGTTCCACCAACACCCCAAAGCTCGGCCCCACGCGAGCTTGGGTTACGGCCGAGGAGCTGGGCCTCAGGAGCGGGAACAGCCCCTGCATGCCCGCCCAGGGAGCGCCCCCCCCCCCCCCCGCCTTCTACCCCTTCGCAGAGAATGTTGTGCAAACGGTACAAAGTGGGATAAAGCATGCCGCACCGTGGAGGCTGATCCCCACGCCCCTGGCTCCCCAGTGGGAAGGCTGCAGGGCCTGGGGGTTCACACTGGCATTTAGATTTGGGTGGAGGCTAGTGAGCGCCTGGGCCTGGCTCTCCCAGGCGGGTCCCTGCAGGGCCCAGGAAAACTGCCCTCGCACCCCGAGTCCTGAGGTCCAGCAGACCATCCTGAGAGAGAAGAATGTGCTGTGTCTTCACTGTAGTCCTTCGTCATTAGCTGAGTTCTTGAAAAGTGGCCTAAGAAATGAATTCCTACTTGCATTTCATGTTAACGAGCTTCAGCCACACGTGCGAGTGTAGGGTCCGTGGTTACGCTCCTGGACCGTGCAGATGTCAGGGCTCAAGCTGATTCGGGCAGTTGAATACGCAGTTACGTTGTTAACAGCCAAGTTTTATAAAGAGGCACATGAAGGATGGAGCCCGTGCGTGTGGCACCTGGACAGATGCCTGGAAGGAGCTGGAGGGGAGAAAGACGTGGTGTCCGCTGAGTTTATTTTGACTTGTTTGCATCCCTGGCTGGTGGAAGGTGGGTTATGTCACTGCTGCCTTCCCTGGCCGTGGGATACGTATGAAGCCAGGACAGTCTCGTTGTGAGTTGGGAGGGCGTGTATCTGTGGGATCCAAGACAATCCTGGGTAGGGAAACCAGAGGATGGGAAGTGTTTGTGGGTTTTTGTTTTTTTTTTCCCCCAGGGCCAGAGTGTCTTAGATGGCAAGCTCACTTCTCACTCATGATCAGAGCATCGTTACATGTAAAATACACAGGTTACCTACAGCAGAGATCAGCCGGGTCTGGTACTTCAAGTCTGCTTACTCACCTATCTCTTCCAAGAGGGTAAACCAATCAGCAACTTCCATTTATTTTTTATTGAAGATGAACATGTACACTTTTGTAGGTTCCCTGGTCTAGCTTATTGAACGTTTACAAGAAGCAATTCAATTATGTGACTATTTGCTAACCTCTGAGGTTGGATGGTCCCTGTGTGTGTGTGTGTGTGTGTGTGTGTGTGTGTGTGTGTGTGTTGTGGTGGTGGTGGTGGTGATAAGTGGTGGGAAAGGGGCAAAGATGGACCAAGAAATCTTGAGTTATCTGTCAAGACTGGGTGCCCGTCAGCTTGTTCTGCAGTGTCCAGAAATAGACCTGTGAACACTGGCATCTTGATAGCTCAGGGAGTCCTTGTCCATAGTAGGCACTCAATAAATATTTGGTGAATTTTCAGTGAGGAGGGAATGGGCCATGATTCCATATCCAAACTATCTTTGTGGGCTGTCTATCCCTTTCTGTTTGTTTTGTTTTGTTTTGTTTTTTTCCCCTCTGGAGATGTTCCCAACCACAAATAAAGAACAAGGGGGAAAATAGTTAAGCACACCTAGAGCTGCGTCCAAACAAAAGAGGAAAGAGACTAAACAAACCCAAGGTTTTCTATTTCTCCCTGAGCCAAGTAATCCCTTTGATTACATCTAATACCTGCCAAAACCCAGATGGTGTGCCCACCCATCTCCCGTGTGATAATGCCACATTGTGAAATCTACCCATTAATATTAATTGTCAGCCGGAGAATCTGTCTGAACTACTAAAGCTTGAGATTGCCTTGAGGAAGCAGGCTCTGCCTTAGCAGGGATTTTAAGATAATTCTCATTCTTTCATTCCGTATCTCACATATGTAGAATGTTAACTAATAGCCCAAGAATGCCTTTCTAATTTCGGCACACGTCTGCCTCTCCCAATCCAGGTCTTAAACCACTGTTCATTTGGAGTCTATGCCTGCTGACCAAATATTACCTTAAACTGCTGTGGGCTCGCCAGAGACGTGTAGGCGCCCACTGTTCCCCATAGAGAGAGAATGTTAACTCCTCGGGAGCTGTTTGCATGGAATGTGCCCCAGCTTGTGACGGGCCACGATTTCCCTTTCATTTTCCTGCCTCTCAGTCATTGACGTGGTAATCCTTGAAAGGTCTTACAGAATCTCAGTGTCGTTGTTGTTTTCAATTATTGTGTGGACCTTCCTAAGGAAGGAAGGCAGAGGCAGAAGAAAAGGCCTGGGAAGAGAACTTGAGGTGCAGGATCTGTTGGGGTGCCGCTCCTGGCTGATAACCCCATCTGGTGTTTGACTTGGACTCTGATCATAAACGTGCCCGGGTCGGCTCCTCTGTCTGATCTGTCTTCCCTGTCTCCACGTTGAAGTGGCTCACCGTCACAGTGTCTGCTGCGTTCGCTGAACTGTTTTTTGTTTTTTTTTTAAGCCACAAAATTTTAAAATCCATTTATGCTCGAAATAGGATGAAAATTTAGTAGGTGCGAGATTGAGTTTTTCCTCTGGAGTCTTCCCCCTTTATTCTCAGGGGTTATGGCACAGTCACCTTTTGACAGTGGTTCTCAGAGCCGACACCTTCAACTTTATGAGTAGATACAGAATCCAGCCCACACACCGTCTTTGCTTTTGCCAGGAGCATGCAGGGCTGGTCAAATGAATTAATTTAATAATCTGTGCCTCCCGTTCGAGGAGGAGGCTCTCTCTGGTCGTGAGCTCGATGTCCGGCTGCGGGCAGAGCTGTGGCCGGTACCGGGTTACTGACTGGGGTCCGGGGCATGGGGCATCATGCAGATGAAAACTGGAAGCGTTCTGCTCTTTTGGGTGCATCAATGAAGGTTTGCTTCCAAGTCCTGACAGTTTTTTTATTAGCAAATATTAATTTCAATGGAAAAAAACACCAGAGACCTTCCTGGAGCAGCATGTCTACATAGACACCGGGATCATTTTAAAAACACTTATTGGTTCATAAGGCAATAGACACCGGGATCATTTTAAAAACACTTATTGGTTCATAAGGCAATAGACACCGGGATCATTTTAAAAACACTTATTGGTTCATAAGGCAACCTTCCTCATGAAAAGAAGTAACCGCACAGTGGCAGAAGCCAGTTTACACAGCTAAACATTTTGGTGATTTAATTTTTTGCTATTATTTTACAAAATGTAAAAAAGCACTTGAATCGCATTCCCGGCCAACCTTGCGATTCTGTGTTACAGGCATGCCGCTGTTCGGAAGAGAGGAGCAGTGAGAAGGCAAGTGACCTTTTGTAGAGAGAGGCGAGTCCTCTTACCGACAGGACTGGCTCAGGCGGTGGCGGCCCTGTGTGCCAGGAGGCGGCCTGCTGGGCGTCCTGGGAAGGACGGTGAAGCCTTGGTGCGCCTCGCGCCCGCCACGCGCAATGGTAGGGGGAGGCATGCCTACAGGAAAGTTGCTTTCTGATGTCAAAGATTGGGACACGTTGTTATAAAGGCACGCAGAAGGCAGAAATTAGCGCTTTTAAACTGAAGGTGGATCACAAGGCCTATTTCTGCCTCAAGTGCTGCTGTCCACCCATTTAAAAGGACCAAAATGAACTTTTAGGCACATTTGTTGCACACATGAGCGTAGGTGGTGGTTTCACGTGCTTATATTTGTAAATGACCAGAATTCAGGTTATTATGGTGTTTGAAGGAATTTGCTCTCAGGTTCACACCCTAACACCCCAAGCTTAACTATGAGCAAATTTTTATGACCGGCTTAAAGACTGTCGAAACATATACTTCATTATAACAAGGCAGCATGGTGCAAACATGCCACAGTGAAGTTTATACTGCCCCATTCTTATCAGTTAGAAGAAACACAACAAAAATATTAAGGAGCAAACAAGTCAAAAATCAATGTGAAGAGAGATAAAAGTCTGCTTAACTGAAAAGGGGACGATAGCCCTTACCGGGTAGCTCAGTTGGTTAGAATGTTGTCCCACTATGCCAAGGTTGTGGGTTCGATCCCTGGTCAAGGCACATACAAGAATCAACCAATGACTGCATAAATATGTGGAACAACAAATAGATGTTTCTCTCTAACATCAACGCATAAGAGAGAATATATGTGAGAACACCATAAAAATTGTGAAGTATCACCACACATAAACTAGTATCCTAGTACCATAATGGTCTCCAAGCCTTAAGACGTAGCCCAGCGTGAGTACAGCCTGTTTCCTAATGTGCTGGAGCTGTCCGGTGTTTCGTGTGTTTATGTATTCAAGTTGCAGGACAGCGAGCCATTGAACCCTCTTTGCCACCCAGTTTGCATCTTCACTTTTGGCGGTGCCTTCTCAAAGGCATGTCCAGAAACCTGCCAACATTTCAGATGTTCCTCGTGAGAACTCTGGATGGTGAAGCCACAACAGGAGCGTGAGCAGTTCCAATTAAACATTCATTTTTAGGGAACGCCATACCTTGAGATGAGCTCAATTGGGCAAACAGTGTGGGGATGTATTTGAGGTGCGTTATGTCTGAGTCTGTGGATGGCATTGAAACCCCCCACATCACCCCAGGCCAGTTTACTTGATTTCCCTTGTAGAGGTCACCTACTGAGGGGCTATGCTAACCCTGATCGGCCCACAACAGCCACTGCCCGGAAGCCAGAGCCCAAGAAGCAAAATTCCAACGTGCTGGAGGCCTTCGGTCTTTAGAATATTTGCTTGCAATTCCTACTCTGGTTGGAACAGAACCCAACCAAGGGTTTCTGTGCTGATGTCCTCGGACCTCCAGGGGCTTCCCCCCAAACACCGCCCTGCCCCCCCTCCCACCTCCAGCTCAGAGCTGCTGATATGTTCTTGTAAACACAAGTGAAAAGAAATCTCTTTGGTGTCTAATCTGTAGTATCTGAAACCAAGTTTCCTTTTGCATAAATAAATTGAGGGTTAAACCTTTGAAAATAACCTACTTCCTCCCAAATCAGAAAAACAAACAGACATGAAACAGACTTCTTCTATATTTCATTACCTAGGACCTTGAGTTTTTTAATTGGCTAGCAGAAAGTTATTTAAAAATAATGGGCAGGGCAAAATAAACATGTAATTTGATAGTCTGTTAGCAACTCCTTTTACTTACTGCATACAGAGCATTTTCCAATTTTCCCTTTGATTGTAAATAGAAATCTAGTTTATTAAGCAGAAACATAGATTATTAATAAATAAACCATTTGATGCCTGTAAAACACGCTGAGGGTGAAAAGCCCATACTAAATGGCAAATATTATTTTTATTGCAAACTAACGGGAGGAACTAAGCTAATGAGTGCTTACAGCGCTCAGAAGTAGTCATCACACTCCAATTGCCACATACCGAAAACTATTAAACTTGTTTCTTAGATAGAGATGCGTTTACATTTTAAGTTGATACTTTTTAATTTTTGCCAAGGATGAAAAGCAATGCTTATGGGTCTCTGATTTAAATAAGAATAACTCAAGGGTTTAATCATTTTTTACATTTAAATAGAAGTTGCCTAAAATATATTACACTTTTGAAGGTACAGATAGAAGAAGAAGAAAAAAGAAAAAGAATGACCAAGACTAATTTTCTGAGTTAAAATCATTACCAGGGGATATAGCTTTTTACAAATATCACTTCTTTTGAATAATATACCCATATACCAATCTACTTTAAAATAATATCCTACACAGATAAAATGAAACCTGATGTTTTAAGGTTCAAGCTGAATTGAATGCTTTCTTATGCTATATACTCTTTTGCATTTGGCCTTGATACTGTGGTATATATGATATGTAGGAAGAATGAAATCTTTTACTGATGTTTGAAGTAGGGAACCGTATAAAGATAATATCAAGTCACAATGGATTAGTTAAAAATGGAATTATGGATGTAAGCCTGATTTTCTTAACATTTTTCTAAAGTCAGACCCTGTTTGCTTGTGGTGTTGGTTCGAGTGGACATACTGTAGATGTGTACGTATCGTGTTAAATTGCTAATACATATGTGAATATGTGTTTACATAACTGGGATCCACACCTTTTGCTCGTTCTTATTGGGAGTAGATTTAATTTAAACCCAAACTAATAATTTAACAAAGAAGCAGATAACAACTGTAAATGTCACAATGGAAAGTACTTTGCCTAAAATCTTATATAAATATATATTTTGGCTAAATCCTTGTGAGAAATCCAGATGGGTTACTTGAGATTTTCCTCACTGAAAATGTCAACGCAGTCTTCATTCTCAAGAGAGCGAGGTTCTGATCTGAGATCACAGCGAAGGTGCGCTGAAAGGAAAGCATTTAAAGACAATTTTCTTGTCTCCCCCCCCCCCCCCACCTCCACACGCATACATTCCAGGCATTTTAAAATGACACCATTATGCTCCATGTCCAGGACTGGAAAACAAAGTCTCCTCCTGTTTGACAAGATTCAGCCTGCAGTGATTTTAGCAGCCAAGATACAAGATTTTTAAATTAGGGCCTTCAGAATGGAATATTAGCAGACCCATATTAAAACAATGCTGGCAGCCCTTATGATGATACAGGGTAATTTTCTAATTAGCAGAAGGCTGTTTGAAATGCAGCATGGTGTCCCATTTTTCATACTGTTATTTTCTACTGGGTAGAACTAGAGAAGTAAAACAAAAGCCACGAAGCCTCCTAGTCAAGGCCGATGAATTGGTCTCTCCAGCCCTGTAAAGACAGAATCTAATTTCAAAGGGTTTTTAATTTACAGAACTTAGCTTTGCTGCACTAGGAGGTCTGTGCTGAAAACCAGATCCCCATCCAACAGATCACAATTGCTACTCTTCAGTTATTTGATGGTTAGTGTTTTTAAATTTATAGTTTTATCCTTGTATTATTCATGTATTTTTATCATCCTTGTTTCCTTCATATGTGTGTTTAGGTTCTTTTTTTTTTTTTTTTAGAATCAGTAAGGGTTGTGCATTAGTGGATGCTGAATAAATATGATTGTATAGTTAGAAGGTTTCAAGTATCTATTCTTAGAGATAGAAAAGAGGGGTTTCCTTCATGAGTTTGGGTCTTACCTTTTGGGAAATGGGGTCAGGGGGAGGGGGAGGGGTTGAAGGTAGGAAGTATTGGGACTCCCACAGGGAAAGACACATAGATTCTTTGACATAAAGATTTCAAATATAGAATCAT
Source organism: Cnephaeus nilssonii (assembly GCF_951640355.1). Classification (NCBI taxonomy): domain Eukaryota; kingdom Metazoa; phylum Chordata; class Mammalia; order Chiroptera; family Vespertilionidae; genus Cnephaeus; species Cnephaeus nilssonii. Next base: position 34,551,460 of record NC_137086.1, on the reverse strand, counting down.
TCAAAGAACATAGTTTTTATTTGTGAAGATCCTGAAAGGCAGTCATCCTGGGCAGGTAAATAGAAGCCACCGTCGGTGCCATCTTCAATTATGAAGGAGAAAGCAATGAATATTCCACTCCTGGTAAGGTCCGCGTTGCGTCATTTGTACAGGGACAGCTTCTTCTGCAGAATGGAGAATAGGAAAATAGGTGTGATCGCAGACAACGACTTGCTTCGAGTCATCCTCCAGGCTGCCTCCAGGTTCCATTATTTTCAAAGAGCATGTCAGCCCTCCACACCCCACTCAAAAGCCTCCCATGTTTTTTCCCTGCTTGCAGAATTTGGTCAAGACTGGGAAGCATGGCATTCGATACCCTTCCCAAACTTGCCCCCACCTCTCTTTCCAGACATCTTCCTGCCACTCCACCCTGCGCTGTAGCTCCACCAGGCGAACTGCGGCCTCAAACTCCCCAAGCCCGTTCGTGTGCCTGATCTTGGTTCAGGCCAGTTCTTCCACTCAGAGGGCTCTTCCCACATCTCCCCACCTAGCAAAGCCCTCCTCGCCTTCCCCAGGAGTTGAGAAATCTGCTTTGGGGTGCCTCCTTGATCTCTCCTTTCTTTTTTTTCCTATCACCAGTCTGACTAGTTCTGTAGCCAGATGTGTGTACATCGGGACTGTGCGCTGCTTCACGTGCGGACACAGACCTTTTTAGAAACCTTCAGCCCCCTCCACACCTGGTACAGGTCCCTGGGGGTGGTGGACACTCAAAAGCACCTTGTATTACACTGGCTTTAAGTAAGGGGCCTTCCTACTTCACATTATACACAGTATTCAATATTGTGTGGATCGGAGAGATTGGTTATGAATTAAAAGCAAAACAAAAGCAACAGCTGCCGTGTTCCAAGAATCCCACGTGAAGTAAAAAGGGTGTGAACGCAGCTGATGTTTAGGGTCACCCGGTCACATTTTTCAGGCAGTTTTTCACTCCCTTCTACCCCATTCCAAAACGATGAAAGCAACGTTCACATCCTTCCCAGGGCCCAGGGATTCACACCCTCACTTTACTTGCACGGAGACTGGACTGCGATGGTGGTGGGCACGAGTTTGGCATGATTTGGCCCACTCTTCCCTATCCCTGGCACAGCCTGGTCCATGCAGACACATCCTAGGAGGTTTTGATCATAATGCAAATGTCTCTCTACAAAAGAACAGGGCACTTTCGCAACCCCCAAACAGGCTTTAAAAAAAGAAAAAAAAACAAAAAGGGAAGAAAAATATGCACCCCATTAGCCTGTGATTAAATGGATAGAATGGGGATTCTTTATTCTTAGGAAGATGAAAAATCCATGTGCTCATCTGAACTGCCTGAGCCAGGAGTCTAGTTTACAAAGCAGCACGTTCACCTCTGCACTGGACCTCCTGTGAGAGTCCTTGCACCAGTGATTCTTGGCTTAGCCTCTTGCTTGCCCAAACGCTAACAACTGGGTACATCCTAGATGACTGTTCATGATTTCTGCCGGTGGAAATAGTAAATTCCGTAGGATCCTGCTTGCCAGGCCATCAACAACTGCTTTCCATAGCCACCGATGGCAGATCTACCTATCGAGCTCTCTTCCCCACAAATGATAAGCTGTGTTGTTTATCATGCTTCTTTGTGTCCATGCATCTATCGGATGGGTGGTGCTTATTCCTCCAAGTATGGGTTCATGGAATTTAGAAAAAAAAAATTGTTCCCACCCCAGAGGATACTCTGAGTGTTCTCATAGGTCTCTGACATAGTTGGGTTTACTGCACACTACAGTCTATGTTATCCCATCAACCCAGGGGGCGGACAGTGCAGTACCCAGAGCTAAGCAGATTTGCCCAATAACACAGGAAAAGCACTAGGACCTGACTCTTCTGATAGAACATATGCAAGTAATTAAGAAAAAAAAATAATTGCACGTTTTGAGAAGGTGGGCTCACCAAGCAGTTGCTGAACTATAAAAATGCATTAAGTGTAGTTAGTTTCTTTTTTTAATTATTCAGGAATGTTGTTTATGTTATCATGAAAAAAAAAAAGAGGTGAGAAAATATATTCGGCAATTTTTGATTTTCCCCCATTTGAGCAGATGGCGATTTGTAGTTCAAAATTTGTAACTCAAATTATTTCACATTTTTATTAATCAGTACAATATGTTTTTAAAACAACAAACTGCACTTAGAAATATCAGTGTAAGTTCCCCAACTTGCCTAGTTCCATCAGAGAGCAGTTTAAGAATTAGAGATTTTGTTAACAATCCTGGGAAACAGGGCATTCTGGTTCAGTATTTAAATTGTAATTATTTTTACCCTTGTGTTCAGAGTATCTCATAGGGGGGAGGGAGGAGTTGAAATAGTACAGAAAATTGCAATGGGGAGCTGTAAAAAGCTGGGGGAATCTGTTTCAAGATGTTTGCTTTTTTTTTGGTAGAACAAAAAGTGCATTTTGTTAGAGACAAATATTTTTGTGATAAAAAAACATTTTATGTGAAGTGTAGATTGGACTTTTAATATAAAAAAGAAATGTTAAGCCATTCTATTTTAGGAAGGTTTGGCGTCTCAAATGAAAGCTGTTAGAACTGCATATATTGGAATGTTCTCACAACTGTTGTCATCCTATGTTCTCTGCAAACCTGTTAAATTGCATGAGTGTAGGGATAAGGGAGCTTTTTTATTATTATTAATTGACACTCATTTTTAGCTGGCATGTGCTGGCAGGTCTTTCCAGACAGACCTCAGACGGTGCAAGGCAGAGCTTCAATCTGAAAGTTGGGAGAGAGTATTCCAAAGCCCTGTAACATGGAAGCTAGGAAGTGTAATATTAAAGTGATAAACATCTTATATTCAGTGTAATTCACAGTTTCTTTTATTCTTTCTCCTATCTATAGATCTAAATCAAAACAAATTCCATAAAAGAGGGGGTTATTTTCAAGCACATTTTCCTTCAGAGAGCTCTTGAATATTTTATCATATCTATTTCTATACATATGCTATACATTTCTAGATCCCTGTTGAACAAAATCCAAGGTGATGATAAAACACACACACACACACACACACACACACACACACACACACACACCAGAACCGGTGACATTAGAATTCCTAGGAGATATAAAGTTAGCCCTTGTACATGTAATAAACTTTGTTTTGGCAATTAAGGAATACAGAGATATTAAGTCAAAGAACAATATGTCTGAACTATTAAATTTTTTTCCAGGAGGTTATTAAAAATGTATTTCAAATTATCAAAGTGGCAGGAAAAAAAAACCAATAACTTAAAAACGGTTACATTTTCCTTTGCTCTTGAGAAAGCACACTGGATTTCACACGAGGTGATTCCAAGTAGAATATTTCCAAACACCATATATCCACTGTAGGACACCTTAGGCCCCCCCCCCCCCCCACTTCCCAATAGTGAGACCTTTTGAGCTGTCACTGCAACAAACTGTGAATAGGTGGGCACTTCAGCTGTCATCTGGCAATGGAAATACATGGATTTTTCTGGGTGTCCCTCGAATTTTGCAGAACCCTGGGAATTAGACATTCTCCTCACAAGGTCAAACAAAAAACCAGACCCGGATCACGGGTGCCGGCCAGGATCAAATGGGGCAGGAAAATACCAGCTTAGGATGTGAGGAGGGGATCTCCGGGCGCCTGAACAGAGCCTGCGTCCTCAAAAGGGTTAATCCCCCCAGGCTGTCATATTGCATAAACAGATCCTCCTTTAATAAAATTAATTAGGTTCTGAGCTTTATAGGGTGATGCCCACTGACCCTTTACATGCCTATTGTTCCCGGATCCCAGGGAAAGAAAAAGGAGAGGCTTGCCCCGTCGACAGGAGAGAGAGACCCAAGTTGAAAGATTAGGAATCTCAAGCAGGAGCTGGAAGAGAGGGGGGTGGAGGAAGCTAGGTAAGGTTTGCTTCTGCAAGGAACTAAAAAAAAAAAAAAAAAAGGAAAACCAAACCAAACCAAACCGACAGCGCGGTGATGGGGTTTTGTTAATTTCGCTTTTGCACGCGCCACGAAACCCAGGCAGCGTGGAGCTCCAGAGAAGCACCCGGAGTAATTGCAGATCGCGGGGACGCGCCGCTCTGGTTGCACTAGGACCCGAGGCGCCGGGGGCAGGGTTAGGTGGAGGGCACGGGGGGATCTGCCGGAGAAAAAGCAGGAACCTGCAAGCCCACTTGGATCCCCCCCCCCACACACACACATCCCTCCCCTTTCTTCTCCCCGCGCTCTCCCGGCATTTCGTGGCACAAGTTGCTTCTGATCCTTCTTTTAAGTTTGCTGAGGGAACTCCCGGGGGGTGGCGCGGGAGCTGGGACCGGGAGAGGCGAACCGAGGACCGAGGTCCTTCTCTTTTCTCTTCTTCTCAAGGGGCTTGAGGTACCCGTCCTGGGGAGGAAGAGAGCGCATCCCGGGCGCCCCTGGTCGGAGGAAATCTGAGGCACGGCCGCAAACATTGCGCGATTTTGTTAGGGGGGGGGGAAATGTTAAAGGGAAAGAAAAGAACCGTCGACCGGATGTCTCCAATTACGGGGGGGTGGGGGTGGGGGTGGGGGGAGGGGAAATCTGAGAACAGAAAGAGAGGCGTTTGGCAGGGACGGGGCAAAATTTGGAGAGGGTGGGTGTTGGGAGGTGGGAAGGGACGCAGCCGGGTAAAATGCAAGGAAATGAGGCTGCTGTGAGGAGGAGAGGAGAAAATAGGAAAATGAAGCAGAACTACAAAAATGACAGTGTTGAGTGCTGATTTATTGCAGAAGCCTCTGGTCATTTCCATATATTGAAATGCGCCCAAGCGGCCAGTCAGTCAATTTCTTTGGAGCTGCTGCCGCCGCTGCCCACGGGCTGCCCACGTGACTCCCCTTCAGTCAGCCTCTTCACCATCCAGCCCCTGAAACAGACAGGAGAGGAGGAAGGAGAGAGAGTGAGGCAGAGCAGGCATCTGTGCACTGTAGTGGGTGATGTGGGAAGGAGCCTTGGTGGGGGTCTTTGGGAAAGGAGGAAGGTGGTGGGGGGGGGGGGGGCAGAGGTAGGTTTCATGGTCCATTAAAGTGTTACATCCAGTTACCTCCCTCTGGAGTCTTTCCAATTTTCTCTCTCTTCTTTCTCTCTCTCTCCCTCCCTCCCCCCCACACCACTCTTCTTTTCTTCTTTATTTCTCCCCTCTTAAACCATTCAGAAAGGGGACAGACTATACAGAAATAGAGAAATCTATCTACAAATACATAATGGGGATGGGCGTGGAGATGTAGAATATTTAAGTCAGATTTGATTTTGGTGTATTTGATACTACCCATTGCTTTGGTAGATTTTCCTTAAGGAAAGGTGTGTGTGCGCGCACGCACACACACGCACACACAAATCCGAGATAAAAGTCAGTGAGTTGTTAGAAAATGAATTTGCAGCATTAGAGCTGTTAGCATCATTCAGCAAGCAGCAAGCTTGATAATTTCCAGGTGTTGGGGAAAGCCGTTGTCCGGGAGTTCTTACAGAGCTTATAAATCCCTGTTGGGAGGGAGGGGGAAAAAAAAAATCTTTGGAGGTGAATGAAATATCAAATCACAAGCCTCCTATGTAGATTTATGATTGCATAAGAAGCTTGATCATTTCCATATACTGAAATGTGCTGTCCTTCTGAGCCTGCCCAGCCCTTCCAGGAGAGGAGGCGCTCCGTTCTGCCTTGATCAATGTTGACTATGAAGCAAGAAAGGAGGGGGGTGGGGGTGGAAAGCAGGCTGGCACCAGATGGAGCGGGGTCCCGGGAAAGGTCAAGGTTAGCCCAGGCTGCTATTGAGTCGGTAGCAGCCTCACAGATAGATCTCTGCCTCGAAGGCACCCACTGGGGCTTCTCAAAATCAAATCTAATAGAAAAGGCAGTCACAGAATGAAATCGCTTCATCTGAATGCTAAAATTGTTATTAGGCTACATTAGAGAGATATCAGGCACGTGGTTACCCAAAAAGGGAGCATGCCTAGCAGTTTGTGTCTGAAAGAAAAGCGATGAATATGTTGATAACATCAGTAATAGGCAAGTAGCAGAGATGGGTATCTTTTATTTTATTTTTTTTGTCTCAAGACCAGATTAACATATTAAATGAACATCATTCCCGACTTTTTTTTTTTTTTTAAGCAGGACAACCTTGGATTTCTTCTTTGGTGGGGGGGGGGGGGGGGCGAATGTGTGTGAAAGAAATCATTCAATCTAGACATAGGTGACCCTTATTGATCAAGAAGTTTGACTCACTACTTAAGGAATTTTGTTAGCATCTTTCACCAGGTGTGTGCCTGGGGAAATTTATTCCTCAGGCATTACTTTCGAGGTTGACTCTGCTATGGAAATCAGTGTTTCTGGCTTTGGACCCCTGCAAATGGAAATCTGTCAGAGGTCCTCCTCCTCTCCCTCTTCTTCACCCGCCTCTTTTCCCATTTACTTTTTTTTTTTTTTGGAGATAGAAGTATTTCTGGAGAAAAGGTCTCCCAGGCAAATCCCAGCCTAGGAGAGTGCCTGGGATAGACAGACATAGCCTGTTGGGGTAGCCACACTAGTATTTTTCAGACAGTCCCCCCCCACACCCAGTTATCATAATGAAACCCACCCACATTAGCTGTTTTTAACCTACAGCACAGCCATATCTTCAAGAAGGATTTAGTCTTGTAAAATAAATGCGGGCCACACTAGATTAAACATGATGACTGCACTCCAAGGGTTAATAAATTTAGAATTAACAGATCATCCCAGCTTGATACAGCTACTATAGATGATTTAATATGCAGCCTAAGCAGGTTGACAGTCAGCTCACAGATGCAGATAAGATCAAACAGTCTCTTGATTCAATAGATGGAATGGTTGCACTGAGTGTCTAGAAGGTGAGTGACAGAACATATATGGCAGGGGCTCTGGTAAAGAGGAGCTGCGATTCCCTACTGCTGCTTTGTGCACTGGTTTTCTTTTCCCAACAGTTCACCTTCTGTGGCAATAAAACCCAGGGCAGGGGCTTAACAATGCTCCTCATCCCATAGAGTAATGGCAGCTTGTTTAAGTTTTGAGTAAGGAAAAGATGGATACCTTTAATATCAAGATCTATTTCTAATTAGTTCTGCCTGGTAGCTAATATCCACCCATTCCTCTCCCTCTCTCTCCTCACGGACGCCCAGGTCAGGGCTCTTAAAGACAGGGTACAAGATTCCTGGATGATGCAGATAAAGGCAGGCTCATTGCTGAAATTATAGAGGTAATTTCCTCAGTCCTCTACTTTGCTCTAGCTGTGAAGATCTGAATATGGAAATGAGATACAGAGCTAAGTTGAAATTCAAACTCCAGTACATAGCCACTGTGAGGGGTTTACACTAGGAGAGAGCTTACATTTCTGAAACTGATGTTAGAAAATTGCAACACTTGGGGGCTTGGGCATTGGAAGACTGAGGTGGATTTAATAGAAAAAGTTGAGTATCTATGTCTTTGAGGCTTACTTACCTCGATGGCTCTAGCTAGAGTTTCTAATACCTGAGTTGTTGTGGGTTTTTTTAAGGTGTAATTCCCTTTATCTGTTCCAACTCTAGTATTTAAACAAGACAAAAACAATCTTAATAGAAGTGTATGTGATCTGATGTGATGGACAAGTTTATAACAGTTTTTATGATTTGATCAAGAGCAAGGGCTCCTTCTAAACCCATTAGATTCTGTCATGTGAATATATATTCAGCCAATTTAAAAATGCATATGATGTATCCAATAGACCGGCACAGGTCTGAATTGTATCGCGTGTTATTCTCCCCTACCACCCCTTTCCCCCAGGTCTTAATATGAAAATCTGTAATAGAGTGACTATAGAGCTACGGCAATCAGTTTTCCAATGTTCCTAACTTGGTTGTTTCATTTATTTATTTTATTTCATTTTATTTTTGAATATCAAACTGTCCAGTCCACACGATGAGCTAATGGCCCACAAAATTTTCCTTTAATAAATAAGGCCATTTAAACTTGAGTAATAGCTCTACACGCGGTTAACACTTTAACTTTTCCCTTCCAGTCTTAATGTCCTCGTATAGCATGCTATTCCTCTAATTCAGAATTTATCATCCTTAGATAACCCTAGAAAATTCTTAAAATTTTTCATTCTTTAAAAATGCTGTTTTGCATCTTGGTGTGATGTAGTGGTCTTTTTGTTTTGTTTGTTTTTTTAGAAATAAAATCCATATCTATGTAAACTGCGTAATTAAAGGTTTAGAGATAAAAGCAAATCTTCCGAATTTTAGGCTGAGGAGAGTATTTACAGTGAATCTGTAACTGGCAGGAGGAACTCTGAACCCAGGAATGGCTGTTCCTGGAGCAGGGGTAGTGGGCATTTATTTCCCATATTAACCAGATCTAAATGCTTCCAAATTTTATTCTCCCTTTCTTGGACAACCTGTGATTGCAGCAGGGGGCACCACCAACATACGAATTACTTGGAAGGAGGAAGCTCTGGCTCTCCTGTTTCCCGGACTACTTGGAGGCATAACCACTGAAAACAGTTATCTCTCAGAAATTTGCATATTTATGGTGCCTCCTGCAGGTTCCTGTGATTGCTTTACAGTCGGGAAAGGTAACAGAAAAATATATATTCTCCTTTAAAACATGAAAAAGGATCATCTAGGAGCAGTGACTCTAATGGGAGACTAATCCTTGCAAAGCCTCTAGCATGAAGTGTGTTTCTGGAACATTTTTGTTTTGTTTTTGTTTTAGGTTTTGAAGGGAATATTTTGGAAGTTTCAGGGTCCAAGTCTCTGATTCCTTGAAAATAGACACGAGAAAATACTTAACATTTTGAGAAAAAATTAGCATAGGCTTACTTATTCATTGAATGAATGCCTCTAAAGAACAGAAAATTCCTTACAGACATAGGAAAGCCATGCAATAGATCATTTAAAAGCCTAGTTCCATGGCACATATATTTTTTTAGTCCTAGTCATAAGCAATGAACAAATGTGCAGTGTAGCTTTGGATATAAAAGTTAATTAGGTCTCAGAAGAGAATAGTTTCATTTTTATTGGCTCTGAGTTCCAAGGATACCTTTGATACACCTTTTCTTTCAGCCCTTTTTGACCTTCTTTGTGGAAACTGAACCTGGGCCAGACACTCCAGCTTGTTTGGTTCTGGATGCCAGGTTTCTGCTCCTCTGCTTTGCTCTCTTGAAAAGCATCCCACCAAAGTAAGCATCGTAATTGAAATTACACCCAGAAAAATCTAATCTTATCTCCACCTTAGGACCAAGGTGCAGTTAATGTGACGTTTTATCAGGGATTCAGTCCAGTGAGAGATTTCATATACGCTTCCGTTGGCAATACTCGAACACAGGAATGTGGAGACTGAAGCTTTAACTCTGAGTCGTTCATTTTCCGTGTATCTTCATCAGAACCTCGTCCTTATTTTATCACAAGTTTGCTGTACGTAATTTCCTTCCTTCTTAAAAGGCCAGTGCTCGTAGAACTGTTATCAGCAGCCATCCGCAAACATCCTTACGGATGGTGGAATTCCACAATACACAGCCTTCTCTGTCTCCCATCCTTTCCATGGAAATGCCTATCAAAATCAAGGGGATGAAAGTAATTTTTCATGCAATTTTTACACATTAAAGACACCATGTAGTAAAAATAATATGTGCTATCAATACTATGTGGTGACATAAATGCCCAAACTGCAAAGCAGAAGGATTCTCTGATCACACATTAGTCACTGCAACAGTATGTGTACTTAGAGAGTACCTTTCAGGGTAACATTAGGCGGTATCTCTGTTTGTTATTCTGACTAGGGAAATTCTCGTTAAAATAATTACTGCCATCATCTTATTATTTCAGTGCAAGTTTACCCATAACATTTGGGCATTTGCTGTTATGTTAAAATATATATATATTTCACCATTAATATTTCTTTCCTTGCTGCTGGTCAATCTCTGGTCCATAAAAAGTGAAGAAAAGATACCATCTGACATTACATTAGGGACTTTTTTTGCCCCTTTCTGCTCCTACAGTGAAAAGCTGCTTCCGTTTAGAATATTTAAACATTGCAAGCAATGAATATCAACTTTTTACTATTGTCAGAAATGGATTGATTTTGAACATTTCTACAAACCAGATATCATGTCAATCTTACTGAGGATAAAATAGCTGAAAACACAAGGCTGAGCTCAGTATTTAAAATTTTCTCTTTGTCACATTAATTTCAAGAGATTGAAACCTTTAAATGTGAAGATCAGTGGAATTAAAATAATCCAGCTTGGAATGCTAAAGATGTTCCTAAAGTTAAAGTCATATAATTTTTTAAAGAGTAGTTCCTTTTTGGTTTGAGGCTGCTTTTCAGTCTGATTTATTTATGCTAAGATAAAAGAAAAAAATTCAGAGTTGCAAGTTCCCATTAAGGAGAGTTAACTTCCTGAAAGCACATGTTTTAAAATGAGTATATTTATAACTTTCTAGAATCTTTAAATCAACACATCCAAAAGATCTAAAATCTTTAGCAAAACCCCTTTATGGGCATAATATTCAAATAATTACTTTACATACTCCCCCATGTGTTTACTGTCAAAAACTGAGTTTATTTGAAAAATTCTCCTCCTAATTAAGCTAGGAGTTCAAGATTGATAATTTTGAGAAGAGAGGGTCACGATTCTTTCCCCGTTATAGTTGAAGAGCACATATTGATATTTCCCTTAATCCCTAAACAAGGCCATAAAAATCACTGTTTGAGGATGGGTAGGGGGCAATTGCCAATATAAGGCTCTGTGAGCCTTGCCTCTTTCATATTAGAACCAGCTAGAACAGGCTTTGATATTTAAAGAAGGTAGTATCTGGAGAGTCAGACTCCAGAATTAATCTCTTAGAGTTCCTCTGTGCCTGGATTTTGGCTGTATAAATATTTTATTGCATTTCAAAATCTGAGAATTGAGAACAATAAAAATAACATGTTATCTATGGTATATAGGAATTTGAAGTTTCTGGGAATCTAAATGATCTACTTTGTAAGCCTTTATTCAGGTACCAGACATTTCCTCGGCTCCTACTCTGTGCTGAGGGAGGAAAAAGATGAAAAGGACAGAGGCTCTGCCCTATAAGCACTGACAACCCAGGACTTGAGCCATGCGGTGGCTTTAATGACATAAGTTATATAACATATACACAGAAAAACATGAAATTGTTTCCACCTGATGCAAATGGGTTTGCAGTTTATAATGTTTAGGTTAGATAGCAGTACAAATGACCCACACGTAACTATTTAAAAAAGCGAAATAACATAATTTTCTACTATATGTATATTTAATTTACTAGTGAGCAGGCACAAATACTTGTGTGCTGTTCATCTGCAGCAGCAACTGAAAATACATTTGTGAAATTCATTCATTGATTCGACAAATGTATTAAACACCTACTATGTGTTAGGGAAGCGAAACACTGCCATTAAAAAAATGATACATTCACAAATGCTTGTTAGAAGTAGTCTATAATATTGTCTACAAAACAAATACAATATAGAAAGCTCATTTCTCAAAAGTAACTAGTTAACTTAGGAACATCTTTAGCATTCCAAGCTATATAATAACATCATAAAAATGAAAAAACAAAAACCCAACCCAAATAGATTACCATAGACATCCATGACCAAACCTCATTAATTTACTATTCTAATTTCTGGTCCATCAAGCCCTTTCTCTAGAAAGTAAAACTCCGTTGTCGGAAGTGACCAGAGCTGTGTGCCTTCAAACAGGTCCTTGCTAAAGGCTTACAATCAGCAATGTGAAGCCAGGGTTGTATAGAGCGGGGATAATAGTGTGCATCTATCTGTATGGCTTTGGCATGTGTGACTCGTGAACTTTATGTGACATAAAGGCTTGTGCCTGTGTATGTGTATCTTAGTGCCTTAAAAATAAAAGCCATCCAAGAGCAGGAGCCACGTCTCATGTCTGCTCAGTGCAGGCTCCATAAAGAAAGAAAGAATAACAATCCTTAGGACCAGATTCTTTATTTTATAGGAACCTGGAGGCTTAGATAGCTGACCTGTGCAAGGGACTTTTTTTTTTTTTTTTTTTTTTTTTTAAAGAGAAAGAGAGAGAAAACAGGCAAATTGTATACAACCAGGAATGGGAGGCTAGAGAGATTTATCCCCTACCATGCTGCCAAAGAAAGATGAAATAGAAACAGGCTTTTTCTACCACAAGAGTTCCCTTTGCTAAGTTTGGCAGGAAAAAAAAAATACTGATGATTAACTATCAGGAAAAAAAAAGTGTCTTAATTTCTGGAAGCGGGACCAGAATAGTCCCAGCTATTCAGTGTTCCCTGGGAATGGTTGGCACACATCTGGAGTGGTCTCGGGCCTAGATGTTTATGGGGTTTATGAGAAACTGGCAGAGAAGGAACTTGAGCCTGGTGACTTGTTTTGGTGACTGCTTCTCTTTTGTCAGCTAATTCCAGAGGAGACCAACCAAAGCTATTGTGAAGTGAGAATGATCAAGGCCGTTTGGTAACCCGATGGCCTGATTTGGTGGTTTGCTTCCAGTCAGAGGACAGAGAAAAGAACTGCTTTTCTTTGGAAGTGAAAAGGTTCCCAAGTGCAGACATGGTTGCTGCACAGTTCTTGGTGGGTCTTTCTGTCTGAAGTCAGTGACTGTAGGGCCTGGTCACAAAACCCAGCCAAGGCCACATCTTGGTGTGTATGTGGGAGGGACAAAGAGCTACATACATGTGAAACACCATCTTAGCTTGTCTACCACCTGAGCTTTATGGAAAAACTTTTCTAATGCAAGAAGAGTTGGAGAAGCCAGGGTTTGAGCCTTTTACCTTCATCGTCATCTTATTTCTACTCCCTTCTGATGGACTTGTTAACTAGAGAAACCACCATCTCCATCATCACCATCACCATCCTGTTTTCCTTATGATAGAATTAGTTTCAGCCATATCATTACTAACAAACATTAATTACATATTATGGTGGTGGTAGACCAGGTTAATAGAACACATTTCAAAAAAACCTGGTCCATCAGATAACCCAAGGTAAATTCTTGATCAATCTGTCAACAATCAGAGTCAGGCAGAGAAATACAAAGTGTTTGTGTGTAGTCCTTGGGTGGTTTCATGCTGACTGCACCATGTTAGCTGTAGCTTTCTGAAAAAAAAAAAAACACACACAAAAAAAACAAGTGGTACCAGGAAGGCTAACATCTTATTTCTGAAATAAGATGTTAATACTTCTTTCATTTTTTACCATACTGTAAGTAGACAAGATAGACGATCTGAGGTGTCTTATTGCTCCGTTTCATCAAAATGTAATACAAAATGTATACCTCTGTGTATGTATATGAGGCTGCAACGTTTCTTGACTTATATCTTGATTTTTAGTTGTTTCTCTATGTCTCTTTCTGTATATATATTTTAATATATATTTTTTCATATTTATCTTTCACAGGATAATAAAAAAATAAAAAGTATAATAAAGGCAAAGAATACTTGTCCAAATAAAGGGCTAACTGCCTATAAAATTTCTTTTTAGACAGTGAAGTCATAACTAGCAATTGGCAAAAAGACCATCTGAAACAACTAAAATTCATTTCTGTGATATTTTCTTAGAAAGGGAGGGAGGATAGAAGGAAGGGGGAGAGAATGAGAGAGAGAGACCTCACCTTCCTCAGCTGAGTTACTCTGTTTTTTATAAAACAACTTCACATCTGGACTGATAACTTGAATTCCACCCAGTGCCATTTAAATAGCTTAAGTTATAAACCTCTTAAACTTGGGGTTTATAATAGAAACACTGACAGACCCTTAACTATAGTGCCTCTATAGTAATGAAAGCACAACTATTTCATTATAGCAGTGTCTGGCAGGGCTGCTATAATTAAGAGTCTGTCAGCGTTTCCATTAAAAAACCAAATTTTAAGAGGTTTTTAACTCACATTGTTTTAAATCACATTGGACTGAAACTTACTGTACAAAATGTCAGACCAGATGTTGTGTGTGTGTGTTTTGTGTGTGTGTGTGTGTGTGTGTGTGTTGTTTTTCTTTTATTTACCGCCCCCCCCCCAAAAAAAGAGGGAAATAGGTGAAGCTTGTTTTTAATATTAGGTGTGAAAAACATGTATTAAAAATGATTCATTTGTTAAAAGATACATGGAGGGGGGTTCACAGAGACTGAAGTTTGAGATATCTTTTGTTTGTTCTTATTGCATTTTTTCCTTCGGAAGTGCTCTCATTACCAGTTTTGTACATATCTAAAAAGCAATGTTAAAAAAAAAAAGGATCTTTTGATAGTGGGTTTTGATATTGGTTTATTTGGAAGATATTTGATAAGGTAGTCTGCTTGACTTGATGAAAATATCTTGCACTGTATTCTTAATTGTTCAGCTGCTCTGATATTTGGGATTACATTTTTTAAAATCTCACCATTCTTGGTGGGAATTACTTTTAGGCTGAGATGCACTCTTAACAGGGTTGCCTGATCAAAGCCTTATTAGTTTGTGGGGTGCCGGGGGGGGGGGGGAATCTAATGGAGTTTGGATGGTTACATTGGTCTCATTTATGCAGTGATAGGATTTATTCACTATTCACTCAAAAACCATTTATTGAGCATCTACTATGTGCTGAGTATTGCATGAAGACATCTCTAACACAGTACATTGGACTGGCTTCATTGCCCTGCAGCTGTGAGCTTTTGAAGCCCACGTTAGGGAGTTGACTGTGTCACCTAGCAGGGTTCTAAACCGAACTCCTTGTTGTCTTAAAAGGGGCCTCTTCCTTAAGTGGTGAGACTACTGCCCCCCTCTCCCCACACATTATTGACTCAGCGCACAGCTGCCCAGTCTGGAGGCAAGTATAGGCTTATTTAGAGCAGATTCAGCTTTTTCCTCCCTCCCTCCCTCCCTCCCTCCTCTTATTTTTTGGATAGGCTCATCCAGGTATGTGAGGTGGCCTGCCTGCCCGCCAGCCAAAGGCCCAGGGAGCCTCTGGAGAAATACCAGACTAAGTGTTGCCCCAGGAACCTCCCTGGGGGGAAGTCTGTGCCTTTGTAGAAGTTGTAGACACTGCCCCCCAGGGGCCTCCTTAGCTCCCAGACGCTGGATCACACTGGAAGTAGAGGAGGAAGAAATGTGGCCCTTCTGCTCACCTTGCAATTTAGGGTGCCCACCTCCTTCTTCCCACACAAACCCCCCCTTTCTCTTTTTAATTAATTTTCCTTTGTCCTAACAACACCCTAGCACTCCCACCCGCAAGAACCCCCCAATGCAAACCTATGCTAAGTGTAGGATCCGGACCTAAGTTTTATGTTTGTGAAGATGACTGCTCATTCTCTATTTTCTGAACTGCCTTTAGGGGGGGAAAAAAGTGAAAAGCAAGGTGGGATCGATAGTATTTTTAACCATTCATTCAGTCATTCACTTATTTATCTTTGAGTCTATAAAGGTATTTTCCCCCTCAAGGCAGGCAGTGAATATTTTATTTTAATCTTGTAGTTTCCATCGAGACAGACCTTTTAACCCTTCGTTCTCCGGCTCAGCCGGAGTCTCCCGCGCCAGGCGATCCGTGGCACGAGGGCTGGGACTGTATTCAGTCTCCCTCTTGGAGCTGTTTGTTGACCACATTCACGTTCAGAGCCCCGGAGCTAAAAGCACTTTACACCATAAAATAAAAGCACTGTCTTTTTTTCTAAAAGGTTACGTCTGGAGGCCACGCGGCTCATACTTCATACCGAAAACTACTGAAAGGACTATGAAATCCTCTATGATTTACACTCTCTCACTGCATTAGGGTATAGATCTACTCGGCTCTAAAAATACGGTGGGTTTCTAACCGACGTGAATATATGTGCATTATTTCAGAAAGTCTGTTAGAAAACTTGTCAACACATTATAAAGCATAAACCAGGACTTGGCTATTAAGTAGGGAGATCAGAGGCAGAATATATACTGCAGGAAGTCCTGGGGAGTCTCCTCCGCAGGCAAGATAAAAAGGGGGCGGAGGGGAGGGGAGGGGAGGGGTCGTCTGGCTGGCCTGGAGTTTACAGGCAATGTCGTCACCAAAGGTTTGGGAAAGAGCCCACGGAGGGTATTACCCCCTTAGTGGGATCAGCAAAGGTTCTACAGCTCCAAATGAAGTTAACTGAACGGTCAGAAAATAATTTTAACGCTGTCATAATTTACTACTTTCTAAAAGCCACTTTTGGGAAGGTAAATATACTTATTTGTGTTATCCAAGTGTGCTCGTTTAAAGTGACCTTTCACCTCTCTGCACAACCACCTGCATCATTAATCAATACTTATGTAATATTTTAAAACCTCTTAAAACAACACATCTTTATGTCTTTAAACAAGCATACAGACCCTCCCCCTCCCCCACTTTTGGGCGCTTTAGCGAGCATCCAGCCATCCAGCCACCATAAGGGAGGGGGGCATCACTCGTTGGGGCGAGCCCGAGGTACCCTGACTTGGGGTCCGCGACCAGAAGGGTCCAAATGCCTGCACACAGTTCTGGTTTTCTGGACTGGGTGAAGTCAGGCTGGGGGAGGGGCGGGAGTAGAGGGCCGTTCCTATTTCACTCTGGGCATTTTATGATGGTAAAACTACGTATATGTTAATGGTGGAAATGTCACCGCTTCCCTCTCCATTGGCACCCAGGGAAAGCAGCTGCAAAACTGGGCTTTTAATGCCTGTTTTAAGATGTGGTTTGGGAAGGCACCTCCCTAGAATCTGAAACAAGTGCAATAACATAGCAGACCTACTTGTAACTAAGTGCTTAATTTCCTATGTTTTCTTTTTAAAAAGAAAATCAATAAAATGTTGCCAGTTATTTATTGGAAATAACCACAGATAGCGGCCCTGATAGGGTCCCGGTTGTAGAGAGCGCGCAATTGTGTAATGAATTACAACGCTGAGGACTGTTAAATGTGAACCACACAACCTTTCAGAGGTAATCAAGTCATCACTTTTTACACTACAGCCACCCCCCCCCCGAAAAGCTTTATACACACCATTACATATAAATCATACCTATAGATTTCCACAACACACTTGCCCATTTATATACCTTCTCTCTATGTGGACTTTTATGGATGGATGGGGAAAATATTTAAATTCGAAAAGCTCGGTCCCGAAAGAATCCGACTCCCTATTGTTACCTGAAGGGACTTGTATTATTCAAAGGCCTCCCAGCTGCACTTTCTTCTCCCCTCTCCTCCCCTTCTTCGAACTATTCTCCTAGCCCCCCCCCCCCCGCTCCTCCCCACCTCCCCCACCCTGCAAGGACATTCTTTTGGTTGCTCTAAGTTTAACTCGACAAAAAAAAAAAAAAATAGTAGTGGAAGAGAGATGCTGACTGCTCTGAAGAACTCATGAAAAAGGGGAAATGGTGTAACGTACACGCCACAGAGCTTTACTGAAAGTGAATCTTCCAGCTTCTTAAGCAGGATTTGCGTCCCCCCCTCCCACCCCCCCGCCAAACTGGAGGGAAACAACAAACCACGTTTGCACAAATGCAGTCCAGCCCACATCTCTCTTAATGTTGCGCGTCAAAACTCCTTTTCCTTCCTTAGAGGAACCCGAAGCTTCCCTGAGCTAGGCAAGCCCGTCATTTTCCAGGAGGTTTGAAACTTTACTAAGACAACACAGGCATCAACAGCCGCTGGCCGGCGCGGTTGGGAGGTGGGTGCGCCCGCGCCAGCCCAGGCCCCGGCTTCAAATAATAAAGCCCCCCGCCGGGTGGGCGGATGGACGAAACCGAAGTCCCTTAGACTGTGGAGGGGAAAAGAGAAGCCACGGGGGGCTGTGGAGCTGCTTGGAGGAGACGGAAGGAGACTCCTCGCTCTGCAAGACACACACTCACGCACGTCCACCTGCAGCTCGCAGTCTCGCGGGCCCCGGTGACCCGCCTCCACCCAGCACGCTCCGCGCCTCCCTCGGACTTGAGTCCCTGCCGGGGCCCCCCTGCCCTTCCGGATTTGTAATCGCAGCGCGGTCTCCGCGGCCCGAGCTGCAGGGCGGCGCAGGCCGGCAGGGAGGCTGGGAGGCGGGAGACGCCGGGGGACTTGGTAGGCATGTTTCCGAATAAACTTTCCAATCGCAGGGGGTGCTGTTGCTGTACATTTTACGTAAAAACTGAAAGTATCCCACGCCAGAGTGAAGCCCGCTTTTTGACAGCGGTAGCGTGTGTGTGTGTGTGAGTGTGTGTGTGTGTGTATGTGTGTGTGTGTGTGTGTGTGTACGCGCTCGCGCGCGCGGATGCATTAAAGAGACAGGGGTTTATTTCCAACAGTTCTTCCCTAGTTTCCCGGGAACGTCTGCAGAAAGGCCAGAGGGGGGGATGCGGGCTCCAGGGTGGGCGGCCTGGCGTGGGAGCGCGGCGCCGACCCGGGGCGGTCACCCCACCACCATGGCATCCCCGCTGCTCCAGCGAGCCCGTCGCTCTCTCCATTCCCTATGTTCTCTCCCCGGGTAACAGCACAGGAATAGTTGTGCTCCGTCCGTAAGAAACATTTTCTTTTCCTTCTTCTTGTGCCTGTGCAGTGGCTCCGGATTGGGAGGGGGTGTGTCCATCCTGGGGACCCGGTTCCGGGACTCCCGCGGCGCCAGAGGCACGTTCCCAGGGACTGGAACTCCCAGGACTGCCCGTGCTTTGTCCTCTGGCCCGTGGCCGCTCGGAGAGGTGGACGCCTCGGCGCCTCCGTCGCTCCCCTCCGGGGCCCGAAACGTGCCCCGAGTTGGGCGGCTCATGTTTTTATTTCTCGGCCTCTCTCTCTTTCCGCGCGACCCTTGGGCGCCTCTACTCCGTGCTTCTAGTTGCATCTAGACCCCATCGTTTGTCGGGGCGCTCAGCACCCCGGGCCCCCGGCTCGGCCTGGGGGGCGCCCTCCCGACTCTCCCTCCGGGGCCCGCACCGCCTCCCACGCCCTTGCCCCCTCTCCCCAGGCCGCCCGGAGGCCCCGGCGCTGCCCTTCCCGACCTGCCACCCTCCAAACTTGGGCTGGACTCCGCTCCGCCACGCGCTCCCTTCTGCCTCCCCTCGCCCGCTGCGTAGCTGTAACTTGGAGGCTTAGCTCTCAACTTAGGGGGATTTTTCTTTGCTGGCTATCCTCTCCTTGGGCAAAGTTTCCCGAGCGCAGCCGCGGGCTCGGGGCTTTCACTTCAGCCGCCGGCGTCCGCACCCGGGGAGCCAGCGCGGCGGCGGCGGGGAGGGGAAGTGGGTGTGCGCACGGAGGAGGGTGTCCGGGAGCAACTCTACCTGCCTTCCCTCCGCCCGCGCTTCTCCGGCCCCGGGCAGCAGCCTCCCCGCACACTCCCGCTGAAAAGAAATCTTTCATTTTGGGGTGCACGTGCGGCGTGGGGGGGGGGGGGAAGGAGCACGTCTTGCTCCCCCCACCCCTCTCCCCTCCGCCCCTTTCTTCTCCCCCAGCCACGCCGCGGTTTCGGCGCTCGTTGCGGCCACTGGTGAGCCCGCGGCCCCAGCGCCCCCTCCCCTCCGCCTGCCCCTCCCCCGGGGGCCGCGTCTGGCGTCTGCAGAGCCCCCCGCCCCGCACCTCCCCCGCCCCGCACTGGCCATTGGCTTGTCCTGGTCTCTTTTTCATGTCCAGCCCCTGATGTGTGTCCATTGGTGTGAGCTTCCCCTTCCCTCCTCCCCTTCTCTCCTGCTCGCCCTGCCCATGTTTTGTGTGTCTCTGTCCATCCAGACTCCTGACGTTCAAGTTCGCAGGGACGTCACGTCCGCACTTGAACTTGCAGCTCAGGGGGGCTTTTGCCATTTTTTTCATCTCTCTCTCTCTCTCTCTCTCCCTCTCTCTCTCCCTCTATCTCTCTCCTCTCTCTCTCTCTCTCTTTTTTTTTTGCTTTAAAAAAAAAAAGCCATGACGGCTCTCCCACAATTCATCTTCCCTGCGCCATCTTTGTATTATTTCTAATTTATTTTGGATGTCAAAAGGCACTGATGAAGATATTTTCTCTGGAGTCTCCTTTCTAACCCGGCTCTCCCGATGTGAACCGAGCCGTCGTCCGCCCGCCGCCGCCGCCGCCGCCGCCGCCCGCCCGCCCCGCAGCCCACCATGTCTCGCCGCAAGCAAGGCAAACCCCAGCACTTAAGCAAACGGGAATTCTCGCGTAAGTAACCCAATAATAGTAATAATAATTATTAATAATCACGAGAGCGCGCAGGACGAGAAGTAAGAGCGAGGAGCAGACAGGGGTGTGTGCATGCATTTAAAAAATTTTTTTTTCCCACAAGAAAAACCTCCGAGAGTCGGATAAAAGAGATTAAAGGGAGGAGAAAAACCTCATTCCATCCCGAACCGTAGCCGGCTGTACTTTTGGGACAGCAAGCACCTTTTTATCTTATTTAATTGTACAAAAATTGGACTCCTCCTCTTTCCTGCTTTCCGCTGCTTTATTTCGCTTTTCGAAAAGGAATGCAATGATTTCTCCTTCAATTTTGCAAAATAATGAACAATGCTGTATGTATGGATGCGAACAACTCTCAGGCAAACCTAGGGGGGGTTGCTTCTACTCACTGGAAGGGAAAGGGGGGGTTGCTTCTACTCACCCAAGGAAGGAAAACGGGTGTGTGTGTGTGTGTGTGTGTGTGTGAGTGTGTGTGTGTGTGTGATAGGGAATCCAAGCCTAAAAAACAATTCCCAGGGAGAAAATAGGTGAGACTGGCCTTCGGACACCGGCGCGCTCACGGTAAAGTGTGCAAAGGGAGGAAAGGGGTCATCCACAATAGTGAGAAAGTGGGGTTGTGGGAGGGGGGCCCCCCGGCTCTCCGGAGTCTGCGGAGTGCGGAGAGGGGCCGCGGCGGCTGGGCGAGCCGGGCGACCGGGAAGGACCGGAGTCGTGGTCCGCGCTGCCGCCTTTTGTTCCCGGCCCGAGGTGGGTGTTTGTCCCGCTGCCTTTTGTGCCGGATCCTCGCGCTCGCCCTCTCGCGCCGCCGCCGCCGCGGAAGGGCAGGAGCAGGGGCCGGGGGCGAGCGGCCGTGGGAGGGAGAGCGCCCGGGCCGCCGCCGGCTAGGTGGCGGGTGCCCGCCCCTCCCGGCCTGACCTCGGTGGCGGCGAGAAGACGAGCAAGATAAAACGTATTTAAACATTATATAAAAACAAGGCAAGAGCATGCAAAATTTCTTGCCCCCCAAATCGAGAAGCCAAACGCTCCGCCGGCCGTTTTCTGCAACGCTCTCCTCTTTAACACCGCCTCCCCCCCTCTAACCCCCCGGCAAAAAAAAAAATCTCACGTTCTTTAAATAATGGGGGGAAATGTACAATCACCTCTTCCCCCAAACCCCTTTAGTTGCAAACTTAGAGCGCTAGCGGCGCGGAGAGGGAGCGAGGAACTCCCTCCTCTTACTATTTTTTGGAAGATTTTCAAAAAAAGTGGAAGTGGATTTTGATTGGGAAAAATCTCGTGTCTGAATGTTTACAAGCACCGCGTGTGCGGGAGCCTCCTGCCAACAAACAGACAGAGGACCGAGCGCGGCGCGGCAGCCTGGGAGCCGGCGGCGGCGGCGGCCCGGCCTCGCCGGGGCCTCGCCGAGCCTCGCCGCGCCCCCGCCCTGCCCGGGATCGCCCACCCGGCTCCCGGCGCCCGCCCGCCCGCCGGCACCGCGGCTGGCCGCACCGAGACTCCGCGCTGGCGGGGTCCACAGTCCCCGCTTGCCCCCCAGCACAATACTCAGACCACCTCCTGGCCAACTCGACTTCGAAATCGGCTGGGGAGAGGAAAACTCGGCTTTGCAAAGCGTTTTTATTTTGCAAAGCAACTGAAAAAGCGCGTTCTGCCTCCCCCTTCCCCGCCCCCCGCGTCTCTTGTCCACAGCTCTGGACAGCGGGGAGGTCACCACGTGCTTTCCCTGTCCCTCTCCCACCCGGTCTGGCCACCAGCCCTCCGCCCCCCCCCCCCCCCCCCCACCGTCCCCCTGAGCCCTGACTAGCCAGGTAGGGGTGGGTGGGTGTGGGGAGGTCGACAGGGGGTAGGATAGTCGAGTGTGCGTTCTGGGAGTACTGCATCCCAGGACTTGGCGCACCCCATCCTTGAGTTCTTGCCCTCTATCCCGGGCCTGGCTCGGTCGGGATGGGGGGGTGGGGTGGTGGCGGCCCTTCTGAGCCCCCCTAAGGGGTGGGTGGGTGGCTCTCTCCTGGCTAGAGAGTGCGTCTGGAAAGGCGGGGGTGGGCACTTAGGAAAGTTTGTCCGTGAGGGAAAGAAAGGCGTGAGAGGGCCCACACCCTTTCCCCTCCTCACTCACCACCCTTATTTTAATGTTTGATGCCATTTTAAAGGACCATCTATACCCAATTCTGTATTTTTTTAAAGGGGGGGGTGGGTGGTGCGCACAGAGAATTGAATTTTTCACTGGGCCCTGGAACTTGTCACACACAGTTTGGAAGCTCCCCCGCCCCGGCACGTTGCGGGGCCCTCCCTCTCCCCACCCCCGCGCATCCCTCCCTCGCCGCTCTCCCCCGCCCCCCACTCCCCCGGCTGCGCCGGATGCGGAGCAGACGCGGCGCGCGGCGGTGTGAAGTTACAGTCCGGCCAGGTACCGGCGGGAGACCAGGGCAGTGTTCGCAGGAGTCGGGAAAGCCGGGCCCTTCGGAAGGATGCATTGGGGGCACCAAGGACGGACTGAGACCTGCAGTCCTCGCCGCACCCCCCCACCCCCCATCCCGGGTCCATCTCGGGATACTCCTTGCTGGGTGGGTTCACCCCCCTCTCCACTCGTTCCAGTGCGGGCTTTAGGTTGTGAGACCAGCTTGGAGGGGGTGCGGGGGTCGCTCCTTTTACTGGGTGCGAAGGGGGGGGGGCGCGGGAGTCATTCGGATCTTCAGGACCCCCCCCCCCCCCCATCCTTTGCTTCTTGGGCTTGAATGAGAGCTTTTCGGTCGCTAGGAGGCAGAACAAGATCAAGAAAGCTCAGCGAACTTGAACCTGTACCAGAGCCTCCCCCACCCCCTGCTCTCCGTTTCTCCGCCGGGGAGGGAGCTTTGCTAGGGTGGGGGTGGGGGAAGCGGACGGTTAGGCAGAATTCCATCTCTCCCCCCCCCCCCCATCACCCCTTCTGTCTTTGTTCTTCATTTGGACTTTAAAAATGCTTCAGGCCAGGGCTGCGGAGAAGCACCCCAGCGCGTCCACATCCCCGGGCGCCGAGAGCCGAGCGGGGGTGCAGCTCCCGTCTTCTTTCGGGGCGGGCCGCGTTGGTCGGGAGGACAGGGGAGTGCGCGCGCTCCGGCCTCGCGGCCAGGCCCCCGGGTGGGATCGGGCAAGTTCGTCCTCCGTCTCCGGGTTCACTTCTTCCGCCCTCTCACCCCCGCTCCAAGCAGGGGCCGCTGCGGCCGCCGCGGGCCGGCGGAGCCTCCGGCTCTGCAGCCCGACCCCCGGGCCCCCCGCCTCCTGCCGCTCTCGCTTAGGAGCCCGAAATCACAACAATAGTCATAGTTATCATCATCATGATGCGGGCAAGCGGCGTCATTAATAATGAATAACCGCCGCCGCCGCGGCGCTGCGCACCTCGGTGCCGGAATTGCGGGAGAAATGCATTTGCTGAGATCCCCCCCCCCCCCGCCCCCAAAGTAAAGTGTGTGAGTCTTTGGGCACAAAATGAATTTCTGGAGCCGCGCTGGAGGTGTGTGCGGCGTTGCCGAGACTGCACCAGGTTAACCAGCCGAGATTTTTAAGCCTCACGTGCCTTTTCCCCCACCTGGCCGGCGCGGGGAATCTTGTCTTGAGGAGGGGGGGGGGGGGTTGGTGGTGGAGGCGGCAGTCGGGGCCCCTGGCCGCCCGCCGCCTCCCGGCCCCCGGCCCCCGGCCCCCGGCCCCCGGCCCCATGGCCCCGCAGCCGCTGCTGCACGTGTTCGCAGCGAGCGCGGCCGGAGCCTGCAGCCAGCATGCTGCTCGCTTTGTGCCTCACGAGTCCCTGCACCCAACTTCACTTTCTGCACCGGCCGCCCCCGCGGGCCCCCTGCCCCGGGTCCGTCGACCCTGCCTTCGCTTTTGTTTCTTTGCTCTTCCTCTCGGCATTTCAGTCTCGGTTTGCTTCCTTACCCTGTTGAAGACAATCAAAGCGAAGGACTTGGAAAGCAAACTTGAAGGCAGACCTCTTTTCCCCTCCCCCTCCCCAGCAGCCCTAGTTTCCCTCGCTCATTCCCTACATTTCTTCTAAGGCTTTTTTTTTTTAAAAAAAAATTTAAATTTATTCCTTTGCAACAGCAGAGAGAGGAAAGACCTCTCAGCCAGCCGCTGGGGCATTGAGACGTTTCAGTCTGTCTTGCTGTTTGAACGCCGAAGCATTTTTATTTTCTATTTCTTTCTCTTGTAGAGAATTCGCGCTAATTATTATGATTATTTGCCCACTCCCTTCCACTTCAATCCTGGACTCCCCGCTTTGTAGCCGGAGCTTAGGCCGGAGCTCAGAAAGGATGGTATTGTGGGGGCGAAGGAGGATGGAGTTGAATTGAAGGAGGGGGTAAAATGGCTGAGGTTAGGAATATTTTTAGGGAAAGAGGAATTTGCATTAAAATACAGAGAAATTATCGGATGCCCAGAAAGGAAATGTTGATTGCCACTGAGAAAAGATGTCAATGCAAATCAGTAGGCTACACCAAGAGAATTGTATTTTCATATTTTCTTTGTGCCCCGCTCCGCCTGATTTTTAATAATATAGCAGCAATAATAAGAACACGTTTTGGTGTTTTTCTGAACATCACTGGCCAAATGTTTTGCAGGGAGCCCAATGTTAAACATTATTTCATACATTGGGATATCATTCCTGTTAATTAGCAATAATTTACGTTAAGAGCATAGAAAATGTTGAGGTTACAGGTTTTATATCTGTACATTTGATCATCTTGTTATTTTCAAGAACTTTGCCTCCTATAAAATTAATTAGGTGAAATGTGGAGGTGTAATCAGCAACCTCTGAATTACCACTTCATTTCCTGGTTTTGATTGTAAATCAGTTCAGTCACTACATTCAGAAGACTTTAACCAAGTCTGTTTTGTACCGCATTACCTTTAACTATTTGCTACCTAGGGAGAATATTTCCATTTACTCCTAAATATTTCCGCTTTCAGAAATGTGTCAGGCCTTGGGAACAGAAAAAGAATCTTAACGGTGGAGTTACATTTTTTTTTTTTGCCAAGGGTCTATGCACTACTAACTTTAATAAAATAAAATATTTTTTCCTGACTCTTTCTTTAGTCTGTAAACTTCAGAACTTGTAGTCAATGCTGAAAAACAACAACAATAACAACAACAAAAAACCCCCACATTTGTCCATGTGTACTTAAAACCTGAATTCAAATAGCAGGGATCTGGGACAATGACTTCTCTATTCAGTTCCTCACTTGGTCAAAATGAAAGCAAATGTAGGAGCAAAATGACATAGAGGCATAATGCATAAGCACTTCCGTCTGTCTCTTTTTATCTGAGAAGGATTCATGCGTATTTTGTGTTTATCATTTGGTCAGTATGTTGGGCAAAGAAACATAAGTGCTCACCTCGCTGCCTTTATTAGTAGGAATATAACCTTCATATTCCTGTGATGACCTTATGTTAAATTAGGAGGAGTACCAGAGGCTAGAAATTATGACATGTCCTACTTGAGCACAGGTGCAGCTAGGCAGGGCTCTCTCAATATTATTTCACCCAGCACATCTGGGAGTTACTCCAGATCTTCCCCCTCAATATTCAGTCTGGGTAGGGTGGAAATAAATTTAACCTGAGTTCACTGGATTTTTGCACTTTATCAAAATCTGTTCCAATATTCTACACTCAAATTAAAATCTATTTTTTGATTCTCTGTGGCTTTAAGTTCATTAAATGTGAAATTGGCAGCTTGCTAAAGAAGGTCAGACTGATTAACTGTTTAAGACTTGTACATTTTCTGCTTCAGTTTTATTAACTGGCAGCATCCTGGAAGTGTTTTGTATTTTATGATTTTTTTTTTTTTAATGGAGTAAGCATAAGGTTTCAGAGGCAGAGACTTACCAACTCTCTTTTCCCCTTTGGAAGGTTAAACAGTAATAGAAACTGTTCAAATAGATGCTGGAGTATTTTGGTGCAAAGTGTTTTTTAAAAAAGGAAACAGGGATAAAAGACGTATCTACCTTGTTATACCATCGCTGGTGATTATGTGCGCAGAAATAGCCCCATAATGAAGCGTTTTAGAGCTCATTCAGAAAATTAGTCAACTTTGACAACATTAGGCAAAGTATTTCAAGTCTAAAGAAAGGACTTCTCAGCCTTGTTCTGAAATGTGGCGTTTGCTTGACCATTCTGATTTTTATGTGATGGAGGCCACCAAGTACAAACATGTTTTAGGATATTTTAGGCTTTCTTTCTTCAGAATGAAAAATGACTAATTGGCTTATTTTCTTAAGTACTCAAAAGTATCCCATTTAGCTAATGTGTCTGAGAAGAATTGCCAGTGAATTTGGTATTTCTT
This sequence comes from Cnephaeus nilssonii, assembly GCF_951640355.1. Classification (NCBI taxonomy): domain Eukaryota; kingdom Metazoa; phylum Chordata; class Mammalia; order Chiroptera; family Vespertilionidae; genus Cnephaeus; species Cnephaeus nilssonii. The sequence goes on along the minus strand of NC_137086.1, from coordinate 34,525,018 downwards.
TGATTTTGTGGCATTGCTGAGCGTGAGATCAGAAAGGTTTTTGGCAGTGTGAATGATGCTGCGTGATGATGATTATTTAGATCCGTTTCACAGGTGAATGCAGTCGTTTTCTTATTACGGCGGTGTAAATGTGGCACATTTTCTGTGTGATGTAGTAGTTTTCTAATTTATGAAGCTATGTCTCTGTATAACTTAGGAGTATATACATTCACACACACAAAGGGTGTGTGTTTTTATTCACCTCTCCTTTTATTCTTTGGAACAATAGACAACTTAGTATGTAGGGGAAAAAAGAAACTTGGTTCCAATCTTTGTTTTTACGGTTGTTTTTTTTTTTTTTTTTTTTGGGGGGGGATAGTTATTATTTAAGCTTTCTTTATGTCCTCTGCCTTAACTTTATTTAATAGTCACATTCTTCCCAAACTCACAAGCCAGACACATTTGTAGTGTGTGTGTGTGTATTTCTGGAGCTTTTCAAGTCAGACTTCACATATAGGATGATTTCTTTAAATACATGATGACTTGCCTCATTGATAAATTTGCTTTCTTGCTGACCACCTCCGCAGCTTCGTACAGTTTAGGTGGTCACATTTTCTGGGGCTTATAAGGCAGAGCCTAGAGACACTTGACATAAGGTGGTGGGATGGGGTAGGGCTGATAATGTATTTCTCTCTTGTCTCTCCTTTCTGGCCCTCTAATAGTTTGTGCTTTTGTTTCTCCAACCACAGCCGAACCTCTTGAAGCCATTCTTACAGATGATGAACCAGACCACGGCCCTTTGGGAGCTCCGGAAGGGGACCATGACCTCCTCACGTGTGGGCAGTGCCAGATGAACTTCCCATTGGGGGACATTCTTATTTTTATCGAGCACAAACGGAAACAATGCAATGGCAGCCTCTGCTTAGAAAAAGCTGTGGATAAGCCACCTTCCCCTTCACCAATCGAGATGAAAAAAGCATCCAATCCTGTGGAGGTTGGCATCCAGGTCACGCCAGAGGATGACGATTGTTTATCAACGTCATCTAGAGGAATTTGCCCCAAACAGGAACACATCGCAGGTAAATGAGAAGCAAGGAGAAAAGCTGTTTGCATGTTTTCTTTTCATTTTTTCAGAGGCGCTGTAGCCAAGCACTGAGGAGTGAGTGGTGGCGTGCTTTCTGTATTTCTCCATGTGACTGTCCCTGACAGCCTGTAATGTTAAAACAGTCGTTCCAATTGCTGACAACCCAGGACACCATATAAAAAATAAATATTTTCCACTTCACTGAACTCGGATGGGGGTGGAGTCGGTGCACACACCTGATACCCTCCCTCTGGATCTGCTGATTCTGAATTTCTTTCCTTCTTTCTTCCCTTCTCATTTTTAAGTGTTGAATCTTACTACCCCTAGCTCCGTTTCTAAGTGTCCCTTTCTAGCCTGGGGAACAAGTCAGGGACGTTGTGGCCATGCAGGCATCTGTAGTGGGGCCAGTGACCTGTTTGAGTCGGAACACCTGGTCAGACCTCCCAGGGGTGCGGTTAGTGTTCAGGGCCTCCACGAAGTGGGCTGGGCTGACAGGCATTTTTGGAGGGGGTGGAAAGAGTTAACTGAGCTTCAGGGCTAGCCTTGGATCCATATTGGCTGTCAGCCCGTATGGGGCTGTAATTAAACACAGCCCCGTGGCGGGATGACACCGTGACCTTGACTTTAAGATGCCATTTTCGACTGGCCAGGCCAGAGTAGAGAGGGCAGTTGCTGAAGCGCACAGACATGCTTACTCGAAAAGTTTAAGGGCATGTTGGAAATTTCAAAAGGTTGGTTTGACAGGAACGGCTGCTCCCTGCAGCCTGCCTCCTCAGCTAAATGATAAATGCCTCTCTCTGCTCTCTCTTGTCTCTGATGTGGTTTTGACAGATGTATCTTGATTTTGTTTGTGGTTTACACAACCACATGTCACCCTTACAAATGTCCAGTCCAGACTTCCACTGTTTCTGCTGTAACGCAAAGTAAAAATTCTCTCAGAAAAATAGGTACAATACATTCAACAGCTCTCCTTCCTTTGGTTAATTTTAGCAGAGAGGTAACTAGGTGTGTGGGTTTCTCAGCAGCTCAAGGGAAAAGGAATTAACAGCTAGCAGAGGGACTTAAATCCCTACTCTAAGAGATAAACACAACACTGTATAGTGGTCCTTAAAACCTTTGTGTGAAACAACAGTGATTTAACACATAAGACAAACTGAATGCAGATTAATGGCTTGCCTGTCGGTGGATCACTTTCCTCTGTTTTCCCCTGTCCCCTCCCCCAAAGACAAGAGATTTGTTCAGTTTTAGGAAAGATAGTGCATATAATCAATTGATTCCCTGTAACTGGTCTCTCTGACCTAGTTTGACCACAAAGTTGAACTGTAGTAGGTCAGTGGTCCAGAGGGGATAGATAAATGTCATATTATTTCTTCTCTCCCCCTCTGGAATTTGATCCTTAAAAATCAAACGTGGCATTTCTTTCTTTTTAAATGCGTCCTGCAGCAGTATTCAGATACTTTTCCTTCAGTGAAATGAGAAATCTGCTCCCAGAGAAGCTGCATTTACAAAATATTTTTCTCGAATCCACCACATTGAGCTTATGTGACGGGTAGGTTAAGATTCTATCCCGCCCTCCCCCCATTCCCTCCTACCCCCCCCCCCCCCCCCCGGTAGGATACAGCAATGACCATTTCCATGTGCTGTCTTGTGACTGGAAGGAAAATGAACAGAAGTGTAAGGCATGATTAATGAAGCAAGAGCAAGCGGAAGGGGATTTGTCATCTTCGGAGATTCAAAGCCTTTCTAAATCACCAAATATGGAGTAACACTTGCGTGATGTAACATCGTATTTACATATTGAGCTGCCCGTTTAAAAGACAAAACACAGTGTCTGTCAAGCAAGAATTAAAACCACACTTCTTACTGAGGTCCCAGATAGGTTATTCAGTCTCAGATTAACCAGCTCGAAAATTCTGTGCTTCTGTACTTAGAGGAGGACTCTGAGAGCTGGGGAAGGCCCTGCAGTAAAGGCTTTTTGCTGTTACAGTTGTGAATCTATGCAGGGGAAGAAAAGATATGTTCCTTAACTCTCTGGTTGTCATAAAGGTTTTATTAATATTTTTTTTCAAGAACTAGTACAATAACAGAGCCCAGAGAAGCCAAAAAAAAAAAGGGCAAGTTTAAAATATATTTTATAGGGCCAATATGAAATAATTTCACTGAGATGATGGGTGCACAAGTGCTTCGACCCAGGTGAGGTAAACCTTGCATGCACGAATAATTACTAAGCCTTGATTCCTTTCATTGTGTTTAATCACCTGTTCCCACCCTGGAATTGGCTGAACATAAATAGCATGGTCACATCTCAAAGCGAGATGTCAGTAGCTAGCATCACGACTTCTCATAATTCACAGTAATGAATTAAGAGTTTCCTATGGTGAAATTAACATTCTACTATTGCACATAAATTAAGATGCCCTGGCCCTCAGGTGCCTCTGAAGCGAAGTTCTGGAAGACAGCTGTGTACTCCCAGCCCATTTCTCTCAAGCACGTCTTCACAATTCCAAGTCTGCTTCCCTTTTTATGGCGAGGAAGGAAACAATAAGAGTAATCATTCAGTAGATATTTGAATCGTGTCACAGAAATAAAGGAGAAGCAATGCTCTGTATTAGGAAAGAGATGTATTGATGAATCTCTGGAAGAATATGTTTGGCAACCACATAAAAGGTAGTCATTTAAGTGCGCTGTGTAGGAAAGGCTTTATTAAAGTGATGTAAGTTGGATTTGAGCTCCACCGTGTGCTCTGGGCCATTTTATAGGCAGGAAGCGCAGGAATAAAACAGCGACAGATCTTCCTGAGATAAATAAAGCTTAAAATTCAGGGCTTTCAAATAGGAGAATAAGATAGAGTTCTTTAAATCTTCAGTGAAATGCTATTCATTTTGACTGTACATAGGCCTCTCAAAGCTGAGTATGTTTTTAGAAAGGATAATTTTTACCTGGTGCATAGATGGGTATGTGCCCAGCACGTCACCCATGTACACGTGTTACCTACACACATTTGCATTGATCAGGTTGCTTTTTTTTCACTTTATTCAAAGAGTCAAAATATTGTGTGACTGTGATCCACTGAGTCCATTGAAATAGTGTTAATGTAACTGGAAATGAGCAGGTTATACTGTGTAGGGCCCAGTTCATCAGTTTGTGTGTCAAATATCCACCATCAGATATCAGCAGCCTTTGACTGGCAGCCAGGGCTCTTAATAGGGGTTTGGTTTTGTTTTCTAGTCTCATATTTTATGATGGGGAAATATTCATTGGAGATTAGTGAATGTAAAACTGCTGTTTACATATAGAAAAGGCCAAAAAATATATCCTACGTATCAGATTTGAGGTTTTGGCTTATTGCACATAGAAATTTTTAAATTAGGATTGGGCTATCATAAACATTTTTTTTTTTGAGAGAATGGGAGACAATATGACAAATTCTACAAAATTTAGTAAAGTCTACTACTATTGATATGTAACATTTTTTTCCTCCTTACAATCATGAAGAGAGACACTTACATCAGGGTATGTAAAAATTATTTGCCTACACTTCATATCTAGATAGTACTATGTAAGACAGATACCCTAATGAAAGGAGAACTACTCATTCAGAACTGAAATACATTAGCACGTTACTTAAAGGTAAATCAAGTATAACATACTTATGCTTTTCAGAATTTAGAAAATCAACTTGCCTTTTCTCTTTGTGCCCAGTGCCAGCTCAGACTGAACTGGAGGATGTACGTGTATACTTTACAGTGTAATTGTAAATGAGACTATAAATGATAGTATCCTATTACGACTCCTTATTTTTCATTTTTCTTTATTTGTGTGATTCTGAATAAAAACTACTGACTGCTGAAGTGAATTTTTAGTATGGCAGCTAAACAACAACAGCAACCCCCAATATACTGATTAACATTTTATTTACCTTCAGAATCTACAGACTAGAGAATATTGTTTCCTACTAAATACCTAGGATTTTCCCTGGGAGCCTATGTTTGTGAGGCCACTACCCAAAGACTCATGTTCATGAGACTGGGAGCCCTACATACAAGCTGTATTTGTAAATAAGACAGAGAAAGGTTGTGAACTGGCAGCTTGGATGTTTTGTCAAAGTGCAATGTCAGAGAAACTCTTTCTAAGACAAATTGTAAATAGAACTGTCACAGTGATTGCATGATTGAGCCGCAGAAGTGTCTTACAATTGTTGGCATTGTCAGAGGACTTTTGAAAGCTTAATTAAACACAGTGGCCCACATGGCTGCTAAATTTACTTCGGAAAGCCAAAAAGAAAGAAAGAAAAAAAATCTAAAAGGTGGAAGATCCCAAAGATCCCAAGTTCTGCAGACAGTTTCCTTTCGGTGACACAGAAAAGATGCATTGTGCATTTTCCTAGTTGTCTTTTATAAATAATAGTTTTGAGAATAGGGCCACGTGATATGAAGATCCTCCTGTGTGTGATGTGGCGATTGTGTTAGTTTTTCTGTCTCCTGCTGTTACAGACAGTTAATGTAAAAATGGCCTTTTATTGGAAACACAAATATGTATTCACTTCTAGAACAGGAGCAGAGGGAGAAAGTTTCCCTCCCATTCTCTGTGTTTATTCTCTGAAAGCTTAAGAAAACAGTGCTGTAATTTCTTAAATCACCCCATTCCTTGTTGTGTTTCAAGTTGTGAGTTTTACTTTAAAGGATCTGAAATCTGTTTTGCACACCTTTTCTCCGGGTGAATGTGGCATTTAATTGTGGAGCTGACCATGGGCTGGAAAAATGCAACTGGGCGTAGAAACGTGCAGGCACTGTCAGGACAGCAAACCCTGAGCTCAGGGCAGAGGCGAGTTGGATGCATATTAATGGCACATTGTAGAGTCCTGGAAAATCATTAATTTCACACTGCAGCGTCAGTGTCGTTTGACTGATGTGGGAGGACTAAATTGGAGTCTATAACAAACATGCAAATCCTAGGGAAGCATTTTTCAGAATTTCGTGATTTCTTAGTGAAAATGTTTAATAAAGGAGAATAGATGAATGGTGGCTTCCTACATTAGTCTGGGAGAAAGGAAGAAAGTTTGTCTTTCCTTTGGGGGAAAAAATCTGAAATTTAACCGAAGTAGCACAGCTAGGGAGATGCAACGAGATTGTGTCATTCGATGTTAATTTAATCTACTTGGGCTGGTCTGTTCATTCCCTTTATTGCACAAAGAAATCATTTGACAAAATTTACCCCAAGCCCAAGTCTGTTTTTACAGACAGGAGTACCAGCTTTGTGCAATAAAAAGCACTTAGCATCAAGCTGGACCCAGCCTGGCACCTTGCCACTTTTTTTAGCAAGAGATTTAATCACCAAGGATCTTTAGTACCTTTCTGCTTGTTCAGATTTCATTTGGGTCATGGTTATGTCAGCAGTGTTGTTATTACAAGGATTAAAAAAAATTTTTTTTTTTAAACTTAGTGCCCATTTTGAACATTATCTTAAATCAAGCAGGTTTTTATTTTATGTGTCAATTTAGAGGACGTTAATAAAGTTCATAAAATACGTTCAGACTATAATAATTTAATGGGTAATGACCAGTGTTTTTTATTTGTAATCCAAATAGAAAATTGGCCATTGTATCCCTCCCTCCTCTGTTCTTTGCTCATACCCAGGTAAATCAGCCGGCTTCAGCTGCTTCCTCTTTACTTCCAGGGGATAGAGCCCTGGCCAATATCAGTAAATTTACCTTTGTAATTTGCCATGTAGTTTTTACAACAATGACCTAATTAATTTGAGCATGAACCATATTATTGCTACTAGAGTCATTTTCTGTCACAAACTTAATTTCCAGGAAATGTAACCTGACGAATAAGAATGCTTTAGCTCTCCACATGTGCTCCTGGAGACCAGAGGCAGATTTAAAATAATAATAATAAAATGCCAGCATTATTAAAGTCAGTATGCTTGATGCCAAACTCAATTTGAAGCCAGTAAACATCAGACTGTATTTCTAATCAGTTTTAGACTGTAACGTAGTCCATATTGGGTTCACTGGAATTTGTCGTCCTGCTTTTTTACTGGCCAGCTGCACTCCCCATGCATTTTTAAAACATTTCAGCAAAGGCTTTTGCTGTTCTTAGCAGGGTTTGTAACTGGGGGTCTATTTCTGAGCTCATTCGTCATTCTGCGATGGCATTGAGTTCGGTTGGCAAGGGAAGGATTTGAGGCATGGGGGGGTGGGTGAGGTCACTTCTGACCCTAGCAGGGAATAGGTGAGCTTCATTTGCCTTTACAATAGGCACACGGTGACTGCACCTTGGAGGAGCTCTCAGGTGCCGCTCAGATGGGCGCATGTAAATGCCCTGTCAGATGCGGAGCCGGAATATTAATGCTTCTCCCACCACCGCACCATAATAAAGCTGTACACAGCCAGCTTAATATGCAGCTAGCCTGGGGAATTGTGTAAACTTAGATAGCCCAGTGTGAAAGACAGCGATGTAAAAATGCTCGATATGCCACAGTTCCCATTCTTGTTCTTTGATCTATAGCAAAATGAAAACATCATCCTTTCCTCCTCCTGGAGTTGTCTCCCCAACTCTGCCACCTCCCCATCCACCACCAGAATTTTTTTTGCATGTGCTGGTATGGAGAAATGTGACATAATTTGTTTCATATGGTTAATTACAGGCGTTTGAATATTTAAAAATTTAAATAGCCACAGTTCCAGCTTCTCTTGCTACAAGTATGTGATTTGAACAAAGGGTGTACAGTGTAAATATTTGTGGTGATTTGCAACACCCTTCTTACTCCATTAAACACACAAATGCACACGCACATACAGACATTCAGTTTAAATTTAGTGCTGTCTTGAAGGACTTCTGTACCTTCATTTGTATTATTATTATTATTATTATTTTACCAACTCTCAGTCGGAACTCCATTAAAATATTTCACCATTATTTTTTTGAGTCCACTGTTGCTTGAGGTTTTAAAGAGGATTTTCATAATGTGTTCATTTAACAGAATCAACAGCTGTCAGAACCAGTTGTGGTAAATCCACAAAACATACAAAGAAAAATACACACGTTTCCTGAAACAAAACACTTGGAAAAATAAGCTGCCAAGAACTGGCGAATGAGAAGTTTGCAGACAGGGAACCGGAGTGTTTCATCTCTGGGTTCACCCTAGAGACTGATCGGAGCGGATCTGATGCAATGCCGCTGGACGCTTTACCTGAACAGGTTGCTGCTCTGAGCCAGGGCGCTGGGTACAAGGACTAGGCTCGCTCCCTCCGCTGCTCTCCTTTTCCCTTTTTGATCTCTTTAGGAAGATAAAATACCAAGTTCTTCGAGTGTTCCACAGCAAATCATATCCACTCAAGGTGAGATGATCAGGCTTACACTTCCTGTAAAAGAGGTGAGAAAGCACCTTGCACACCCTTTTCTAGGTAGGGTTGGCAGCCTGTCACCAGATTGAATTGGGCAGCCAGGGAATTCCCACTGGGAACCTGGAGCAGGCATGTTGATGAAGGGGATACCTGGGGACCTTCGGTCACTCACAATGCGTTTCTGTTTGTATCTTCACTCTTGTTAGCATTGGCAATGAACAATTACACCTACAATTTGATCTTAGTTTTAGATAGAGGTGAGTCCACTGATTAAAAACTCCCATTAAAATGAAGAATGGAATTATTGTGAAACCTGCAAAGGTGCTTTTGAAAAGAACACAGGTGCTGTTGTACACCCCCCCTCCCCTTCTATTTTCTGTTTAAACTTTCTGAAAAACACAAGGAAGCCTTCTGCTAATGCATCAGGGCATTTAAATTTATATTCATCAGTTGTTCATTTTCTTGATATGTAATGATGCATAAAAGAGCTGGAAAAAAATCACATCTGTTAATTTTTAGGGAAATAAGGTGTAGTTTGGATTCTTACCTTAGCTGGAGCACAATGCCCTACATGTCACGCCTGATCTTTTTTACATTTTAAATATGGAGTTTCTCTTTAGGCCAAAAAAAAAAAAAAAATCTGAAGCATTTCCCTTCACCCACTCAGGGGATACCATGATTTCATGATTTATTTACATTTAAGGGGCAGTTCACCATGAGGCATTTACTGCTCATTTTGCCCCCCCACCCCCACCCCAAGTCTTTGAGTTCACAGTTAAAGCAATACATTAACCAATGTTAAATTTAAAGCTCGTGATTTTCTCCTACTCCAGCTCTCCTAAGATTAAAAATTTTTTTTTCTTTTACATTTAAAAGTGAACATTGGCTACTGAGGAATGATTTAAAGGCTGAGAAAAAATTTTAATAATAAATCGTAACCTTCTCATGTTATGTTTTTGTTATGTTAAGGGGAAAAATCAATAAGGGAAAATTTAATTCTGATAAAGATACTCTTGGATCTTTGAAAACAACTGCTGTCCTTTTAACTAAAACATTTGAGCAGCTTCAAAGACTATGTATTTCTTCTGATCTTGGAGCTGTGTGACTGGTAGCAAGGAAGAAAAAAAAATCTTATTCTACATACAAGTGGATTGCTTAACAAGTCTGCACAGACACGTACTTGTTTGTACAATAGAGATAAAAATTCCTGTATAAAAATAATTCAGCTGCTGACAGCAGGCATTGTTGTTGGACCTGTCTTTTGTGCTTGTCCTAGCTTTGTCGCCCCCCCCCCAACCCCCCCCCCCCTCCGATCTGCTTGGGGCAGCTTGCTGCCTGCAGACTCCTGGCCAGAAGTTAATTGCTATATATTAAAAATATAGGTATTGTATCTAAAGAGGACTATCTCAAGCCTTCCTATATGCATCACACTCTCCCCTCTGATGTGACTGCGGCATTGCCAGCAAGGGGGTGGCAGGCAAACACTCTAATAGGGAAAATGGCTTGAAGGCAGTTAAGGGAAATTTTGCCTTCAAGTCCCATTTGCTCTGCAGTGTAGCATCGGTTTCTAAACTTTTGTTTTTAATCTAATTCTGATTTACTCTGTCACATCCCATATCAACCCTCATTGAACTCTACTCATGTAGAGTAACATTAGTGTCAAACGGAATTGGTCAGGACTGTGGACCTGTGGCTCATACAGATGGTTGTGGATGTAGGTTCCATGCAGCTCCGCATCCTATTCTTCCTAATAAATGTTAAAATGTGGCACATTGCTGAGCAAGGGCCCATGGAAAAGAGAGTCAAGGAACCAGGGATAGTACCTGAGGTTTTTTTTCTCCCTTTTCCCTCCAACTCTTTCCCACTTCCTGGATAGATCTACAGTTCAGGTAAGATCAGCTCAAGGAAAACATCTGAGCCTGGAGGCAGGGGGGTGGCAGGGGGTTGCAGGGGGTGAGGGGTGGCAGAGAGAAGTTACTGGAATATATTTTCAATAGGGGTTCAAACATGGTCACCCTTTGGGCCCAGCAGTGGAGCAGTGAGCACGGGCACGTGGTTCTTTCAAAGCTGTTCTCCCCAGTCTGACCTGTACCCTCACAGAGAGAGGACTTTTACATATACTTTAGTGCTTTCATGGCCTTGGGTGTTTGGGATGGGGGAAGAGGAGACCTTCCCCCCGGCGGGAATTCTATCACTAGAATTTCTGAAATGTCCCGAGGTTAGTAAGGTGTGACGTAGCATTCAAGGGGTGAGTTAGAGACTTCTCCAGACCGGTAATTGGGAAGCATGAGCATTCAGATTCCCATGACACTCTAATAACTGGGGTGGGTGGGGACGGTGGCGGTGGGTGGACACACAACTTTCTGAATGTCAGCTGATGTCTGCATGACTCGTTCCTCTTGGATGAAAAGCTGCCAGGGCAGGATGGGGGAACCCCCAGGAAGATAAATATCCCACGACAGGATTTTCACTCTTGGGAAGCAAACCAGACCTCGCTCCTCTGCCTCCTATGCTCTCTCCTTTCTTGCTCTTTTCCCTTCGGAAGCAGGGACTTCCAAAGCGAATGCCCCTCCAAGCCGATGAAAAAGCTGCTTTTATACCATGGTGGATGTTTACACAGGAGACTCAACTTGAGGGGGAAAAGGCTTTTGGGGAGGGCAGTGGGACTCGTGTTAATCTGTTTTGTTGGAGGACTGTGCAGTCTTGCCTATGAGCAACTCTGGGCTGTTTTTGATAAATTACCATGTTTAGAGATAGGTTTGGCTCTTAAGGGCTTAGTTTTATGAACAAAGTCCGTAACGATGTTTGCTGCCTCTGTTTGTCTCTTAGCCCCTTCCGGCTTCACTGGGAGCTCAATGTTTAGTTTAAGCTCAGTCTGGAAGATATAACAATTTTGCATTAAAAAAATGAGGAAATCATAGGAAGAAAAACCCTTTGCTTTTTGGATGAATCTTACTGATAATTTGCTAAAGCTCATTTGAATTTTAAGCACTTCTTTAATCTTCAAAGGCTAAATTGCTTTATGAATATGCATGGTGTGGGCAGACTTCAGTTCATTACCTAGTTGTAAATTCTAATGACCATTAGGTCCTCCCAGTAATTGCGAATTGTTTTGCATTTTTGATTGGCCTATTAACATGTACATTCGGTGCACATCAGGCTGGCCTGTCAGCCTGCTGAAGGAGAAAAAAAAGGTGAAAATTGTTTATAGCACCAAGATTCTTAGATTTTCAATCTTGCAAAATTGATGATGTAAAAAAATTAAAGCAGTGTTTTTTCTTCTCAAGATTGAAAGTTCACCAAGAGATTTGACATATTTAATTTACATGATGACTTTGCACTCCTTCATTAATGCAATTTGCATATGAAGCTGTTGTTAATCACTTTTGATCATGTTTTGTGTATTAGCTGCCTCAGTGGCTCTCCTCCTCGGATGCCCCAGTAGAAAGGAGCAAAAGGATGCATCTTCTTGCCAAGTTTCCTTTAGTGAATTGAGGAATTAGAAGTCTAACCTTAAGTAATTACATATGTTTTATCCGTTTTCTTTTAACGTTAAGTACAGTTTTGTGGAAGTGTTGGCTGGAAATCCTTCTCATTTGGGGAGAAGACTGTAAAATTTAAGTGTGTGATTGAGGCACATCCAGATTCGTACAGAAATCTGTATTGCCCGTCCCTGTTCCCCCACGAAAGTTGTGGGCAGTTTTATTGTTAGCAGTTTGATGGCAGGGAGACTCGAATATTCCAGTGAATGAAGACATCGGGCTCCTCCTTTGGAAGGGAAACGGCTACAAAAACTACAGACCTTTCTAACAATGCTTTGGATTTCGTCTTGAACTGTGTGGCTGGCACCTGCATGTCTTGGGCCTGGCCTTGTTTGGCTGCTGCTCTCGAGCAGCTCTGTCTGTGTCCTCCCCTCGTCACCAAAGTAAATCGTGGTCTCTGGCTCCCGGGTGCCTCCCTCAAGGTACACAAGTGCCCTGGTTGTGAAAACAAGGTGCTAACTAACGGTTTCCGATTTTTGAGAGCCTGTGATTTTTTTGGCGTTTGCCTTTGCCGTTGAACCGCCTGTGCCGTGTTATTGATGTTCATCCTTGGTGTCTGAGTTGATCACTGGTTAACGAGCAGAATCAGAACACTGAAACGGCTATTCCGATTAAAAGGAATGTGTAATGAAAGAAAATAAATGGTGATGGAAAATGAACAGTGTGTAAGAAACATAACTACAATTTTAACCTCTGAGGGACCCGAGCCCTGCCCTACCGTGACTTCCATCCATACCATGCTAAAAGCATGCTTCAGTTCAAAGTTGTTAATATTCAGCTGGGAAACAGTATCCAGAACACAAATAAATTATTAAGTGCATGAACTTTTTAGGCAGTAAGATGAACTGATGGGGTCCATCTGTGAGATCCAGGGGCTTTTTATTTGTGTGTGTCGAGCGATTCTGCCCTCTCCGACTTCACAGCCTTTGGTCTCCGGCCAACTGCATGCATAATTGATTCCACACGCACTATCATTTTCTTGATGTAATTGCTTTACTAAGATATGATGAAATCTAATGGCTAATTTGCTATTTGAAAATGGCAAAAAAAAAAAAAAAAGGTTCATACTTTTTATTGGCGGGAGGGTAGTGGAGAAGGAGGGTATTCAGATGACCTGGTATGAAACAAAACAAAACAAAACGAAAAAGGCAAAACTAACTCATGCACACTGCTATAATCGCGTTGGTTGCGGGTAGGAAGGTCTTTGTGACATATGGAAGCCAGTGTGTAAATCTCTCTTTCTATCTCATATCACCACCGCCCTCCCCCCCACATTCCCTCTCTCCCTGCCTCTCCCCCAAACTTTACAAGAAAGGGATCCTAACAAGGTAAAAAGTAAACAGTTTAGTCATCACAGGCCTTATTATTCAGTCTATCCAGGAGTTTTGCCTTGTAGGTTTATTTAACTTCCAGGAATGTAAACACTGACACAGCCCTAGAAGCAGCAAGAAAGATTACAGTATTAGAGTTAAAAACGTGAGCAGCGAGTAGCTGTGCTTTATACCCAGATATAATAACACTTTACATTGAAACATAATGGTAAGTCACAACCGACTGGAAACTTCTGCTTATATGGAGTACAGATTTCATTCTAATAGATTGGCATAATCTAGTGTACCCAGAGTAGATTGTTATATAATGGGGAAACTGTATAAATGTCAAGTACACAAGTAATTCTACAGGAAGTAAATGAAAAGTATTAGAATTTCTTAAATCACCATTAAATTTTGTTGGTGGGACAATCTCATTTGCTCCCTCAGAATCATGTGTGGCTTTGCATACCAGTAAGTCTTTTAAAAATGTATTTCGAGGGGATTTACGGACGTTGAAACATTGTTTTAATCCAAACCAGTTCATGCTTTAAATGTACCTTTAAAGAATTGCACTGTTTTTTCAAAGTATTTAAAGGGAGTGGAGGGGTAGAAGGCATATAAAGTGAATCCATCTCACTGTGGCAAACTGTTTTTCAAGTAAAGTCATAATAATGAACAACACATGATCTGAAATTTGATCAGCAAACATATACTTATGCCAAGGAATTTTCTTTCTTTTTCTTTCTTTCTTTTTTTTTTTTGCCATTCACATACCAAGGTTCTGTAAATCAGTAAACCAGGGAGAGTCACTGTTGTAAGGGGGAGACTAAATCGTAATGCACAGAATGGCACTGCTAAGCTGTCTTTTGGAAGAAACATTAACATCACCACCACTACCAACAACAAAAAACCTTTTTATCAAAACTGGAAATGACAGAATAGCTTTAAAAGGTGAGGGTGGGGGGGGGGAAGGAAAGGGGGGAATCCACCACCACCACTACCACCCCACCTCTGATGCTCAAAACTTCAAACTATTAATAGACCACCAGTGAGATAGACTGTCTTTGTGCCTTGAAATGCAAAGTGAGGGAAATAATTAGCAGAGGAACAAAATTCTCAAAATTTGAAGAACTTCTGTGATTACTGGGGGTACAGTGAAAAGAAAATGCAAATTTCTTCCTAATCTTAATTAGATTCAATTGTGCTGTGGGTGTGTTGGATGTGGGGGGGAGTGGAGGAGGCAGGGAGTGCTGGGGGTGATGTGAGGGGCTGTGTGATGTGGGAGATAGGTTCGTGGGGGCCTGGCGGTGTGGCAAGAAGGTGGCTCCCAGCGCTGGTACAGTAAGCTAAGCGGTGCTGGTGGGCCCGAACCCTGAGCCTTGATTTGGCTGGGCTCATTTCCCTCTGGATCGAGGGGATTTAATTGTTCTTTCAGGGGAGGGATGAGCCCAGCCTGTGGGTAGCTTTTCCCTGCCACATGGCAAAACGGTGAGCCGTGGTGGGCTCTTCCTGTGCACTGTGGCCCCCAGTCAGCTTCTCGAGGTGGTGTCTGCACTGAGCCCCCAACACCTAGGGCACCACCACCCCTGACCCCCCACAAACACGCTCTTCAGAGTTCGATGACGGTGGTTGGCCAGAGTCCTGCCAAAGTATGTATATAGCAAGTTTCACTGGCTGGATTTCCCCTTGTGTGAAATAATAAAAGCCCTGGCCAAAGGCTTATGAGTCTATTTTTGTTTCATTAATATTATTTATTGTGTATTTTATTAATATTTTTAGGAGGGACTGTGCTCTCATTTGACCATTTGTAGTAATAATTAATACATTCCGTGCTGGTTGTAAAAAGTGTACCCGCATTTAATTGCAAGTCAGGATAAATTAATGGATATGATTTAAAACAAAACTCACTTAAAATATTCTTGCAGGGAGCGAAAGAGGGGCCAGTCCCTGCATTGAATTTCTTTTCTGGTGGAGTGTCTGTGGTGTGAGGGTTGGAAGGATGGTGGCAGGCGGGGGGGTGGGGGTGGGGGGGTTCATGTCTGTGTCTGAGGGATGTGGGGGCCCAGAGGAGGAGGAGGGAAACCTGGGCAGGAGGAGGGGCAGCCAGGAGCGCCTCTCTTTTCTTTAATTTCTGAGGTTGCGGGGGGGGGGGGGGGGGGGAGCGGGAGGGGCGGCTTAAGCAGAGTGGTCAAGTCCATCTGCTCCGGAGAAGGTGGTAAAGAAAAGAGGTTAGTGGCAAGAGGGAAGGAGCACAAAGGGAAAATTGTACATTGGGAGCGTTGCTCTCCCGGCCGGCCGTGGTGTAGCCAGACTGGTTTAGCAGACAGAATGATAGATTGTTTTGTCAAGGGTCCCAGGGTGTGCCCTGAACTTGAAGCACTTTGTTTATCTTGAATAGAAAGGGAAAAGCACAGACATAATCGATGTCTAGTGTTTAGGAGCTAGAAAGAGGTAGGAGAACAGAGAAGAGTCGGGGAGGTGGGGGAGGTGCAGGCCCTTGGTTGTGGCTGTCCATTAACAGATGAACTTGGCCGAGGGCCAAGCTTTAGATGAGAGCGTGTCAGGGCCCCGGTGCAGCCAAGCCTTTTCAGTGGTGTTTTTTCTTTCTTTCTTTCTTTTCTTTTTATTTTTTTAAATACCTGCTGACTGTACATCAAATGCTCCCAGGTCTTTGGCTAAAGGCAAGAAAAAGAAAGAAAAAGACACACAGCTCAACCCCCCCTGCCCCCCCCCCCCCCCCAACCAGTTGAAGCCAGTCCTTTGGTGACAACACAGGTTCTATCATCTTTCCTGGCTTGCCAACTGGGGGGAAAAAAAAAAAAAAGTTGTGATAACGCCAGTAACCTGAGGGCCCAGGATCGGAAGGGTTTGGTGTGTGCGCACCGTTTGCCGGAGTGGAAGTGTGTGAGGCGTGGGGCGTGGCGGATGGGCCTGAGCGTGCACATAGGAACTCGGTGGAAACTATTTTTTTATTTATTTTTTAATGGTTGAAGTTAAACTCCCTGTTGGAAAGGACCTGTGAACTAATCCGTTGGTGGCTGAGGAAGATAATCCACAAGCAGGGCCCCGGCAGGCCAGGAGTGGGGAAAAGTGCGCTTGTTAGAAGCATAGCACTTCCTGTGCAGGGCCGGCCGGTGGCACACCCCTGTGTCTAGGCTTGTTTTGTCCTCCATGATCATATCTCCTTCGGCCGGTTTCTGTGTTTTCTAGTTTATGGTGACATCATGCGTCCACTTATGAGGGTTGGCAAGCAAGAGCCATCAGCCAGGAACTTCCTGACATTCTTAACTCTTCCAATGTGCAGTCTTGGCCCCCCTGCCACAAGTGGCGAGGTGATTGAATTTCCCTGTTTCTCGTGGCAGGAGGCATGTTCCGGGTCCCACCAGAGGGGCTGCTGGGGCCGCTGCCGGCTTCATAGGGTTCCACCTGGGGGACACAGAGCTTCCAAGTGGTTAGGGGGGCCTGTGTGAAGGGCAGTTCACACAACGAAATCTGTTTTTTTCCCCACCGTAGACTTGAAAAGGCACCAGTGTGACCATCCAAATAAGATACGGTAAAGTCATGTTTACTTCCCCAGGTTGAAGCCTCACAAGGCAGGCGAGCTTTCCTCCCTCCTTATCTAATAGCTAATGGAAACTGGGAAAATTTGGAGGCCTGTGGGCTCATCCCACAAATCTCCCCCCAAAAAACCCAGCCAAGCCTTTTGGGGCCGTCTTCTCTCCCACCGAGGTGTCTTTGTAACCTGCGTGGTAGGGAAAGGGAGAGGGCGGGGAATAGGCTCTTAAAAATATGTTTATCTCCTTTTTTGTCCTCTTCAGCCTCGGTGAGTACATGAAATAAAAGGTCGAAGAAGTGGTGCCATTTCTAGTTGTGTGAGCTTGG
This sequence comes from Cnephaeus nilssonii, assembly GCF_951640355.1. Lineage (NCBI taxonomy): Eukaryota > Metazoa > Chordata > Mammalia > Chiroptera > Vespertilionidae > Cnephaeus > Cnephaeus nilssonii. The sequence continues at coordinate 34,507,867 of NC_137086.1, read as the reverse complement.
GCAGATTTCCTCATCTCTCTAAGCTTCGGTTTCCTCATCCGTATTTCGGGGGGAGTCACAGGACCCACCTCGTGGACGCTGGGAGCATTATATGAGCATGCTCGCCTGGCATGTGGTAAGCACTAGAGAAAAGCTAGTTACCGCTATGATTATGACCCATGGCTAGGAACTTCCTTCTCCTGTCAGACCTGGGGTCCCCAGTGTTCCTCCCTGTGTGGGGCTGAGCAGGCTGGATGAGAGGAGAGCAGGGCAGAGAGGGTGCTAAAGCCCTCAGAGCCTCTTTCTGCCTTGGGTGGGCTCTTGTGGGAGCCTCTGGGGAGGGGTCCTGGGTAGAGATGGTTCAGGAGCCAGATCTGATGAGGTGAGGTGACTGGGGGCTTCTCTCCATTGGCAGCCCCCTCAATGCCGGGCCTCTATTCTTACAGACATCCGGCGCGTGTGCCCGGGTGTGCGACAGTCATCCAGAGCGTGTGCTCGGGTGTGCGACAGTCATTTGGGGTGCAGAGTCCTACTTTGCCACTGACTGGTTGGGAGAGTTTGGGCAAACCATTTAACCTCTGTGAAATGGAGATGAACCAGCGTACCTCCCTTATAGGGTGGATGCAAGGAGTAAAGGAGAGAAAGCACATAAATTACTTGCCACACAGGATGCATTCCAAGAGTTTTTATTGCCATACTATGTATCCGACCTGTTGTTACTCCATCCCACAGCCACCCCAGAAGGGAAGTCCTAATAGCTCCATTTGGGAGAGGAGGAAATTGGGGCTCACCAAGGGTTAAATAACTTCCCCGAGGGCTCACAGCTATTAAGGATTCACTTCTTTGGCTTCCAGTCATTACCCTCTGCCACCTCCTCAAAAGCTCTGCCGCTCTCTGCAGCGGGGCTGGGCACCAGTTGGGTGGGAATCTCTGGTGCTGGACGGTTGGCCTCCTGTGGGTTCTGTGGTCAAGTTCTGCAGTCTTCTGGGAAGAGAGGAATGTTCCCATCCAGTCCCTGGGCGGCTGTCCTGGGCACATTGGAGCAGCCTGGGAGCTGTTGGAAAAGAGTTGCAATGCGAGGAATTCTGCTTTGCAAGTGGTCATTTCTCCATCTGTCCAGAGTGAGCCAGAAATGGGGCCAGGTCCTGTGGAGAGGAGGGAGGAGGTTTTGCTACTTGTGTATGACTTGGTTAGGAGACGGCAGTAGGCTGACCAGGAAATAAGCTAGGACTTCTCAGGGCTGGTGAAGTCTGGCTTTCAGCAGTTCTGTCTGTTGTCTCTTCGGCATTCCCTTCACTGACCACACCTTTAAAGGGTGGAGGGGGAGAGTCAGCATTATACTGTGAGGGAGAGCGTGTGTGAGCGTGTGTGAGTGTGTGTGTGTGTATGTGAGTGAGAGAATGTGTGTGAATGTATGTGTGTGAGTGTGTGTATGTGTGAGTGTGTGTGTATGTATGTGTGTGTGAGAGAGAATGTGTGTGAATGTATGTGAGTGTGTATGTATGTATGTGTGTGAGAATGTGTGTGAGTGTGTATGTATGTATGTGTGTGTGAGAGAATGTGTGTGAATGTGTGTGAGTGTGTATATGTGTGAGTGTGTATGTATGTGTGAGAGAGAATGTGTGTGAGTGTGTATATGTGTGAGTGTGTATGTATGTATGTGAGTGTGTGTGTGCATGTGAGAGAATTTGTGTGAATGTATGTGTGTGAGTGTGTATATGTGTGAGTGTGTATGTATGTGTGTGTGAGAGAATGTGTGTGAATGTATGTATATGAGTGTGTATGTGTGAGTGTGTATGTATGCGTGTGTGTGAGAGAATGTGTGTGAATGTATGTATATGAGTGTGTATATGTGTGAGTGTGTATGTATGTGTGTGTGAGAGAATGTGTGTGAATGTATGTATATGAGTGTGTATATGTGTGAGTGTGTATGTATGTGTGTGTGAGAGAATGTGTGTGTGTGTGTGTGTGTGTGTAGGGGTGCTGGGGATGATGGGTGCTAGAGGGTAATAATCTGCTTCAAGGAGGTTTTCATTTCTGGCCACATCGGGGCTGTGGTAAGGCGAGGCTGGAAGGCATGCGAGGAGACTTGAGGGAATACTTGAATGGAAACTACAGTCAACAACTCCATCTGATCCACATGTGGCTTTCCCGGAGGCAAGTTTTCAACTGCATGGTGGCCTCCTCCAGTCACTCCGCAGGCTGCTCTGACACCATTAATATTTGCTGAAGCAAGACCTGAGGTTCGTTGCAGAGGGATTACGTAATGTATTCCAAAACCAAATGTCAGGGTTTTCCTTTTATTACCCATTTGTTCGATTGGCTGGGCCGCCATAGACCTCCATTTACATAATTTCAGTCAGTTGGTGGTTAAGAGGCACCTACTGTGTGCGGAGGCCCCAGGGGGGAGCTGAAGAGTCGGCCTCAGCACGGACAAGCGTTATCTGGGAGCTCTGCTCACATGGTAAGCCCTTCCTTTGGACCGAGGGAGGTTGTTCAGAACCAACCGCAAGAGGTTGTCACTGGCATGGACCCAGGCGGTTGTCTGCGTTGGGGGTGGGGGTGGAGGTGGCTGCTGAGAAGGCGTGCGGGTAGCGAACTCCAAACCTTCCGTTTCGGTTCTTGCTCTGCCCTGGGACGGGCATCCTTGCTTCTCGGCCCTCCACCTCTTCCACTGGCTCTCCACGCCCTGGGCCAGAACTGCAGGGGTGTCCCTTGATCACCCACAAGGGAAGTTCCCAGCTTTGTTTGCTCAGACTCCTAGACTGCAGAGCTGAAGTGATAGCAGGAATACCATTGCTTTAGAGCCTCTATTCCACCCTCCCTCCCCAGTTTTCTCTCCATTCCCTTGAAAACCAGGCCAGCTCTCTGATGGTGGCCTTTCTGTTTCTTTTTCTCTTTTGGTTCTGCCTTCCTCAAGGTAAGCACAAATTTAATGTCCCCAGAGGCAGGCCGGTGACCCTTCAGGCCAAGTGCCTGGATGTGGCAACGCGCTAATAAATATTGAATGGCGAGAGCCATGGAAATTTAACAAAGCCATAACTGAGGAGACCGCAGAGGGGCAGCGCACTGGGTAAAGAGGCTGTTGGATGAGCTGGGTAGTATTTCTACTTCAACCTGATTGAAATGTCGACTAAAAATCAATGCTGTTGACTAGTGATAATTTACAGCGTTCCCGGTGCTAAGTAGTCTCCCGCTTACGAATGCGTTGGCCGGGCAGAGATTAGTGCGGGGAGTTGTGTGTGCCACAATGAATCAGACGCATTATAGGTCAGCTCTTTATTTGTTTCATCATGACTTTTACACAGTTGTCATGTAATTTATGGCTGCTTTCACGTTGTCAAACATTTTCATTGCATCTTCTTCTCTAACACACTCCTGACATAGACCCCGCTGTCTTGGAAGGCTTGGTATTATTTCATAATCCGAGAGGAGGCCTATAAACCATCAAATTACGCTATCTTCGGGCTAATCTAAATACGCTGCCGATTAAAATCAGAGCTCATTTGTCCCTGATGCAAATTATTAAGTTCTAATTATAAATATCCATTCAATTACCCCGTACATTCTTATTTTGTGGGCCCTTTTGAGCACTGCCGTCTGCGGTGGGGGGAGACGCGTAGGGGACAATCTGTGGTAATTAATGTACACTTCCCGGATGGTAAAGGGTAAACATATGCTGCTTTGTTTGTCTTATTTATTGATTGATTAGATGCATAGAGACTTTGGCATCGGCGCAATCCGAAGTTGAAATCCTTTTAAAAATGAAAACTATTTAAAAATCTGTCCGGGAGGAAAAAGAAAAATATAGCCAACCCCGAGAGCTTTCTGCTAGAACACATCGTCCTAAAATGTAGGATTTTCACCCCATGCTGAATTTCATTCCTTCTAGATTTTGCAGAAGTTAAGGGTGAGAGAAACCATACCTGTTTGTACCTAGAATGTGAAGTCAAAGAGAGGGATCTCATGGGCATGGCCAACAGTGTGGTGATAGTGGGGGATGGAGGGAGGTGGAAGAGGGCAAAGAAGGGATAAATGATGATGAATAAAATAAAATAAAGAGAAAGGGACAGAAAAAAAGGGAATGTAAAGTCATTGTTACAGAAAAAAAAACTATAATGCTTAATAGAAACAACATCCTTATTACCAATCCTGCTGCCATTCTCTACTGGAAAATAACAGTCTCTGCCTCTAATAGGAAGACAGTCTGAGAGCATGATGATGAACTATTTTTGCTTATCAAACTATAAAGTAAAAAAAAATAAAAAGAGCTATAAAATAAAAATTTGTAAAGTCCCTATAACTAGACATTGACTCTCCCACGAAGGCAGGGGAAAATTACAAAAACTGGTTTTGGGGAGAGAATTGAAGTTTTTTATGATTTTTCTAGAACCAAACTTTGACTTTAATGATTGTGGAAAGACACTGGTCTGGGAAGCAGGTTCTGACCCTGAGCTGTGAGACCTTGGGTTTCCTTTGCCTCTTGGCATTTCAGTTTCCTCATCTATAACATGGGTTGCTTGGGTTGGGTGGATCTCCAAGCTCCCGTCATGTTCTAGCATTCTCTGGAAGCTCAGGCAGGCAGGCTCCCTGCTCTTTTTGGAATCTAGTTGCTGAATGGGGCTCACCTGCAAAGAGGGCAGAATGCTTCTTGATTTTCCTCAAAGATGGAAGCCATGGTGTTTATTAAGGCTTTGGGCTCATGATCCCTTGGCAGAAAGCTTAAGGACAACTTTCAAATTGCTGGAAGCAAACCTAAAGCATGGAATAATGGAACGGTAACAATGCACAGACGGTTCCAGCCTTATAAGATTTATCCACCTTTTAATTGTTGCAAACTGGTGGGTTTTTTTTTTTTTTTTTTATAAACTCTAAGGAGTGTAATGGGTATTTTCTCCAAGCTTGCTTTTTTTGGGCAACTCGCGCTATGTCAGAATAGAAATATGTTTGACAAAGAAACCAGTTGAATTCAAACAACCAGGTATTTTAAATTCAATTAGCTGACTGAATTCAGTGATATTTTCCTTTTTCCTCCCCCGAAAGCTGTTTTCTCAGTATGGACATAGCCTACATATGCTGAGTTCTTGGAGTTACAAATTCTTGCTTGTTAAAGGCATCGGATGCAACATGTTTAGAAGAACTCTCCCTCTGTTAGTGTTGAAGACAGCATAAATTGAGGGAAAATGCTCTTTTTTTTTTTTTACTCATCATGTAGGTAAAAGCATATGGCCTGTTCTGGGACATGTGATTTTTGCAGTCTTTTCTAAATTTGGTGTTTTCCATTGACTTTTAGCACGGATGTTTCTGTTTTCCACACGGTCCAGCAGATACCATTTATTTGTGGCATTAAATTACATAGAAAACTATGTTTGCAGAAGCATGCTGAAAAGCAACAAAGTTATTCTTTGATAATGGTTATTTAAATCTTTCTTCTGTTATCCCATGTGCTGAGAGGAGGGGGAAATGAACCAGTTGTAAATTACATGTTCCTTAAAGGACAGAGGCACTCTTGAGATCTAGAGCTTCAATAAAAAAGTAATTTATTTAAATGACTACCTCTTTAATTTGTAATGTTTTGGGTTTTTTCTTTATTTTTATTAGGAGTGCTCTATTAGGGCATTGATAATCGCCTATTTCAGATTTTGCATGCTGTTTGGTTCTGGTAAAAACAAAAGAACAAGTTTGGAAAAAACCCCAAAAAAACAGGGAAAAGAAAAAGTTTAGTCCTAACCCAAACCAAAGGAAGGCAACAGAGTGAATGAATGGCAGCCAACCTAGAGGCACCGCTTTCCCCGTCGGGTTATTACCTGAGGAGAAAGCACGGCGACATTCATGCCAAAGAGACAGGCGACCAAATATGTACTCAGATCTGAAGTTTAGGATGTCATAGTCCGATAGCCCCTCTTCTCCCCCCACCACCCCTCATTGTATTGTGCAAATGTATCGGCCGTTGTATTGTTAATGTCTGATAGGATGCTGCCTCTAGGACAGGCTGGGCTCACTAATGGGGTCAGCTGTGTCACAGTGTGATATATGGATTATGTTTACCATGGCATATTTTGTTTGCGAGCTGAGCTGGGAGGTGGGAGCAGATGATAAATGAAGATGCCCTACAGTTTTCACACTAGTTCCTGTGGTCCCGAGTCTCCCAAACAATCAAGCACCGCTGATAATGGGGAGGTATTTATGGGGACTTAATTGATTTCAAAGTTTTAGATCGCTGGCTGAAGTTTAAGATGTGATAGCCCGTTACATTAACGCCTTTACTTAAAGCTCCTACTTGACTTTAAGTAAATTATTTAGGGTTTGCTGCTGAAACCACAGTAAATTCACGAACCTTCGGGCCAGGGAAATAACTTCCCAGTGGCTTTCTGTGCCTTGACGATGCATTTGGTTGGGCTCCCATGTGTTCGTATGATTTCCAAATTTATTTCTCAAGTTTCACTGGCAATAAATGACTTTTCTCAGTGGAATCCTGTGGGGGTACACCTATAAAAAAAACGTACGTTTTTTTGAAAAAAAAATTCTCATATGCAGCAACACCATCATCATAAGGTATAGCATATATTTATGTACACATACATACATTTATGCACACACACGTGTATCACATATAGTGTGAGTACGTATATATATATAGTGATATAATGCATTCTGTCTCTACTTAATGTGTATAGATAGGAAGATCTTCAGATTTACCGATTCCATTTTCAGTACAGCAGTTTTAAAAATCATCCATGCTCATACCTCCTCTCATCGTGCTGTTTGTCTCTGAGGGCCTGTTTTTCACACAGCCCTGGACTGAGGGGCAGTGTTTCAAATTTAGGGACAATAATGTGAGGGCAAAACCCTGGATGCAGCCTGTATCTTTGCCTTCACTGTCTTGAGAAGCTGGTGTGGATCTCTCTCGGGGGAATCCTTCTTGCCTTGACGTCCCCTTCCTCAAAGTTCTGGCAGGAGGCTATTTCCCGTGACCCGCCTCTGCATCTGGTTAAACCGACTTCAGTAATCTGTGCGCAAGTTACTTCTTTCTTATTTTATATCCTGAAAGGTACGAAGTCCAACAAGCTTTTACCCACCGAGTCTGCCGAGAAAACGGCCAGGCAATTTTTGTTTCAATCTCCGTGTCTCTCTGGAGCACCAGTTCCAGAGGCTGATCAATAGGTTTTATTGTAGACCTCACTGTCTCTAAAAGCACTGTGACCTTATCCTGGCTGAAAATAGCATTTGCTCTTGCCTGCAGAACCTTGACCTGAGAAACCCCATTTGGAACATAACTGACATATCTAGTCAGCTGTATATCCAAGACATGCTCTGTGAATGAATTCTGTGCAGAGTCGGCCCGGAGAACACTTCCTTGGAAGAAAAATAAATACCAGTTCTGAACACTGGGAGTGCACCTGCTTGCCGATGGGTGATGGGACACGTGGTGGGGAGTGAGGGAGACTCCGGGCCTAGGGGGACTTGGAGAGGAGTGAGGACCCTCACAGAGGACTCCGGAGGGTACATGAGACCCCACATAGGACAAGGGATGCAAGGGGCAGGAATTGGACTGACGTGCAAGGTGGCTTTAAACAAACTCTGTGACCTTGTTGAGAGAGCGTGGTTCTCTGAATGCTTTCCTGGGCTTCAGTCTTGAACCTGGGTGGAAGGGATCCTCCAAAGCATGACCTAGATGGAAAGAAGTCTTTCTTAGTCTAAAGCAGGGGTCCTCAAACTTTTTAAACAGGGGGCCAGTTCACTGTCCCTCAGACCATTGGAGGGCCGGACTATAGTTTAAAAAAAAACTATGAACAAATTCCTATGCACACTGCACATATCTTATTTTGAAGTAAAAAAACAAAACGGCAAAAACACCCGCATGTGGCCCGCGGGCCGTAGTTTGAGGACGCCTGGTCTAAAGTAACTCCTCTATGTAATGATAAGAAATTATTGTCACTTCATTTTTCTTGGTGTGATCATGGTTTTGCGGTTAAAGAAAAATGTCTTTATCTTTTAAAAATACACGCTGAAGTATTTACTGATGAAGTGATAGGATGTCTAGAATCAGTGTGAGTAATCTAGTGGGCAGGGTTGGCAATGGGGTTCTAGATAGAACAAGATTGGCGCGAGAGGCTAGAGGAGGAAGCTGGATGACTCCTGCTTGCGGGTTGATTTACACCAGGCTCTGCTCTTGTACAGGTGAGAGTCTCCCGAAAATAAAGGTGTTACCTAACTGCTAAGGAGCAGAATGTCCTTGTTCAGTGGGTGTTATTTCTTCCCCCAGGGTTTGGCTCAGAGATAGGGAGGCGGCAGCTGTACCTGGGACGAAAGTACCTGTGAGCTCAGGTCTAGTATCTGGGAAAGGTCACTGTTAAAGGGTCATAAAGAGTCTGCGCTGTGCTCCCTCCTCCTGGCAGAAGAGAGATCCCTTAGCCTTTTCCGGTGGAGTGGAGTGGAGTGGAGTGAGTTTCAGCACCTGTGCCTCTTCGTCAGGTGGATGTCGGGAAGGAGCGGGGGGCGGTGCCCGCTTACCTGGTAGTGTGAGGAAGACAAGGCTCTGGGCCTTCCCGTGGCCCCTGGAGCCCTGGCTGTTGGAGAAAGGTGGTTCGCCTGAGAGGGGGCTGACCGCTTACTAAGGAGGAAGGGGACCAAAACACAGTCACGGCGGGACTGGGCACCGTCCCCGAAGGTGAGAGGGAGCGGTGCAGGATTGCACGGCTGAGCAGGGGCATTTCGGTGCCCCTTGGCAAAAGCCAGGACTGTCTCTGAGTAGCTTGAAAGCAAGGTCATCCAACGGGTGGTCTTAGTGCAGCCAGCACGTGGGCGCCCGGGGGGCCTGCTTTAGCCGGATCTGCAGCCTCACCGGCCTTCCCAGGCGTCGGTGCCTCCGGGTCTACAAAATGCCCGCTCAGGCCGGTTCCCGTAGAGGCTATTATTAGCAGGTGTCACTCAGTTATCTGAGAGTGGCGCTTTCGGCTGCCATCGAAGTGCATGACACTTGGGTTTACAGCAGATTAAATTAAATTTTAGGCTGGTTTGGCTTCACTGGCAGTACACAATAGGACCAGCTGCTGTAGAAATGTAACCCAGCACCCTCAAAGATTGTGTGTGTGTGTGTGTGTGTGTGTGTGTGTGTGTGAGTGCGCATGCACATGTGCACCTTGGGGAGTTCTGAGCATGCAGGTGACTCTTGGGCGATTGGGGACCCGCCAGGCCACTGTTGTGGGAATGGGAAAAGTGCCATTGTCTGAGGCCGACTGAGGGGCTACACCTCCTTTTTCTCTTCTCCACACCTCATCCCTTCCCCAAGATGGGTGTGTTCAGACAGATAGTTTCTTCAACTTGGTTTTACTGTGCTTGATGGACAAAGGGGGTGTGCAAAGCTGGAATACTCTCTTTACTGTTTGCACATCCATGCCAGTGCTTTTCTGCAAAGAAGGGGCTAAGCTTGCCTCAAGGTACCAGTGGACACCCAGCAGAAGGAGGGCGTGGATGATTTGGGCCCTGTGGCAACGTGACCAAGTTGATCTAACCTGCATTGCCGGCAGAATGTCTGGCTGCCCCCCTGTCCTGCTTTATATCACAGACTCCTGTGGGTCCAGCAGGCAGACCCTCGGGATGGGGGTGAGGTCTGCTTTTTTAGATGCAGATAACTTGACTCTCCTTGGTCCTTGGTGCTTGGTGTGGTTGTGCCTGTGAATTTAGGACGGTTGAATCAGAGCAAAGCAATGCACATCAGCATCATTTATTTAAAACTCTTCAGCAAACTCTGTGGGGATAATTCCTCCTTCTTATAAACGGAATGCAAATGTGCACATTATTCCACCAAAGGGCGATGCTTTTTACTTTTTAATCTAGATTTAAAAATCTTGTGGCACTTGATTTCAGTTCCTTAGACTCCAGGATTTATACTCACTGATTAGTAATACATTATGCAAACAACTCAGTTTACATATCCAAATACTGTTTTGCATCATTCACACCTCATGTCTTGAAAAAAAAAAAAAAGTGAAATGTTTCCTCAAAATAAACAAAACCTGCAGAAGAGTTTATTGTAAGGGTGAAAATTAAAGAGGCACCCATTTGCCAGGGAACTTTTGAGGAAAAATTTAATACTCCTGCATAATAATTTGGCAAGGACTTTTTAAAAAATTTTTTTGCTTCTATCCATAGGACATGCCATTCAAGGTATATCATGTTATCCGCTATCTTTGGCTTTCTGAATTTTTGGAAAAAAAGAAACCAAAACACTACATCAGGTCCACATTTGTGCATATATACCTACAGCCATACGTGAAAATTTAAGCTGAGTTCTTTGAAGGAGATACAATAATTGCTTACCAGTGACATGAATTTTCTGCCAGAGAGAGAGAGAGAAGGAGAGAGAGCAGAACAAACAGATGCAAACTTTTAATACTCCATGTCAAGAGAGAGTCAACTAAGTGTAGCCCTGAATGCTTACATTATAGATTGGCAAATGGCAGTGCCCTGTGAAAAGTATCTCTTTGCTTTCAGTGAGTTTTTTACTGTCATTGGAGTAATCCAGGAGAATGCAGGATGTGACCTGGAGCCCTTGCCCGGATAAGCACGTCCCCATGCCCACGTGCATGTCTGAACCAGGGGCTTTGGCTTCACGTGTCAGGACAGTATTGGCCTCAGCAGCGTGCCCCCGTTCCACCGGCTCCAGCCTCCCGCTCTGGAGTGGCTGACTTACCGCCGCTGGAAGGCGTGTCGGACAGCAGGAGGGACTGCCCTCGGGAAGAAGGAAGGACAGAAGGGAGGGAAGAAAGCTAGTGGGGACCTTGTTTTTCCCTCTGCGGCGTGAGGGCTGTCATCTTTCTCGTACGACGCTCCACACCCATCTCCCCTAACAGGCTATAGACACATTGTTGGCACTGCCTAAAGCCAGCGTTCCAACATGTTCTTAATCTTTAACTTCCACGTCGTTAAAAGTCTGATGTACTGACTCTAAGCTGCCTGGAGATGGTTCGGGGCACTGCACCTGACAGGTGTAATGTTCTGTGTTTTATGTCACTCACTCTGGAGGTTACAGAATCAAAGAGGCCGCAGAGTGCCTCGGAGATGTTGATCCCCACGTTCCGGCCACGCACAGTTCCTAGGTTCCCTTTCCTGCCCCGCTTTCACACAGTCATTCATTCATTCATTCATTCACTTGTTCATTTATTTATTGGTAGTCTACATTTGAAAAGGGGCCCTTGGTGTACGTGGGAGGCAACAAGCTTCTTGGCTTGGCACAACCTATCAGGATTGAGGAATCCCCCTTCTCTTCATTTCCTCTCGTGGGTGGAGAGGTGTGTACCAGAGCTCTTTGAAGGAACGGACTCTCCTTTGGCTGTGGATTGTAGGGAGGCAGGTTGGGTGCAGCCTGTGGCTTTGGGTCTCAACTTAAATGGCAACATGTCAGTAGTGAGCAGCCCCGTGAAATCCCACTACGAATGACCGTGTCTTCATCTGAGCCCATCAAACAGCGGCACGTTGATGGGGTCCGTCCAGCGTTTCTTGAGTCTGAATAGTAATCCCTGGTCCTCAGGAAGCCTCGGGGCACCCCCTCTTACAGTCTGGTTCTGGATGGACTGTCAAGGGAACTCTGAAATTTCCTCAACACACTCTGGTGCGCCCCCCGCCCCCGCCCCCCGCCCAACCTCCCTTGTATGTGGCAACTCTCAGGTTGGGCCTCGATGTTTCTGGCCTTGTCCAGCCACCTCCGCGCATGTGAGGAACTGACATTCTCGTGTCTGATGCCCTCCCACGGGCAATTTCTGGCTGGGCCCTGCCTCTCCCTCTCCACTCCAGTAAGTATATTGAGATGCAGGTGAATGGGAACGTCATTTTACAGGCACCATCTCGAGTCTGCTCTAACACAGACATTTAAAGAGGAAGTTTTATTAGTACTAAGTAGTAACAAAATTCTCTAGACTGCCATGTCCCCGAGGCCACTCCCTAGTCAGGGACAGACCTGGCCCAGAGCCCGGCCCCCGCACTCTCACCCTGTAAAGCGGTAGCAGCTTTACAGCCTCTCCCTGCCCCGCAGGACCCGGGGCGGCTCCCTGGGCCTCTGCCGAGTAACGTGTACTCCTCCCAGCGCTTTCATCACGACGGCTGGATTCCTGTTCAGAACGGGAGCTTTGCTGATAGAGATTCCAGATCTCTCTGGGCAGTGCTAACCTAGGGAGATCCCGTGGTAAAACCCAAACAACAGAACACCCAACCACACCACACGGCCATCGCAGATGGCACCTCCTTCCTCGCCTCTGTCCTCTGCCCTGGTTCCTGCTGGGGCTCCCCCAGTGCGGCAGCTCTGATGTTGCCCTGTGTGCGCTTGGCATCTCTCCCCAGATCATTGGACACAGGGGGTTGATGGCATTGGGGTGGTGGTGGAGCCCATACCCTCTCAGGGGCAGACAGGTCTTGAGAATTGGCCAGCCCAACCTCTTCCTCCACTCCACGGGTTCTGTTTTAGAGACCTCTCTCGAGAGGAGGGAATCCTTCCGTCCGCCTTCAATCTCTCGGCTTCAGTCTTCACCCACTTCCTCTTCATTCCAGAAAAGACAGATTGTCCTGTCACCAGCTGTGGGCTAAGACCCCTCATGTTTTAGAATTCTTTTCTTTACTCCCTTGAATAATTTCGACTTCCTGAACTTGAATTCATAAATCAGTGATCTCTTAACTCATTTAGGATTTTTGTACCTCCCTTTAGAACTTCCTGGTTTCCCAGATCTTTTAGTCTAACCCCGGTCTAATGACTGCAGACACCTCCGTGCTGGCCACGCTCCTTACTCCTAGCCCTGTGCTCAGGCGTCTTGCTTGCTTTTCGAAAACCAGTGCTTCACCGATGACTCGTGCCCAGCTTGATGCCCGCTGGGGCTCCTCGGTCCGTCAGCCATCGTTGGGCGCAGTTAACGTTCAGGCCCAGCCGTATGGGTGCCGCATCTCAGACCGCCCTCTCTGTCCTTGTTCATCTTGAACTTAGTTCTCCATTCCTGTCTGAGGTTTTCCCGACCACCTCTCTGCTTCACCAGGTGATGGGATCCCGTCCCTGAGGGTGCCTCCCCCGACTCGGCTCCTCTCCCAGTGATGGCTTCCTGGAGGCTGAGAAATACCGCGAGTGGCCTTTCTCGCCTCGCGCCCTGCCGGGGAGAGAGCCGCTCCGAACTGCCCCCTGACATCTGGACAGCAGAGGTTCTGGAGGAGCAGAGCCCAGGTTCCCGGAGAGCCAGCAGAGCCACGTCCTTTTTGAGTTTCCTGCACAGCCTGGGTTATAACGATAGGAGCTGGTCCTCGTGCTTCACAGTCCACCAGAACCCAAGTGCACAGATAAGCACATGTTCTCGGGGTGCCGGGGTGAGGAGGGGTGACGGCGCGTGTGTAGGACGACAGGAAAAGCATTACAGACGTGGGAAAGCATTTCAGGGCACACAAACACGGCATGAGTAATAGCAGGCTTAGAGCCACAAGGCCCGGACTCTCAGTCCCTGCCTCCCTCGTTCCGGCCCCAGTGCAATCAGCACGTAAATAAACTGGTGAGAAGAGGGGCCACCGGCTCTTCAGCCTCCGGGGCCTTTGTAGCCCAGAACCCCTGCCTGGGTGCCGGCCCCACGGAGCCCAGAGAACGTCCCCGGATTGGCACTTTCTCAGCCTCCCCAGCTCGCTTCCTGTTCTGCCCTGCCCTGCCCGGAGGTGACTCGGTAATCCCCACAGTGTGACCTCACCGTGGGCGAAGCGCCCTGGGAACTTCTGCCTCCAGCCTCCAGTCCGGAGCAGAAATGGGGAAGCCTGGAAATGGGGGGATCGAGAGTCGCTTGGAACCCCCTGTGTGGGTGTCAGGCCTTCATCTGCCTCTCCGTTCTCCTCGCCCCCAGAGCTCGGCTGTGTTTCACGGAAGAGAAGGTAGCGTGTTCCCAGGTACACGCCCTGAGCGCTGGTTTCTGTAGCCGGATCTCCAGGGCCCTTCCTCCGGGTCACGGAGAACGCTGCGTGGGGACCCGCGGAGGCTGGACTCCACCAGGCAGTGGCTCCCGCTCTGCCGCTCCCTTTGGTGGAGGCATCGCTCTGGGGTTAGTGAGCGCACATCAGTGGCACTCACGCTGCCTCCTGGGCGTTGGTATTTTCTCCTCCCCGGCTCTAAACTTTCTGAGGGCAAGGATTTATGTTTTACTTTTTGTATTTTCATGCCCCAAACAATGCCAGTTCATACTAGTAGATGCCATTTAATTCATACTTTGTTCAGGCTAATTGATTGAAAATTAAAAGGGTAGGCTTTGCCTTGGATTCCTTGGCTGGTTAATTACCCTCCCCCCTCCCCCCTCCCCCCCTTCTCCCCGTGGACGGGATGGGGAAGGGTTGGCGTCGGGATGGGGTGGCCTTCCCCCCCTGAGCACCTTTCCTCTGTGCTTTCAGCTTCTGCCTCTTCTCTCCGGGCAGTCGGTGTGGGGGCGGCTCCCAGGCCTGGGCAGACATTGGGAGGGCAGCTAGGGGATCCTCTAGGGGTGTGGGAACTGGGAGCAGCATCCTGCAATCAGCCCGGAACATTCCAGAAGGGAGTATGGGCTGCTTTCAGAAGGGACTTAGTACTGCTTTTCTTCTGGTGGCTCTGGCAGCTGCTGGGTTGGGTTGAAGCAGTGATTCATTCTCTGTCTGGTGTATGCACATGTAAGCCCATCGATTTTTGGAGGGAAATCCTCTTACCAGTGGAATTCACCGACTCTTGCAGTGCTACCCTTTCCGGCACGTTGTGAACAGGGTCATCCAGACCAACTAGATTTACTTGCACAATTCTGATTTCTTTCGTGAGAAAAAACCCCCACCGATTTAATTCCATGTTTAGGCGACCGGTTCTCCAAGTCCCAGGACTGTGCAGAAGTGGGTTGCCCACAGGGCCAGGCTCAGCACTGCTGTTCCATTAGTGCCCAGGGCAGTCCACACAGCCTTCTGGTTCATTTGCTGGCCGTTCTTCTCATTACTTCTTTACCTGCTCCCACTATCCCAGCAGAGGTGGCCAGCACACATGCATTCCCCTTGGAGAGCCGTGGGCAGCCCTGTTGTGCTGGCTGGCAGTTCCGGGGGGGCGGGGGAGTCTGGAAAGAAATGGCTGGTGTGGCCAGAGGTCCCTGTGGACCCCCTCAGCCCAGGTCAGTCCACCGGCCTTCCCTCAGGCCAGCCTTCTTTCCTAACATCCTTCCCTCTCCTTCTCTCTCCTCCACCCCTCTCTCCACCCCCCTTTTCCCTCATCCCCTCCTTCTTTGGGAATTTAGGACCTTGGGAACTGCTTCTCATCCTTGGAGGTGCCCTTCTGTGGAAGGCAGCACGTCCTTGGCTTATTGGGAAGATGGGCCCCCTGCCCTTGGTCTGTAGTGCACACAGCACCCCAGCGTAGGTGCTGACTCAGATGTGCCCGGCTCCAGAGTAGGCTCTCACTCCCAATTCCTCAGAGGCTGGCCTGATGGGAGTATCCGTGTGGCGGAGACTTTCTGTCCTGGCCCAGGATGAGTCTGTTCTGTTGTGGGTGGGACTGGGCAGCCAGCCCTTGGAGGGAAGGGGGATCTAGAAGGGAGAGAGCAGAGCAGGGAAGATCCTGGCAGCACTTGAGGAGATGCTCCAACAAGAGGGAAGAAGCAGGAGCTCTCGCTAGAGGCTGACCCAGCACCCACCCCTGCTGAGGCACCGCAGCACCTGCGGCCCCGGGCGCTTGGCTTTAGGGCACTGGCCAGTGGCTTCTGCTGCAGAGCAGCCTCAAGGGGCATGGGAGCAGCTTCTCTCCCATCGCCTGGCAGCGAATGCCCCCGGGGAGTGGGCGGCTGGTGCAGTGACTTCATCTAGTGCCGCTGCTAGCACCAAAGTCCTTGTCCCCTCTTGGTCCCACATCCCACCATCTCGGAGCAGTGTTGACCACATAGATTGGGGACTGGGGAACGAGAGGAGTGGGCTCAAACCTAATTAGCACAGGCTGGCTCACCCCCTCTCCGGTGTATGTACAGGTAAGACCATCCCTATCCCCTTACTCTGGTCATCCTCCTGCCAGGGGACAGCGGCTCAGATTGTGAGGATGAGAAGGAGACAGTCATTCACGGCCTCCCAAAGGCTCTGTACCCGTGGATGATGGAGGGGGAGGGGGACTCCTCACTATCCGAGAAACTCTTCCCATGGATGACTGTTCTGTGGGCTGTCCTTGCTCTGTCTGCCTCTCTCAGTGGGACCTAGAGGTGCTGGCGAGGGCAAATGGGACGTGTCTGCTGTGCCCTGGGGGTTTTGTCTTTGGGTGAGATTCATCTCTGAGATGCTAATGGGTAAAACTCCGTTCCCCTTGTGTCTTCCAAATGGATGCCATGTGGGTGTGCAACATGGTCAAGTTTATTTCTTCACTTCAGATGTGTACTGCAGTAAAACCCTCCTGCTCTCCTCCCCCTCGTTAAAGGGCACTCCCTTGAGAAACGGAGAGAAAATAAACCATCTTCATCAGAGGCGATCCTCGCTAGGCTCGGGACAAATTTCAAGCAACCCAGGGCTGCCCTGGTGCCTACGTTATTGAAGCCTCTTAAATTATTTGATAAGCAGCATGCAGTTACTGGGGGCTTTTGTTTCCCCAGGACCAAAGTATTAGAGCTGAGCCGAGAGGCAGAGGCCATGTAACCTCATTGCTTTATTCACACGTGCACTGAGCACTTCCTTACTCTATGCCCAGCGCTGTGTTGGGCACGAGATGCAGAGATGAACTGACCAGGCCCGTTCTCGCTCGCTCGTGAAGCTGACTTTCTCATCTGGGAGATGGGTTGACTGGGAGAGGAGGGCACGGGGGGAGGGGCAGGCAAATCCTCTACCTGAGAGCCAGAAAACCTAAAACACACAGCCTAAAAGAGGGGCAGTGACTTGTGCCCGGGCCACCAAGCGACCTAGCAGAGCTCAGGTTTTCCCATCTCCCAGACCCACCCGTGCATTTTCCAGCACGTCAGGCAGCCAGCCACCATTAGCACCTCAACAGAGTTATAGGTGGGCCTCCCGGTGCCTTCTGAGTCGCCCCCTCTAAAGCATCCTAGGTCAGCAGGCTCCCACTTTGGACAGCTCTCCCGGGAGGGCGCGGACAAAGCGTTCTTTACTGCTTCCCACCCCACTTGCTCAGCCTTCCACATTGTTGGGAGAAAGTTGCAGGTCCAGGTCTGCGCACAGATTCCTTTTTGAGTCATGGAGACACTGCATTTCCTGGGAAGTGCTACTGTTCCTTTGGCCCAGTTAGTACCAAGCGCTGAGCCATGTCCTTCCTGTGGCCTTTGAACTCTCATCCCGGTTACCAGAAGGCCAGCTTGGTGAGCTGAATGAGGCAGGTGAAGCTGCCACATTCTTATTTATTTGTTTGTTTTTGAAAGAAAAAGAAAAATCGCACTTGCTTTACCATTCCTTTTCTTCTTGCCTTCATGGGAATAGAGGCCACAAGGCCTAGAGGAGAACCGATGGCCCCCTCCCCACCATTGTCTTCCACGAGGAGCTTCTTCTATGCCTCCTGCCCTTTCAACTTATTACAGCTTTTCTTTCTATGATTTGGAAAGTCCGTTGACTGAGTGATGATTGTTTTCATGAAACGGTGCAGCATGTAAAGCAATGGTTGTCATTAATAGTGCAGTTATGTAGAGTGTGGCTCTTTAAGCCTTCACTTTCAAATCAGATTAGTGCTCTGTTAACTTAAAATAGCCCCAAAAAAGAAGAAGGGGGAAAAAAAAAAGAACTGTTGGAAATCAGAGGGAAATATTAGCATTATGAAACATGTTAACAAGTGGCCATTAGCACTTTATGTCTGCATGAATAGCATCTTTAAGTGTTTTATTGGTAACAGAATAGAGTGGAGTCACATAGAATGGCATTTCTTTTCAAATTGGCAAGTTCTTTTAATTCAGACTTCTCCTTGTTATTGCCTACTGGGGAGCATTTATTTGCTTGTCAAAATGTATGCCAGGGGTGGGAGAAAGTACTTCAGCATTTCTGGCAGATCCTGGGCTCTCAGGTGTAAGCAATCGGTCCCTTCCCAAGGCCCCCTCCCCCTCCACCTCTCCCACCAGGAGGAGGGAGAGTCTGACAGCTTTCAGAGGGAGAGCAATGCCTGGAGGAAGCTGGGGTCTCAGGGCTCTGCCCCTGCCCAGTACCCCTGCACGGCGTCGGGTGAGTGTGCGCACCTCAGCTTGCCTGGACACGTGGCTGTGCAAGGGCACACGTGTGTGGGCCCACGTGTACACCGAGGGGCAAGAGCTCTGAAGAGCTGCAGGTGAATGGCACCTCCCAGGCTCTTAGCCTCTTCTAGAGGCTCCTCTAAGCCTTAGGGATGAGAACTCCAGTTTGGTTCTAACTCGGCCGTGTGGATTTCTGGGGGAAGAGGGTTCCAAGCAGAGTGACTAGAAAGCGCACCATCTGTCTGGTTGCTGGAGGAGGCGCGATGGGCCCTGTGGTCAGGGTGGAAGTAGTTGGGACGTGAGTAGGAGCTGAGGTCCAAGGAGGGGAGACCAGTACTTGGGAAGGGACCAATTGCTTACACCCGAGAGCCCAGGATCTGCAGACTTTGGCTTTGCCTCTGGAGGAGTGGCGGTAGATGAGTTGGGTTTCCGGAAGGTCCCTTTGGCTCCTTTGAAAGACTTGAGTGGAGGAAGGTGAGGCAGAAGCAGTCAGAGGCTGTTGCCAAAACCCAGGCGAGATGGTGGCAGTTTGGATCAGGGTGGTGGGGATATGGGAAGAGACTGGGTTTGGGACATATTTTGAAGGTGAAATCAACAGGATTTGCTGACAGATTGACTGTGGGGTATGAGAGGAAGAGAGGAGTTAGGGCGGACCCTGAGGTGTTCGGCTTGGTGCCTACAAGGATGGCCTTGCTGTATTCTGGGCTGGGGAAGGCACTGGAAGGTGCTCTACCCGAGCTTCAGGCTCCGCCTCTGCTTGGGGCCAAGGGTGGGTGCCAGACTGCCCTGCTCAGGAGGGTTTGGGAGGGCAGGGACGTGGCCCTCGGATGGGGCAGTTGGGAGAGCTCTAGTAGACGGCTTGGAGCTGAGATGCTGTAAGTCCAACTCTAACTGTGGTTCTTTAGGGAAGGTGTTTTTCTGAATTGGTTTTATTCCGTCGCCTGCTCTGTTCTTCTTTAGATACCAAAGACACTGGAAGACGTGCTTTGTGACTTGCATTTCTTCCCTTAGCTTGGCCTCTCAGAGCTTGGGTAACCGCCCCCCCCCCCCCAACCCCCCTGGGGCTGCTGGTGAACATGGGCTCTAGAAATGGGCATGTAAGCTGTCTTTCCCTGGACAGCACCCTCTCCTGGTGCCTGCGGCTTCCCGGGAATCCACTGCCCCGCACCTCCAGAGAGTCCTTTTCTGAAGCGTCTGTGGCTCTGCCGCGCTCTGACCTGCCGGTCACTCCGGGGTTTGGAATTCCTTATGGAAATCCTCCGTTAACCTCCTTTCCTCGGGTCCTCCTCCTCCCTTTCCCATTCCTGGAAAGAAGTTGGCTGGCAGATAGAGTGTTTTTCCTTGAAAGGAGTGTGGAGAGCCCTCTAATGGAAAAGTAAAATAATTCTTGGAATCCACATAGCACCCAAGCCGGCCAAAGCTGAGACCAAGTAAATTATTTGGGGTAATTTGCAAGTGCCAGAGTCAAACAAATTGCTTTCTTGCCCTGACCTCAGCCTGAATCTTTAGATCAGAAACCGGGGATTTGAGGAGTCTGATGAGAAACAGGAGTCAGTTGCTTCTGTCTGAGCCCCTTTGTGTTAAGCGGTCTTCTGTGGTGTGGGGCTCACAGGTGAACAGCAACAGGTTCCTTTCCGGGGAGAGGGGGGCTCCTTTGCCCTGCAGTCTCAATAAAGACCTTGAAACACAGCATTTAGAACAAGAGTTTCCCATCCCTCAAGTTAGGACTTAGTATTTTTTTTTCTTCTCTCTCTCTGTAGTGCTGGCTTTGCCACAGGTAGAACAAATTATTCTGGAACCAGAGGTGATTCAAAGGAGAGCCCATAGAGCAGCCTAGGCTGTCTGCTCAGAGGTCCAGCCTTGTTGTCCGAGAGACCCTCCGGGGATCTCAAGGCCTCCGGCCACGGCCATGGCCCCAGATATGTCAGCACCAGCCTCTTCCTGAGCCAGGCAGAGCCGGGTTCCTGCCGTCTTCATTCTCGTGGCAGCACCCCTCCTTGGCCAGTTGGCCAAGGTGCCCGGCACCAGGACCCATCCTTCACCCACCCATCACGTCCTTCCCTCCTGGAGGAAAAGACAGTCTTCAGAAAGGGAGAAGCCCAGCACAGTTCCACACTCGCTGTTCCATAACCTCACAGCCACAGCTCTCAAAGAATGTGTCGTGGGGATGTGTTTCTCACAGCAGCTGGCAAACGCCTTGCTTCTGTAAACGGCAGGCGGACCTGGCGACCGGGCTGCGGTCCTGGCCCCTTCCCCTCGGCAGGGAGAGTGGCCTGGGCGTCCTTGTGTGTCCCAAGGAGCTTTTCTCCGGCTCCTCTTTCACATCAAGCCTTCTCCGCCACATTCTAAAGACAGTGGCCGGGTTTGAGTTTCTTCCTATTTTTTATTTGTGTACTTTTTTTTTTTTTTTTTATTGTTCGGGCGAGGGGTAGACAGCCCTGGGGCAGTCCGAATTTTAGGTTGTCTCTTTGAGATGAATAAGTACTTAGCTGTTGCTCAACTACTTTTGTTTGTGAAATAAAGGGCAGTCAGCACCATGACATGAGAGAATTTCAGGTTTATTGTGACTTCTTTTTTGTGTTTGCATCTGTCCTGCTCACTTAGGGCCTGACAGGGCCTTACCCGGAACCCCATAGGAGCCAGCCCCGAAGACCATATGATTTTAAAGCTTTAGAAATCTGCGTGTGTAACATGTCTTTTGTGAATTTTTTTTTGTTCTTTTGCTTTAGAAACTAATAATAATCCGCAGTAATTATCCCATAGTAGGCTGTCCTTTGTTACGGGGCACAGGATTAGTGTGAAAACGTGTCCTGTAGCCGGCTTCAGCAGCTTGGCTGGGCCCCTCCCCCTTTCCGTCTTGGGCTGTGTGGAGGGCCGGTTCCACATCTCTGCCATGTGTCTTAGAAGAGCTCGCGACTCAAAGGCGGGAGCAGACTTGGGACAGCGCGCTCAGCTCAGGTGGGGCGGCCGCCCTGTGACAGAGACTTTCTCAGGCAGCGGGCTGTGGCCCCAGCTGCACTGGGGAACAGTGCTTCCCCTCGCTGCCCTCGTCTCCGGAGAGGCTCCGAAACATCGGAAAATGCAAAGCACTTCTCCAGGTTTTAACTTTCCCGGCTCAGACAGGAGCAGCTTCGAATCAGTCAGAGCACAGCAGTCTTTGTATGTTTGTACACATTTCCCCAGCTTTTAATGAAAGGCAGCCCCTTTTTCCTCTTTCCCTCCCCTCCCCTCCCCTCCCCTCCCCTCCCCTCCCCTCCCCTCCCCTCCCCTCCCCTCCCCTCCCCTCCCCTCCCCTCCCCTTCCCTTCCCTTCCCTTCCCTTCCCTTCCCTTCCCTTCCCTTTCCTCCCCTCCCCTCCCCTCCCCTCCCCTCCCTTCCCTCCCATCCCCTCCCCTCCCCTCCCCTCCCCTCCCCTCCCCTCCCCTCCCCTCCCCTCCCCTCCCTTCCCCTCCCTTCCCTTCCCCTCCCCTCCCTTCCCTTCCCTTCCCTTCCCTTCCCTTCCCTTCCCTTCCCTTCCCTTCCCTTCCCCCTTCCCTCTCTTTCTCTCTTTCTTTCTCTTCTTTCTTTCTTTCCCTTGTTTTGCATTCTGAGGCACTGGAGAGCATTTAATCCTTAGCCTCCTGTCTGCTGAGATATTATGTTTTTTTAATAGTGCTTGTTTATGACTGAGGTCAAAGACAGTATTCAGAACAAAAATTAGAGTTAGTTCATAATTGAGTACATATGTATGTAACTGTTTATTTTTATAGTTTGCTAATTTATTTTTAAACAGCTCAGTTATGCCAACATGTTTATAGCTCCGTTCATCACATGCCTTACCAGTCGGGGGATAAAGGCACATGCTTCTCAATAGTTTGGACCTCAAGTTAAAGGAGATAATGCCATCAGGTAGCAATTTGATTACATTAATTGAATGTTTAGGCGGGAAGGTAGTTTTGCAGGGGCCATAACGAAATAACATCTAGAAGTACACATGTCTAAACCTCAGCACCACAGACATTATTTGAGGTTGCTGACAGAAAAAGGGATACATGTCAGGTTTTTGGGAGACATGAGGGGCTCTCTCATCAGTGGTGAGTGCTGCCTTCACAGTTTGGGAGGCTGCTGGGCACGGCCATTGCCTTCGTGAGTGGCCTGTATCGTTAGTCCTCGGAGCAGAGACACACAAAGGCACTTGGGTGCATTGAGTGCATCCAGGGCTTTCCTGGGTGGCAGCCTGCCCCCCCTCCCCGCCCCCGCCCCCGGGGCTGGCTCACGGAGCCTGAACGGACGAGACACAGTCTAGTGAGGTCTTTGTCACCTTGGAGGGTCGAGGCTTGGCACACTTGGGTTTGTCTCCGTGCCACTCCAGGCCAGCTCTGTCCATCAGGAGGGCTGTCTCAGGGTCCCAGGGGATTTGCAGACCGGGGTGGCAGCCACTGGCAGAACCTGGGACATGAGATGAGGCCAGTCAGCCCACAGCTCTGGCCTGATGCAGAGGAGTTAAAGCGGGGCCAGAGCCCCAGCCCTGCTCACCTGTCTTGCCGCGACGCCCTCGGACAGAGCGAGCGGGAGCACCAGCCTTCGGCTAATACGATGAGCTGTTTTGGGCCCAGGTGTTCTCTCCCACTTCTCTGTGATTTAGTGTGGTGGGTGTCAAATGATGGCCAGAAAGAAGGGGTTTTGAGGTGTGCTGACAACAGATCCTTTGCCTATGAGCATTCACCGTCTCCCGACACCATCTGGTTTTCACCCTGGCTGCAAAGCCTAGTGTGGTGTCCTGTACCCTGCGGCACCCTGCGTGGGTTACAGCCAAATGGCACCGCACCTCCCCCGCAGCGTCTGGCCGAGAAATCAGGTGGGTCTGCTGTCGCTCCTGGGTGTTGGCTGGTTGCGAATTTTTCTGCCCACCATTGCTTTGGGGGAAACTGTCCTCCTCCCTCCGGTAGGGCCGTTCCTGGTGATGTCTGCAATTGGCCCTTTCCTTCGGGGACTCATCCATGAATGACTTCGGCTAAAATTAAAGACCCAGGTGGAGGGTTACCTATTTACCTATCCTCACCACGGAGCAGGCAGCTGGGGCCCCGCCTCCGGGGGGGGGGGGGGGCGGGGGCGGCAGGCTGCGGGATTGTTTCTCAATCCCTTGCCTCGGTGGCCTGGAGGTCCCTGTCTCTCGGAGCAGAAAGGAAGGGTGGGGAGGGGTGCCTCTGAGGGGAAGGAGGCTACTGGTTGGGACAGGAATGTAAAGGAGGGTTGGTTTGCCCCAAGGGAAGGACAGGAAAGCCCGCACGCGGGTGCGGATCCCGTGTTTGTCCAGCTGAAAGCAGCCCCACTCGGTTGACTGCGCGATGAGTGATTTCCCCCGAGCTGACAGCTGCTGCAACACGTTTCACCTGCAAGTCCTGACAAGGTGGCGTGTTCTTTCGGGGCTGTTGCTGCAGCAGGCATTTGGAAGAATCTGGAAGAGTGGGGCTCCGAAGGACACCCTCGACACCATCTCTGAGACCAATTGCCTTCCCTTCCTGCCAACCCGTCTAGCTCTTTTGGTTGATGAAAAAATTAGGCCCGCCCCATTTCAGACATCCATTGTGCTACCAATACCGAGGATAGGCATAAAAACCACAGTGTGTGGTTATGGTCTTGAACAAGCCCTTTGATGGGCATTGTCAGGTTGGGGCCTCTCCTCAAGAGTAACCTTGTGAAGAGGTGGGGGAGGTGGTATCGGAAGCCCAGAGAGGTGGAGGGCACGTCTGGCCTCACACAGCCTCCGGACCCCGGACTCCGGACTCCTGCCCTCCACGGTCCGCAGCCCTCCCACGGGCTGGCTCTTGGTGGAAGGTCTGTTGGAACAGCCTGGAGCAGAGGAGTGGCTGGGGTGCTCACTGCTGCGGGGGGGGGGGCAGGTGGCAGGACTTAGTTTTATCCTTGTAGGGTTTGCAGGGACAGAACTGTGCTGACATTCAGCCTTTCTATGTGATTTCAAGAATGCATCGCCGTGGTCCTGAGCAACGGGAAACGTTAGAGCGGAGAGGCTTCTTTCTCAGTAAACTCCGCAGGTCCGTTTCCCTGTGGGCAGCGGTGCCTGCTCCTCAGGCTTCCTCCTCACTGGCTGCAAAGCCGGGAGACGGCGCCGAGGAGGGGGTTGGCTCTCTCAGCGCACTCGGTCTTCCATTTGCATTCTGCGTTAGACTTGACTTTTCCTGGCTTCCAGGATGCTGAGCTCCCATTTCCGGGAGAACATGGGTGTACAGATAAAAACCACAGGTAGTTGGAGGTTGGCTTGTTTGTTTTATTATGCCTTCCTCTTGGGGAGGGCGGGCTGGCAGGGCGGAAGGTGCAAGTGTGCGTAATATTCTGGCATTCAGACGGGTGGCCTCCTCTACCTTTGCAGTGGGTGGCTGGGTTGGGCGAAGCCCCGAGGCAACTTCGAAAGGGAAGGGTAGGCCGGACAGACCTCTGCGGGTGTCTTCATCATCACCCCTGCACGCATGCCAGCAGGCAGCCGTGCGTGGACAGCTGGGGAGGCAGCTGTGCAGGGTGGGGCCTGGCCCTGTGCTCTCATGCGGAGGCTCGGTGGGCACCCCTGTTTTGTGTGGGGGAGTCCTGCCAGGCGAGCGGGAGTTGGAAAGGAGACCAGGGCCCCGCGGCACAAAGGTGTGGTAGGATGCATGAGCCTTCTCAGAGTTTGCAGCATGTGCCACCCAAAGCCACGAGTGCTCCCAGCAGGCTGTGGGAAATGCGGGGTTGTGGTCTGGTTGGGCCTTGACGCTCAGTGTCTTTCATTTCCTTCCTTTTTTGGTTTGATTGGGTCTTGACACTCAGTATCTTTCATTCCGTCTCTCCTTCCCTTCCTCCGTCCCTTCTTTTCCTCCTTTATTATTTTTGAATCAACAGTCGATAATTAACTTTCAGGAGGTTTAGAGGAATGCAAACTATTGCTTACTTTTAAAAACTTTACGAAAGGAATGAAACTCCGACAAATGATCCAGAGCCGCGGTCGCCCACCGATGGTCCGCGAGGTCCGAAAGGTTGGCGACCGCTGACCCAGAGTATTGTCCCTGTCAGTGGGCATTGGGTTTGCATCTTTTCTCCCAAATCTTGTCGTTGGGTTAAATTAGTCCTCACAAAATGTCACACTTTCTTGGTCCAGCCGTCTGAGTATTTGACGAAGGCTTTTCAGTCCTGGGTGGGAACTGCTGGGTGTGGAAACCACCAGTTGTCAACCCTGTGTGGGAGCTTGGGCAGCCCTCAGACCTGAGTTCCACAGGCTACCTGGCCTTGGGCAGTGCCTGGCATGTCTGCCTGGGAGGTGGGGGCCTTATGCTCTATCCTGGGAATAGATGGAGGAGAAGACACAGAAAAAAAAAAATGTTATGGCGCGCATAGAAAGCCAAGAGGCAGCTGTCTCCAGGGAGAAGTCTGGGTTCGGGAATGGCTGCCCAGGCTGGGGGGTGGTGTATGGGTGAGAGTTTGAATAAGAAGCCAGATGCTTGGAGAAGAGGTTCCTTTGCTACTGCCCCCTTCTTCTGTCGTGGGTCTCCTGGTTGGCCTCCATCTCTCCTACCTGCTTGGAGAAGGCTGTGGCTTCTGAATGGGGCTGACATGCTCGGGGTGGGGGTGGGAGTGGGGGGGGGGTGGCCCTCCTGGCCCTGGGACGACTGGGTTTGGAGCGGGTGGCCTTTTCCCCTGTTCCTACCCTCAAGGCAAATGCAGTGAGTGGGTCTGGGACGCCCCTCCCCACAGACGCCTTCATGACTGGCTTTGATCCTTATTTTAAACACATTCCACGCGTATTAAGATGACAGACACATTGGTTTTGCTCCAAGCAAGTAGCCATCCACCCTAGAGGGGCCCCGGGTCCTAAAGACAGGTAGGCGTTTGGAAGCGAGAAAGCGACAGGCAGTGCTGTTTCTTCTGAGGGCCCCTGACGGAGGAGGGTTCTGCCTCTCTGTGTAGCTCACGCCCGCCCCTGTCTCATTTTGCCCACGAGAGACTTGACACTCTCAGAGATGAGGTGCCTCCTCCCGGTCACACAGCTTCTTGGTGACAGGACTAGGATTGGCCAGGGGCGTGCTTTTTCTGTTCTACTAAATATGTTTTTCTTACTGGCATTTCTTAAACACATGTTTTAATATAAGAGAGCAGGGGGTTGGGGAGGAGTAATACTTTTGATGTAGGAGGAAGCTAAGGGGAGGAAGCCGAGTGGGGACAATTCAGGAGCAATACCCGAGATTGGCGTTGTATGTACGAAGCCTGTGCAGGCAGAATGGAAAAAAAAAATGCGTGATTGCACGGACCCACTGGGCTACCCTTCTGAATTCCACGAAGTTACTCTGTCTGTGTGACTTTACGAGACCGAGACCTTTTCTGACGGGTTATTTCTCCGTTTGCTTGCGGACCATAAAAGAGGCCGGTGGGTCGGGGGAAGCCAGCACTGTTGCTGACTTACCTGCTCTCTGACTTCGGAGCTCGGCAACTCGGCTGCGCCGTCACTTTGTGGCACCGACTTTCACAAATCGGGACAATGAACTGCAGGCACCTCAGCTTACTCCGCGGGACCTGATACCTGATTGTTGCTTTGATAGGTAGCCGTACAAATATTTATATGATTCCGATAGTCTTGAGTTGCGTTGTTGCAACACGCAAAGCTGTCAGGTTTCCAGGACTTTCTGGTGGCAGAGCTTCCCGGTGGAGTGAGGATGACGCTCGATCTGGCCTTTCCTCCTGTTAGCCTGAGATGTCCCCCAATGCGACACAAGCTGTGCGGAGAGAAACATGGTATTACCTGGTTCGTTCCGTCATTAACTAGTGAAATAACCAGAAATAACCAGGAACAATTCTGGAATGCCGAGAGGCCGGTGTGGCTTCTCAGCACGTGTCTCCCTGCGCCCCCTTCCTAACGTTTCATGTGAGGTGAGCACAGTGCTGTAATTGAGGAAGCGATATAGTACTCGTGAAAAGCTTTTATCTCTTGCCACGCAGGTGAGCACCTGAAAGAATTGATAAACCATTGGGGAGTGACTAACCATATTACAGACGTGTCCTGCGTTTCCCTGAAGGACCCAGGCCTTCCTGGGGCACCTCCACGTCCATTTACAGTCATCAAGGATCAGAGCCGCTAGACCAGGCGTCCTCAAACTACGGCCCGCGGGCCACATGTGGGTGTTTTTGCCGTTTCGTTTTTTTTACTTCAAAATAAGATATGTGCAGTGTGTATAGGAATTTGTTCATAGGTTTTTTTTAAACTATAGTCCGGCCCTCCAACGGTCTGAGGGACAGTGAACTGGCCCCCTGTTTAAAAAGTTTGAGGACCCCTGTGCTAGACTGTGAGCTCCTTACGGGCAAGGAATGAGGCTCCTCTCATCTTGTCCTCCCGGCTGTCAGCCGTGCGCGTGTGGATCAGATGAAAGGAATTGGCTGCCGTTGGATATCAAGGGGAGGGAAGGTAGCATTTCTGGAACGACGTCGTAAAAAAGTGCAGAATTGGATTTTGACGGACACCTTGCCAGAAACAAGTCTTGTTTTGGAGGGCAGGCCCAGAGCCTCTCGTTCGGGAGGGGATCATGAGGTGGTGGGAGCCCCTCTGTTGTTAAGGTTCCCCCCACATTGCAGATGAGGAAGTGAAGCCCAGATGTGCTTGCGGACCTGCCCTGCGAGGCGCCTGAGTCCCAGCAGGTCCTGAGCTTCTGCTCTGGGCTCCGCGCCTCACAGACACGATTTAAGTCAGTTTCCACAGCTACCCCAGGAGGCTGACAGGATCGTGCTGTCATGCACATTTTACTGATGAACAAACTGAGGCTCAGAGAGGTTAATGAGCTGCTCTGGGTTGCACAGCCAGGAAGGAGGTGGTAGATGAAGACTCCAGAATCGAACTGAGGAGCCTCGGTGCTCGCCCTGCTGACCCGCCAGAGCTGGAGCCCCCGCGCTCCGGGTTTGATGTCCCAGGCCTGTCAGCCTCCCACCCTGACTGCTGGCGGGTGCTGTTTGCAGAGATAGCAGCCGGCAGGCTGGCTCTGGACTTGGTCCTGAGGGGCTGGGAGGAGTGGAGTGTCCTTAGTACACCTAGTTCTTTCCACTGTTTCTCCCGTCTCTCCCAGGGCCTCACCTTCCTTCCCTACCGCAGGGACTGCCTGCCCGGCTCCTGGGTAGGCCACCGGCTCCCACGTGCATTCCTGCCGGGGATTATTTCTCAGGCCGGGGCCACGGCCGCTCCCCAGCCCGCTCCCGAGGCCTGTCTGTCAGCCCGCAGGGGTGCGGTTCAGGAGGTGGAGAAGTCCAGGAGGTGGAGAAGTCAGAGGCAGCTGGCCTGAGGGAACTGGTCCCAGGGACCCTCACCTGTCCCCTTTCTCCTCCCCCCCGCCTCCCTGCCGACGGGCTAGACGTGGCGAGTTTCACTTTCAGGACCGCCCCTCTGACCCACAGCCCCTCTGCTGCCCCACGTCTGCCCCGGACCTTTCGGGGCCTCTGGGTTTTCCGTCCTGGGCAGAGCAGCAGGACTGTGGGAGTCCCAACCCTCAGTGCCCTGGGCACAGTCCCGACATGCAATCACTCTGGCAAGCAGCCTCCGGCAGGCCTGGGCAGGGGACAGAGAGGAGAAGGGGCAGGAGAGCTGCAGCAGACCAGACAGAGAGACAAAAGCCAGCTCCGGAGCTCACCGTCTGGCGGCGGGTGGGTGCCCCGGCTAGAGGGGCCAGTCCAGGCTGGCCTGCCCTGGAGGAGTCAGGCGGTGCCTGCTCTCTCGGGCTCGGTCCTGCTGGCGGCTGGCCAGCTGCTGGAGCTGTGTGTGGGGCCAGGAACACAGGGGCTGGAAGGCTGGAAGGTTATGAGTAGGGAGGAGGAGAAGAAAGAAGGGAGATAGCAGAGCAGCAAACAACTTGGGCATGTATCTCCGCCACCACACCCGGGGCCCAGGTGTTGCCCTGGAGCTGTTTCGAAGCAGCCACTCCCCTCGGGGCTGAGCGGGTTGCTTCACTCCAGCCCAGGCTTTGGCTGTAGGGGCCTCGTGGACCCTCTGCCTCACTGATGCCTGTACCTGGGGCTGGTGGGTAGGGGCGGGGGGGGGGGGGGGTGTTGGCAAACATTGTCTTGAGAAGGTAGCACTTTGGAGGAGCCATGCGTTCCTTCACCCGCTGGCCGGATGGCCTGAGACCAGCTGATCTAAGCCTCAGTTTCCTTATCTGTAGAATGGGGCTAATGACCTTTCCTGTCCTCTGGGGAGAAATGTTCTGCCTGACTGTCTGTCACTCGCTCAGAGGCGTTCCCGGATGCGCGTCTTCTCCCAGGGGCGTTGCTCTGGGAGGCAGAAAGCACGGTGGCCTTTTGGCTTCGGCCGCAGGTGCTGGGGGCTGGAAGTGTGTGGCGGGGAAGGGGTGTGCCAGGGCCCCTGGCAGCGGCATTGTCTGCTGACCTAGCACAGCACGTGTGGTGGCCCGAGCTGCCCTTGGCCGCCCCGGGCTCTGTGGCCAGACATTGTTCTTCAGCCCACTGGCTCGCGCCCAGAGACAGGAGGAGATGATGGCAACCCTAGGAAGCTGAGTTCCAGAGGGCACGCCTTAGGGTCACCTCTCCGAAAAGGCGAAGGTACGAGTTTTGCCATAGCGTTCTTCTCTTTTGCTGCTCGTGCGCAGAGCCAGAGGAAGGGAAAGTGCGGGGAGGGGAGACCCTGCGCCTTCCTCACCCCCGCACCCCGCCTGCTTCCTGTTCTGTTAGAGAAATGCAGTTTCTGCATGCGCTGGGCAGTCTGATCAAGGTCTAGGGATTCTTCAAATATATGTTTAAGGTACACGTATTAGTACATAAGCCCAAGGGGCTTCCCTTAGCAACCAGCTCTCCAGGCGCCTTGGAGAACCAGCAGCCTGGCCAACCATGGGCGGGGCGGGGATGACCTTGGACGTGCAGATGACCTAAGTGGCCCCACTGGCGTCAGGCCTACTTCTCCCTCCTCTGCCCGCTTCCCTCTCTTTCATATGGGTTGGCGAGTAGCTGGGTAGAGCAGATCACCCCTGCCCACTTCCCTTCAGTACACTAAAGGTATTTGCTATTAAAATTAGACCAATAAATGCAGTTCCAGAGGTGGCAATGTTATGAATGTCCCGGGCTACTTCCAAGAGGCCGCGTGAGTATGGGGCAGCTCAGTGCCTCGTGGCGCCTTCTGGTCCTGGGCTGATGCAATGCTGGAAGGCTGTCACCTCCCCACCTCCTCAGTGCACGCCCTGCAACCGCGTAGGGACCCCTGCGTCCAGCCCAGCCTGGGTGTGCGTCTTGTGTGCTTGGTGTGCGCTGATAGGGGTCACCAGTGGGGAGGAGTTCTCCTTGGAGCGCACTACCACACGTCCCATGAGCTGTCCCGGAGGCTGTGCCCAGCCCGCAGTGTCCAGGGCCTCTTCTGCCAGGGCCCTGCTGGTTATCACTGTGGGCATTATCTCCCCTCACCACCTCTGCGCCCGGGGCCATGGTGTCCCCTTGAAGAGCCACACGCCCATCTATCCAGGGGCCCCTCTTGCTCAGAGTCTGACCCAGTCTCCCCCACCCGCTTCCCGCGTCTCCAGCAACCTGGCCCAGTGACTTTTGATCAGCCCAGCCCTGCTCAGGGCAACATCTTTCCCCAAAGGACCAGACCCTGTTCTCTAGGGGCTTCCTTGCCTGTGGGTATCCCGGTCCCTCACCTCCTCGGGGCTGCTGGTTTTGTGCACAGTGATCTCTGCAGCACCCAGACCTTCCTGGGTTCTCACGAGGGCCCTCGGTGATGCCGAGGTTTCAGTTAGGGCCATGCACAGGACCTCATGAGCATCTCTCTGCCACATCACTGTCCTGTCACTGGCAAGGGGAGACATGGGACAGAAGAGGCCATGGAGTCCTCTGGGGTCAGCGCTGACGATAAGGTACAGAGACAGTGGGCGTCAAGACTGGCCTGGAAGGCCTTCCAAGTTGTTAAATGGCTCTGTAAGCTGCAAAGTGCCATTCTGTGGAAGCTATTATTACTATTATCATCATAATGGTCATTATCATCACCATTATAGGTTATGGCAATGAGGTAGGTGGTAACTGGCGGGCACTGATCGAGTCTCCAGCTGATTCCTGACTTCAGAGGCTATGAATTTGCCCACCTGGAACATTCCACTTCAATTCAAGAGCTGGGGTGTGTCTAGACTTCACAGCTCCCTGGTATTTCCTTGGCTTGCTGTATATTGAGGACTAATTTCCAGGTTTTGACTTGAAGACAACTTATATGTCCTTGGACACTAGTTATCCATATTGTGAGAAACCTTGACTTTATCAAACAGCAGTAAAAAAGGGATGCTTCATTTTACAAGTGATTCCCCCGCCCCGCCCCCCCCCCCCCACACACACTTTACTAAAGGATCCACAGTGCTGTTCCTTTTCGATGGAATGTTTCCGTGTCTCCCTAAGTGTTTGCAGGCCATTAACCACTCCATGGAAAGGCTTTGATAGAGACAAGGAAGGCTGCAAGATAATAGCTTCCCTGCTCCAGCTCAGAGGGTGCTAGTTCAAGAGAATTAGCGCCTGTTGGACAACAGGTGTCTGCTAAGCCCTCCACGCACTCAAGGCTGGGGGAGGAGAGATGGGGAGAGATCCACCCTTCTGAGAACTTGCAGTCCCTTTGGAACCCATATTTCTTGTGCAGTAATTGTGAAGACAGTGTCGGGAAGACAGAAATTAAGTGCCAAGTTGTGTCCACTCGCCTCTTGTGATTGTTGATGGGAAAATGGGCTCTGCTTTACTGTATCCTGTTTGCATCCATTGAGGGGGATTTGAGGAAGGGGTTGGCCTAAGACTCCTTTTGGGAGCATGGGGTGCAGGGGATTGGCTGTGCTGGAATTTAATTGTGTGTTACTGGGGTTTGGACTCCAGAAATGCCCCAGGTCCCTGGGCTGCTGGGAGAGCCAAGCAGGTGAGGAGAGAGGGTTGTGTGAGGTGGGAGAGATATACTCATCAAGCTCTTCCAGGGGAAACTGGCTCAAGTCTGTGTCTCAGGCCAGTGGCAAAGGAGAAGGTGGGTGTTATCCTCTGTCCTCCTGCTCTCCTTCCGGCTGCTGCTCTGAGCTCCCTTTCGCCATGTGTCCAGAGCTGACCAGGGAACAACGGCCTAGCGTCATATGCTTAGCCCCAGCCCTGCCTCTGCCTGGGAAATGGTTGTAAAAAGCTCCTGGTCTGGCCTGGACATCTGCCTCAGAGGGGTAGCCACTGTCCCTGCACTAACACCTTTGGGATATTGCCCCCTTCCCACTACCTGTGGCAGCCTGCACCACCTCCGGGGGGCAAGGCATTCCGTAAATGCATTTATTGGACTTTAATTGTATAGGCCAGAATTCGTTTTTCCTGCTCCCAGTGTTCCCCCCTAATCCTAGCGTTCTGGGATTTCACAAGTAAGCCCATGTACACCTAATCTGTTTCCTCTGTATACACATAGCTTTCAATCATTTCTCCTTTTGTTATCCTTAGAGCCTTCATCATCATTTGAGTTTTCACATCGGAGGGTGACCCTGGCCTCTTTCTTTTTAGTTTGTCCCCACCTCTTTTCTGGCAATCTTTCCCTGGTCTGTCTTTGTTTCTTAGGCGTTTTTTTTTTTTTTTTTTTTTTTAAACTCTAAGAAGAATGTAATTTAGACTCTCAGAGCAGTGGCGCATCATTTAGAGCCTGCAGGTCCAGCATGCCCTGAGCGTGCCATCTCTGCCCAGCCTCACGGTGGCAGGATGTTTGGGTTAGGGGAGGAGTGTTGAATTGCCCATCTCAGCAGGAAGGGAATTGGGGTTTGCCAAACACCTTTTATGTATATGTTCAGATTGAGGGTCCCTTTGGAACATTTTGACTTTCAGGAAAATCCCAAAGTCTCAAACCACAGGGATCACAACACAGTGTCTGCACCCCAACCAGGAAAACAACCTGACTGCCCCCATTCATTCCTCGGGGGGTCCACCCCGAGGTGCCGGTGGATTGTCCTGTGAGAGGAAAGGAAGCTAG
The DNA here is from genome assembly GCF_951640355.1 of Cnephaeus nilssonii. NCBI lineage: Eukaryota > Metazoa > Chordata > Mammalia > Chiroptera > Vespertilionidae > Cnephaeus > Cnephaeus nilssonii. The sequence continues at coordinate 34,474,772 of NC_137086.1, read as the reverse complement.
GTTGGGAGTGATATGGCTGGTTGGTGCCCCAGGTGTGTACAGGTAAGAGTAGGTAGCTGATTCCAGTGTAGAGTCCCAACATTGTCCCGGATAGGATAGGACATTCACTCTTAGACTAACACCCCAGGGTCAACACATGGGTCTGGTGCAAGCTAACAGTCGCTTTTATCAAAGGCCCCATGGAAGGGTTGGGCCTCACATTGGGGTGGGGTGGAAGAGGAGTGGTAAAACTCCCGTCTATGGCTGTTTGCTCAGGCGGCCTCTCAGAAGGCTCTCTTGTAGGCAGAGAATTAAATTTTCTTTCTCAATGGAAATAACTCTTCCCACCTCATCACTGTCCATCCATTTTTCATCCATTAGCCACTGTCCACCTGTCCATCTGTCTGTCATAGAGAGGCATCTATCAGCTACCGGCTATTATGCTAGAATCTGTATTCCCAATTGATCCCTCTCCGAGCCTCACATTCTTTTCCTCGCTTCTCTCCCTCTTCCTTTTTCTGTTGATCTGCTCTTGGGAGAGGGGCTGATGACCTCATTTCTGCTGAGGTATAATTAATAAATACCAGGAGGCATGCATTTTATTTCACAAACACAGCACTTATGCTGTTCTAAGTACTTTACAAATATTAACTAATTTTACTTTCATAACAACCCTATGAAGCAGACACTATTATTATTCCCATTTTACAGATGAGTCAATTTTTTTTTTTATTCCAGTTGAAGAAATAAAGTTTGGTGGCGAAACACTAGGGGTAAGCCAGCAGCTATTTGTCATCGCAGGACCAGTCTGCATCTCCCCAAGTCTCCCTTTGCCAACTGAAGATTAGGTAGTTGGAATGAGCACTTCAGTATTTCCTGTCAGCTACCTCTGAGCCACTTCCACGTCCCTCTCCCACACTCCCAACCCTGTAGAATGGCACCAGCTTTAAAGACATTAGGGTATTAGAGATCATTTATTCCAACCTGCTTGTCTACACTGGGGAGACTGAGGTCCAGAGAGGTGATAACAGCCACAAAGACCTGGCAAGGTCACCTAGCCAGTTAGTGGCGAGGCACACAGATGAGAAGCTGGGACTGACTCCCACACCACACCACTCCATCAGCACCATCCTCTCCCCCGCCTGCTGCTTCCCCAGTGTGTTCAGCCAAAGGATCTATTGCCCCAGGAATAAGAATCTGCTCAGGTATCTTAAGTAATAGGTGTGCCTCACTTATGGGTTTTGCTTTCTTTTTCTCGGTTTATTGCCAGTAGCAGTCTCTGTTCTGTTTTCTTCAGCTTCTTCCCCTTGAGTTACTGTCCTTTTATTTAAGGTGGCTGCCTCTCTTTTGTCCACGTCCCTTCCACTCCCCATCTTTTCCCTTAATCCCCTTCTACCACTGCGGCTGTAGCCTCCACTCTCTGGCTCCTCCCGGAGGTTGGGGGACAGGGGGATAAGGGGACTTTTCATTCCTCCCCCTGATTCTCTGCTGTCTGCAGCACTGGTCAGCAGCTGTGCCCCCACCCCCACCTCTGCCCCCCAGGGGTGTTGTCTGAGAGAGGCCTTGATGTTGTCTTTCTTCCCAAGGCCTTTTGGTAAAGTAGAAGTTATCTCCAGGACCCTTGGCTGCTGTTCAACTACATGGCTAATGGGGGAGGTCAACTACCCCCCTTTCCAACCCACAGGGGGCTCTTAGGGTTCTCAACACTGCATTTAATAGTGACCCGACTCAGAAGGGACCTCAGTCCAAATGAATGTCCATTATAAAAAAGGTTTGGGGTCTCTTCCCATCACTTCTTTAGGGTAGTGGAGAGTTTTTTAGGGAATAAGATGACATTTGGTAATTGAGCCAAACAGATGGCTGGTATACAGGCTTCGGAGTTGGACTCCCAGGGGGATGGGGAAGAAGTGGGGTGACAGAATGGGGGCTCCCTGGACACTCAAACTCAAAACCCTTTCTGTGTCCTCAAAACTTGTGGCCCTAGATATTTACCTAAGAGAAAGAAAGACATGCATTCATATAAACTCACATACACAAATATTAATTGTGTTATTGTTCATAATCATCAAAAAGCAGTAACAGCCACAATGTCAATCAATAGGTGAATGGTTAAACAAATTGTCGTACAGCCATGCAATGGAATACTCAATGTAAGAATAACAACATGGGTGGATCTCGGAATCATTCTGCTTAGTGAAAGAAATTAAATACAAAAGGGGACATGCCTTATCACTCCATACACATGAAATTCTAGAAACATCATAACTAGAGTGATGGGAAGCAGATCAATGACTGAAAGGAGTCAGAGGATGGGAAGGGGATTGGGTGCAAAGGGGCATGAGAAAACCTTTTAGAGTGATGGAAATGTTCTATATTTTGATTTTGGTGGAGATTATATAACTGTATAGAATTAGCAAACTGTTATTGTATGTAAATTAGGCCTCAATAAAGCGGAAAACACACACACAGCCTCTTGGGTTGGACCATCAAGGGAGGCTGTCTATCTCTAGCCTTTAACTATTTGCGACTTCTCAAGACCCCAGCTGTCTTGGAGGGTGCTGGGGGGTGGTGTGGGCGCACCACAGTCCATTTCAGGTATATCAGAATGCTCTTTGGATTTTGAGGAGATTTCATAGAAGTTGGTGATGATTTCACAGAAGAGGCAGAAGCAGGCTGAGATGGTATTATCCACCACGGCAGAGCATGTGTATCTGGGTGAGAAACATGTGAGCACCTGGGAGTGTGTGAGGGACGGAGAAGGCAAAGGGAGGGTGTTCATGTCATAGAACCCAGTCGGCTTTAAAAAATTTAAAGGGGAGAGGGTGCCCAAGGCTTATTCATTGATGTATCTTCTCCCTGTGTGGAGATCCCAACTGTGTAACTGTCTGGTGAATTCCTATTAAGTGAGAGTTTTTTTGTTTGCTTTTAACCTCCACCTTCCTCTCCGAATTGTCTCTCATGCCAAGTTTCCAAGGTAGCTGCCATAAAGACGGTATCTGAACTTGGCTCATTTCTTTGGCAGACTTGCATGGAGTGCCTTTTCTGAATGAACCCAGTTTCAGTGGCAAGGCTGTGTAGATTTGGGTCCTTACCATGGAAACCTTCGTGCATGCATAGTGTCGGGTCCTACCTGGCCGCATGGCCTGACTCCAGGTCTTGGCTGTCAAGGTGGAGTGAGGATGTCCAGGGCGCTTTGATAGGAACAGTCAGCCCAGCCTGGAGAACTGTGGCCAACATTTCAAGTGGTAGTTACATTCACCGCTGCCTTCATTTCTGCTAGGCCTTCCCTTTACCGCACCCAGTAGCTTAAGGGAACCAGCAATGCCCATGTTCACTGCTCTCTGGCATCAAAACGAAGCCCTTTTTGGTGGTGCTGGATTGAAAAGAGTATGAGAAGTATGTTTTTAGAAGCTGGCCTTTGCATCCAGGATACACTCCTGCTGAGCCTCACTTCTTTGCAGGTAACTGAAGTACAGCTACAGGGTTGCCCAGCTTTCCAGTTGGGTTTCACGTAGAGATGTTATTATTTTTTGGTAACTCGGACACGCAGACTTGATCGGCTTGGCACATGCTCTGGTTGTTCTCCAGGGTGTGGGGTGGCTGTTTAAAGAGGGTGGATATGAATGCTAATCTTTGGGGAGCATAACATGTTCCTGCCACTTGCCTGTTTTTATCTGGAGAAGTTCAACAGATATCAGAAGGGAACTGTTTGTGGGCACAGAGATGGTTTAAATGACCATTATGCACAGAAATGATATTTGGCAAAATGACTTCCCTTTTAGGAAGGTGAAGCAGTCATCTAACCACTATTTGTTGAATTCCTAGGATATGTATCATATCACATGCTCTGCTGGGTACTTTGAAATAAAAACAAGTAGAAGACAGAATCTCTGCACTTAAGCACATTGGGAAGTCATAAGTAGAGGCTGAGTGAGGTAACCAGTGATATAAGGATGGGGATGAGGCCAGAGCAGTGCAGGGAATGAGTACTCTACGAGGCTGGAGAAGGAAGAAACTGAGTCTGCATGCCACAGCGGCTCGTAGACCTTCAGCTGGGCCTCCAAGTATGAACAGGTCTTAGGAAGTCAGAGAAGAAGAGGAAACGCCAGAATGGAGATGAGACTGGAAGGGATTTTTACTTGAGCAGAGTACTTTCATTTGTGCATAGCGGGAGCTAAGCCTGAGGTAGAAATCCGGGACTAGATTATGGAGTTCTGGGACAATGGGTTAAGGATTTGGTCTGTATCCTGTCGACCATCAAGCCTGGGGGACTGTGCTGAGCACAGGGCAAAGGCAGCATTCTAAGAGATGTAAACCAAGGACTCTGTCCAGGGGTGGGGTGGGGCGGCTTGTTGGGTCTTCTCTGTAATGTCCTTCATGCTAAGTTCTCTCCCCCATTGACATGTATGTTCTAGAGGATGGAGTGGGTTGACTGTAGGGTTTCCTTTCATAAGCAAAATGGAGCCAACCATTGTAGGGGACTAGCAAATGGTTCTGTTATGGATGGAGAGGAAATTCTAAGTCTCGCAAAGTTTTCATTGGGGAGTGGACAGGAATGAAGTTGGGAAGTGAGAGTCTACCAGGTTCCACCTTGTTCCCTGCCCCTCCCTTCCAGATGACCCATGCTGGGGAGTTGTTCAGGGCGTGGACAGTGTTTCGTGATGGCCTTTGTCATTCAGGTGGCATGCCACGGAACAAGGCAGGCACCGACATTCATGTCCTTGTGCACTCTCTTAAATAGTACCCTCCTACTCTGGAGGCTATGAAGCTAGCCTGAGTTTGAATGAACTTTTTTTTTGGATGGGGTAGGAGAAGAACTGACAAGAGGGCTAGTAGATACACATTTGGAAAGGAGATTAGCCAGGGAAGCGGAGAAGGTCCGAGGGAGACCAGAAACCCGAGTGAGCCCAGAATGTTCTAGAGAACTAGTCTCTGTTAGGATTTGAAATGGTCGGAACATGCCTTCAGCCTCCTTCGTGACCCTTCCTCCTCTAGCCAGCACGCTCCTCGGTCCTGGATAACAAGGAAGCCGCTTTAATGGCAGGGCAGCTGTGTTCTCTGCAAAGGAGTAGCAGCTTCTAGGAGAGGTGGTGGCTTCGGGAAAGAACTAACAGCGGCCAGAATTAATCAGAGTAGAAAAGAACTGACTTCCCAAAGCTCGTATGGCATGGATTTGGATGTGCTGTGGGCGAACAACATAAAGGAAATGGCATGAGGAACAGTGTAAGTGACTGGCAAGGACCCTGTTGTCCGGGAGGCCCGGGCTGACTGTTCCCCGGTGGGAATTTAGTTACGCGTTTCTACTTTATCTTCCCCAAACTCTCTAAAGCAGAAGTTTCATTGGGGTCGAAGACATTCTTCTGAAACCTCTTAGCCCTCTGCTGTCCATGACCAACAGACATTTTTCTTCTTTTTTGTTTTGTTTTATTAATCCTCACCTGAGGATATTTTTTCCATTGATTTTTAGAGAGTGGAAGGGAGGGGGAGAGACACACAGAGAGAAAGAGAAACATCGAAGTGAGAGAGACACATCAATTGGTTGCCTTCTGCAGGCCCCAACCAGGGCTGGGGATGGAGCCTGCAACCAAGGTATGTGTCCTTGACAGGAATTGAACCCGGGACCCTTCAGTCCACAGGACGACACTCTATCCACTGAGCCAAGCTGGATAGGGCTCTTCTTTCTTTGAAGATAAATTTATTTGGGGTGGTAGTGACTTCAGACTATTATTGGATCTTTGGTTATTGGTTTGAAAATTCTTTTGTTACTGCTTTCACATCAACCAAAGCTAGAAAGTTTTCCCGAATCCCCCTGCAGTATAATAAATATTTCTTTTCATGGGGGAAGCAAACTATTTACGACCACACCGGGGTTCACAATGAATTGTATAAGTGATACTGACTTCTGTGTCAGCAAAAAATGAAACAAAACTGATCACAGATGACATTACCTAAATGACAGTACCTCCGCGTGTCCTTTCTCTCACATTTGCTGTAATCCTGTTATGGCATTGTCCTATTACCTCAAGTACTGTCATCTTTAAATGCTGTCAAATCGTAACTGGATTGCCAAGGACAGAGGAGAGGAATGAGGGAGAACACAGTGGTGTTTCCCAACACACTGCGGAGACGGTCGTCGGTTGTCTTCGCCCTCTCAGAGGTGGAATTCTTGGAGAAATTGTTCCGTTAAAGTGATGATTCAGGTATCTTTTACAGACGCTGATGCTATAGCCAGATTTCCTAGAAGGAAAGAAAGAAACATTCTCTTTTAACAGCCAATGAGACAGACTCACCTGGGAAAATGTCAATGTTCCTGCATAATGAAAATGCGGGAGAAGTATTATTATTGTATTTTGGAAACCGGGTCAAAAGTAACAACAAAGAGAGGTTTCTAAGAGTTTAACATCCAATAGTTTTGATGTTTCCCCAGAGTTGTTAGCTCTTCTGTCTTAGAGTTGGGAAGCAGAGTCCTAAGCCTGTTAGAGACGAACATTATCGGGCAGCTGGAGTTGGGAACATTTGTATTTTGTGTTTGTTCCACATGCCTGTGTTCCTCTTCATAGGTTTAGGCCAAATTCTTATGCAGGTTTTAAGTCTTCACCTTTCTGCAGCTTCTGTAGATAGAATGGTTGATGGGGGAATGCAGTAAAAACGAACCTCTTGCTTTTTTTATTCTGTTGTTCAGAAATAGGGGAGAGAAATGGTTACTTAGAGCCCCTTTATTAAGGATGGATTGACTGCCAGAGAATAGGGCTAAACTTAAGGGGACTAGCTAAGCGTTCTTTTTCATGTTTCTCTCTCTGCTTTGGATTTTATAACAGTATAATTTAGTTTTATAATTTAATTAGATTCTGTATTCATTTTTAAATATATAATGTTGATTAGTATGTACTAGTATTTATAGCCCACCAGAAGGATCCCTCGGGAAGATAATCTCCATTTGAGAAGACAGTTTCCCAATTTCCTTTTAGATGACGAAAAAGTACCTGCCCGCTGCATGACGCCCCCTGCCCCCACCCTGAGTTTTCTCCTTATACTTGGGGCGTGTGGCGTTGTGGGTCGCAGGCACCCGAGAGCTGGACTGGAGGTGCAGCATATGGGATAAGCTGACATTAATGCGAAAAGGCTGGGTAATTGACTTGCAAAATATAGGTTAGGGAGTTTTATGGGATATCAAATTATCTTCCTCTTCCTCTGATTAAAGACAAAATATAATATAATATGATATAATATAATAATATAATATTATAAGTAGATCATTACATGGGCAAAAGGTTAGGACTTCACACACTTCGAGGTGTGGTGCCGGCTCTCCCCTCCTGCCTGTGGCAGAGGCCCCTGGCAAATAGCGGGCAGAAGGCAGGAAGACTGTCGTAGAACTGTGAGCGTCTGAATAGCTAAGTTAGATTTGTGGGAGGGGCGTTTGCCTTAGCTTTGCATTTACCCAAGTCTTTTTTGTTCTGATAGAATAGTAATCTCGAAATTAAATATTAATTTGTTCTGATTCCATTTGTGACGGCAGGGAAAGGGTGAATGCATGAAAGCGGGAGTGAGCAGCGGGCAGAGCAGTGGTCAGGTGTGAGCCACGGCATGACTGTCTCAGGCTGGGCGAGTGCCATTCCCAGGGCATTGAGTGGAAGCATTCCGTGGAGGCCGTGGTCATTCGAAGACTATGGGCTGCACCTCTGTCACACCATGATGTCCTGGTCAACCGTGTAATGCTATTAAGGTCTCCGTGAAGGAAATTCCAGGCCCAATCCTGATGTTGAGCTGGAGTTTCCATGTGTCTGATAATCTACCAGCTAATCCATCAATCTGCCCATTTCTGTGCATTACTTATTTCAAAGCTGGAGGATCCCAGGTCCACCACGGGGCTTGTGGTATGTAGAAAGGGACAAGTTCAAGGCTTTTCCAGGCTGGATATAGCCATTTTCTTTCAATATTGCACATTGGTACGACTTTAGAAATTACCCCTTAAAGTGTGTGTGTGCGTGTGTGAAGTATAGGTTACTTGAAGTATAGGTTCCTTACTTGCCTTAGTACTAAACTACATGTATTTGCATAAAGTGGACTCTCAGCATTTGGCCACACCCATCTCATTATGTGAGAAGAAGGCTACATTGAGGTGGGGCAAGGTGGGCTAGCAGAGCTGTGATTGGCGTCTCCATTTGACGTGTGGGGGAGAGAACAAATCACAAGCCATGCTCTGGAAACGAGTTCACCCACAGGGCAATGACCCTGAAAGCCCCCGTGTAATTACCAGACTCCCCAGGCTGTCTTGACCTTCAGCAGCCTTTCAGTGAAGTCCATTTCAGAATGGAGGACGGCTTGCCACTGTCCTCTACTCTTGGCCTGCTGACAGAACAAGAGTATTAGAAATATTGGGTAGATATAGAAATAGATCCCTAAATGTACCAAATAGATTGTGTGTGTGTGTGTGTGTGTGTGTGTGTGTGTGTGTGTGTGTTTGGGGAGGAAACAACCAGAACAGAAGTTGGAGAAAGAAAGTAGGAGAGAGAAACATTAAAATGTACAGTCTCATTCCTCAGCTCTCCTATTGAATATGGGGATCAGATGTAGCCAGACATATTTTCAAGAGAAGATAAAACCGTCTATTTGGTGAAGGGGGACTGGTCTGGGGGACCGGGAATTACTGTGTGACCTTAGGGAATCACTTGCCTTCTCTGGGCTGAGCTTAGCCCGGTGTCCACAAGGGTCAGCGATTGTATTTATAGTCCAGGTTTGACAGTCCCGAGTGAAAGACAACTTCGCTTCTCACCTCAGAATAGCAAGTGTAGTTTCTCATATCTAGGTTGCTGGGACAGCTTCCAAGGAATATTCTAATATTTGGCAGTTTGTGACGATGGATGGAGGGTTTTTCTCTAGAAATGAGTTGATTGGTTTTTGCCACTATTCACATTATTTTCCAGATCTAGGTTTTTTTCTTATTTTTTCCTCACAGGCAGGATCTAAATAAGCCTGGGTGTCTCCCCCCCGCCCCCAGTAAGCTTAAAAGCATTGAGGGTTCTCCTGGGACTGATGTCTGGAGGCCAATGACCAAGCCATCAGCAACAGGATGTAGGTGGAGGCATGGCCCCCACTGGGGTTAGCGGCCCACTGTTGAGGATGCTGTCCTTGGATTCTTGCAGGGGTCACCTTGCTCTACCATGCTCAGTTGCTGTGACTTTATCTAATCTGGGTTTGTGCGAATTCTAGCGCATGGCATCTCACCCCCATCCCAGCCAATTGCATTTTATCTATCTATCTATCTATCTATCTATCTATCTATCTATCTATCGTGAGCAGTATTACAGATTTCCCCATTTTCCCACCCTTTGCCTCCATCCACCCAGCCCCCGCCTCACCCCAGGCCTTCACCAAACTATTGTCCGTGTCCATGGGCTATGCATATATGTTCTTTGGTTAATGTATTCCCATCCTTCCACCCCTTCCCATCTGAGATCTGTCAGTCTGTTCCATGCATCCATGGCTCTATTCTGTTCACCAGTTTATTTTGTTCATTAGATTCCACATATTAGTGGGATCATTTGTCTTTCTCTGACTGACTTGTTTCACTTAGCATAATAATCTCCTGGTCCGTCCATGCTGTCGCAAAGGTAATATAGATCCTTCTTTTTTTACTGCTGCATAGTATTCCACCAGCCCACGTTGCATTTCATAAGCCAGCAACGGCCAGGCCAGGCTCCCGTTACCCGCAGTCTCCTGTGTTTGTTTACAGGGACCTCACGGAAGAATTGGGCCTGCTTAGGTAAGACCTGGGATTTGGCCTGGTGAGATGAGTTAACTTGGGGGCTGTGGTGGCAAGGGACAGATGGTTCTTCCAGGGCTGTGCCTTGTTGTTGTTGGGGTGTGTGTGTGTGTGTGTGTGTGTGTGTGTGTGTATGTGCAAATAGTGTTTATATTTCTTATTAAGTGCCACAGAAGATTTCTTTTTGGCTTGAACTTGATGAAGTTTGGATGAACTTGGTGAAATAAACACAAGTTACTCACATATGATCATGGACACATCACCACTGCCCCCTTCCTCCAAGCACATAAGTCATAATAAGCTATTCCTAAGTAAGAATTCTTACAATTGTAAGGTCTTATATTGGAATAGTGATGAGAATGGACAACATCAGCCCTATATACATTTTTGCTTGGGTCGTTAACCTTTCCTTCCTCCCTCCTCCTCTTCTCCCCCTTCAAGGTCCCCCTTCCCTTAAGAGAAAAGCATGTGAGCATTGCTGGAGGCATAGACTTGACCTCCGCCTCACCAGGTGCAGCTGCTGACCTGCACACAAAAATAGGAAATGTGTTGTTTTTTTTTAAAGGAGGGGGGAGAGTTTCTGTTCCACAATCACTGCTGTTTCAATAAAAAACAATCTGGTTCATCTGTGAGATCTACTTCCCTCTCTGGTGAACATGACCGTTTCCAATAAGCCGAGGATCCCTGATGGCTGGGCGGGGTGGGGGTGAGGTGTAAGGAGAAGGAAGGCGAGAGAAGGGAGATGCTAGAAAGATCATGGGAAGAAGGGAGAAGAGAGCGGTGAGAAGGAGAAGAAAAAGGGGGGGGGGGAGAAGGGAGAGAGGATTGACGTTAGAGCTATTTTCAGCGGAAGGTGAGTGCAGGTTTCCTCAGGCCGGCTGGCTGCGGAGGAACAGACTGTGCGGACAGTCACCTTGCCGGGCACACCCTGCGAGGCGGCCGCGGTGACTGCATTTTCTGACACTGTCAGAGTTTGGACAACGCTGCCAGCTCCGAGAAGGGCAGCCCAACAACTGTCACAGGCAAAGCATCCAAAGCACGAGCTGTCGATAGTGACCTGCATTTGCAGAATATCTGAGGGCTTTCTAATTACCAGAGGAGCTCCAAATGAGAGGAAAGCTGTTTGACAAGCCCCCTCGCACGTGGTGAGTGTCACAGCGCAGATAATCATTACGTCTAACAAGCTTCTGATTTTTAACAGAAGCTGTGAAAGGACTCACCTGTAATGGTTCAGATTCAATGGGGGTGGGGGGGGGGAAGGGGGCGGGGGCGGGGAAGCACCCCCCCCACCAAAAAAAAAAGAAAAAAGAAAGAACAATAAGAAAATAGTGGAAAAATGAAAGGATATCCTCATTCTAGTGCTTCCGGCAAATGCTGAGACCCCCATCTCTGAATTCTTGCTCTGCGGCTGGTCCGAGTTTCCTTACTGTAATCTGTGTCTGCTAATACGCCAGCTCGTTCACTTGATGTTTCCCGGAGACAAGCATCCTCCGTGAGTTATTTCTGACCATAGCATTCCACAGGGCCCGAGTTGTTGAAAGCGGTTCCCCACACTGTAACAACTTGAATCTTGCAATCAAAACACGTGATAGAGACAATCGATTTGGGTTCTGCCTCAGATGGAGAAACAGGCTGGGGGCCGAAGCAGATAGAAGCCGTTTCCCGGGACCTGCCTGCGATTGCTTGGGTTTCGTTGGAGCCCAGGCCTCCCGACCATGTTCAGGGCTCTCTGCGCAGGGAGGGCTGGGGAGTTTGAGTCCTGGTTTGAGGCCTTGATTTAAACCAGTTTTCAAGGGCCTGAGCGGAGCTGATCACTTGTGCGTCTTCCTTTCTGCGTGCCCCCCCACCGCACCCCCCAACATTTCTCCAGCAGGGAGGCATATTGGAGGGGGAAAGGGCTATAAACTCGATGGTTGCCCAGCATCGTTGAGGATTTGCAGCACCAGGAGCCCCACACTCCTCTTGCCCGTGTTGATTCTCCCCAAACTACCCACACTGTCCGTGCAAATTATTCATGGGAAGTGAGATAATATAAATCACGCTGCCTGATTCTTCTCAAACGGCTCACAAAGTAATCACAGGCGGAAGTGCAGGTCTTCTTGCAGTGCCTTTATCAGTAAATCAGATTTTGAGCATTTATCAGCAAAAGTTAGATTTAAGCTTCGTTCCTGTAACGTTTGAAAGAAAGATTTGTTTCGGCGGGGACTCTGCCAATCAGTGATCTTCCTGCTTGACTCTGCTATCAATTATTGCTGCAATTATTTGTCTAGTTGGACATTTAAAATGTCATCAGAAAGAGATGATTACATATTCTAGAAAGCCGGGCACTGTGTAATCAGATGAACCGAATCCAGCTGAATGCAGTGTGGTACCAACTTGTCCTTCCAAGGAGAATTCTCGCGCTACCCCCAAAGCAGCGGCCTTCTGCCCGGTTTTCAGGATGCCCGATCTTAACCTTGGGACGCAGCGTGCCGCCGGGGTCGGGTGATACTCAGTTATGGGAAACTTTCCAAGTCTGAAAATGGAATTGCTCCTCAGATACACGAGAAGTGCATTTTGGTTATCTCATTCAATTCATCTGCAAATCTATAAATAAGAAGTCCCTCTATTTTTCTTATTTCCTGTGGATTTAAATGCCAAATCCCGAGTTGTTGCAAAGTTGTCACATGCCCCCTTTCCCACTCTTCGTGCCTGGTGCCCAGGATCTAAGCAGTGGCGGTAGAAATTACAACTGTTTGGAAGCCAAGAAACAGCTCCATTTCTCACTTTCCTCCAATTCCGGATATTCTCGGCCCCACTCCATCTATCCGCCTGCTCCCCACACACCTCCTCCACTGCACACCCTCCTTCTGTCCACGATCAGGAAACAAATACAGCTCCACTCCCCCCCCCCCCCCCCCAGGGAGGAAAAGAAACCACAACCTGAATAAACAACACAGAAATGCCAACCAAACTACACTCTAGGTAGAACAGTCCCCAATGTTCTAAACGTATAGAAATCCCCCCATTACCAGTCTGTTCCCACCCTGATGAGCAGGGATGTTTGAGTTGAAAGTGACCGCCAAGCCCTCAGCTGGGAAGCATTCGTCCATTTGCATTCTTTTGACACCAAGGTTAGAATGGACCAGAGGTTCAGGAGACATTCTCTCTATCTAGATGGATCTCATGAGTTCGGGAATTTTCTGTGGGGCTGGCTGTCTGGCCAGGCTTTTCCCAATTCACTTCCTAGCATAACAGAAAAAGGCATTGGGAGTCTGTTAGAAAACTAATCTTATCTGTGGGGGGAAAAAAACATCCCAAACAAACCAGCACCTTTTAAAACACTAGAGCCTCGAATTGTGTGTGCTGGGAGAGAGAAAGGTGTAGGGGGGTGGAACATAAAAAAAAGAAAAGAAAAGAAGACTTAAAAAAAAATCACAACCCATTAGCTTGGGGAGGAAACACTGTCTCAGCCGCAGTCACTCGTGGCCAGGAGCAGGCTGGGGACAACCCTGTCGCCTTCGTGCCCTCTCCTCCTTCAGCAGCTGTGCTCAGGGACCCTTGTCTTGCCCTGCAGCTTGTGGCCTGGGTGGCTTCAGTTCCAGGCTGGGGTGACCCGGGTCAGCTGACCACACTGCCCTGTTGGGGAGCAGAAACGGCTTTGACCTTTGAAAGCAGGTTGTCCGCTTGTGGTGGGTGAGGTGTAGCGTGTTAAAACCACAGAGCAGAGGTGCGAAGGGCCCTTGGGAGACAGAGGGGAGGCCCTGGGTTCTGGCTGCTGTTGCTTTTCCTGGGACCCCTTTCCCATTTTTGTTTCCAGGGTACATGTGTCTCTCTCTTCACCCCCTCCAGCATGTCCCGAGCAGAGTTGTCTCATAAGCCCGTGTGGTTTCACGTCCCAGGGCCCTTGCCAGCCACTGGGCTGGGGAGCCCCGGCCTTGCAGCACACACCAGGGCTCTGCATTCCTTCTCCTCGGGGTCCCCGCTGGGCTGTGCCAGGATCGGGTGCAGCTCAGGTGATGAGGTGTGGGTGGCTCAGGTGTTCTGCGTCTGAGGCAGGGAGGCAGGTGAGATCAGCCAGCCAGCTTTTACTGACCCTTCCATGGATAGCTTTCTAGCCTCATTTTAAAGCCTTTTTATTGTAGCAAAACTATGGGTTATAAACAGGATTATCTTAATGGAAGGACTTCATGCTATTCTTTCTCTTGGGGCATAAAAATGGGGGTGCCTTAGGGGGTAAGAAGAGAGGAAAGTGTGTGTGTGTGTGTGTGTGTGTGTGTGTGTGTGGTAGGGTTTACTAAAAAAGAAATTTAAGAGAGGAGAGGAAAGGGACCCAGACTAGGTAATTGGGACCAATTCATCAGAAGACGTAAGGAAATTTGACATCTAGTAATTACACAGCATTTGGGAAGTGAATTACTAACCTGATTGTCCATAACAACCATTGAGTAAACATACAGTTACAGAGTGCCAAAATTGTACAGTGGACTGACGGACCGGCAGCCACCTTCAAGGGGCTGTAATCATGCCTGGGGTCAAGGCTGACCTGGAGGCTCCTTGGTGAGTGAATCATTTACTGAAGAGACCTCACTGGCTTCAGGAAGGGAAGGTTCCCCTGGCCACAGCTGGCTCCCTGGCCGCTCCTTCCGGCCAGCCGGGTCATTTAGAACAAACAGCCTCCGGCAGGAAGGAGAGTCCACCGAGCAGCCTCGATTTCTCAGTATTTACTGACGGCTTTTCTTTGCCTAGAGGGGTGCTGGGCGATGAGAAGTAGACAGGCCAATCTTGGTTCTCAGAAGGCGTGGGCTTCAGCTGGGGGACCAGTGCTGGTGGGATACACGATGATTCCGGGAGCCCGGGACCCCAATGTAGTGGAGAGCGGGGGACAGAGCGCGCCATAGCCTTGCCGTCCTATCCATTGTCTAGCCGGGGGCCTTCGTGCCCCCACCCCCTGAGCTTCGGTGCTCCCAGTCATCTCCGTGGGGCCTCCTCCCGGGGAAGTCCACAGCCTGCTCCTCACTGGAGGAGCCGCCCTTGTGTCAGCCAAGAGCCGCAGGCCATAAATGCAAAGTATGGTTTAACAAAAGCAGCTTTTGAGTAAGAAAGCCGAGTGGAGTTGTCCCAACCTGTCAACTTCAGATTTCTTTCCTCCTCTCCATAAATCAAAAGACGGTTGGTGGAAGGGAGGGACAGAAGCGTTTCATTTTCGGATTTTGTAAGAAAATAAAATAAAATCAAAAGAACCTGTCCCACGCTGATACCTTACATGCCAGGTTGCAGCCTGAGGCAAATTTTTGTGGCCATGTAATAAGCCTCTTTAAAATGGTGACAGACCCTTGACTCTTTGCCTTGAGTTAGGCTGATAAAAGACATTTTATTGCATGAGAGCCGGGGCAGGCGTGCAGGACGGTTCTTGCCTGGTCGGCCTCTTTGAAACGGTGTCAGCCCTGCTGTCCACACTCCCCACCGCCTGACAGGGTTTGAGCGCGAAGGCGGCGGAGATCTGTGGGCCGGTGACAGACGGGGCTTTCTACCCAGCAGTCGAAAGTTGAGGTTCTGGAAGCAAAAAGATTTCAGCCCGAGGGGCTTGTTAGGGAGAGTGGAGTGTCTCCCGTTCCTGGTAGACGTAAGAGATCTTGATTGAAGAATCTCATTGAATCTTAGAGGCATTCAAAATGAAAAATGATCCTGGGGTCTCTCCTCTGTAGTGTGGGGTTCCTTTGCCTACCCCCCCTCCCCATAATGCCTATGGAGAAGGAAAAGAGGCATGTGTACCCATTGCACAGGGGGCCAGGCCTCCATGAGCTGAGCTCCCAGTGCACCTGTCCAGTGTGTAGACCAGAGCTGAGATGATGCGCTCTTGGTTTGAGGAGGTGTGGGGGGAGAGCGTGTCTGATATCTTTGGGCATTACCCCCATTGAATCAACAGAATTAGTAAACCTGAGAACAGCCGGCAGCACCCATTCTGTGGCTGGATTGGGGCCTCTCGAATGATTACGGATTATACATGTGGGCATTTCTTTTTTTATTCAGGAAATTCTTTCCAGGTTGGTAAGTGGTATAAATGAAGGATTTGAAATTGGGTAAAAAGCCAGGAAAATAACTATGAAGCCAAGAAACTAGGCCTTGAATAAATAGGCTATGTCTGCCTCGCCTTTGTTCTGTGGGACTGTGTCTGAGAGGTTAGGGCTGAGGCCCGAGCAGGGCTGCTGTGTGTCCGGGAGGAGGCGTGGGGGGGGGGGGGGGGTGCTGAGGGACTGAGTAGACGGGGGCAGAAGCCGGAGGAGCGTGTGGGCGGGCAGAGGCCTGTTTTC
Organism: Cnephaeus nilssonii; assembly: GCF_951640355.1. Taxonomy (NCBI): domain Eukaryota; kingdom Metazoa; phylum Chordata; class Mammalia; order Chiroptera; family Vespertilionidae; genus Cnephaeus; species Cnephaeus nilssonii. The sequence continues at coordinate 34,458,734 of NC_137086.1, read as the reverse complement.
TGAAAGAGGGACTTGCTACCTTGGGACAAGGCCTGGCCTCCCAGCACCAGAACCCTCTGCGATTCAATCTCACCTCAGGCGAGAGGGCAGCCTAGTTTTGTTCCTGAAGAAAAGTCAGAGCCTGACCTGCTAGACCATTTTTTTTTAAAAACAGTGTGTAGCGCTTTGAAGCCTTAAATTAGTTCTCATAATTTCTGAGCAGTTCTGTGTTAACCATAGGACATAATAGGTTTTCATTCTGGAAAATGTCCAGTTCTAGTTCTGAGAATCTCTTGGCCAAGCTGGTCCATCACAGAATGTTAGGCCGGTAGAGTGTGGCCCCCACCCCCCCCCCCCCCAACCCCACTTCCCCAAACACACACACACACAGCACGTTATAGTCCCAGGAAGGCAAATCAGTGTCTGTAAGACTAGTGCCTGGGCAGCAGTTTGCCCTGACCCACCTCCAGGGGACCTGAGGTGAGTGGTGACGAGGGGCAAAGAAGGTGGGCAGGACCCTGAGTGCCCCGCCCTGCCCTCACGACCCCTGTAGGACGACCCTGAGATCTCCCATTTTCGTGGCTGGGGAGGTGAGGATAACGCCTGGCCTTATCCCACAGGATTGCTGTGGGGCCAGATGTGAGGGAAAGGCTTTCGGAAGCAGATAAAGCCTCCGCAGAGGCAGGACAGACTTCCTTAAGGAGGGCCGGACCTGGAGGCCTGACAGCCTTCCCGGGGCTGCCTGTTCTTCTGGGCCTTTTTCCGGGGAAGGCTTTGCTCAGATCATTCCTGGGAGATAAGAGCAGAAAACTCTAGCTTGCAGGCTGGCAGTGCTCCTGGGCCTGCTCCCATCTTCCAACCATGCCTCCCCCTCCCGGTCCCCCCAGCAAGCACCCGTGTCCCCACCCGGCCCATGTCCTCCTCCACCAAGAACACCCGAAAACATCAAGGGTCTTGGTATACGCGCAAAGCTTCGTTTCCTGAAGCTTACTGTGGTATTTTCTCGAGACTGATGAAAATGGTGATAGAGAGGCATACATTACATTGGTTGTGAGTTGACACAGATAAAAAGGCTCGGGGTGGCCTCTTCAGAGGAATTTGGGAGTTGCACGTTCTGTTGGCTTTGATAGACACGTCTTCACTGCCCTGGTTGGTGCTATCAGAACCAAACGTTTGCTAAGCAAATGGTCAGTCTCATGGGATCCATCTTGACAGCCCAAATGCGAAAGGCATCTAATAATACTTAAATCAGAAGCTCGGGTGGTTTCCCAAGCTTGCCAGGTGTCTAGGACTAGGATTTTCCACCCTTCTCTTCGTTTCTCAGGTAGGGTAGAGAGGTGCGAGTGGAGTCTTTGAACATCTGTGCGAGGCCGGCCAGTTCGGGTGAGAAAATGCACCCAGGCCAGCTTCTTTCATCCCTCACCTCCTCTTCCAACTGCAAAGGGGTTGCAGGTGAGCCCCACCTTCAGAAAGCCCAACACACACCAATCTCACCAATGGAAACTGATCAATTAGAGGGTGATTTTTCACATTACAGAAAGATTGTTAACTTTTCAAAAGGTTTCGCCACAGGGTTTCTTTAAATAGTGAGCTCCCCCACTGAATTTAAAGTGTTTGTTTACAGATCATTAACTACTTGACAGAGAGGTTGGGGAGGGGGGTGGAGGAGGAAGCTCTTCAAAGGTAAGATCTTAGAAGCCCTGCCAATTTTCGATGAGCCTGGAAGGGTGATGAAACAACTCTGAAATTATGTCGGTTAGCAAATGGGATTCACTTTACAGAAACCCATCCTGCACATGGCTTTCCAGGAACCCTTCGCGTTGGTCATTGGTCGAGGGCAGGGACCACAGGACGCTGGTGTGAGGTGGCTGGGTGAGAACCCTGGCTTTTTCTAGAGTCCTGCCGGTGCCCTCGTGAGCAGTGGGTGTGAGGCTCTGGCATGAGGCCGAGCTTCGCCACTGGCCTTCTGGCACAGACAGCAGAGACCTTTTCCCTTGACATTTAGCCTGAGTTTGTGGGAACTTTCTTCCTGGTTCTCTCTGACCTTCAGCCTCTCTGGGTCAGGACCCACTTAGGTGTCCTCTTTGACGCTGAGACAGGTGAGCTTTGCAAGACTGTGCCCCAGAGGTTTACACTAAATCTAAGAAGGAACCTGGGGCAGAACCCAGCCCACACAGGTCTCTGGATTCCTCCTGATCCCTGCAAGGCACAAAGGGTACAAAGCCCATCCGGGCCGGCTTCTGGTAAGGCCCGTAGTAGGTGTCTTAACTGCGTCCAAGTCTCCCGCCCTAAATCTTCTCTCAAGGAGACTGCAGCTGGTGTGGGGAACAGGAAAGAGAAGTCATCATACACATCAGCCAGTCTTCTCTTTTTAAAGATGAGAACGCTTAGAGCCAGAAAGGGGAAGAGACTGACTCAAGGTCACGAACAGCTGGTAAGTGGCAGAGTTGGGCCCGGAGAACCTAGATTTCTGACTTCGTTCCAGCAGTCTCTCCGAGGAATGAGTCCCTCACATCCTAAAGGAAGAAAAGAATCTGAAGACAGGGTCTGTGGGGCTCACAGAGGAATGCACTGGGCAAGGGCATCTTTAAAAGATAGTTTCCAAATCCCCCAAATAACCTGAAAACTACCTCAGGAAAAGGCAAGCCTGTACACACACACACACACACACACACACACACACACACACGCACGCGCACACCTCACCATACACAAACAAAATCCTCAAATTAAGGACTCAGCAGGCATAAGGTGGCCCCACTCCCTGTGGAGAAGAGGAGAGAGAAGGAAGAGGGAGATTTTGGAGGGAAGGTCACGCTGATGATTGAAGAGACAAAGCAGTATAGGAAAATCTCCACGTTTCTTGTACAGTCATATGTTGAAAATGTGTCAGCAAGTACAAGCCCATCTTAAACTGGCAATGATACATCTGAAATAGATTATTTAAGCTGGGGAGGCAGGATAGCAAAGAATGTGGCTATCAACACTTGTTGGTCTGACTTGGGGGCTAGAACACAGTGGAGTCGGCCTTGGGAGACCACCCACCATCCATCAGGGGAAGCAAGTCAAGGTGGGGAAACAAAGGAGGGCAGATGAACTTGCCCCGAGCGTCACATGCCTGCGTCCCTCAGCAAATGTGGTGTTTGAACATAGGAACGTGGGAAAGCTGAAGGCTCCACAGAAGTCCTCAGAGGGCCGTTGAGGTGACCATATCCTCTGTTGTCAACTGTATGGATCAATGCACCGTAGTTTGATTTAAATGTCACGATACCCCCTGGGCCCCACTTGCTTTGTGCACACTCTGGGCTCTGCTTCTCTCTGGGCATCCGTACCTGTGTTCTCTTTCGTCTAGAAAGGCCTTCCTCTTGGCTCTCCAGGCCTGGCTCCTAAGCTCCTTCTTCCCCAACGCCACTGTCCTCGCTCCCAAATGGAAGCCATTTTCTTCCTTTTGAATTTCCTTTGTAGTTTATCTGTGCCTCTCTGAAGACACACTTCCTACACTGGAATAGAATGAGTTCTGCCCTCGCCTTCTCTTCTCTACCATGGATGGAGGCTCCTGGGGTCTGGGGCTGAGTTTTCTGTGTGCTAACCAGCGGCTAGCCTACTGCTTTGGGCATTATGGGCATTTGGTCAATGGTTGTTGAATGTATGCATGAAAGAATGAATGAATGAATGAATGAATGGAAGGTGTCTTGGGTACATACATTTTGCGTAGTGAAGCACACAGTTAAACCAAGAAAAAAAAAAAAAACTGTCCTAAGACAATTTGTCTTTTTAATGCAGCTGCCCTTCCAGTCTCCTCAATAAGTTCCATCATTCTAAGGCAAAAGCGTAATGTGTAATAAAAATTTATCTAATTCACGATCAAGCGAAAATACTTTGGGCCCAGAGCCAAAGAATATTATTGGAGTGAACTTTTTTCAACACCCTAAATTTAACCAGCTGGAATTCTTTTTTTAAGTACCATCCTATTCAACCTTTTGAAATGAAGGATTTGCCTTTTAGTGGGAAATCTGCATTTCAACACAAAGATGGAACACATTGTCTCTGGCTTAGTTATTCTTCAGAAAAGCAAGCTCGTTTTTTTTTTTTTTTTTTTTTTGGAATTATATGCTTTGCTTATGTTAAAGACACAGATTGCAGAAAATTTTGTTTAGGCCTGACAGATTGGTGGCGTGCATTTTTTGCATTTTTACAGATAAAGGGGCATGAAAGATGTCATCTCTCCATCTCCCAACTCATAGAGTGAATGCATAGGGTGAGAACTCTTCCAAGGTGAGGTTAGTAACGTGCTGTTTAGATAATCAAGGTTCTGAGGATAGAATTGGTCAAAAAAGAAAATGAGTTTTTAAATGAGTGATTGATGAAATTAAAGTTGCTGATGAAATATCAAGGAATGTAAGAACCGTGACCAAGTCTCAGCAAAGAAATTCTGTAGTGTGGTGTCTCTAGAACTCTCCCTTGCTTTCATTTGTATACGATACACTTTTTAAAAGAGCATCACAATTTGGCAAACCCTTCGCTGGTCAAAAAGCAGTGATGGAAAAATGCTCATGGAAATGTTCATTTCTAGAACAAAAGAGAAAGTGATTTTGACAATACTGGAAGGTTAATTAAGAAGTCTATTAGCAGTGGTATAGCTGGCACATTTCAGTTTAGATCGACATGACTCAAGGTATATGTTCTCTCTATAAGACTCTGAGAAGTCACAGAATCTGAGAGAGGGGAGCCGATATCTATCGTAAACGGTGGGTCAAGAACTTGAAGGACGTTCCGTGGATTTGCTTTTGGTTAAAGAAGCCTCTAGCTCAGTCAACTGCACTGTTGTTATTTTTGTGACTTGGATCCAGTAATATTGAATAAACTGGAATTGGTTCCTTCAGGGAACTTTACAAACTTCCAGGATGCATTTTAAGTGTAGTCTACAAGTTGGCTGCTGGCTGGGTGGGGAGGAGAATTGAGAATCTTGGAGCTGGAAGGGGCCGTAAGGGTCCTTTACTTTGGCCTGTCACCAATATAGAGATCTCTCCCTATTATGGTGGGTTGTCATCCTTTCTCTTCTTGAATACCCAACGTGGTAAGTAGGTCACAGTTTCAGAAGGTAGCCATTCCTCTTGGGGACAGCTTGACTTCTTTTGTGCCTTGTCTCATTGGAAAAACAGGGATGTTACCTAAAAATATATGTTTGAGAAAATAATATATGCATACATGTACATTTTTAAAAAGAATATAGTTTATTGATTTTTCTTTTTAGAGAGAGAGGAAGGGAGTAGAGAGAAACATCAATGTGAGAGTGCAACATCGATGGGCTTCCTCCTGCACACTCCCTACTGGGGACCAAACCCTCAACCCAGGCATGTGCCCTGACCGGGAATCAAACTAGCAACCTCTTGGTGCACAGGACAATACCCAAACAACTGAGCCACACTGGGCAGGGTCACACAGATACATTTTAGTGAACAGCAAACATCTGTACTCCTAGAGAGGCCTGGGGTTTTAATTCCTGATAAAAGTTGGGCACCCAGGGCAGTCATTAAGTGTATTGGAAATGATGCTTTGTGCGTAGCGGTTTGGGCACATTTGTAGATCAGCAGTATTCCTTGTTAATTAATAGACAATAATGTGGATGTACTACACACCTACATTAGTGTCAGGAACAAATAGTATGTCTATAGTAAGTGGATCTTTGAGATGTTCTCTATGAAACCGAAAACTTGATTTAGTGACCTTAAGTTCCAGGGACATCCAGCCGGGTTTATAGTGCATCAAAAGTTGGTACTTACTGTGTATAGAAATGTAGAAGGACCAAGGTGTCACTTTCAATCAAAATCCTTCCCAATTGGTTGCATATTTTTAATGAGACCTGAAAAATAAGGTTCTTCTTTTTTTTTTCTTCAATTCAGCCATAAGGAAACGTTGCAGCCTAACAATGCATGAGACATATCTGAGGCCCCAAGTGGAGATGATGGGTCTGGAGAGACCTTTATGAAACAGAACAGGTTAAAACACCTTTCACCAGAGGAATCAGGGCATTTAAAAGGTTGATTCAGAAAAGGGCCACCTGCCACCTTTGAGTGTCCAGAAAGGGAAGCAGGAGTCCAGTTGTAGCTCCAGCCATACAGGGTGCCACAGCTGCATCCCCGACATTTTCAGCTTCTACAGGAGCAGTGAGGACACCACTGGCCTGACCTGAGCTGGTTTGGATGTTGTGTTTTGCAAAGAGTGTTCCTACTTGTTGGAGAGGACCAGGCCTGTTTCCTGTCCTGGTCAGTGAGGGAGAGCAGAGCCTTGGATTCCACATGGAGAGCGCCTTAGGGATTTCCCAAGCTTGCTCTACTTCTGACGATCCCAGTCCTAAAGGAGGAGGTTCCCAGATAGCAGGGAGGACAGCCTCACAGACCAGGGATCTCTGCCAGGGGCACATCAGAGCTTCCAGCCTCCGTGCCTCCCCCACCTGAAGGTGGCACTTGTTAAACTGGATTGTGCCGCTGAGTCACCTGGAGGGCGTGTTGAATGCAGATTGCTGCCCCCCTGGCCCTGCACCCTGTTTCTGATTCAGTAGGTCTGATTCAGGGGCCTGAGAATGTGCATTTCCAACAAGATCCAGGCAATGGTGGCACTGGGCCTGGGCTTTCGCTGTGAGAACCTCTGCCCTAAGAGAGCCACCAAGGACGTAAAGAGAGCACAGCTGCACCACCTACTTCCCAGCCGGTCACCCGAGCCCATCTCTCCCTGGGGAGAATGAAAGTGCAGGTGGGAGAAGAGGTCTTCGACCAGGAGTTGCCTGGGAAGGCAGAGCTGCGCATTGAGTCTGATGCTTAGAAGCATTAAAATATATGTTCTAATGTGAGACTTGGCTTTGCCTAAACTGTGATGAAACAATTGAAAGCATCATAGCAAGAAGTTAAACCCTGGGGAAGCTATTAACAGTTTAGCATTTGCAGTTCCCGTGGGAATGTCGATTCTACTCACAAGGCGAGTGCTGCGGACGGTCCAGCGGGAGCGGTGGCCGTCAGCTGGGGTCCGCGCCGCCTTTGTGTTGACACTCTTCCTGGAGGAAGAGAAACTCAAGGATGAGTCTGTCTGATAAAGGCAATGTCGATGGCTTGTTAGGCCGGTAGGAATGGTTTGCTCCTCTTCAGCTGGCTAATTCTCCAGGGGACCAGAGGCCGAGGGTGAGAACAGCGGGGCGCGCCAAGAGTCGCAGGAGGCACATCAGGTGCTGTTTTCCGATTTTGAAACCAAGTCAGTACACTTGGACCTTTTGAAAGGCCCACTCAACACCTCTGGACTGGACTCTCCCCCAAGAGGTTAAGAGTTTGTTTCTCCTGTTGGGTCAGGAGAAGGAGAGTCCTCCTCACGGCACTTCTTGGTCAGTGAAGACCAGGGCAGGACCGGCGGAGGGGAGGCGGTAGGTGGAAAGAGCACTGGACGTGGAGTCGGAAGGCTAATTCTGATATTCTTTGTGTCTAACCATCAATATAGCTGCGGGCCAGTCATGTAATTTCTCAAGGCTGTAGTTTCCCCATCTGTAAAATGAAGGCATAGAGCCCTGGCAGGGTCACTCAGTGGTTGGAGCATCATCCCATGCACCACAAGCTTGCAGGTTCTATTCCTGGTCAGGCTGTGCATGGGAGGCAACCCATTGATGTTCCTCTCTCATATTGATGTTTCTCTCTCTCTCTTCCCCTTTTCCTCTCTCTCTCAAACCAATAAAGAAATATATCATTCGGTGAGGATTAAAAAAAAAGGCATAGATTAGATGATCTGTTAGTTCTTTCACAACTCAAAAAAACAAAAACCGGGGGCGGGGGTGGGGGGAAGGGGACATATGTAATACTTTCAACAATGAAAATTTTTTTTAAAAAAATATATTTTATTGATTTTTTTACAGAGAGGAAGGGAGAGGGATAGAGAGTTAGAAACATCGATGAGAGAGAAACATCGATCAGCTGCATCCTGCACATTCCCCATTGGGGACGTGCCCGCAACCAAGGTACATGCCCTTGACCGGAATTGAACCTGGGATCCTTGAGTCCACAGGCTGACGCTCTATCCACTGAGCCAAACCGGTTAGGGCAACAATAAAGATTTTTAAAGAACAAAACCAAAAACCAAACCAAACCATGGTACCAGAAACTCCGCACTCCCCTGGATGAGCCCTCATGGTGCCACAGGGCCTGGTGCTGTGGAGAACCGGCCAGGCCCCTTCCCTGAAGCTCAGCGTGCTCAGGGCCACCAGGTTTGTGGACAGGTTTGCCAACCAGAGACACATGCAGGTGGCCAGGCCTGGATCAGGTTAACCGTTCTCCCATTTCTTGCTGGAGGCCATTTGAGGCACCCAGGGGTCTCTTCCCAGAGTGCGTGGCAGGGAATTTGAAATTAGACTCTGCCTGTCTAATTTCCTTACAAGGTCCAAGTACCTTGTTGCTTTTTATGCTGGGGTCACAGAGGCACCTCAGTTGTGTGGGTCACCTGAGAAAAAGGGTTTTCGTCTCAGCAGCAAACACTTATTAAATAGCTGAGGCAAATACAAGGGCAAAAATGAATTCTCAGATTTCTCGTCGAAAAACACTATGACTAAATCCATAGGTAATTCTACCCCATCCTCTCAATTCATTGAACATAAGGGGTCAGATGAAGACATACCTATTTTTTGAGTCCAGGCTTCCTCCTTTAGCTGGTTCACTCTGTGGTGTTTACTTTGTTGGGGGTCAGGGAGGAGGACGTGCCTCCATAGCTGGTCGTGGGCTGGGTGGAGGCTCCCTAGCAGCCTCTCTTTGCAGTCCTGGTGCCGTCCGGGGAAGAGCTTCCATGAGCCCCATGCCATTGTTACCCACCGGGTCCTCATGAAAGGAAACTTTGTGCCGATGGCCCTGGCCGTTCTTGGTAATATGATCTGTGTAAGGAGAACAGGATGTATTTTACACTGGAGACCTGCTGTCCTAGAGTATAACAACAACACTTTTAAGTGCTCTTAATATTAAGCTAATGGAAAACATACTCTGTTTACTCACCATCAAAGTCTGTTTTTCTTCTCTCTTGCCTCCCCCAATCATCACAAACGGCAAACCTCTAGGACACACTGAGCATCTCCTGCCCCATTTGTCCTCCACCCTGCCTCAAGGTTGACCTCTGCATGCTTGGTTAGCTCAAGGTGGACTTGGGAAAGCTAGGAACTTCCCACATAAACCATATAATCCCCAGGTTGCACAAACCAAATATTTCCTTTCTCACAAAAATTTCACTGCAAGAAATGCTTGATTTACTGCTAGATTTATGTTTATTAGTGTGAGAAGTCTTTTTTCCTCGCCAGAGTGCAACAAAGTGCAGTGGAATGGAGAAGGTGGGTCACTTTTCCTGGGTGCCACTGTATTGGAATGTCGGTTCTCTCCCCGTCACTTAATGGGAGGGTTCCTTAGGCTCAAAGTTATTGAGTTTCTGGAAATTACCCTTACTTTTTATGCACTGAGAACTCGCCAAAGTTATTTTAATCCCAAAAGTCTAATCCTAATTCTCCACTATTTTGTGTCTATATGGGGCACTCCACTGATAGAAGTTCTGGAGTGTGGCTCAACTAAGTCCTGAAGTGCCCCAGGTTTCCCGCTCAGCCAAGGTGCTGTCATAAACACAGCATGGGACGAGGGGCATTGGGACAGGGAAGGCAGAGTGGGACTCTGTCTGAGAAGGAAGGATTCACAAGCCCACTCATTTCCTATCAGCATATTGTTTTTTCCTTGGGCTTATCTATAAAGTAAATGTATGCACGTAAACCAGCCTTGCAGATAAATCCCCTATTTTACCAGCCTACCCATACATTACCAATTTTCCCTTGCTATTTATGTACATCTTATTACAAAACAATCATCAAGCAATAACCAACAAATAAATAAATGAAAGAACCACCCCCAATACAAAAAAGAAAAAAAAATAACAAAAAACACCCCCTCAGAAACCTCTTACCTTTTGTCAAAAAGACCAAGATTAAAAATTAAACCAAACGGTGGGAAATAACTTTTCACTGTTTTTTTTTGATACAGGCGTTGGTCCTGCTAACTATCTGCAAGGCTGTTGTAATGCTGTTGATCTATTTCATTGGGATGGAAATGTGATAGTCTGTGGTCTTCGATGCACATTGTTCATAGCCTCAGTGCTTGATTCTGGGTTTCTTTCACAGATAAACTTCTGCACTGGAGGGGCCTCTCCTCCCCGCGTTCTGCACACGGAGCTCTAATCCCCACGCCCGGGATGAGTGCAGAATATGGCCCGCAGGGTATTTGTAAGTTGAGCATTATTTCTTCTACAAATGTCCATGTGTATAGAGATGAGAGTTTCTGGAAATTACCCTTACTTTTTATGCACTGAAAGGAGTTACTTCCAAAATAGATTGGCATCCGCACATGTATTATTCCATTACTCACTTGGCACCCAGTCCCCCACTCACTCCACTCAGTTTTTCCCTCCCCCCCTTTTTTTTCCTTCCATACTGAGGGCACGGAGCTGACTGCAGCGCGTCCCTGTGGGTCTCCTCCCCAGGGCCCTGTCTGGCTCCATGGCTGGTGACTGCAAATGTCTGTGTGGTCAGAGCCCATTTTATTGCTGGATATTCGCTCCCATGGCCTCATTTAAGACTGAATTATTCCATGGCATACATTTTTAGCAGAGGCCGGAACCAAAGGGAGTCAGTTTAGAGTTACTCCAAAGTTATTCTCATGCATGTTACATATGCATTTACATGTGTATTTAAACATGGTGTATTTTTATATATACGTGGTGCATTATATATGTGCATACATATGTAATTTCTACTTGTTTTTTTCCTAGTTTTAGGGGAAAATGCACAGCATTGTTGCCAAAATTCAAAGATACCACCACCACTACCACCACCACCACCATCATCACCACCATAGCCACCACCACCACCACCACCACCACCATCACCATCACCACCACAACCACCAACCACTACTTGTTCAAGCCAAATTTTATAGTGGAGAACTTCCTATGAAATTTAGATTTGTATGTTCATAAAAATGTTTTTTGAAAGATATTGTTTTAGAAAGTAATACAGTTTGCTTCTCTGTGTAGGAATAAATGGTATGAATCATGCATGGCTAAAAAGTTAGGGGGGTCGGGGGGAGGCTGATTCCATCCCAAACACACAAAAAAGCAGGTTCAAGATAAAAAGAAGTGTGATATCTAACTTTTATTTAAGGAAAGTATTTTCATTTTGAAAGTAAATGAAAAATAGCCTGTTGTGGAAAGAAAAAAAGAAAGGGCGCAAGTGTCATGGGAGAGAATACCCGAAGAGCAAGAAGCAGGAGTAGAAGCTGTACAGGGGGCTGGTTTTCAGATGGGAGGTAAACTAGACCTGTGAATGGTGTCTGCAGGGCATGGCATGCACCCTGGGACCAAATTCAAAGCCAGTTGTTTATTTTTGTTAACTCCTAGGTAATCCTAGGTAACAAAGAGTTATTGTGTGAATTTCACAAGCCCTTGGGTCCTGAGGGCTGGGTGGTGCAGGGGTTAAAAGCACCCCCCTCCCCCCCCCCACACACACACCAAGCTGGGCCTAAGCCTGGTTAGGTCACAGATTGAAGAGCTTAGGGGGTTGGACTCATGGTTTCGAGTCCCTACATGCTAACTGGGTGCTGGGTGGGGAGAGCTCTCCTTGTTTGGCTGTGGGTGCTTGGGGCCCCACACTTGGCTGTGGGAACAGAGCCACCTTGGAGGGAAGGGGAAGGAAGGGAAGTGGGGCAGTAGAGAGGAGGGTGGAGCTGAGTAGCCAAGGGCTGTTGGCCTTGGAATCTGTTTAGTTCTCTCTCTTCCACTTGATCCTCCCAAGGGCAGGGAGTCTGATTTGAGGGGTGGGAAACTAGGAGCCTGATGTGGAACCCCGGTCTTCCTTGCTTGCTGCAATGGGAGGGTGCCTAAGTTGCTGGTGCTCATGCTGGCAGGACCAGTTTAGGAGTGACCAGAGCAAGGTATGTGGAAATGGGTGGTGGGGTTCCAGAGAGCTCTAGCACCAAGCTGACACCGACCCCACTCAGCTGCCTGAGCCAGGCTTTCAGAGCACTAAGCACTTGTGGCCTCTCTGCTAGTGGGCACAGTCACACTCCTTAAAACAGCCCCCTCCTGCTTTCCTCCAACCTGGCCCCCACCTTGGCCTGGGGTAAGACCTGGGTTCTGGATTCTAGATTCAGACTTTCCCCTGGATGCTCTTCCGGGTGTATGGTGTAGTTAGTCATCATGCTAGGTAACCAGTCAAGCCTGGTAGTAATGAAGACTCACATTCACGGTCATTCACGTTGGACCTGATAGTTTACAGAGGGCTTTTATACCCGTCTGTCATTTGAGCCTCACAATTCTTTAAGGTACTATTTTTATGTTCATTTTGCAGATAGGAAACCCAAGGCTGTCCCAGAGCCAGGAGCTAGTGTACAGCAGAGCCAGGGGCCAACGCTCTTGTTCATCTAAATCCTGAGGCTTTGATCATGTGACTTTTTAATCACCTGACAAACTAGAAATGGTGTCATTCCTTCCCACACAATAAATAGAAATAAAAGCCAGTAGGTGAGCTCATAGCTCATTTTAACCATTTTGATGCCCCGAGTTCCTGTGAGTGTGTGTGGGGGGCAGGTCTCAGTTTATTGCTCTAAATCAAAACAATCCCTGGGATTGCCCAATGAGGCTCTCAAATTGAGAAGTTGATTTTCATCAGAGTAAATGAAGAATATTATTATATTTTACAAGTCAATAAATCAATGTAGCCCTAATTTTGCCACGCAGGAAATCAATTCTGGTCTTTCTAAACCATCAAAGATGTTATGAACAAAGTAATTTCACAAATTATGGCAAGTAACACATTTATTGATGACTGCAGTTTAGGAATTTAGAATCTGTGAGCACTGTAATATAATATGGTGCGCGGGCATGAGCTGAGTGAAATACAGATTATATGGGGAAGCCGTAATGCATCATTTGCTATTAGTGGACTGGTAATAATTACCAGTTTCAAAGCAGCTCTTTTCATGTAATCTTTAGTCTCAATCGTAACAGCCCTTCTCATTGACATTATGATTACACTAGCTGCCCTCGTGATCTAGAATAGCTAGTTGATGGGAATACTAAAATGCAATAGTGAAAACTGTATGTTGTGTGCTCATTAGAAGATAAAATGCCATTTTCTCTGACCTGATGTATGGGAGAGAGGGGAAGGTAACAGCACAGTGTTAACATGATCACAACGCTGGCTCTGAAAACAAAATTTTAGGATGCTCAGGGCAGCAAAATAAAATGGGCTTTTCTCAGGTAAGCCTTTTTGATAGGATACAGAGGGGCTCCTTAAAGTAGTGCTATAGAGATCTTGGCCTTTATCAGTGGCCACATTCATGGCACAGGGGTCCAAGTGCTGGGTTTCAATAGAATATTGTAAGGTAAAATATGGTTTTAAGGCATTTGGAGTGATGAAAGTGTTAAGGACTTGCTTTCAGCTGACAAGTCCTCTATTTTACTTACCCAATTCAGATTGTCAGGCTAAATGTATGATAATAACACGGAGTCCTAGAGAGGCAAAGGAGAAAGCCACATAGGGTCACCGTAGTTGGAACCAGGATCGTTTTTTCCCTATCTGTTTAGGACTCAAGTAAAAAAAAAAAAAATTATGAAAATACTCTCAATGATGCTTTTTATTTCCCTTTGAAGAGAGGAGGCAAACAAAAATAGGCAGATAATGTGATACTAATGTCAGCGTTTTCTTTCAAAATCTTTCTGCCTTTTTTCTCCCTCCACATTAGGCAAATGTTTAAAACCTAATTTTGGTATCTTATCATCTAATCTTGTTAAAGAGATTTACCCAGGAGTGGGATATATTGAGTGAGATTATAAATGCATTGTAAAGTAAATTGCAAGGTCAGGGCAGGGAGTCCATTATTCAGACAAGTGCTTGTGCGAGGCTGGCTTGTTTTGGAATAGGAGTGTTTGGGGCTTCTGAGAAGACCCTGCCAGCTTTCCTTCCTGACGTGCTAAATGGAGGAATCATCATTGATTAATTCCTCACTCCCACTCTAGCCCATGTATGATTTTTTTTTCCTTATTAAGAAGTTACTAGCCAATGCTTTCAGGAACTCCTCTGGCCCCTCTTTTAAGAGAAGGGCTAAAGTTTGTTATTTCTCATTTGTGTTTTATTACACTGTCTTTTTTTGGAATTCCTGGTGGGGAATTTTCTTTTTTCTCCTCCTGTCTTTTGCCCACCGACATGCGTGCCCTCTTTAATACTGCAGTTGACTGGTAAACTGTTAGTTCCTCCCTTGGCGTGTATATGTTGTTGTTGTTGTTTTTAAATTTAGCTATCTCCAAAAATGAATGATCGTGAAGTCAAGCTGGCCCCTCTTTGCCAAAGTGGCATTTACCACTCTCGGGTTCTTTTCAACGAGAGAGAAATAATGTGACTTAAGCAGGGCCCCTCTCCAGACGGCTTGGCTACTAGCCAAAGAGTTGACTAGCTGAACTGTGTCTTTCTGTTTCTTTCTCAACTGGAGCTGAGGCTCAGCCGAAGGCGCAGGATGTTGTATAATTTGGTTCACGTTGTTAGCCTCTCAAAATAATGAGGAGGAGGATAGTGTAGCATTTCTCAGCCTGCTGCTGGTCATGGTGCTGGCTGCTCTAACTGTTATTAAACTAGGATGCTGTGTCTGCGTAAGTTGGCACCAGCCTCTCCCCGTAACTCTAGGCTTGCATTTGCTTGACTGGGGGACAGCTCCTCAAGGATTTGACATGGCCTTTTGTTTAAAACCGAATTAAATTTATCTTTTGAGATTTTTCACAACATCCCTTGAGATAAAAACGAGAGTCCTCCTGGGGCACTGTGGAATCAGAATTGGGACTCACTGACCCTCACACAGGCTGGGATGTGAGAATGTTGCTAGTCTCTCTTCCATGGCATTATTTTTGAGAACCTTCTCATTTTTTTAAAAAATAATATCAACAATTAGTGTATTTCAGGCTAAGATTAAAAGCATCTCTGGGGCCACAGGGAATTGTAATGAGTTGACCTTCTCTTTTTTGATATCTCCGTGAAATGATTGCCTATTTAGAAAGTTCACCTGCCACCCAGGGGGGGATTAGAACGATGGGATTTAGGGAGCAGAAAAGTTTCCCTTAGGTCATCTTGTCCAAGTCCCTCCCTTAACAAATGAGAAAACAGGGGCACGAGATGAGATGGCTTCCCCAAACCACAGCTGGTGACAGACTGGAAAGTTCAGAAGACATTGCTAAGGTTCTCGAGGCTGTAGGGATTGTCATGCTCAAGCTTTGAATTGGTCTAGATTTTTCTGCATTGAAGACTGGATTTAAAATTCCTAGAACCGAGTTAAATGGCAGGAAGACTGATTCGGCAAGTATTTATTGGGCACCAGCCACTGGATATGCCAGGCACTGTAGGCACAGGGGACAGGTCAGGGAGGGCTCAGGCCTTGGCATTGGGAGCTGGGGGCAGGGAAGGCTGGCGGTGGAACATAAATAAGCAATTGCTGATACCCTCCGCGGTGATTAAACATTGATGTTGGTGTTGTATTATTTTGCAGGTAAAGATGAGCCCAGCAGCTACACATGTACAACTTGCAAACAGCCATTCACCAGTGCATGGTTTCTCTTGCAACACGCACAGAACACTCATGGATTAAGAATCTACTTAGAAAGCGAACACGGAAGTCCCCTGACCCCGCGGGTTGGTATCCCTTCAGGACTAGGTGCAGAATGTCCTTCCCAGCCACCTCTCCATGGGATCCATATTGCAGACAATAACCCCTTTAACCTGCTAAGAATACCAGGATCAGTATCCAGAGAGGCTTCCGGCCTGGCAGAAGGGCGCTTTCCACCCACTCCCCCCCTGTTTAGTCCACCACCGAGACATCACTTGGACCCCCACCGCATAGAGCGCCTGGGGGCGGAAGAGATGGCCCTGGCCACCCATCACCCGAGTGCCTTTGACAGGGTGCTGCGGTTGAACCCAATGGCTATGGAGCCTCCCGCCATGGATTTCTCTAGGAGACTTAGAGAGCTGGCAGGGAACACGTCTAGCCCACCGCTGTCCCCAGGCCGGCCCAGCCCTATGCAAAGGTTACTGCAACCATTCCAGCCAGGTAGCAAGCCGCCCTTCCTGGCGACGCCCCCCCTCCCTCCTCTGCAGTCTGCCCCTCCTCCCTCCCAGCCCCCGGTCAAGTCCAAGTCATGCGAGTTCTGCGGCAAGACGTTCAAATTTCAGAGCAACCTGGTGGTGCACCGGCGCAGCCACACGGGCGAGAAGCCCTACAAGTGCAACCTGTGCGACCACGCGTGCACGCAGGCCAGCAAGCTGAAGCGCCACATGAAGACGCACATGCACAAGTCGTCCCCCATGACGGTCAAGTCCGACGACGGCCTCTCCACCGCCAGCTCCCCGGAACCTGGCACCAGCGACCTGGTGGGCAGTGCTAGCAGCGCGCTCAAGTCCGTGGTGGCCAAGTTCAAGAGCGAGAACGACCCCAGCCTGATCCCGGAGAACGGGGACGAGGAGGAAGAGGAGGACGACGAGGAAGAGGAAGAAGAGGAGGAAGAGGAGGAGGAGGAGCTGACCGAGAGCGAGAGGGTGGACTACGGCTTCGGGCTGAGCCTGGAGGCGGCGCGCCACCACGAGAACAGCTCGCGGGGCGCCGTGGTGGGCGTGGGCGACGAGGGCCGCGCCCTGCCCGACGTCATGCAGGGCATGGTGCTCAGCTCCATGCAGCACTTCAGCGAGGCCTTCCACCAGGTCCTGGGCGAGAAGCATAAGCGTGGCCACCTGGCCGAGGCCGAGGGCCACAGGGACACTTGTGACGAAGACTCGGTGGCCGGCGAGTCGGACCGCATAGACGATGGCACTGTTAACGGCCGCGGCTGCTCCCCGGGCGAGTCGGCCTCCGGGGGCCTGTCCAAAAAGCTGCTGCTGGGCAGCCCCAGCTCGCTGAGCCCCTTCTCCAAGCGCATCAAGCTCGAGAAGGAGTTCGACCTGCCCCCCGCCGCGATGCCCAACACGGAGAACGTGTATTCGCAGTGGCTCGCCGGCTACGCGGCCTCCAGGCAGCTCAAAGATCCCTTCCTTAGCTTCGGGGACTCCAGACAATCGCCTTTCGCCTCCTCGTCTGAGCACTCCTCGGAGAACGGGAGCTTGCGCTTCTCCACGCCACCCGGGGAGCTGGACGGAGGGATCTCGGGGCGCAGCGGCACGGGAAGTGGAGGGAGCACGCCCCATATTAGTGGTCCGGGCCCGGGCAGGCCCAGCTCAAAAGAGGGCAGACGCAGCGACACTTGTGAGTACTGTGGGAAAGTCTTCAAGAACTGTAGCAATCTCACTGTCCACAGGAGAAGCCACACGGGCGAAAGGCCTTATAAATGCGAGCTGTGCAACTATGCCTGTGCCCAGAGTAGCAAGCTCACCAGGCACATGAAAACGCATGGCCAGGTGGGGAAGGACGTTTACAAATGTGAAATTTGTAAGATGCCTTTTAGCGTGTACAGTACCCTGGAGAAACACATGAAAAAATGGCACAGTGATCGAGTGTTGAATAATGATATAAAAACTGAATAGAGGTATATTAATACCCCCCCCCAACCCCTCACTCCCACTTGACACCTCCTTTTTTCATCACCCCCTTCCCCATCGCCCTCCAGCCCCACTCCCAGTAGGATTTTTTTTCTAGTCCCATGTGATTTAAACAAGCAAGCAAGCAAGCAAACAAACAGAAGTAACGGAAGCTAAGAATATGAGAGTGCTTGTCACCAGCACACCTATTTTTTTTTTCTTTTTCTTTTTTCTTTTTCTTTTTTTTCCTTTATGTTCTCACCGTTTGAATGCATGATCTGTATGGGGCAATACTATTGCATTTTACGCAAACTTTGAGCCTTTCTCTTGTGCAATAATTTACATGTTGTGTATGTTGGTTTTTTTTTTTAAACTTAGACAGCATGTATGGTATGTAATGGCTATTTTAAATTGTCCCCGATTCGTTGTTGAGCAAAAATGTTGCTGTTTCCAGTTCCGTTCTGAGAGAAAAAGAGAGAGAGAGAGAGAAAAAGACCATGCTGCATACATTCTGTAATACATATCATGTACAGTTTTATTTTATAATGTGAGGAGGAAAAACAGTCTTTGGATTAACCCTCTATAGACAGAATAGGTAGTGCTGAATGAAAATCTCTATGAGCTAAATGTCTGTCTCTAAAGGGTTAAATGTATTAATTGGAGAGGGAATAAAAGGCCTTGAATTGACAAATTAACAGAAAAAAAACAAAACAAGTTTATTCTATCATTTGGTTTTAAAATATGAGTGCCTTGGATCTATTAAAACCACGTTGATGGTTCTTTCTACTTATAATAAACTTGTAGCTTAATTCAGCATTGGGTGAGGTAATAAACCTTAGGACCTAACATATAATTCTTTCTTGTATTTCTCACAACAATGGCTACCTAAAAATATGACCCATTATGTCCTAGTTAATCATCATTTTCCCTTTAGTTTAATCTTGTAAGCAAAACTGATTATACCAGTATAAAAGCTATTTTGCTCCTGGTGAGAGCTTAAAAGAAATGGGCTGTTTTGCCCAAAGTTTTTTTTTTGTTTTTTAAATGATGATTACATTGAATGTGTAATGTGCAAAGCCCTGGAATATAATTAAATACACGAGTCAGGAATTCATTTCATGAAGATACTTGTTTTAAATAATGTCTTTTAAAAAAATTCTGGCACCAGAAGAAATAGATCCAGATCCACTTGGTTGTCAAAAGGACAATCACACAATAAACTTCAAGACCTCGTATACCATATTGAAAAGAAGAGGCTGACCATAAGGTTTGACAGAGGATAACAGAGGGAAAAAAAGTGATTTATTAGCACAACGTGGTACTATTTGCCATTTTAAACTAGAACAGGTGTATAAGCTAATATTGATACAATGATGATTATGAATTCTTACGATGCATTGAAATGTGACATTCTTAAAAAAGAAGAGAGTTTTAAGAGTAGCAGTATATATGTCTGTGCTCCCTAAAAGTTGTACTTCATTTCTTTTCCATACACTGTGTGCTATTTGTGTTAACATGGAAGAGGATTCATTGTTTTTATTTTATTTTTAAATTTTTTCTTTCTTTTTTATTAAGCTAGCATCTGCCCCAGTTGGTGTTCAAATAGCACTTGACTCTGCCTGTAATATCTGTATCTTTTCTCTAATCAGAGATACAGAGGTTGAGTATAAAATAAACCTGCTCAGATAGGACAATTAAGTGCACTGTACAATTTTCCCAGTTTACAGGTCTATACTTAAGGGAAAAGTTACAAGAATGCTGAAAAAAAAATTGAACACAATCTCATTGATGAGCATTTTTTAAAAAACTAAAAAAAAAACCTTTGCCAGCCATTTACTTGACTAATGAGCTTACTTACTTGGACTCAACATTGCAAGCGCTGTGAATGGAAAACAGAATACACTTAACATAGAAATGAATGATTGCTTTCGCTTCTACAGTGCAAGGATTTTTTTGTACAAAACTTTTTTAAATATAAATGTTAAGAAAAAAAATTTTTAAAAAACACTTCATTATGTTTAGGGGGGGGGACTGCATTTTAGGGTTTTATTGTCTTGGTGGTGTTACAAGACTTGTTATCCATTTAAAAATGGTAGTGGAAATTCTATGCCTTGGATACACACCGCTCTTCAGGTTGTAAAAAAAAAACAAACATACATTGGGGAAAGGTTTAAGATTATATAGTACTTAAATATAGGAAAATGCACACTCATGTTGATTCCTATGCTAAAACACATTTATGGTCTTTTTTCTGTATTTCTAGAATGGTATTTGAATTAAATGTTCATCTAGTGTTAGGCACTATAGTATTTATATTGAAGCTTGTATTTTTAACTGTTGCTTGTTCTCTTAAAAGGTATCAGTGTACCTTTTTTTGGTAGTGGAAAAAAAAAAAAAAGACAGGCTGCCACAGTATATTTTTTTAATTTGGCAGGATAATATAGTACAAATTATTTGTATGCTTCAAAAAAAAAAAAGAGAGAGAAAAACAAAAAAGTGTGACATTGTACAAATGAGAAGCCATATAATGGCCGTTTGGGGGAGCCTGCTAGAATGTCACACAGATGGCTGTCATAGGGGTTGTACATATCCTTTTTTGTTCCTTTTTCCTGCTGCCATACTGTATGCAGTACTGCAAGCTAATAACGTTGGTTTGTTATGTAGTGTGCTTTTTGTCCCTTTCCTTCTATCACCCTTACATTCCAGCATCTTACCTTCATATGCAGTAAAAGAAAGAAAGAAAAAAAGGAAAAAAAAAAAACCCACAATGTTTTGCAGTTTTTTTCATTGCCAAAAACTAAATGGTGCTTTATATTTAGATTGGAAAGAATTTCATATGCAAAGCATATTAAAGAGAAAGCCCGCTTTAGTCAATACTTTTTTGTAAATGGCAATGCAGAATATTTTGTTATTGGCCTTTTCTATTCCTGTAATGAAAGCTGTTTGTCGTAACTTGAAATTTTATCTTTTACTATGGGAGTCACTATTTATTATTGCTTATGTGCCCTGTTCAAAACAGAGGCACTTAATTTGATCTTTTATTTTTCTTTGTTTTTATTTTTTTTTTTATTTGGATGACCAAAGGTCATTACAACCTGGCTTTTTATTGTATTTGTTTCTGGTCTTTGTTAAGTTCTATTGGAAAAACCACTGTCTGTGTTTTTTTTGGCAGTTGTCTGCATTAACCTGTTCATACACCCATTTTGTCCCTTTATTGAAAAAATAAAAAAAATTAAAGTACACAATGTAAGCTTCTTGTGTCCTCATTTGACACACTCTGTAAATTACTTTCAAGAAAATAACAAGTTTTAAGAGAAGGCCAGTCAGTCTTTTTCAGGATTATTTCTATGGGCATTTTGATGCATGTATTATACCCTAAAGGAACATAAAATACTTACTATATTAAAATAGGTATATCTCAAACTATGGAAATAGTTTTTAGACTTTATAGTTCTAGAATAATTTTCAAGAAATAGAAGGTATTTTCAGTCTGATATTAAAAACTTTCCCTTCATCTCCTTGCAGTAATCCATTCAGATATAAAGAAAAAAAAACATAATAGTAATAGCATCTTAAGCTTTGATTTCCTTTAGATTTTTTTTTGCTGTTTTTATTGTCTAAAAGTTCTCTTCTATTCTCTCATTCTCATCCTACCTTAGAGCATAATGTAAACAAGGTGTTGTTATTTTTTTTAAAGGAATCAGCTTTATTGTTCCCACATAAAGTCTTTCCTCGTGAAAAATGAACACACCTCCCAAATTTAAAAATCCAGAAATGAAGGCATCAGGTGAAAAAGAGAGAGAAAAGGATGAAAGCAGTAACCAGATGTGGCCAAATCTGTGGAGTCAGCCACTGATTTTCTGAGATGTGTGGTGGTTTGCCTTGTGATTCTGAGATGCTAGGGTCCTAGACGGGACAGATCTTTTAGGCATTTTTATAGGGTCTTCCTGGCTGATAGCGAATTAGGGTGGGAATGCCTTTCAATTAATTATCTTTCGGTCAATCAACAGATTTATGAAATGAAACATCATCTTGGAAAATCAAGTTAGGTCTATTTTCAAGTCCCCCAGCCCCTTAGAAATCTATGTTGTCAGTTTTACAAATACTGCCTGATGCAGCATCTATTTGCTTTATTGCAACACATATTTCTGTGATACCGTCTCCCCATGCCCAGAGTAGACAAATGGACACAACATTGTTTTTATTCTTGTAAAAACCAAAACAAGCTGTTCTGTTGTCTTCTTGTGGTAGCATTTTTTTCTGTTGCTCAGTTCTTATGCACGGGTGCCTGTGAGGTGGCCTTTTCATGTAAAGCCTTTTATCTGAGGCAAGAATAGTCTTATCTTTCTAAATAAAGAGAAAGTAGTAGGGTGTTTGTTTGTTTTTAAAAGCCTGTTTGGGTGGGAAGCAGAGAGTGGAGGCCGAGAGAAGTCTAGTAAGAGGGGATCTGGGAGAGCTGGGATGGGATGGGATGGGATGGGATGGGATGGGGCAAGGCTGGTGACTTGTAGAACTTGATAATTGGCAATGAACTGAGGGCAGATATATGTGTTTTAGATTAGGTTACTTCACAACTGAATCCAGAATGCTGTTTAAGACGGAACTATTCCCCAGCGCCAGGACAGTTTTAGACGTGGTGACTTCTGCTCCACCATATTAAATGTCTTTAAAACCGCTGTGTGTCCCTATTACTCTTTTATTGGGAGCTATGAGTGCAGCTGTGCACGTTTTATATACAGTATTTATATTAATTTCTCAGTATATGAGGCTTTTAGTGTAATTAGGTTTTGCGTCCTGGCAGAATTAATGGTGGATACTGTATACGTGTATGTTCCGATTTCTTAAATCAAATGGCAGAGAGGGAGGGATGCAAACATCTGGTGATAAATCACAGATTGTGTCTGATTCCCATGATCCCAAAGTGAAATAGATTTGTTGGGAGACAGGTTCTTCAGGGTCCTTAGTCTCCTGACTTACCAAGGCCCTCTTCTTAAACACTATTTCTGAAGCTGAACAAACAACGGACGCATGAAAACCTAGACAATAAGAACGTAACTTATAAATGGCATCTTATGTCCAGAACCCTAAAATTAAAAATATCAATGCAAAATAACCAAAAATCCCCCACATTTTCCACAGTAGGATGAATTCATGAGATCCTCTTTAAAATGAGGGAATATTATGAACATTAACATTTTTCAAAGATTTCAAATAAGGTTCTATGACATTCCCAATGTGCTGATGCAATGTCCTCTATATACCTGAACTGCCACTTATAAAGAAGGGCCCTTTTTATCTTCATTTTGAGAACAACTTAATAAACAGGAATACAGCAGATGTTATTTCTCACAGACTTGAACCCAGAAACTCAATACAAGGACTGTCTCCATCCTGAGACCATTTATTAGCCTCTGTTTAGGACCTACAGGACTGACGAGCCCATTTTGATGGTTGCTAAGAAGTGAGGTTTACACTTGCTTCTTCGTTTGTAACAGCAATGGCAGAAAGTGTGAAGTAGTCGAGTTTTTCCCAGGGCATTCTGTGACAGAGCTGTTTATTTAAATACCACTTTTGTATATGCAATAAGTACATACTGTATATATTCATAATGCTAGAAGTGAGAATTTGAAAGGGAAGTGGCAGGGAGGGTTAGATATTTCGTTTGGAGAAATAAGGAAATGAGGTGGCTTATTCACAGGTACTCCAAGTTTGGGAAGAGGTACTGGGATATTTCAAGCCTTCCTGAAAAGATCCCATCCTGTCCTGTTTCAAACACTTTACTCCTGGAGAGTGAGGGAGGAAATACGGGGTTTTCTGTTTTTAAACCCTTCCCCCACTCCCTACACACACACACACACACACACACACACACACACACACACACACACACATGATTTCTTATGACTGTGCTGTAATCCTGTCTTCTTCATGATGATGCTGTTACTTTGTTGTCCCCACGGCTATTGTGTTCAAGAATGTACCCATCCCGTTCTCTCTTGTTTTTTTTTTTTTTGTTGTTTTTTTCATTTTCCCCAGAAAATTTCCCTTTTAAGAAAGAAAAATTGTGGGAATTTTACTGATATGAGGATGGGATTGGCAGTGTTCTTTAAACTGCTTAGAAAAAAAATGTTTATTTGAAAGACTGTTAACTTTCAAAAGGCACAAGCCACTTAGCAAATTTCCTAAGTGTCTCCTAAGGCCCTGAAGCTCCCAATTACAAATAAATGAACTCATTTTTAGAGAAATGGACATCAGAACACATAGGCAGAATGGGGATTACATACATTTATTCCAGGGCTGTGACAGCTACAGACTGTAGACATGGGTTGTTGGGTATCACTTTTTTTTTTTTTGCTTGCTGTCATCTTGTTATCTCATTAGCCCACTGTTTCATTTAGCAAAACACATGGCCAGTGAATCAGCCTTTAGGGGGATGGGCCTGTTTCTCTCTCTCTCTCTCTCTCTCTCTCTCTCTCTCTCTCTCTCTCTCTCAGTGTCATCTATGGTCATAGGATGCGATTCATTCTCCTTTTCAAATGGGAAAGAAGACCAATACAGTTCACGTGGGTTATTGTACTCCAACCCTAAACACAATGCAATGGTTGGTCCAAATACTGGTTTTCCTTCCTGTAAAGTGGCAAAGACTACTTAAAGAGAGCAAATATCCGTTCTTTATGAAACAGCAGAAAAGGCAATCTAAGGATTTCTCTAAAGTCTACCCTCTAAACTTACAGGGACCCCCACACCTACAGGGGGCTGTGCTTTTAAATAACAGTGAGCGTGGTACATGCCCATGCTATACTTTGTCTGTTAGGGTTTTCAATATTGGTAGCAGGTCTGACAAGGGGGTTTAATGGGGGTATCAGCTACAGGGGCCTCAACGACAATGACTTAGGGCTGGACTGGGAACCGGATTCCCAGAGCCCACCTGGACACAGCAGGCCCCTCAGCCCAGGTCTCCACCACTCAGGATTCCTGAGAGCAGCTGAGCTCCAGACCCTGAGCCTCCTGCGGAGCCAAGTCAGGGGAGAGGAGGCCCCAGGCCCCTGCTTCAGGTCGCCATGGCAACGAGGCCTGGAATGCCACAGTGGTAGCCCTCTTCCTCGGCACATCCACACATCCACATCCGGACTCCCAGTTCTGCTGCTTCAAGTCAATGTGCACAGCAAGGGAGGAACCCCGGAGGAAAATAACTCCCATCTTCCCCTCACCATTGCCTTTCCCCCTTAACAAAGAAAAAAAAAAAAGAAAAGAAAAGAAAGAAAAGAAAACTGCATGTTCGAAAGAAACTACAGGCAGTTTTTGGTGCAATTTGGGAGCAACTATGTTGGGTTCTGGTTTTCCTCTTCAGAGATTTGTTCGCCTCTTGTAAATCGTTGGCTGCTTTGACGTTGAACTTGATGACATTTCATGTTTTCGTTGTGCTGCTTTTACATCAATTTTGATTTTTCAGTTTCTTTATAATTTTATTATGATTTTAAGGAAATGTCCCCCTTCCCTCCTTCCTCCCCTGTTCTCCTCAACCAAAGGACTGTTTCCTACCCAAGTTTTCTCAGTCATAAGGGAAAGTGTTTCCTCCCAGGTGTGTCCCCAGTTTATTAGGACTACCATATGATTGGGTAGAGGGTCTGGGTCCTTTGGGGGAAGGCACGGAGGGAGCTCATGGGAAAGGCACTTGGAGGTTAGAGATTGGGGGCGGGGGGGGGGGATGGAGTTTGAAATCATGTTTAAGATGCCAGTGGCTCAACCTGTGGCTGGTTTAAGTTATAAGTGTAAAAAGCTAGTTAGAGAACAGAAAATCACTGGGCCAAGTCACACCTGTACCTTTTTTTCTCCCCCTCCTCTGTCTCCATCCTCTTTCTAGGTTCTTCACACACCCCCATTCGGCGTAGTGTCCAGAGAGCTCAAGATGTGTGGCAGTTTTCGGATGGAAGCTCGAGAGCCCTTAAGTTCTGAGAAAATTTGAAGCCCCCAGGGGCGGGGTGGACGCGTGCCGCCCGGCAGCATCTGCGTGGCCTGTCATCCTGCTAGTTTGTGGTGTTTTCTGACAGTAGCCTCCAAGAAGCCGTGTGCGAAGACAGAGTCCTGCAGAGGCCTTCCTGCCTGGGCCTGCAGCACCGTTTTATTTATATTTTTTAATAAAAAGTAAAAACAAAAAAACAGACCCACCTTGGAATAGTGAATCAGTCCCATAGAGAGGGCCCGCGGACCAGCACTGCCCCGAGTGACGTCCTGGCCCCTTTGAAACCAGCCAACCTAATTACCCATATTGTGGAAATGAGCATGAGTCCCCGACCCCTTGTTTCTATACATTCTATGTTGTCTTTTAAAAAGTGTGCTTAACATTGACACAATAAATGTTGGAGCTTTAGGTGGTGTTTTCTTGTTCTTTAATTATCAATGTTTATAAGGCAATGCAGCTGCTTATAACTTTGTATTTCTGTACCCATTTCCTGCAGACACCCATTGGGTGGGTAGGAAGGACAGATTTGAGGAATGGGTAGGAGGCGTATGAGGGGAAATAGGTTACTGCATATTGGATGGCATAAATTTTCAAGGAGAAGCAACCTGCAAAACTTGGGAATAAATCATAGCGATTTCATAATTAATGTAGTAGTAGTATTGCTGTTTATTAATGCTGAAGTGTGGTTTTCCTAACTGTCTGACTTATAATTTGCATACCATTAAATAATGCATAATATGGCACGCTGAATTCTGTTTTTCAAATATATGCTTTTGGTGGCTACCATGCAGGATTTGAATTTGTCTTTTAATTTAGCTCAAGAAAGATAACGTCACTGGGTTAGTGGTAAATCCCAAGGAAGGTGGCAAATGTCACTAGTTGCTTATTAAATATTCTAATTTTAGGTTCCCAAACCTTTGGCAAATATATCTTAACGCAGACAAACAAACACACATAAAACTTCTTTATTACTTACATCAAGAAATTTAGAACAGATTTTATAAGGGGGAAAATTTTAAGAGGAAAGAGGTTCATATCAGAACACACTAATGTAATGATAGTAATGCCCCATTACTTAGAAATTAGTGACACAAATAAGTTATGTTTACAGACAGGTGATAAAGATGCCTTCTGGCCCAGTTAATTTGCAAAGAACTTTTCTCAATTTGGTGTTTTCTATTGCCTGGAGATCCAGAAGAGAACTAGAAACCATATAGCATATTGAAATAGGTTTATAAATAATAAAACCCGTGTATTGTAGATTTACATATTGGCTGTGCATGTGAGGGAGTGGGGTGGGGGGGGAGGATCATACCCACTCACCCTCTGGCTAGATTACCTCACCTTGTGAGAAGATAACAAAATTACTGGCAACCGGATTCTTTTCTGCTTATTTATTCACTATAAATAATGACTCCTTTCAGTAGCCTGCTGCCTTATACTTTCTACAGTGCTTTCATGTACATTGTTTCATCTGACCCTCCTTGGGGCCGATCTCACAACCTCCACTTTAGGATGAGGAGAGTGAGGCTCACCCAGGTTAAGGGCTTGCCTGAGACCACGTCAATAAGGTGAGGGAGAGTCCAGAAGCCAGGTGTTCTGGTATTGAGTCCAGAGCTGATTCCACTAAACTCTGTAACTGATCAAAGGGAATGTCCCTCCCTGTGCTGTTAGCACACATGCCATGAGTGTTCATCAGCCCACATGTATGGCTCACGTGCACACATACACATCACATTGGTAAGGGCATGCACAGTTGTCTCTTGCCGCCAACAGCTGTGTGCACTGCAGGAGCAAGTTTCCCTCCTTACCACCTTTCCCCAGTGACTTCCCCAAGACAAAAAAATACCCTGACTGACTAGGTGGCCTTGATGAGTTTTTGAGATGTCTGCACACCTAGGTGAGATCGTACTTCCAGACAAATTGTTTTGTGGAGAAACACTCTCCCTGCCCCCTGTTCTGCCTGGGTTGTTGACACCTAAGACCAGTAGGGATTTTGTGACAACATCCTTCCTGAAGGTCCTTGCTGATAACTAGAGTGATGGCACTTTAAAAGGGAGACCTGACTGAAACAACAAACAGGGTTTTTTGGACAACTTCAGCTTGGTAACCACCCTTGGTGTTCACTACACTTTCATTTCTTATTTTCTCTCAGAGACAGTTTGTAAATAAATGGGTATCTCTCAAAGTGGGATTTCAGTGGGGTGGGAATGGGGGAGGAGAGAGGGAGTGGGTAAAGGATATCTTTTATTTCTCCCCCTTTTGGAGAAAAAAGATCCCACCCCCCTTTTTTTTTAATTAAAAAACAAAAGGCCATCCTTTTCCTCATACCTTTTTTAATTGAAAGAAAAAGATTCATTTATGAAATCATGATGTTGTGCTAGGGCTAGGACTTTTGAAAACCCACACAGGATTGATGATCACTGAAGACATCTCCTTGTGTGACCTGTCAAGGTCACGGCCATCCGCAAATGGTTGGAGCAGCAGAAGGGGCTGACAAATCCAGTTGGGGTTCTCACCGAGCCCTCTCCTGAGACTGGAACTCACATTGCAGAGAGATTAACTGTTGACCCAGCATGCACCAAACTTGGATTTGAGGACACAGCCCTGGGTGCTCGAGAGGGTGGGGACCAAATATAGGATATCGCTCTTACCCTACCAAGCCTGGTCTATGAACATTAATTCTGTGATCTGTCCAGGTCATCACACTAAACACAAAGGTCTGTTAGACTTCTGGGTGCATGATGACAGGCTCAGTAGCTTCTGCAGCACCTAGCACCCAGCCTTTTGAATATAAATGATTGCACTCGAAACTAGTGGTCATTAAAAAAAAAAAATCTTAGGCAAGGAGAGCTAACTTGAATTCTACTGAGGCCTAACTCCAATCTTGGCAGAATGTTTCCTGGGCACTTTTGCTTGGTGTTTTCAAGAGCATTTGCATTGGATGAGCCAAGCCTTTCAAGGGGTGAAGAGTATCTTTCAAGGTGTGTGTCCTGACATGGTTTTCTTGTTTTGAGGACTAGATAGTGAGGTTAATGTTGAAAAAGATAATTATTAACATTAACCCATATTTCCCCTCAGTACTAATGTTTATTACTATCAAGAATTCTTATTTTACAAATCAATGTCCCAGAAAGAAGTGGTGGAGAGGGTCAGAATTGAAGTATTTGGTGGCTATTGTTTCTCTTCTTACATGCCTCATATCTTTGGCTCCTTTTGGAGTATAATGTGAGGGAACAGATTTGAGGACTTTATAGATTGGCTGTGAAGTCCCTATGAAGTTCAGCTGGAAGTTCAAAAACAACAAACTGCAAGGATCCATCCTGTCTCAGTTCTTAACCAACAACTCCCCAGTAGAGACAGCACTCTTCAGTTTGTATGCCCCCAGGGTTATATTAAGCCAAAGAACTTCTCACTTCCAGCAAAATCTAGAGAGGAGTAACTGTTTTCCATCCCACCTTGGTATAAATTAACATACTCTTCGTTAAGTCACATTACCTTTCCCCTTGCTTTATATTTTTAAAAATGCTCCCAGGAAATGTTGAAGATTTATAGAGTACTTTTATAGACATGAGAGAATCAATTTTCCTAGTGAGCCTAGAAATTGAGTAGGACCAGAACAGACGAAAGCTGCAAGGAGCCACCCCAATCATGCATTTTACAGATCAGGGCAACAGATGAGGTGAAGGACCTATGATCACACAGCGTGAAAAAAAAGTGAGAGCCAAGCTTGAAACCACACAGTTAGAGGCTGAGCCAGGACTGGAACCCCAGCCTCCAGCTCCTGTGCAAAGGAATTCTCACTGCAAATCTCTCCCTCGCAGCCTACGGAGAGTTCGGCAGCAGGAATGGCAGGAGAGTGTGCATGACAGAAGGATTTAAGAATGAAATCAAAAGCTTGTTTGGGTGCCAGTCCTCGCGGGGAGCATGTAAGCATGGCCCACATTTCAAAGGTTTCTAAGCAGCATCCTGATGACAGGTCACTACCAGGGAGGATTCCTCCTTTAATTCACCTCTCTGAGGGTAGAAATAAACTTAGGGACCAACCCTTGTAGGGAGACAGCCTTTAAAGTTAAAAAGGCATAAGAAAACTAAATGCATTTCAAATGACTTAAATAGATCAGCACAATCTGCTCCATTCTCCAGACAGGATTTAAGAGAAACTCCCACTTAATTTGAATTTCGAGGCTGCATCACATCCTGCTAGAGAATCCGTATAACCAATAGCATGACGCGAATCATGTTACTGGGGCTACTTAATTTTGAGTTCCAAGGTGGGGAAGGAGCAATGAACTAACGGGAGGGGTGATGGACATGGTATACAACTCGATTGTGAGGATTATTCCACTTAACATCCTATTCCAGGCTGCACAGTCTTTTTCTGTGCAAGATTAAATCTTACTCATTTCCCCTTTTGATCAGGGGTCCCTGGCTCTGTGTTTAGAGATGTACAAATTTGATCTTATTAGAGCTGCTAGGTTCAGCTCTTCTGCTGCCATTTCTTTTCTTGCCAGCCATCCTTTGATTCACTTTTTTTTGAATGAACACGGGTTGACTTTCCACGTCTTGGGGCCGGACAGGGCGGCAGTTGCTGTAGGGAGCAGCTGTTAGGAGCCTGCAGGGGCAAAGTCATCCCTGAAATAGGAGCACGACTGGGGGAAGTCTCCCAGAGCAGCCGCGAATCAAACATTCCCTTCAAGGGGGGTGGGGTGGGGTGGAGAGGACATCATTAGCCCGATTTTCCCCCCTAGTGATAGTTCCCTGAATTTCCTGAGACAGCGATGCCAACAGGCAGCGTCTGCTGGCTTCGCTGTCTCTTCTGCTCCTTTCTCCCTGTCACTGCGTCCTCTCTTCTCAGACACCTTGAAAGCTTACAGAGGGGCACGGGGAGATGATCTGTTTGGCCGAGAGTTGCTGGCGCCCCGATTTCAGAGTGCCCCGTTTTACCTGTTGCTTACTTCACCACACACAGGGGGAAATCCCAAATGCAAACACTTCTCTTCCGAAGCTCATCTGCAGCTCAGAACTCAGGAGCACCAGAGATTTGCCTTTTACGCAGACCCCTTTGTGTGGACTTGCCTGTAGCCACTTTGCCTTATTTGTGGAGTTCTTTTGATTTTTCAGCCTCTCGGAGAGCAGACTTTCCTTTCCCTCTGACAGGCTGCGCTGGGGGTGGTGGACTCCTGGGGTTTTGGTCTAGACTAGTAAATGGTGCTGGTGTCTGAGCCGGCAGATCCAGGTTGTAATGGTGGCTCTGTCTTTGCCATGCTCACCTGCCTGGTGTCCCCTCTCTCCGTACTTGACCCCATTCCAGGCCCATTACTCCCTCCAAAAACGGAAGGACACACCTTGCGTCCTGCCTACCTACTAACCAGTAGCACACAACAGTCTCAACAGTGTAAGCTATCCCAATGCCCTGGGCCCTACAGAGGATTGGGGATATTGATATCCAGGCCTGATGGCTGTGGGGAAATCAAGTAGTGGTCCATCTTCAGGGTGAACTTTCCTTTGCTTTTGCTTAATAAACCCATTTTCTTTGTAAGTTTATGTCATAGAATAGAAAAGCTTCAGTGATTTTTGTTCGGAATCTAAGGCTGCCATCATGTTTTAAAAATGCTCATTTTTTGAAATGGTTGCACCTGCCTTTCATGGGGCACATTTTATCACTTTGGTGCACCTTAAAGTTGGAAGTCCCTTGCCTTGCTGGAGGGTAGCACGCATTGAAGGACAGCCCTTTCCCACGGGCCTCATACATCCCACCAGGAGTGGCAAAGCACCACACAACTGCTGACTGGAGATCGAGGGGCAGGAGATGTCTGAAATATGATCTCTCATTGAATGCCTAACCCTTCCCATCCTTAGCTAGCAGACTGCCTAGAGCTTGGTAAAGAGCAGAATATAGGTTAAAGTAGAAATAACAATATTAGCTAATGTTTATTGAGCATTTACTGTGTTCTAAGCACAGTGGTAAGAGTTTTCCATGCTTGTTGTTATTTCTTCTTTGTAACCATCTTGTGGAGTAGGTACTATGATTATTCCCATTTTATTGAAGCTTCAAGAGACTAAGTGACATGCCCAAGGATATACAACTAATATTACCACAATGATATGACTCCAGAATCCTCACTCTTAACCTTTGTATATTGACTTCCAGGATCAATCTCATTCAATAATTTTGTCACTGCCAGGCCTATGTGGCTCATTAGTTGAGCATTGACCTCTGAACTAGAAGGTCATGGTTTGATTCCCAGTCAGGGCACATTCCTGGGTTGTGGGCTCCATTCCCAGTTGGGAGTGTGCAGAGGAAAGCTGATCAATGATTCTCATCATTGATGTTTCTATCTCTGAAATCAATTAAAAAAATATCCTATATAATAAAAGGCTAATATGCAAATTGACCGAATGGCAGAACTACTGGTCGCTATGACATGCACTGACCACCAGGGGGGCAGATGCTCAATGCAGGAGCTGCACCCTGGTGGTCAGTGCACTCCCACAGGGGGAGCGCAGTAGCGGTGGCGGGAGCCTCTCCCGCCTCCACAGCAGCACTAAGGATGTCCGACTGCTGGCTTAGGACATCCCCCGAGGGCTCCCAAATTGTGAGAGGGTGCAGGCCGGGCTGAGGGATTCCCCCTGAGTGCATGAATTTTCGTGCACCGGGCCTCTAGTGTATATATATATGAAAAGAATTTTTGTCACCAATGCAAAAGGTGAGGATACCATATAAAAACAATGACAATAGTGCTAATTAAGCAGATTAAGAAGCATACCCAGACTGGCTTGGCTTTGAGGGTTCTGGTCTTGTTAACTATTGAGCAAGGCTGTTATCAGTATTTCCCATGGTGCTTGCATTTCTGTCTGTCCTCAGCACTGGGAGTTTGCTTTTTGTGAGGCATGTCTGAGTTCACTCGTGCATCTTCTCCATCTGTAGTAAGGCTCCTTCATTTGTTCAATCAACAAATATTTATTAGGTCCATGCTATATGCAACCTACTGAGCTAAGTGCTGGGGAAGGAATGCAAAGAGGTAAAAGGCACAGTCATTGCCCTCAAAAATTGCCACCAGTGGAGAATTAAATTAATTAGAATCCTACTAAATAACTAGTCTCAGTTAAGCTGATGTGGTGAGAACAGTGGGCCTTTTAAAATGCTAATACATAATTCACTTTGTCAGTGTAGATAGCAGTCCCAGGCAAGGGGATTTGGAGCTCCTGAATGAATGGGGATGTTATTCTTTTTTTTTTTTTTTAATGTTATTCTTTATATCTGATCAATAAGACTCAGACTTAAAAGTTGTTTCTCAAATGGTGGGGATGAGTATACATTGATGTTTCCTCATGCATTTGCTCCAGTCCTTCTTGTAAAAAATAGCAGTAGATGATTTAGAAGGAGAGTAGTAATAGGAACACATTTCTTGTCCTGTGATCAAGAGTAAATGACCTATATAGGGGATAAGTCCATGTATTTCAGCTCTCTAAATTGACCTGCACCTGATTACCTGCTGCTAATTTAATCTAACTGGAACATGACAAAGAAATCTGCACTTTTCCTACATGCAGTCCTGTGATCTCTCTCAGAACATAAGCCCAGTTTGTCTTCCCTACCTCCAGTGTGCAAAAAGGTAATGTTCTAGGCACTGTGGGCAACTGCAAAGAAGTGTAAGACCAAACCCCTGTCCTCAAAGGGATTATAGTCGGTCCTAATGGGGTGGGATAAGATT
Organism: Cnephaeus nilssonii; assembly: GCF_951640355.1. NCBI lineage: Eukaryota > Metazoa > Chordata > Mammalia > Chiroptera > Vespertilionidae > Cnephaeus > Cnephaeus nilssonii. Next base: position 34,425,475 of record NC_137086.1, on the reverse strand, counting down.
ATAAACATAAAAGCAGGTAATTAACAACGAAAGGATGCAATATGATTAATTCAGAAGTGAGAGACACGAAGTGTAGGGATGTGAAGAAAGATCATTTCTCTGGGGTCCAGATATTGGGCTTTTAATGGGTCATCCAAGTTAGGCTAAGATTTAGATGATAAAGAGAAAGGATGAGGGCAAACCAGTTCAAGGCAGTACTGTGGAGCTTGGAGGGCAAAGGCTAGACCAGTGTGGCAGGAAAAGAAGGGTTGTCTACAAAATCATGGAAGGTAAGGCTGAAAAATAATTTTGAGCCATATTATGGATGCCCTTTAATGATAGGCTAAGGGGCTTGTATCATAGTCAAAAGTAATTTTTAAAGTCATGTTGATAGAAAGAGCATACCAGACCCTGAAATGGATTGAAGGGGAATTCAAAGGAGACCAAGAAACCAGTAGGAGGCTGCCCCTTGCAGGTGTTGGCAAGTTCCTGCAGAAAGGGTGCTGCTTACGAATATTTGGGTCAGACTATGTAGTCACCTTTAGCACCTTCAAGCAGACAGTGATCCAATTGTTCGATGGTACTATATCTAAATTCCCTATTTGCCCTGGTCTACATCCATTCCAGTCTATGGAAGCCAACAAAAGGTCTTCCTTACATGTTGGCTGTTGTTAGAAGCCTACACAATAAAGAGCTTAAAGATAAAGACCTTGAGGCCCAAGCAGGTCAGTTAGGTCCTAGAGCTCGACTATTTTTATAATACAAAGGGAAAACATGTCGCATCAAGCATTTAACACTTTAACATCATGTCTCAAGCACAATGATAAACTTAACTGGAAAAAGAATAGGAAACTACTAGAGTTTCGTAGGTCAATGGGCTCCAAAGATTTCTTTTTTGGGGGGTGAGGGTGAGGGAGGTTTAAGAATTTTTTGGCTTCTCTTGGTTATTTGTAAACGTTATATTATGTTGCTTTCTTCTTTGTTGTATGCTTGTTGATACATTCCAGGTCCTGTAATACGATTTTATTGTCACTTGGCTACAGCATTATATGACTTTTATACAGAAAGAATGAATTGAAAGTAAGCAAGCATGTTTATACACTCAGTGTATACCTACGATAAAGTTTAATTTATAAATTAGGCACAGTAAGAGATTAACGATAACTAAAAATAGAACAATTAAAACAACATACTGTAATAAAAGTTACATATATATAGAAATGTGGCATCTCTCAAAATCTTCTGTCCGGTACTCCTTTTCACTGAAAGGAAGCCCTTTCCAGCTTCTCTCTGGCATGTCCACACTGCCAGCATCATCACTCTTGCGCTTTGGGGCCATCCTTAGGTGAAATAGGGTTACTTGAACACAAGCACTGCAAGCGTTGATCTGACAGCAGGATGGCTACTCAGCCGCTAACGGGCAAGAGCGGGTACAGCCTAGCTAGGCTGGCTCAAAGGGTTGCTTCAGGTCCCCCGACCCGGCAGCGCGAGACTTCATCGGGGACAGCGCGAGACTTCATCCGGGGACAGCGCGAGACTTCATCCGGGGACAGCGTGAGATTTCATCGCGCTTCTTGGAACAGCACGCGAACGAAACAGTCCGCTGCTCAGAGCAGCTCACTACTCAGCACTGCAACCCAGGGAATGCAAAAGGCAGGTAACGGGACCACCTGGTTCCCTGCAGACCTCGGTGGGGTCGGGGAGGGAAGCCAGGCCTCTGTGAGGTGCGGTCTGTGGAGCAGGCGACAAACTCTCCTCTCTAGCTGGGCCCCCGTCTTCCACGTCCGCCCTGGGCTCAAGCCACACCATAGGACAATGATCGCCACTGAAAGCCGTGTATACTTCGTTAGGACATACAAGTGTCCATTTAATTGTTTAATGAGATAGTTTGCATTAACCACGTTTTCCAGTTTCCCCGTGAGTCAGAAGCCCAGGAAGTGGATACCCACGCACAGTGACACTTATAATTCCTCATGTATACACCTACTTACAACAAATACACACTCATGTCTTGTGGGCGCCACCAGCACATCCACATCCCCATCCACACCCACACAGGAGAACAGGCCTCATCGGTAAAGGCTGTGATGATCCTAAGGACATTACTGGGTTTGGATCTTTGGTATTCATCACTGCCTAGTTTCTAGAGTCTTATCATCAGAAACTGTGTTTGCGTTGGGCTCCTACCTTTCTTCTCTAGAAGGTAAAGGTCAAGGCCACCAAGCTGGCCAGAGAAGCTTTGTTCACCCTCTCCCAGCCTAAGGAGACAGTGTGTCTACAGAACAGGTGTAGGATGGGCAGCAATGGAATAAACCTGTTCCCTCTCCTACTGCAAATCACATTTAACTCTGACCCAAGAGGCCTTTGTGTGGCAAAATGGAGAGGTAACTAAGCCTCCAGACTCTGAGCCTTTTGGGGTAAGAGGGCTTAGTTTTTCAGATACACAACTGGTATATATTGGGAGAGCAGAGGGTGGAGGTCAGAGAAGCATAGGGAACCTTGAAGATAATGGAAACAAGGTGACAGGTGTTGGGCGTATTGTCATTCAGTGACATGGATACATATTTAAAAATTAATCCCATGTTTTTAAAAGCTCAAAGAATTCTACCAGCATTCTTGGTGGTGTGACAGAGGAATGGGAACGCCAACTTGTGTGGCGAGGGCTCACGAGGAGTGTGGGCTCCTTCTGCATTTGTTATTATCATTATAAAAAATTCCTATTGAAATGGAAAAGTTTCACCTGCAGAGACCTGGAGTGAGACCTCGAAGGACAGGAGCTCTGTGCTGGTAACCACACTTGGTTGTTAACCAACACAGCCCAGGACAGAGCCCAATGACCTAGAGGGAGATGGCTGAGGTAACCAGTCCCCAGGAGCAGTCCCCCCAAGGAGCATAGGTCCCATTTCAGCCACCGCCAGCAAGGAACATTCCACTCGCTGCTGTTCTGTGTTGACTTAAACCATCCCTCCTGGGGGTGTGGCTGCACTAGAGCCTGGAAAATCTGAAGCAAGTGAGAGGGCTTGAGAGATTTCCATTTTGGAATGTTGACACCTTCCCATAGGCAAGGGACATGGCTCGTGTGTGTGGTGTGGTGTGGTGTGGTGTGTGTAGTGAGTATGTGTGTGTGACTGGTTCAGAGAGGGCTGGGTCAGTCTTTTCTCCACCAGCCTGCGGGGTTAGGGCTGCTGAAGTGGAAAGTGCTACTGTATACTCACTCTATACCCTCTCCTTTCACCACCCTCTTTTGGAACCAGACTGAGAGAACTCTTTAGCATGGGCACCCTTAGGTTGTTTTTTTTTTTGATCGGCCAAGCTTACAGTTTTCAAAGTGCTATGACAGGATGGTTGCAAAAATAAAAAGCTAGTGAAAGCTTAGTCACAATATTTCTATAGCTGGCAATCAAAAGATCATATTGCATGCAACTGGCAAAATCATCCTAGAAAAATTATGCATTTTCCAGAATACCTTATTCCCTTCTGTGTATTAAACATTACTTTAATATTCTGGTGACAATGTTTTATAATTAATCTAAATGTAAGGGAATGAACACACCAGAGATTACGTCTCGGTGCAAAGAGGTGAAAAAGCCCTTTTTTTTTTTTTTTTTTTTAGTGGCAGACCGGATTATTGACTCAACTCTTTCACTTAAGAGCGGCCATGGATGTCACTGCGGGGTAATATCCCACCCCATCCTCCAGTGACTGCAAACAGCCGGTACCCTTTGGGGAGTAAAACCCTTTCACTCATAAGGGTGTTAATGTTAACACAGAAGAAAAGCGTTTTTAAAATTACATTAGTTCATAGACTTATATTGAACTCATGAGGGGAATCTAGCCCCAGAGAGATACAAACTAAAGAGCTGAGCCATAAACCAGTATGATAACATCCTTATTATAAGATGCAAATTGAGGAACCCAATTCACTAAAACACATGTTACTGGTATTTAATTTTGCTTGTGGGAATATATCAGAAGTTGGCCTATGCCTTTTGCACAATGTACTTAAAATGAGGGCGAGTAACTTTAGCTAAAAAAAAAAAAAGTGATAGAGAAGCACAGGGCAGGCCAGGATTGAGAGATAATTGTAAGGATCCAGTTTAAGTGTCAGTGTACACAGCTTTCCTTCCTGGCTTGGGCTTCGAGGCATCATAGCGTTGGCTTGGGAAGGCAAGTGGTGCTATTCTCCTGGGTGGAGAGGTTGGGGTCCTGCCACAGGGCAGGGGAGCGGTGGCCTGCCTGCTTGGCTGGCCCAGACCCATGGGGAGGGAGCCCCTGGGTGGGGGCCAGCAGAGGCAGGCCCATGCTCAGTGGTCATCGCAGGAACTTCACTTGAGCTAGTCTTGTTGTGAGTCTGTGGTTTGGACAAGAGAAGATGTACTTCCCCACGAGAACAAGGTCAGTTCCTCTTTCCTCGGGTGGCACAAATAGCCTGCTGGTGTACTCGGACTTCCCGCCACCACTGCCACCCCGAGCAGGTGAATTATGCTTCCCTCTCAGGGTGGCATCGCTAGGTTGTATCTCCCCAGGTGTTCACTCCTGTGGGGTTCAACAGATGAGAAAACTGTTCTCAGCTCTTACCAGCTCTCAGAAGCCTTCCTCACCTAGTGGCTCTGGGGGAAGGGACCTCCATCCCTTAGGCGCAAAGTGCATCGGTGGGCCACAGAGCCTGGGCATCACTTGGAAACCCATTAGAAATGCACAGCGTCTAGCCCCTCATTTTAATGATGTGTATGGACGTCTAAGAGGTATTGCCAACCCGGCCCTCTGACCTACGGTATGAACCTCTCATTTGGCACTTACCATTTAGGGTTTGTAGGGTTTGGAAAATGAGGAGAGGGTCCTCCAAACAATGATCTTTTTCGGGGAGATTTAAATCTTTGTGATTAGAGGGAAAGATATCATAGGAAGCATGGGGATACACTGGAGCTTATCAGGGCACAACTCCCTTAGATAACACCTGAGTCACCTTGATGTGGGCTGGGGAGGGAAGGGTTGTCCGACTTCTGGGGCACAGAGGGTGTGCTGAGGGAATACATTTGCTCTGATAGTGTTGACAGAAGCCCTGGGAAAAGCTATGGACATAAGGGTAGTCTGTCCTGCCTTGCCCTCTCCAGAAATAGGGTGCCAGTTACCTCCTTGAAAGTGGAAGTTATGGAGACAGGGAAGAGAGGGAAAGGGTTCAGGACAGGGACCGGGGCCACCCTAGGTAATTAGACTTGCTGACCTTGAGGCAGGCTGAGTAAGCCTTCGGTGAATTCAGGGGCTTCTTGACTAATTCTGCTCCCACTAACCTGCCTAAAACTTGTTTAATAAGGTGAAAATCCTTTCATAACACAGTCAGGAGAGAAAATGCTTACACAGCAAAGTCGGGGTTGAGGTAACACTTAAGTATGAGTGAATTAAAGAATAACCAGACAATCAATTCTTGAGTATGGACAGGTGAAGAGAAGAACCTGTATTGGTTTTGCAGGGCTGACGAACTCAGCTAAAACCAAGAAGAGAGTTGGGTGCAGAGCGTGCATTTTGAAGACTCCAACCCTGCATGAGGCCCAGCTTACTTCACACTGAGCGAGCAGAGTGGAAGCATCTAAGAAGGTATTTTAGGCGTGCAGCGGCAAAGGCCATTGCTCAACTTTGTGCATTGTTCAGTGAAGTTTTTGTGTGTGTTTGTGTATGTGTGTTTTTAAACCCAGCTTATCTCTTAAATAGGAGCTTATCTCCTAGAGCTTTGTTAATTGCAGTGTTACAATTAATTTCTTGTCTCTCCACCCGTCCCTGTTCCACACTTTGTAGCTTTCCCTGGAGCAAGCACAGTGCCCACACATCATTCTCTGGAGAGGTGCCCAGATGTAAGTGGCCCTTTGGAAGGGCCAACATAATCTTCGGTGGGAAAATTGCATCTCCCAGGATGTTTTTCCAACGGTTTAGATCTAGCCTTGAGAAGCCATCTTTCCAGGTGCTTAGGAAGGGAAAGCCCTAAGTACTTGATTCTGCATGCACGCCTGAGAGATGCCCAAGTGACACTCTGAGTTGCTGGGGAAGCAGCCCCTGGCTTTTGGAGGCGGCATTAGAAGTTCATGGAGGGCTTAAATTCCCTGCCATTTTCTTATTGCTGCCACTCCTTACATTTGTGTAACTACTGGCCCACAAAAAGTTTACAAGCATTCTCTCACTTGATGTTCACAGCAGCACTGTGGTTATGATACAAGCAGGACAGGTGCTATTACCTCCATTTCACCGAGAAACTGAGGCTCGGAGCCATTTGGGGGCTCTCCTGAGATCACACAGCTAGTTAGGAGTCAAATCAGGTCCCAGGGTAGATGCTTCAGTACTGTGTGAGGATGGTATAAAGTGAGCTCTGTGGACCACTGTTTCTCTGACAAGTTAAAGTCCTCTGATTTGCTTCTTCCTCCCTCCCAGACAATAACTTGGTTCAGTGCCTTCTCTTGGGGTAGACTGGCAGCGTGTCTTCAGTGCTATTAGCTACCATATGATCCAGCAATTGGACTCCTACCCCAAAAAAATTGAAAGCAGGGACTGGAACAATATCTGTAAGCCATGCTCTCAACAGCATTATTCACAATAGCTGAAAAGTGGAAACAACTGTCCATCAACAGATGAGTTGATGAGCAAAGTGTGTTATATGCACACAACGGAATACTACTATTCAGCCATAGAAAGAAATGAAATTCTCACACATGCTACAACATGGATGAACCCTGAAACATTATGCTTAGTGAAAACAGCCAGTCACAGGAGGACAAATGTATGATTTCACTTACATGTGTTACCTAGAACAGGCAAGTTCATAGAGACAGGAAGCAGGAGAGAGGATCTGGGGGCCGGGGCGAGAGGGAAAGGGGGAGTTGGTGTTCAATGGGCACAGAGTTTATGTTGGGGTGATGAGCAAGTTCTGGAGATGCATGGTGGGGATGGGTACACAGCACTGTGAATGTACTTGGTGCCACTGGCCACTGAATTGCACACTCACTACTGGTTAAAGTGGTACATATTATGTGATATGTAATTTACCACCAATAAACTTTAAAAAATCTAACAAAGCCAAAAAATAAAAATAAAAAAAAATCTAACAAAGCCCAAACAGAAAGCAACAAAGAGGACCAACAACAACCAAAAAAAAAAAAAAAAAAAAAAGCAAACCAGAGGCTGTAAGGAAAGCAGAGAAGTCACAGGGCAAGGACAGGGGTTGGGGTGGGAGACAGTGGCATGGGAATGGAAGGGGGGAGGGGAAGCCCTTTGCCTGGGGGCCTGCAGCTTGTCAGGAGAGAGAGTCACTCTCTGGGACCTGAGACCCTTCAGGGAAACTGTCCCGGCCAGTTTCAGCCAGAGAAAGGCAGGTTTTCTTTTATTACACAACAGTGTGCCTGGAGCCCCCGGGTGGGGTCACCCCTCTGGGGTTGGAGAAGTGTCCATTTCCAATTTATTTATGAGTTTTATCCCGAGAGTAGGATAAACGGCTATGAAACTGACCTGATATTTATGTCCGTTTTAAAGCCGGTGGTTGATATGAGTGCTTTTGAGATGAACTGCGCCCTCAGCGCCATTTACTTTAGTGGACGGCTTCTGTTGGGGCGGAAACGGAGAAAACCATCACATTCCGGGCGTCCTGCTCCCTCTCACTGTAGTTCCACTTCTGAATAATTTCTGAACACTTAGGAAGCACAAGAAGTGGGGTTCTTTCAAGTCATGGGGGCATTCCAAAGGCAGGGGGAATGTTCCGGGCCTGGGGCTGGGCTCTTTACTGTTAGTGTGTGAAATCCACTGGTATCATTCCAAAAGTTCCGTTATTGTCCATACTGACCATTGGGAAAAGTGGAAAACCTGATTTTCCAACATGCACTCGGGGTGGATCAGGGGAGATAGATTCTAAATCGCACCTGTCCTGTTAAACTGTGTGGTCATTCCTTGTTTGTTTAGGATTCCCTCCTCACCCCCCTTTTTTCATCCTTAAGTGGCAAGATGGTATAATCACAGCCTATCCTTGCAAAACTCCCTGCCCGTCAAAACCCTGAAGGTTCACGTCTGTAGACAGAAAGAGACTGGAATGCAAGATGTGAACAGTGAGCACAAGCGTTTCGTTTGGTCATTATTGGGATTTATGAACTTGAAGGTCAAGAACTGGCCTCAAAAGCAAAGGAACGTGAGAGACTTGAAGTTACATTCTGAGACCAGGGCAAAGGACCCCAAGCCTTCAACCCTGTGATTTGCTTCCAGGGAGCAGTCAGCACGTATTTGCTGGTGATGGAGGCAGATGATTGGAATTCGTTTCTTTGCCTGCAGCCTCTGGGCCACTTCTGAGCCTGGCCAGCTCCTATGTCTTACCCATAAGAGGGCAGCTCATCCCTTCACCCTCCAAGTTCAAATGCCTTCTTTAAAAGTTACCGTTCTGGTCTGGATAGCAAAGCCATTTTCTTTAGAAAGCCCTTGTTTTAATATTTTCAAATTATCTGGGAGGAGTTGTTAGTCTCCCTTCCTTGGATGGATTAGCTTGTCAGGTTTTGCACATCTCACTTTATTCCAGAAGCAAGGAGTCTGACCTTGAGAAGGCAGGTAAGACAAGGCTGGAGTCAGGATGTTGGGAGGGAGGATGACAGCCACAGAGAGCCTCTCCAGGCAACATCTTGGAGGCTCAGCCGAGGCACCCACCGAGGCCCCAAAGGCAAACGCCCTGGACTTCACAGGGGATCCTGGAATGTGTGTTGGGGGAGGGGCATGAGGACGTCTTCAGGCCACCGGCCTGGTGATACATCACTGCATTCAAAACCAAGACACTTGGGTTTTAGTTCCTGCTCTCTCGGTTTATTTTCTTCTCTGGGCCTTAGTTTTCTCATCTGTAAAATGAGTAGATGAATTCTAAGGTCACTTCTGATGCTAAGATTCTATGTGACTCTCCCTGGAGGGGAGAACCTGGGAGGGAAACCTGGGAGAAAGATGCTCAGTGGTGACCAGATAGGAAGTCACCAGGCACGGTTGTAGGAGGAATCAGTGAATCACTGAGGAGCCACTGCCATGAGCAATTTGTGGTGACAGGCATAGACTCAGGTCAGTCAGGGAAGGAAGAGGAAGCTACAGAGGGAGTTTTGGCCTAAGGGATGGGCAAGTAGGTGCTAGTAGCAAACAAACCAGTTCAGGGTCTCAACTTGGTCAGGAATGGAATGCTTTCTTTCATGCTATTTTTTTTTTTAAAAAGGGAATAAATCCAATCAAGTCTTTTATCTTGTTTGGAAATCATAAATTTAACATGTATTGGGGTTAGTAGACCAGCTCAGAGGCTGTGTGAGGGCATGGGGTCAGTAGACTGGGAGTATTTATGAGGCAGGGTTTAAAGAACACCATTCAACAACTCTTAGCCCAGGGCTCTTTTGGCTGCAGCTTTGGGTAATTTTTTTTGGAGTTCTGTTTTGTTGAAATATAGTCTGGAGTGCAAAGAATTAAGTAGTTTTTGAAAACATTTCCCTCCCACCCCAACTGCATACTTAAATTCCCAACACTTTTGAATCTTGACTCTAGTTCAGTTTACAAGCTCAAAAGGTGTTCCCACTATGTCCTACTATGTGTGCAGCACAGTACGAGGCATTCTGAGGGAAACACAGTGAACAGGATATTTCCTGAATTGTACTAAGTTTGGAGAATTGTCCTTCCCAGATAAGAAAGAATATCAGCACACATCCACGCAGTGACTTCCATGTGTCTTTTTGCTACGGGATTTGGTCTTGGTTTCTGGAAACTTTTCATAATCAATAGGCCAAACTTTGTCCTAATTAAAATATGGTAGACATAGCCCAGTGTGAACACTTTAAAAAAAGAAGACTCTGTCCTAGCCTGTTTGGCTCAGTGGATAGAGCGTCGGCCCGTGGACCAAAGGGTCCCGGGTTCGATTCCGGTCAAGGGCCCGTACCTTGGTTGCAGGCTCCTCCCCGTATCAAACCCTGGACGGAGCTCATGTAGGAGGCAACCAATCGATGTATTTCTCTCATTTGGATGTTTCTCTCTGTCTTTCCCTCTCTTCCACTCTCTCTCTCTCTCAAAAAATAAAGAAGACTCCGGAATACATACAAACTGATTTAGATGATAAATGAATGCTGACTCATGGGATACTTGGGCAAAGGTAAGGGGTACACTGTTTTGGAGCAGCTGTTATGTGGAGTTCATTTATTCCTCTGAGCTATGGAGTATTACCATTTTCCAGATAAAGAAACTGAGGCTTAAACTAGGTAAGTGACTTGATAAAGGTCATTTAACTAGTAAGAGGTAAAGTCAGGCCTTTCTGACTCCAAAGTCTGTGCTGTTATTCACTCATTCATTCAACAAATATTAATCGAGCATTTCCCATCAAACATGCTGCCTTTGCAGGCATGTACTCCAAGGGAAACAAATCTAACAATCACAAGACAAAGCACCATATAGCATGTATTGTAGTTCAACACTACTTTACTATCTACATGAATTCAGGGAAGGGATAATGATGTGGGTTGGAGAGGCTGGGTGAGATGTCTTGGGAGGATCTTAAGCTGGGTCTCAGAGCATAGAAAAGATTTGTAGGAACAGAGAGCAGAGAGGAGAGCTAGAACAAGGTATATGGGGGGACAGTAAGGTGCAGAGGAAAACTGGAATAGATGGTTTAACTTGGCAATGTCATGGCCTTTTAGGCTCAAATGTATCTACTTGAAATTACCCTTTAATCCCCCAAATACTGGAAAGGATGGAGATAGTCTGCATTGCCTTACTCCTGTATGCTCTAATAGTGATGGTCGCTGGGAGGGAGGTGAGAATATAAGATAGTTTCTCTTTGATGGCAATTTTCGCATGCTTCCTAAAATGATACCCAATCTGAATTACCTTTCTACTGGTACATGTACACAGATGAGGCTTAATAAACCTGAATAGTAAAGGGAGAAGCCAGAAGAGTCATGATTTTAAAAGCCCTGTGTTCCCAAGGGGCGTATGTTATGGCTGCACAGACTCCTTTCTAGGTGTGATCAAAACCTTTTTCATTCCCTTTAAGACCTTTGTCAAAAGATGCTTCATTAGTTGAAGAAGTAGTTGCCTGGCTGCTGGCTTGGTTTTTGAAAACAGAAATGACATTTCTGTGGAATCAACTTGAGCTGGGTATTCATCCAGCTTTTCAAAAGTTGTCAGTAAATTTAGAGAGGTTCTCGGGGAGGCTGTTGGGGTGACTGATTTACTGATACCCCCCAACCCCGTGCCCACCACTTCCCTCTCTCTCTCGTCTTCTTTACCAGCCCCGTGTACCTGAGGAGGCGGGATGGGAAGAAAGCACAGGATGGTTTGGGGTCTGACAATCAGGAGAGGTTGGAGGTTGGGGTGGAGCCCCAGAAGGACACGGTGGCTGATGGAGATGTGGCGGGGCCTCTGAGCCACCACACTGAATCTCCCCAAAGGAGGCTGCTGCCGCCCTCCTCTCCTTTGCCACTGGTGGTGACTGCGGGGAGCAGCCCTCATAGGATTTGGGAGGCTGTCCAGGTTCATCTCTGGGTCCCACTGATTTGGTTGCTGGGTGTTCTTGTGACAGATTTGTGTGATGAGGTAGAGAGAGCACCGGATTGGAAAGGCAGCCTTGCCCTGGACCACCCTGCTATGTGGCCTTAATCAAGTTGCTTGACGTTCCTCCATCCCAGTTTCCTTATTTTCCATCTGGACAGTTGCATTAGATAATCTCCAAGCTCCCTCCCAAATCTGTTACTAGAGGCCCACGTTGTAAATTCTGTCTCCTCTCCTCCTGGGATGGATAATACTGCTTGGTGCCGGGTCACAGACAGAGGCCCTAACCTGCCCTCATCCTGACTCCTCCAGGTGAGAATGTCAGGGCATCAGCCCCAATCCCTTGTCACTTGGGTAAAACAGCCCCCAGCTGATGCTTTCAGCAAAATTGTGTGGAAGGACTGGAGTGACCAACAGCCATGCTGGTTTGAGAAGGAGGGGTTTCCCTCCGTTTTAAATTTGGCAAATGAGCAAACTGGGATGAGGTACCACCCTAAGGACAGTGGCATGAGTTAGCATGGTGCTGCTCAACCAAGGAGAGTGGAGGTATCACTAAGAGATGTAGTAAAATTCTAGAAAGTGACAGTCTCTTTTGGCAATGATAGTTTTTCCTTGTGAGGCTCTTCAGGTCTCTCTTAGACAAATATTGAAATTTAAATGATGAACTGATTTCTGTCCCCATTCCCAGGCCTATGTAACTAAGATACTTCCTGTTCCACAGGCTAGTTTGGCCCTGGTCTAACTGATCTTGCACCAAAATGTCCCTGAAACCACCTTCTCATTCGTCACAGCCTCCTTGTCCAGCATTCACCTGTCCAGGGCAGGAGGCATGATTCTAATGAGTCTGATGAGAGTGTGGCTAGGCCGCACCCAGTTCTCCCACCCCCTCCCACCCCTCGCCCTCTGCCTGGGAACAAGGACTCTGTCTTCCGAAACTGATGCTCCGATTGGGCTGCTAAGTAAGAAACGTGAGCACAGAAGAGCAGGAGCTTAGACATGAGTCTGGAGGTTTCACGTCCAGGATCCACCATGTACTGATTTTGGTGATTTATTCTTGCAGGGAGGGCTCTGATGCCACAAGAGCCTAAAAGAGCCTCTTCCCTGTGGCCAAGAGCTGCTCTTTGTAGGGAGGCAGTCATTTCCTTCTGGGGTTTCCACTCCTAGCTTTGCTTACGAGGGCCTTCTCTGTATGTTCCGGGGGCACAGAACGCTGGCTGGCTATTTTGTAATTCCCAAAATCTATTTGAGTCACACAATTCATATACAGATATATTTTTTGTTGCAAAAATTTACATTTTATGAAAATGTTATGGTCTTGTTTTACGTCACATTTCCCTGGGTTCCTGAATGACAGTGTGGAGTAGGCCCTCCATCACCCCTGCCCTCCCCTAAACCTGCATCAAACTGCGATACAAGGAAGAAGTAACTTTTTTGGTGTGTGTCAGGCCACTGAAATGCAAGTTTGTTTGCTACAGCAGTTTGGCCTGATCTGACCAATGTAAGGCATTTCAAATAATGGCAGAATGCTGAAGTCTTCTTGGCCTCTGACAACCATACCACTCAGGCCCTGCCCTGCCTGGCTTGTACTGGTATGTGAAGCTGACCTGTTTCTTAATACCTAGCCTATGGTCTGAAAACTCAAGAAAGAGAATTGAAATAGCCTTTCCCCTCCTCTGTTTTGTCTTCCTTCCCCCATTGTCTTTGTGAATATTCTTTTCCTTTATCTCTCTCAATTTATAAAAGTAAAATAGAAATGTTCAAAGGTTAAAATAGGCCAATGATTCTTTAGCTACGTCAATGCATAACAAATTGGGATGGAAAATTTTAACTATTAAAAAAAACTTCTTTCCATATCTTCCTTTGGCTTGAAGTACTATCTAGATAATTAATGCCACTGTGGTATCTTTTCTCCTCTCTTTGGGTGACTAAATATTTGCACCTCAGCTCCCTCCTCTTTGTGTATGTATATAGAAATTGTTTCAGTGTCCTAGCTTAAGATCTGGCAGAGAAAAATATCCTATCCCCTTGGAGAAGGTCATCCAATTCTGGCAAAGCTGCCTCAAGAAAGGACCATATACAGGTTTTGTAAAAGCATGATTATTAAGTTTCAGGTTTATTATCATGCAAATGTTTCCATTTCCCCTCTTACCCCACCCAATCCCCTCCTATCACCGTGAATAAAATAACATCTGGGACATTGGGAATTTAACCAGCCAGTCAGGAAGGCGGAACAATGTTTCCTCAGCCAGCAGTTCACAGGGCTTCTCAGAGGGTCTTTGCAGGGGACTTGAGGAGTTGTTCCTTTAAACAAGGGTGCCAGCTTATCTCACATTTTAAACTCCCTTTTCTTTCAAAGTTAAGTGTTTATCTCCTTGGGAATATGAATTGGTACAACCTTTCGGGAAAGCAATTTGGCAACACGCATCAGGAGCCTTAGAAACGTTTACAAACTTGACCTGGCAGACCCACTTCTCGGGCTTTATTCTAAGGGAATATTCAGAGATGTGAGCACAGTTGTAGTAGGTACAAGAGTGCTTTATCATACCATCGTTTGTGATAGCAAAACACCTGGAAACAGCCTAAATGTTGAATAATAAGGGTAGGGTCAATCTGCTTGATTATGGAATATTATGCTGCCTTTAAAAATAGCATTTAAACAGTTGAATAACATAGGAAAATCCTCACAATGAAGTGTTAAGTAGAAAAAACAAAACAAAACAAATTCTCACTTTATTAAAAAACTAGAGGCCCAGTGCACGAAATTCTTCCGTGGGTAGGGTCCCTAGGCCTGGCCAGTGATCAGGGCCGATCGGGGCCTTTCAGCTGCCGGCTGGGGCCTTCCTTCATTCTGTGCCACCCCCTGGTGGTCAGCGCACATCATAATTAGTGATCGAGCTTCTGGTCTCCCACTCGAACTCCCGAGGGGACACTTTGCATATTAGCCTTTTATATAGATAGTTTATGTAGGCATACATACAAAAAAAGACAAGGAATAAATATAAACACAAGAGTTTGATTCTGACCTCAGCTCTGACACATTCTAACTGATTAGCATTGAGCAAGTGTTTTAAAGTCTCTGGATTCCCCCCCCGCCCCCGCCCGCCCCAGGATTGTGGTGAGGAACTGAAGGAATGTTTGCCAACATAGTAGTTGCTCAGTAAATAGTAGTAGCTTTTATCATTATGACTCTGATCACTATTATTTTGGAGTTTGTCCATGACAAAGCTTATGTAAAAATAGTTTTATAGGCACAGCCTTCCTGTTACCTTATTTTACTTCTCATCATTGTCTACCCACTCTCTTCTATGAGGTGGTCCTGTCCACAATCAGGCAAAACAAACTCCAAGCCCGGAAGCCAAAATTGCCATAGGAATAAAACCTCCTGGAAAATACATAGATGGGGGCATTGGGAGGAGAGTAGGACTGTCTCTGGCTGTTCAGCCAAAGCAAGGTGAGCATTTAGGAAAGTGACTTATTATTGGGTTGAAACAAATGATAATGTACATCTGTGTGGCCCTTCACTATTTAAAACCCTATTATCTCAGAGGAGAAAACATCCTGTGAAGTAGCTTATATGGTTTGATCTCCTGGATTAGTTATCTATTGCTACAAAACAGATTATCCCTTAAGGTAGCACTTACATTAAAACACATTTATTATCTCAGTTTCTGTAGGTTAGGAACCAGGGGCAGCTTAGCTGGGCTGGGTTCTGCTATGAAGCTATGATCAAGGTGTAGGCCAGACCTGCAATTTTCTGGAGGTTCTACTGGGTAAGTTCGCTCAGTGATTGTCGGCAGAATTCAGTTCCTTGTGGGCTGTTGACTGAGCACCTCAGTTCCTCACTGGCTGTTGGCTGGAGACCATCCTAAGTTCCTTGCTATGTGGGCCTCTATAGGGCAGCTCACACAGAGCTGCCAGCTTTATTAGGTGAGCAAGTTGAGAGAGGAAAGTCATAGTCTTTTGTAACCTAATCTTGAAATTGGCATCTTATTACTTTTGCCATCTTTTGTTGTTGTTGTTGTGTTAAAGGAAGCCAACCTATCATTAGGTCCAGCCCATACTCAAAGGGAGGGAATTACATGAGGGTGTGGATACCAGAAGGGTGGGCATTGGTGCCATTGTAGAAGGCAGCCTACCACATCCCCTTTTTACAGCAGAGGAAACCGAATCTTAGTAAGGATCTAAATCATCCTTGAAGAAAGACACACAGCGGGGTCATTTGCACTCCAGAGCCTGTACCCAGGCCACTCGATCATGCAAACCTCTACTCACCCTATCCCAGTCTAATCTTCATGCACAAAGGCATGCAGTGTATAATTTATTGCGCGCTTAAGGATTTTCATATAATAAAAATATCCTAAGAAATCGACCACATTTTATGATAATCTAGGATGGGGGCACATTTTGGAGACAGACAGAAAAAATGTAATGATAATTAGAAAAATATACAGAGGCTCCATTACCTACAAATGCCACCCAGAGTTTTCACAGAAGAGGGCCTGGAAAATAGTTCTTTAGGCCATCCAGGGTTGCAGCGATGATTAATTCCAAGCTGTTAGCGCATTTTATTATGCAAATACTCCAGCAACTCAGCCATGGAGAAAGTCTGGGCACCGCCCCCACCCCATTCAGTCTGGACACTCAATTTGCATGGAAATGTGATACTCTCACTAGGAGAGGGGACAGTTTGATTCTGGGAGGGCTGGGGGAAGGGGTTAGGCTGTGAGTAGGTGGAGAAGGCTGGAGGGAGATCCAGCTACCCATTAGCGACATTGATCATTTTAATGCTATTTGTGATTAGAAAAACAATGATATTACCTTAATTTGGTAATTAATTTGCTCTAAGCAGGAGAGATAAGCAGGCCTAGAGTTAATTCCAGGGACCCTGAATTTTAGGCCTTCCAGGAATAGGAGTTGAATCCTGCATCACCAGGAAGGAGGGTATTCCACGTGAGCAGTGTTGGGGGGAGGTAGTATCTCCTTTCTGGGGAGAGAGAGGCCAGCAAAAGGAACATGTCTATGGGAATGACTTGCAGTTTTATCTGGGATTTTTAGAATGGGATCAGTGCTTGGTATCAAGGAGGTGATCGCTTATGGTTCGTAAGGCTCTTTCCCACTTAATACTTTGGTGTGTTCAAAACTGTGTTCAGTGAATGAACCACCTCATTTTAGGCATGGCAGGCTTATGGAAGGATGTAGCCCTGGGCTGTTTGAGGTAGCTATTGAGGAGGCAAATCAGAGTTGCAGTAGGAGACAGCTCAAGGGATGGGTCAGGACACTGGACTTACTTGGGAGGCAGAGTGAGCAGGGGCTGCTGCATGTTGCGGACTTGAGCAGCACAATTATCTGGAGTAGGAGGGCCTTCTAACTTCTAAGACCAGGACAAAGGTGAGCTTAAATATCTCTGGGAAGGTCCTATTTTCAGGAGAGAGGGAGATGGAAAGATTGGCAGAGAGTTGGGATGTCCACTTTCCCAGACACATGAAACCTCTACGTACACTGGGAACAAAAGAAGCGAATCAGGTTTTTTGCAAGCAAGGAGGTAGTTCAATCTTGGGAAGAGAGTGTGCTCCAAACCTCCTTTGTAATTCCTGCTTCTGGCAATAAAGTTTAAGAAAAAAGCACATTTTTGGAGTCCGTTATCTCCAATCATGTACCTTTTCCTGTATGCCACCTTAAAGGCACAGTATCCTCACAAAACCTTCAAGCAGATAGGGCAAATGTTGTTTATTTGACAGAGGAGAAAAACCATGTCTTGGAGAAGGCCAGTCATTTGTATGGTGAGTTTGGGGCAGGTGGTCCAGAGACCAGGTCTCCTGACTCCCGGTTCAGAGTCCTTTCATCTCACCAAAGTGCTGGGAAAGCCAAAGCTGGCTTGATGTGAAAGGAAGAGAAAGGGAGCTTGGTTGCAGTGGGGTTTTTGAGAAGAAGTCACTACAGTTTCTTGAAAAAGGCTTCTGCTGATGGGTGGACAGAAAGGACAGAGGCATCTGGGGAGATCTACAGACCAACCTCTGAATTTCCAGAACAGCCATCTGATTAACTTCTTAGAGCTCTGGTTCTGGAAGCGAGTGGCTCTGTTAGTTGACAGGTTGGAGAAGATACACAGTACCCAAAAAAGTGGCTGAGCTATAGTGGACAGAAGGGGACAGAAGACCTGTATTGTTTTCTCGTCCTTAGTTGTACCACTGATTTACTATTTATCTGTGACCTCTTCAGTTCTTGTTTTGGTCACTTGTAAAACATGGACTAGATGATCTCTAAAACCTTTCCAACTCTTTCTAGGGGAGAGCTAAAGTCAGATGGAAATGAAATAAAATTTCATTCCATTTCTGGGTGATTGATCACCAGCTCCCAGCCTCCAGGAGACCCAGCTTCTCTTTCTAGAATTGTCAACTTCTGGACATCTTGGAACTTACCCTGATGTGAAACAGTGACCTTGGCTATAAGAGAAACTGGCCTTTTCTTGTGCCACTCCCAGGGTATATGACATCACCTAAGAGTTCCCGTTCATTATACTCATGTCTGTACTTGACTCTACATCATTCCTTGCCTGTGCTCCTTCAGCTCTGCCTTCTCCCATTCTGCCCTGCCCCCAGTCTGCCCTGCCCCCAGTCATAGCCAGATTTCCACACCGAGGTGGATATGTGACCACCACTCAGGAACCATGGGGGAACTGTAAGATAGGTTCCATGTCTTCCAAGAACTTGAAACATAATGGGGAGGGAAATTGATCAATAGATTCAATGCATATGCAATCAAAATCCCAGCAGGCTGTGTTGTTGAAACTGACAAACCGATTCTAAAATTTATATAATACAAATACCTAGAATAGTCAAAACAATGTTGAAAGGGAAAAACAAAGATTTAGGACTTATATTACCTGATTTCAAGACTTAATGTAAAGTTAAAATAATCAAGACATTGTAGTGTTGGTGTATAGGTAGGCATGAGGGTCAATAGAACAAAATAGAATCCAGAAATAAATCCACACATGCTCAGCTGAAAATTGTACAAAGATACAAAGGAAGTTTAGTGGAGGAAAAGATAATCTTTTCATCAAATGAGCTGAAGTATTTAGATTCCAGATGCAAAAACCATACCAAACCAAACCAAGCAACCCCACTCCCCCAAAACTAACTTTAATCTCCATTTCACACTATACACAAAGATTAAATGGATCATAGACCTGAATGTAGGAGCTAAAACTAAATGAAAACTTCGGAGAAAATCTATGTGACCTTGGGTTAGATAAATACATTTAAATAGGACACACACATACACATCAAACTATAAAATAAAATATTGATAAAATAGCATTACCAAAATTGAAAACTTTAACTTTTCAAAAGACACTGTTAATAAAATGAAGAGATAAGACAGAGACAAGGAGAAAATATTTGCAAAAATACATCTGATGAACTTGTATCCAGAGTAAAGAACTTGTATAACTTAATAATAAGAAACCCAATAAAAATGGGCAAAGATTTGAATGACAGACATTTCACCAGAAGAGATATACAAATGACAAGTAAACACCTGGAAAGATGTTTAACATCATTAGTCATTAGAAAAATGCAAATTAAAACCATAAGGGGATACCACTACATACACACTCAAAGGATTAAAATTAGCAAGACAGACAATAACAAGTATTGGCAAAGATGTGGAGCAACTAGAACTCTCATTCATAGAAATTTAAAGATGAGACCTAGCTCTCAACTGTATGTGGATATTCCTGGGGTGGCGGGGAGAAAGGAGACCTGTGTGGATGGGCTTGCGGGGTTGATGGGGTTGGCACAGGAAGAGGGGGAAGGCAGGGGCTTAGCTGTGGACAGAGCCTGGGGAATGCCAGCTTCTCAAGGGCAAGCGAGGAAGTGGTTCCAGCCATGGTGGTTTTGGTCAGCACCTTTACAGTAAGCTGTGGGGAAGTGTGGAGTTGCTCGAGTGTGGCAGCACTTCTGGCCTTGAGCCCCACACACGGGTCACTTTCATCAGAACAGGAAAACGAAACAGGCTCCCCTGAATGATTTATGGGAGGGCTTGTATTTTGGGGATGTGATACTGCAATTTGTGTTATAGGACCAGGACATCTGTTTCCAGGGAGGTGCGTTCTCTTACCATGAGTCTTTCCCACCAGGGACCCTCAAATAGTCACATGTTTTATCTCGGTGGCTTGTTAGCATAATGGGGCCTTCTGATGACAAGTGGCCTCACCAGTGCAAGCACGTGAGTGGTTGGGACCAACTGGGAGGTGAGCAGGATCTGCTTCAGTCCCACCCAGTCCCTCTAGTGGCGTCCAGGCGTGCAAAAAGCTGCAGGATTAGAGAGTATGCCATCTGTCAGATGGCATAGGCAGGCTCCTACTTAACAATTAAGGTTTAGCCATTTATTTGATTAAATTTCAGTTATGCTAACTGTCCCCGTGTGGATTAATGTCCTTTGCTGGGGAACTCCACTGCCAACAGATCTTGGCCCACAACCCCTTCTCACCAGGGAGCACACTTCCCTTGGGAGGTCTGAAGCGAGAAGATATAGAACCATAGAGTGTCCTGGCTAGAGGGACCTTGGCAAGCCTCTTGTTCAACTTGGCACTTCACAGATGACAAAATTGAGGCTAGCTGGTCACAGGGAGCCGTTAGGGAAGGGACTTGCTCAACGTCACACAGCCTGTTAAGGAGCAGGACTCAGACCTCCAGCCTCAGGATTCTAAGTCATGAGAACTCATCCTCTTGGTTTACAAGGGGTGTGGGCATGGCCTGGCACATGTGTAGAAAGAGACATAGTATGTACCCACAGCGGGCAGCTACCTCACTCCTTATCCCTTCTCATAGGAGCATGTGAGGACCTTTGTTTGTGTCCACCTTTCCCTGCCAGGCTAGTTCAGGATAATAGCCTCATTAAAAATTCAGTTGGGAGGGAGGTTCAGTACAAGCAACACATTTTATTTTTTACCCCACCCACCTCTGCTTTTAAAAGGAAATACAAATCCTCAATTTTTATTGAGGAAGATTTTTGTCTGGTTTAAATTTCAGGGACTTTGTTTTGTCAAAAGGGTATTTGAGAATCTTGACGTTCCACCCTGCCCAGTTTTAACACTCCCCACTAATCCCCGTTCACCCCGAGGCCTCGTCCACACGGTGCTCATGGGCTCCTGGCACGTCTGGGTGAATCCTCCCCGCTCCCATCCTGAGAACCTCCTGTAACCCATGCTCCCCAGGAGCACATTATGCAAGAATGTGTGTGTGTATAAGCACCTCCCCCCACACGGTATGTGGGATCGAATATTCATTGTATAAGTCAAATTAAAATGTATTAAGTTTTCTTCCAGATGCCCCCTGATAGCAAGTTTAATTACTCTGGACATAATTAAATGAGTTTAGGAGATTAGAAATATAAGGGGGTAGTGAAGAGCATAAATTTGTGGGGGAAAAGGAAAATTTAATTCCAGTCTTTTGTCACTTGGTTGGTAGAGTGCTGTGGACTAAGAGGGAGAGAGAAAATGCTGGGAAGAGGTGGGATGAAGAGGAGGGAACCAGTTTGGGTGGATCAGGATATATCAGTTTCTTGCCCCACAGTGCAGGCTGCCCTGTGGCTGGGCATCTTCCCCCTGGTGCAGGAGGTCTGGTGAACTTGGGGCAGATAGGCAACTAAGAAATTCGGCAAATAAACAGCGTTGCTGGGAGTCTCATCCTCTCCCCTGCTTTGTTCTAGGGTGGGGGCCCATCTTGTGATACTGGCTTTCCCTCCTGTGGTAGGCTTTTCCAGGGACGCAGGGTCAAGCCCACAAACGTCAGTGTCTTCCACAACAGAACCGGCTCCTTAGAATGCTCACTGCTTTGTGTTTTTCTGACCTTCGGCTCATGGCACATCTCCGGTGACTTCAACCCCAACCTTTCCCTGACTTAAGGAGCAACAGGGGTGGGGTGGGGGCAGGCCCCAAGTGAAGCCAATAGAACTCTTTTCCGGCTGATTAATCAGACACTGCGTTTCTCCATTAAAAACCCACATACACACACACATGCACAGATGCATGCACACTAATATACATACTCACACTGACACATACATACACATATATACAGACATGCCCAGACACTCACTACTCACACATATATACATTCATTTACACAACTATGCACTTACTTAAGTTCACAGAAACTCATAAATTCACATACATGGATGCATATCAACATACATACACACATACACTCTCACACATATAAACAGTCACATGCACTTGTACACTCTTGTATACACACAGGCACATACATACATTCACATATATATATGTATATACACTTACTTGTATAAATATGTACTCATGCATACACATTGTCCACACACACTCACACACAGCTAGACCCTCAGAACTCAAGGTGAGTGAGTGGAGAGAAGATACCATCTTTGTGAAGATTCTTCCCACCGGTCCTGCTCTTCAGAATCCAGTTGTCCGGCGGGAGGGGTGTCTGGCCTCTGAGTGGGAAAGGCCATTGTGGTGTGTTAAATTTTTCAGCTGCGCAGGGCGGAAGGATATTCTTCCTTGTGGTTTAGAATTACACTCCAGAAAGTTGCAAACAGATTTCCACACGTTTTCTGAAGGTGCCTTTTCCTGCACCAAGGCTGTTTTGAAAAGGCTGGCCGAAGCTTTCAATAAAACCCTGATATTTTTTTTTTATATAAAAGCCAAAAGAAAACAATGAGACACTGAATGAATAATGAAAGTGAAGGCAAAACAAGCCTGAGGAGATAAAGTGAAAATTCTCTTCCATTTGAGCCCGGGGTTGAGATGGGGGTTGGGGACTGCCAACTGCTAGAATGATGTTTAGAAATAAAGAGTCTGTGTTATGTCTAGTGGTCCTAGTATTTTGTGTTACTCTGACCCCGGCATTGTATCATTTCAATGCAGTCGGGTGTGCAAACGTTCAGTTCTGGTTGGTAGAAGGTATTTTGTATTCAAGCCAAATCTACATTTCAGATTTGAAATGGGGGGAGAAGGGGGTGTGGCTGAAAGGGAGCGAAGGTCAGTGTTCGCTGGTCTGAGACCCTGTTTAATATCACATGACACCTTTGTCAAACAGTATGTCACCCCCTCCCCTCCGTATACACAGGCTGTCTGGTTTCTGTACCTTAGGGACCTTCTTCTGTGTGGACTTCCCGCCTGAACTCTCAGACTTGCTTTCTGTAAACCAGAAGACATGAATGAAATTTGACCTATCTATTTTTTTTTTAATGTGGTGGCATGAGAAATCCTGGAAGGTCATGCGCTCCCTTCTCTCCCTGGTCAGGCCTGTCTGCTTCCCCTCCTGGGCTCCTGTGGGCTGCCGGAGGCCTTGAGATGGACTGGAGGCTGGGGGAAGGGCGCCGTATTGTATTTCATGCTTGTGACCTTGAAGGAGAGCCTCGGGTCTGCAGCCCAGTGTCGGGTCATCTCCTGAAACCTCAGAGGAGGTGAATGAAACCTGGGCAGACAGACACATTGGAAAAGGCTTCAGAGAGCGGCGATTATGGCTCTTGGTTCCGGGGCTGTCTGCTGCCCTGTGGTGATGTGGGCAGATGGCCTCCCTTCACCTTGTGGACCTCTGGCTTTGATCTTCATCTTCATCCGTCCTGTCACCACGGTCCCTGCATAAGCACAGCTGCTCTGCATAAGACCCTGGCTGGGACTCACCTCTTTGTCCAGATTCTCTAGGTCTCCCCAAGGACGCTGAATAAAGTGGGCAAGAATGGTGAATATCTCATCTCTTTCCCCCTTCATCTTTTGGACACTGAGTTTTGAAGGCTGGTGGGAGAGAGAATGAGCCACCAGTGAATAGCAGTTTCCCAGGCAAACTTCATTCGGGCTTTATAAAGAGAGACAGCGCTATTAATGAGCACAGTTCAGCCAGGGCAGGAGGACTTCGGAGACAAATATACCTGGGTTCAAATCCTGAGTGTCACTTGAAGCTGTACCTGCTCTGAGAGTCTTCCTTCCTCATCTTGGACATGGGGGACAATAAGGAGGTCACGGCAAGTAGTGAATGAGTTGCTGCATGCCAGGTGCCTGGCATGAGTCGGCTCTCAATATACACTAGTTGTTATTCATTTCCTAAGATCTATATCTAGCCCTCATTTAAAAGAGAGACAGTTTATGCATAAATCCAAAGGGCAAAGGCAGAGTTTTACAATGGGCATGTGGAAGAGGGAAAGGTAACAGGCACAGGAATGTGTCTTGAGTACCCTACCAACCAGTACCCCTGGTCAAACATGACTTCCTTTATTTGGGGGAGCTGAAGAATTCTTCTCTCCTCAGAGCACCTGGTGGGAAGAACCTATGCAGACACCTAGTGTTACCTCCAGGACCGGCATGACGGTTCAGAGTCTTGTTTTAGAACGGTTGCCATTTGGAGAGCTGTCCTTAAATAGGTTAAGGTCAGCTTTACTTGTTTAACAACCTGCTTAGATGAAGAAACAAAATACGAGGAACAGTTTGGGGAGACAGCACAGTGGCACCTGCAGGAGAGCCCCGCCCTTGTCCTTGCCCCGATACCCTCTGCCCCCATCTCCCAAGCCCTGCTTCCTGGCTGCAGAGGCTGCTCTTTGAGCCGAGAGCTAAACTTAGCAATATGCCTGAGACATCACAGATCACACACAGCACGACAATAATTCCTATCTACACGAGCTTCTTGATTCATTACCTGTGCTTCAAAAAATTCAGCCCCTTTCAGTGTGGGAGATATCTGCTCACTGCCACTTTTGAAAGCCCTAAAATAAAAAAACAAACAAAACAAAACAAAACAAAAACCAGGAAAATCAGGGCAGAAGGAGATGTTTTGATATGGTAGAGAGACCAAGATCTGAACTTCATTTCCAGCTCTGTCACTCATTAGTCATAGTTAGTGACAGGTAAATCTCACCCCTGCCACCTCAACTTGCAGGTCTGTAGAATGGAGAGATGGTACCTGCTCAGTCCCTTGGTTTTGTTTTGATGTGTACTGAGACAGTGGCTCAGAAGGGAACAGAGTGCTCTGCATATTGTTTGCATTCCCCGTCCCCCCTCCCCACCTCCTTTGATGCTTCCTCAAAGAGGCTAAACCCAGCTTCATGTGGTCTGATAGTAGCCTGGGATAGGGACATGACATATTTCCCCAAGTATTAGCAATTGTCACCAAAAACCCCTAACGAAGGTTGACTGGCTCAACCCAGTGGCAGTTTGGAAGGCTTGGCAAACTTGAGAACATTCCCAAGACTTCAGTTCTCCTTGAGACTGCATATGGAATATGGCAAGATCTTCAGAGGTGGGCCTGGAATGCTCCAAAGAAGTCACAAAATGCAGGACTTACTGATATAGGACAGAAGCTACAGCCCAGGGGCCAAATCCAGAGCAATGCCTGCTTTTGTAAATGCTCGTTTATTGGGACACAGCCAGGCTGATTCTTTTATGGTTCTCTGTCTAAGGCTAGGCAGGTGAGTAGCTGTGACAGAGACTGGCCCTCAAAGCCACACATATTTACTGCCTGGCCCTTCACAGGAAAAGGCTATTGGTCCCTGGCATAGAATATGGACCAAAATAGGCTGTCACACAAGCCTCCTATGAATGCATAGCTTCTCTAGTTTTTTGTTTTCCGCTTATATTACTTATGAATTTCTATTTATATCCAAGGGGAGTTAGTATTGGTTCTGCGATCAATGATGAAACAAGTGAAGTACCATTTTCTTTGTCCCTTTCACTCCCCAATTATTTAAAGAGTTTCCTCCCTGCAAGAGACAAAAGAAATTGACCATCTATGTGCCAGGCACTTATAGCGTCACTTTTCCTTTTCATAACTAGTGAGTTAAATAATTTACACATGGAGAAACAGAGAGGTTAAGTAACTCAGCCAAGATCACACAGCTAGTCTGGGCTGAAGCCAGGTTTTCAACCCAGGACTGTCTAAATGCCAGACTCTTCCCTTCAGAGATGGCTGTTCCATAAATGTTGGTCTGTGCGCCCCACAGCTTCTCTGTAGCAGGGCAAGTGCCCCTACTGCTTTGCCCTGGGGTCTTGGTGATGACCCTGTTCTTGAAGTGCTGGATTCTGGAACCAGCCTGGATGTGGGGAACTCTCTGCTGGCTGAGCTGAGCTTCTGGATTGAAGCCAGGCAGGGAGAACAGACATCTGCTCTGTGATAAGGACGAGGGGCCAAAGGCGGCTGCAGCTGCCCCCGGCCCGGCCCGGCCCTTTTGCTTACCGAATGGTCAGTCTTCTGATGAAAGGGCTGGGGGGTTAAACGTCAGCTCCGAGTTGACCGTTAATATACCTGCCCTCCTCTTGCTCCCTGGGGAGGGATTTTTTTTTTTCTGTAAGGTTAATTCCGGGTACATCCATGTTAGGGAGAAGCAGGAATGGTAAAGACATTTTTTAAAAATTAAAAGAAAAGGAAAAGGGCCAATGATTAATCTGTTTTCCTCTGGGTTGCAGATCTTAGTAGTACACATGTTGAATTCTTTAAAGGCTCAGAGCTCCCAGGCTTATGAAGGGCTGATAAATAATAAATAGTAATTAAATTAAAGATGTGCACACTGGCCCCTCTGAATTCCAGGAAGTTCGAAAAAGGACTCGCCTCTGTCATAATTAAGACCCTCACCGAGGGGGCTCTGGTGGTACTGTGGGTAAGGCAGCATCACGGATGCTCCCCCATAGGCTTCTCGAGTAGTCACAGTTTAGTTTGGGAAAAGGAAAAGGTAGAGGAAGAGAGGGTCCTGGGTGGGGGGGGCTGAAGTAGCTGTGGAGCGGGACAGACGTTTATGAGATGAAGTTGGAGTTACTGGATCCTGGGATCTCCAGGTTCGTATTTATATAAAGAATTGTTGCCCTGGCCAGTTTTGCTCAGTGGATAGAGTGTTGGCCTGCAGACTGAAGGGTCCCAGGTTCGATTCCAGTCAAAGGCATGTATCTTGGTTGCAGGCTTGGTCCCTTTGTGTGGGAGGCAAAGGGACCAAGCCTCTCACATCGATGTTTCTCTCTCTCTTGCCCTGACTTTAAAAATCAAGGGGAAAATATCCTCGGGTGAGGATTAAGGAAAAAAAAAATATTGCTCATTCAGTGACATTTTGTAATTCACTTGGGACGAGGGTGGTCATGTGGAAAAGTCCATGTCAAAGCCAAGGCCGGCTCTTCTATAGCAGGAGCCACAGCAGGGACTGAAGTGGCCACTTCCTCAGCCTCAGGTGGAAGCCTCTCGAGAGGCACCCACTCCCCCAGGCTGTCCCACCGGTGTGATGCCGGGGAGACAGGCCACGGCTCCAGGCACCGTTAGCGCTGGTCACTGCAGCTCAGACCTCAGGTATGTGGTTTCGAACAAATCGGACACATTGAGAGAATGATCCTGGGGGGAGGAGGCTCTGGCAGCCAGAGACAGGAAGGGCAGCCTTCATGGAAGAGAAGGATCAGAGGGTGCGGGTGAGCAGGGACACAGTCGTGGGAACGTCTGTCTCCTGCAGCCACTCGTGGGGCTGAGGGAATTGGTGTGTGTGTGGGCTGAGGTGGGAAGGGCTGAGCCTCTGACCTCTGGGTTAAGGAAATGCCATTTTCTTTCTTTCCTTCGAGAAAAAAAATCCACACACGCACACCAAAAAAATCCAACAGTTTGTGGTCCTGTTTATTCTCAGACAGGGAGTGGACGGCCTTTCGGAGGTGTCCGACTGGGCCGTCCAGCCAGACTGACATCTGTGGGAGTTCAGGGTTTTAAATGTTTAGTCTGCACGAGACCCCCAGGCCCCAGCGGACTCCACTCCTGATAGGCACGACTTAGCCATCACCCCACCCCCTCCTGTGAAATGGAATCATGGAGGTTTGTATGAGGGAAGCTCGCTCTCCCTGAAGTCCAAGGGAGAGACGAGGTGCAGGGCTGTCATCAAAATTGTCGGGAACCTCAGCCTGGGGACTTGGTGAGGACTGTAGGTCAGAATCTCCCCTCCCCATCCTTCCCCTCTTCCTTATAGCCAGCTGCCATTTTCCTCTCTGGGGGGGCTCGGCCAGAGCCAGGCACGGTCCCAGGCCTCTTTGTTCACTTAGCCCTTCCTCCTTACTGCTCTCCAAGCACTTACACACAGCCCAGCAATTATTTGTCAGCCTGTCTATGCCCCCCTCCCATCTTGCCCATAGTTTTGTTCTTTATTTCTCTTTAAGTCTCCAGCTTCTAAATACAAATCTTAAGGATTTATCCCAAATAAATGAGAGAATATATTCATAAGGGCCTGGACATGAGTGTTCATTGCAGTTTTATCTAGAATAGCTCCACATTGAAAACACCCCAAATGTGCACAGGTTAATGGGTAAACAGACTGTTATATTCATATGGTGGATACTAATCAACAATAAAATGAATGAAATATTGTTGCACCCTACAACTTGGAGGAATCTATACTAATAAAAGCCTAGGTGGCGTTGCACCCTTGCATGACGCCCTCACATCATCACAAGATGGCTGCTCCCATGTCATCACAAGATGGCCACCACAAGTTGGCCGTGCTCACGTTGTCACAAGGTGGCCGGCAGGGCGAGGGCAGTTGGGGGCGATCTGGCCGGCAGGGGGGGGGGGGGCAGTTAGGGGGCGATCAGGCTGGCAGGCAGAAGCGGGTAGGGGCAATCAGGCAGGCAGGCAGGCGAGTGGTTAGGAGCCAGTGGTCCCGGATTGTGAGAGGGATGTCCCTGTGGGATTGGACTTAAACCAGCAGTCAGAGATCCCCCAAGGGGGTCCCAGATTTGAGAGGGTGCAAGCCAGGTTGAGGGACACCCCCTCCTGTGCACAAATTTTGTGCACCGGGCCTCTAGTGTCAAAATAACTGTGCTGCATAAATAATCCAGAGAGTAAAGAGTACCCACTGTATCATTTGCCTTAGATCAGTGGTTCTCAACCTTTCTAATACCGTGACCCTTTAATACAGTTCCTCATGTTGTGGTGACCCCCAACCATAAAATTATTTTCGTTGCTACTTCATAACTGTAATTTTGCTACTGTTATGAATCATAATGTAAATATCTGTGTTTTCCGATGGTCTTAGGCAACCCTGCTAGCAGTTCTCAACCTGTGGGTCATGACCCACAGGTTGAGAACCGCTGCTGTAGAGCCTAAGACCATCGGAAAACACAGATATTTACATTACGATTCATTAATAGTAGCAAAATTACAGTTATGAAGTAGCAACGAAAATAATTTTATGGTTGGGGGTCACCACAACATGAGGAACTGTATAAAAGGGTCGCGGCATTAGGAAGGTTGAGAACCACTGCCTTAGATGATATTCAAGAAAAAAATACATGCTGATCTGTAGTGAAAAGTCAGGTTGGTGGTTGGCTGGGGAGGGGCTGTGAGGGTGGAGGAAGGGATGGATTATAAAGTGGCCAGGGCAGTCTTTTAGAGGTGATAGATATTTTCGCTGTAGAGATGCTGCCCCAGGTGCATATGTATATCAAAACGTATCAAATTGTACACTTTCATTGTGCACAGTTTATTGGATGTCAACGGTATCTTAATAAGGCTGTTTACAAAAAGTCCAGCTTCTAGCACAGTGCCTGGCACATCTGGAATTGGCCTGAGCTGAACTCAGCTGAACAGGCTTGTCAAAAGCTGGAAGATGTCACTGGGCATGTAGCATTTGGGAGAGCTTTGCAGATCTCTGAGCTTGCTGTGTGGCATTCCTGGGGTATAGTCATGGAATGATCAGTGAGCAGGGCTGCCCTCTGAAACTGGTGCTCAGCCAGGGTTGTCAGCCCATTTGACACCAGAAGAGGGACAGCTGGGGTCCTTAGGACAAGGAGGAGAAAGGGAGGGGATTTCCCCTGAGCTGCAGGTGTGCACTGCAGTCACTGATGCTCTAGCTGCAGGTTCTATGGGGCCTGAGATGGGGACACTCTGGGAGTGACAGCAGGCTGGGTCTAATAATCATCTACTAAGTTCTGGCCAGAGTAGCAGCAGGAAAACCACAATTAAATAAGCCTGGTTTGGAAACTATGTTATTGCTGAAAATATGTTTTTTAACCAGTTTATGTAACGTGTTGTCCCTCGGGGTTCCCAGGGACTAAAGGGCATGAAGATATATAAAGCAAAACAAGTACATCCAGAATGTAACTTATTTACATCGATAAACATAATTTATACAAATCAATGAACAGAATAAGAGTTGCAAAAAAAAAAAAGAGAGAGAAAAGAAAGGAAGTTTGAACTGTGTATAGAAATAGTGTCTACTGTATTTAGCTCAATGCCTAATTTGGAGTCCTTGTCCTCCTGGGGTCTCACTTTAGCTGGTTGTTCTCCGGCCATGGGAGCTCCAGATTTGGAGATTTCATATCTTTACATGCCAAGGGCAACCCAGGAGATAAGCTTAGCTTCATTGTCTTTAGTCTACATGGTCTGCTCTGGTGTTGATCCATCCATCCATTTCTCCTATCTAACACTTATAGTGAGCCTACTGTGTGCACTGTAACACTGTGAATTGTGAAGGTGATTCCAAAGATATGGAATATCCTTTCCCTGCAGAACCCATTGTCTAATTCAGGACTTCTCAACTGCTGCACTGTTGACATTTTGGGCTGGATAATTCTTTGTTGTCGGGGCCATCCTGTGCATTGTAGGACTATTAGCAACATTCCTGGCCTCCTCCCACTAGATACCCAAAGTTTCCCGTTCCCCCACCTCACTCTCAGTTATAACAATTAAAAATGTCTACAGATATTGCCAAATGTCTCCTGGTGGGGGGTGGGGGGAAAAATCACCTCTAGTTGAGAACCACTGGTCTAACTGGAGACAGACACACCTGACACAGAGCAATGTTTTAATGGTGTATGTTCAAAGGATTATGGGACGAGAAAGGTGGGGGACAAAGAATGCTTGAACTACACCTTGAATGGTATGTGGAAGTTCACCAGGACATTGTATGCAGAAGGAACAGTGTATACTAGTAGATGTGAATTCATTCCAGAGTGGGGATGTGGGAGCAGAAGGAACGGGGTGTGGCTAGTCTGTACCCTGAATGATGACGGGGAAGGAGGAGGCCTGAGAGGGGACTACTAAAGGTCAGGACCAGGTGGAACAGGCCCTGCAGGCAATGATACACTTGGACTTCACCCTTTTCTGACATTGGAACCAATGAAGATCTTCAAGCTTAGTCAAGACTGGGGTGGGCAGTTGAGATACCACTCATGCACTAATTAGCCAATCTAATTCAATCCAGCCCAATCAAAGGGAGGTACGTGACTTATACTTGGCCTTCCTCTCCTTTGATCACCTCCCCAACCTTAAATAGAAACCAGAGTTTGTAAAGTGAACTGAATGCAGTGTCTGTCACTCATCATGTGTGAACCATGACTTTTCCTGGGAGCATAGGAATGTACTGAATTCTGAGTTACTGTGGAAGAGCTAGCTGTCTCCCTTTCCATATTAGAGAGTTGTCACCGAGAAGGTTCTGTATCTCTGTCCATTTCTTGCATCTAAGTAGAGATATGACAACATTGCACAGTGAAATGTGACCACACTTGTGTGTCCCTTCCAGGGCAAGACTGTCCCATGCCCCTTTCCAACAGCCCTCGTGAATGAAGCTTCAGAGCAGGACAGAGCCACATGACAGAAGGAACCCTGGCCCTTGAAAGACTGGGAAAGAGCTGCTCATAGACTAGAACACCCTCCCAAGATTCCAGGTGAAGAAGAAATAAACTGTGTGTTAAGCCACTGCGTTTGGAGTCTGTTTGTTACTGCACCTTAGGTTATCTTAACAGATACAGAGGTGGTAATTGCCAATCCAACCCTAAGAGCACAGATGTCCACTCTGTTGCCAACATTGAAGATTGGACTATGAGGCTGGACATGGCATTTGAAATGGTGATGTCTCTGAGGATGTGTGTCAGGGAAGAGTGAGGTGCTGGCTTGATCCTCCTTCCCATAGCTTGCAGTAAGACTCAAATGGTAGCTGCCTCTGGACTTTCACACCTTTTCCTTCCCACCCAGGTTCCCTTCTTATCCCCCACAGCTCCCTCCATCTCCTTTCTACCTAATACTCCAGGCTAGCTGTGTTATCTGGTCCAGTTGACTGCATCTAAACAGTAGAATCCTTGTGCTCCTGAAAACAAGAGGGTGTGTGTGTTGAAGGTGTGCATGTGTTGCGTGTGTACGCATGTACGCTATAGGCCTGATACTAGGCACAGGTAAGTGAAGTGCATTCATTTATGGGATCGGAAGACTGGATATGAGGAGCTGCAAGGGAATATATGGGGAGACCTTTTACTCTTTGGCTTGTGGAGAAAATAACCTCCAGGATTTTACATGGAGCTTTATAGGTGCATGCTGGTGACTGTTGAAAATAAGATGGCAACAAATGATCCCTTTTTATCCACTCTGCCTTACCTGCTTGCAAGGAAGAGGAGGAGGAGGGGTGGGGGGAGGAGTAAGCAGGGGTTGGTGGTGAAAAATAGAAGGGAAACTTGAGTGTGCCTTTTCTTCTCTTTCTCCTCCTCCACCCTTAGCCATCATTAACAGAAAATATTTTTAAAAGATCCCTTGATGGCATCCCCAAATGCGAAGCCTGACATTTTCTTAGCTGATGGCCTTCTTCGTGAAGGTATTTTGTGTCCTCCCAGCATGCCTGCTGGATCCCCGGTTTGCTGCAGTTGCTAAGGTAAATATTCTTTCCATTAAGCACCACAGCCCAGGAGTGGCCTAAAGCTCAAATAAATGACCAAGGAGTAAGTTAAACATTCCCCGGGGCGATTTTAACCTATGCAATGGCTTTTCGGGAAAATTGCCTATTTTTTCATGTTTTGGCCAGGAGGGTGTCTCTTATTCCCTTCTTTTTCCTTTTCTATTCAGCTGAGTACACCTTCTCTTTCATTTATTCATGCATTGGATGAAGGGTGGAAGGAGGTTTAATAAATCACAGAGGATCCCACTGCCCCACGCCCAGTTCTGTATTTGTGAAAAAGCCAGAGCGAAATATATGCGTTATGTTAACTTTGGGGGGACTTGGGGCATGTAGCCAATTCATGCAGAGGCCTCACTTCCCTTTCCTGTGAAAATACCACAGCATAACAGGAGCTGGAGATCGATGTCCTTCTGGAAGATTCCTTTGGCAGGAGGAGGATTCATGGATCTTGGTCCTCAGTTACATTTGGAGACGCCTGTGTCCAAAGCTTTTCACAGGGCTTGGTTTTGCTTGTTCTTTGCCTCATGAAGAATCTGTCCACAGGCCTCAGGGAAAAAAATAAAGTTTCCTGACAGTTATGTTTCATCATTTGATTTAGAGGCTATGGGACAGCCTTCTTTTCTTTTAATCTCCCATGGAGTCTGGATTGCTGGGCAGAAGGCAGTGTTTGGCCACTGGAGGGAAAGCATGGTGGGCAGTGGCTTCTCGGTGCCTGCTGGGCCCCTCAGGAAGACCATGCCTCGCCTGAGGTCCACTCTCAATTCTCTCCTGACTCCCCTGTTGGGATTTGTAACTAACTTTGCCAGGTGTGCTCATCTTCCTGCCAGATGAGACATTGCTGCCACCCAGAGTCCCCCCGCCCCCGCCCCGCCTTCCTTGCGCCTCCATTTTCCTCTATCCCACTCCCTCCCACCTTCCCCTCCCTCACTGAACAGACTGAAGATCAGGATAGTAATTCCCCAGGTTGGTAGTTTTCAAAATGTTTCTCAGACCTGGGACAAGCAAGGAGAGCCCACGTGCGTGGCAGGTGGTTCCACGGCCAGCATGATCTTTTTAAAAATGTGAATCAGAGCAGGTCACTCCACTCTCTGCACTTAACAAAACTGCAGCCCGACAGTGTGGGCTGCCAGGTCCAGTGATGGGCTCCTCTTCAGCTACTTCTCCTGTCCCCTGCCCCAGCTTCCTGCAGTTCTGGCTTCCTAGGCTCTCCCCCCACACATCACCTGGCTACCCCCATACATCCTTCAGGTTCCACTTAGATGTCTGTCCTTTGAGAACCCTTCCTTGATCCACAAATGAAGTCAGTGTCCCCGAGGTGTGTACATTCATAGAGCATGAGCCTTTTTCCTTTTTTTAATTAAAAAATTTTATGTTGACACTATTGCAGATGTCTCCTGTTCTCTCCCCCTTTACCCTTCTTCACCCTCCTCTCCCTCCCCCTCCCTTGGCCCTCACCACACTACTGTCCATGTCCTGGGGTTTGCATATATATGTTCTTTGGCTAATCCCTTCACCTTCTTTATCCTGTTACCCCACCCCCTCCCCTCTGGCACCCACCAGTCTGTTCCATGTAGCCATTCTTCTGGTTCCATTTTGTTCAGCAGTTTATGTTGTTCATTAGATTCCACATATGAGTGAGATCATGTGATACTCATCTTTCTCTGACTGGCTTATTTCACTTAGCATAAGGCTCTCCAGGTCCACCCATGCTGTCTTAAAGGCTAAGAGATCCTTCTTTTTTACAGCTGTGTAGTATTCCATTGTGTAAATGTACCACAGCTTTTTTATCCACTCATCTGCTGATGGGCACTTGGGCTGTTTTCAGATGTTGGCTATTATAAATAACACTGCTATGAACATAAGGGTGTATATATTCTTTCTGATTGGTGTTTTGGGATTTTTAGGATATATTCCCAGAAGTGGGATTGCTGGGTCCATATTTAATTTTTTGGGGAAACTCCATACTGTTTTCCACAGTGGCAACACCAGTCCCTATTCCTCCCAACAGTGCACAAGGGTTCCCTTTTCTTCACATCCTCAGCAACACTTGTATGCTGATTTATTGATGGTAGCCATTCTGACAGGTGTGAGTAGATATCTCAATGTAGTTTTAATTTGCATCTCTCTAATGATTAGTGACATTGAGCATTTTTTCATATGTCTATTGGCCATTCGTATGTTCTCTTTGGAGAAGTGTCCATTCAGGTCCCTTGCCCATTTTTAAATTGGATTGTTTGTCTTCCTGATGTTGAGTTGTATAAGTTCTTTATATATTTTGGAAATTAACCCCTTATCAGATGTATCATTGGTGAATACGTTCTCCCATACAGTGGGTTCTCTTTTCATTTGTTTATGGTTTCTTTTGCTGTGCAGAAGCTTTTTAGTTTGATGTAGTCCCATTTATTTTTTTCCTGAGTTTTCCTTGCCCTCAGAGACATATCGGCAAAAACGTTGCTGCAAGAGATAGCTGAGATTTTCCCGCCTATGTTTTCTTCTAGGATTTTTATGGTTTCGTGACTTACATTTAAGTCTTTTATCCATTTTGAGTGTATGGTGTAAGAGCCTGGTGCTTTTTCTCCATTGCTTCCGGACCAGCTGAAATTACTTTGGTGTGATTATTTGCTCAATGCCAGCTAAACTATAAGAGCCACAAAAAAGGGGCAAGTCTGTTCCTTTTGCAGATGTATCTCCATCCCATGACATATAGTAGGTGCTCAGTAAATACATATTTAAGGAAAGAAAGACCGAGTGGCATGGCCTCTCCAACCAGATCGGTGCCTGGTCTCCTTTATATATTTTCCCCCTACCCTTCAAGTTGTCTGTTAGCTGTTTAATGGAGCAGATTAGAATAATTTCACCAGCGCTCTTTTTTAAATGGGAGGGATGAGTGGGCCTTTTAAAGCACCTTGTTTAGGCAGCTCTCAAAGAACACAGTCTTTATTTCCCTTCCCGGTGCGGGAAACCCGAGCTCCCCATCAGCACACCCAGGGTCTGGGGCCTGGAGAGCTTGGAAGTGACCGGGATGTCCTGGAGGCTCTCCAGCTCCTGGAACCAGATGAAGAGGCCCCACTGCCCATGGCTGAGGCCTGAACTCCCTGTTCAAGCAAGCCCTCTGCCAAACCGCCTCGGGCTCCAGCACCCGACTCCAGAGCGAGACTTGGATGGAGATATTAGAGAACAGTTCTGACACCCACCCACCTCCTTCTCCTCCTGAAAAAGCGCAGCTTTATGGCCCTTTCAGGAAATATGGGAGGGGGAGGCCCAGAATGGAGCTGGGGGTGAGATGGAGAATTCTTCTGTTTTTCGTTCTTGACTCTAAGTCAGTCTGTTTTTGTACTTGTGTCTTTTAAGCTTTTCCACATGTGCCCCAAGGGCCCATCGCTGAGTGTGTTTTATAAACTGGAAAAATGAATAAAAATAAGACCCAGAAGGGAAACACCAGAAGGAGTGTGAAGGGAAAAGTGTGAGTTCCTCTGTACCTCCCAGCTAGGCCTGCCCTGTGTTTGTGGGAGTCCCAGGGTCAGGTTTATTTGGCTTTATGGATAAAATGTGGAGTCTTCGCTCAGAGAAAGCCTCATCGGTTTTGTGCCTGGCCTGCTCCGTTCAGCATTAATTAACTTCAGGAAAGTAAGAGTGGTCCTTTTTTATTTGGCTCTCTGGCTCCGCAGACCTCGCTGGCTTCCTGTCCCCGAGGTGTTGGATTGATGGGTCTGCAAATGTGTAAAGTCTTGCACAGGAAGCCCCCCCCCCCCCCCCCGCACGGCCATCCAGGGGCTCCCCTCCTGCCGGATCCCAAACATGAGGAACCAGGAGGCCCAGACCCCATCCCTCAGTTTGCACCTTAGGAAATGGTACCTGAAAAAACAAAAACAAAAACACTGCATTTTAATCTTCTTTTAACACACTTGGGCCGATACAAGAGCCCCAGGAAGAGGCTATTTGGAAAATAAATTCTCCGAATTGCCTGAAAAATTAATCACAACCCAAACCCCAAATATTTTGAAAGGTAGCACATTTAGGAAGTTGGAAGAAACTGAATAATTCCAGAAGGTTTGTGTTTACCCCACAGGTCTCTGTCTTGTGACCTAAAACTTTATGCTCCAAACTGCTTGATCAACCTTATCAGTAATAACATTTTTGAGAAAGTACACTTAACATATGTTTGTTTGTTTATTTATTTATTTATTTATTTATTATAATTTATGTACACATACTTTTGTACTCACATGGTATAAATATTTTAAAAATAACCCCCCTAAATAAAATGTTAAGATTTTCTATAGGTGAAATAGATATTTAAGACACGGGTGTAGTTCAGTGGTTAGAGCATTGACCAGTGCACCAAAGGGTCTCAGGTTCGATTTCCAGCCAAGGGCATATACCTGGGTTGCTGTTCCCTCTCCGACCAGTCGGGGCACGTGAGGGAGGTAACCAGTTGATGTGTCTCTCTCACATCACTGTTTCTCTCTTTCTCTCTTACTCCCTCTCTACCTCCCTTCAAATCTCTCTGAAAGTAATGGAAAAAATATTCTCAGGTGAGGATTTACAACAACAGCAAAAGAATAGAGGAAAGAGAGGAAGAGGAAGAAAGAAATTAACCAATTTATATGCATATATGCATAACCCATGGACACAGACAGTAGTGCTGGTAGGCCTGTGGTGGTGTGGGTGTGGGGTGGAGGGGTTCACTGGGAGGAAAAAAGGGGGATATCTGTAATACTTTCAACTATAAAAGTAAATTAAAAAGAAAGAATAATTATTTTTATTCATCAACAATACACAACCCTTTTCTCACTAAGATAATCAATAATCATATTTTTAGTGAGAGCAGTTGGATTGGATGGGTTCATTGTTTTTGAAAACCTTGGCATATTGCTTTGTGACACAGTCAGTCAAAAGACTGGTTCTAGGTCTGGATTTTCAACACCTGGGGTGTAATAACTAAAAAAGATGTATAAGCTAATTAGCTTGAATGGAAGGAGAATTGGGGCTGTCGTTGCTGAACCCCAGCCTCTGTGAAAGCAAAAATTTTAGTTTTTCATAATGTGCTTCAGCAAGCAAACAAATGAGGACGTCACTATCAACCTCTCCTTGTCACGAAATTCCCACCTTCCCTCAAGATACCTCCAGTATCATGCATGACACTGATAGTCTGTCCCGCAATCTGTGTATCAGATGTTAGTGAAGCTTATTTTCTTTATTATTTCTTGTTTCTTTATTTCTGTGGTAGGCAAAACATTCTCCCGAGGTGTCCATGCCCTAGTCCCTGGAAACTGTCAACACGTGGCCCTCCCTCGCAAAGGGGACTTTGCAGATGTGATTAAGGTTAAGGATCCTTAAAATAGAGAGAGTATTCTGGAATTTCCAGGCGTACCCAATCTATTCCCAGGAGACCTTAAAAGCAGAGAAGTTTGGCTAGAGTTAGTGAGATGCGATAAAAACAGAGGTCAGAGCCATTTGAAGTGTGAGAAGGACTTGACCCCTATTGCTGGAGGGGTTGACTTGGGAAGCATGGGTAGCAGTGCAGGCAGCCTTCAGGAACAAAGACTGGCTCCCAGCTGACAGCCAGCAAGGAAACAGTGACCTCAGTCCTGTAGCCTCAAGGAACTGGAGTCAGTTGGGGAGAGGATCCTTCCCAAGGTTGCAGTAAGGAATGTGGCCTTGCCCACTCCGTGATTTTGGCCTGTGAGACACGAAACAGAGGTTCCTATCAAGTCTACCTGGATTTCTGACCTACAGAAACTGTGAGGTCATACGCACCTCATGTGTTGCTTTAAGCTGCTACATTTGTGGTACTTGTTACAGCAGTACTGGAAAAGTAATTCAATTCATCATGTTAGAACTGTAAGTAGAAGTTCTAGTATTTCCTTCCCATACCACAGTGGTCAGTCTTGTACATCCCTTGGAGTATGGGAATACCATTTTGAAACCACTGTCATCCAGGATTCTAGCCCCCACCTGGGAAAAGACCAGAGATACTTTTTAGCATGTGTTTCTAAGCCATTTACAACTAACCCAGAGAGAGGAGGTGTCCTACCCAAGTGGGAAGCAGCATGATAATACATTCTGGATATAGCAACTTTAACAATTGTCACAAACTCTCTAATGTCTACTTTGTAACTTGTCTCCTCCCCAGACCCCTACTCCAGCCCCAGAGCAGCTCCATGGAATGCCTAGTGCAAAAATGGACTATATTGGAAGCTAGAAATGTTGGGCCCCACAACAAATATTTCAGAGAGGGATGCCTTATAGCAATGTCTCTGGACTGAGGAGTTGGGGACAGAGGGGTGATTTTGACATATTTCCTAGGGAGCCCCAATTCTCCTGAATGCCCTTCCCCAAGATGGCCCCTCCCCACTGAAATGGGAATTGTGGGTAAAAGGTTTAGGGCTCTGCTGGTTCTCTGGAAATGTCTCCTAGTGCACGAGTTTTCTGGACTGGCTTCATGGAGACCCATTTGGAGATGACTCTAGAAAATTCGCTCTCA
The DNA here is from genome assembly GCF_951640355.1 of Cnephaeus nilssonii. NCBI lineage: Eukaryota > Metazoa > Chordata > Mammalia > Chiroptera > Vespertilionidae > Cnephaeus > Cnephaeus nilssonii. Next base: position 34,386,831 of record NC_137086.1, on the reverse strand, counting down.
AGCTCTTGGTCGATTTGAGGTAGGCTGTTAGTTGAAGCTTCAAAATCTCCTTTCTTTTATTCCTTCAGCGAAGTCCCAGCCTACTGACCTTTGGGTCCCAGTGCCGAGCCCAGCTCTGGATTTATCTGCCCCACTGGGGCCAAATGCCTAACTTGTTAGCCATGCTGAACGGTTTTATTTGTTTTTGGTGTGCATTTTTATCATTTTTGTTCATGTGTCTGGAGGCTTTCCTTAGAAAATGATGGATGCGTTTTCATAAATCAAAACATAAATGAGAAAGAATATAAAGGCAAGAAATAGATCCACGCCTGGAATTTGCCACTCTAGGTCGGAAGGAGCTGCTAGCTATTTCCCAGTGAGGATGCACTTTTTGATTTCATAAGGTCAGATCCTGACTTATTTCACAGAGTACAGATTTCACAGCATTTCCTAATAATAATGGTCACAGTGGTGATGATAATTCCACCTGTGCCTGGGGTGGAGCTAAGGGCTTTACATACATGATCACATGGAACCCTCCCAGCAATCCTATGAGCTGAATTCTGTTATTTCCATTATGCAGACGAGCAAAGAGAGGTTCAAGTGGTTGTGTTATTTAACCAAGGTCTCACGGTTGGTAAGGAATGGAATTCCAATGGAGGTTTCTCTGATACAAACCTCATGCTCTTGACTGCTATATTGAACTCATGTTTAGTACTCGACGGAGGTGCTGAAGGATGGTGGGTTGTGGTTTCTCCTGTCAGCTCTCTGGAGAGTAGGTGGCTGGGAGAGATACCATAGCTCCCAGTTGGGAGGAACTTAGGGGGCCAATCTGGTCTCACGGGCTCTGTTCATAGAGTGTCCCTGAGCCAGAGCACCAGCCTTGCTGGTGGTACTTGGGGACAGCTCCCACAACTGTTTCCCCATGGTGTCTTGGGCAGTGTCACCGTCACCACCAGCAGGAATATCCCCCTTGAGCCAAGGCTCCCTCGCCCTTAGGGTGTCCTCTAGGACCTAGCCACAGGCTGGGGGTCTGATACAAACCAGAAGGCACTGGTGAGAGTCCACATGCTTCCTGTATTAGTCATGAGTCCTCCGGTTGTAAATAACAGAATTACCACTGGAACAGCTTAAGAAGAAAGGAGGTGTGGGATGTTTATTGGTTCATGTGGCCAGACAGAAAATGTTTTTTCTTCTTCTTGGGGATGGGTTGTTGACTTGCCTGCTCAGTCCCAGGCCAGTCCTAGGACCAGTCAAAGGATAGGGAAGCTGATTGGCCCAGTCCTGGTCAGGAGCTCACTTGTCTGGCAGGAGGATGGGCTGCTAGAACCATGAAATAAAAGGGGCGGGGGTAGAAGAGGCCCACAAAAAAGGGGGTGGCTTTTCTTACAGACAATTCCGTAACTGTCCAGGACATTTTCTATTGCTTTTCTTCTATTTCATGCTTCCCTTCATTGTCTGGGCTGCAGTGTGTCTGGCCCAAGTCAAAGTTGTGAAATAAATCTTGGGTGAACTTCTGAATAATCCCACTTCTTGTTCTTTCTCTGCCCAGAACAATTCTGGGTGCCCCATCCCACTTGAGGGGTGTCTTGTGGTAGGTGTCGGTAGTCTATCTTAGGGCTTCTGAGGTCAGACCCTGTCCTTTGCTAAGGCTTGGGGCTCTCAAGTGGTGTCTCTAGGCACTGTGCAGGATTGGAGAGGGGGTTTTAGCCCATAGAGTTTAAGTGGCCAAGTTTGGAATTTTTCATTTAGTAGATCTCTACTTCTGTGAATATCTGGTAGGACCAGAATCTTATCCTGATTCTATTTCCCCCCCTGATTTTTGAACAGTAACAACATTTGTATTTTTGCAAAGGGTTCTTCCATAATTTTAGGAGTATGTGTAAATAGATTAATTAACTAATCCTTTCATCTTTCTTTATCTGTGTGGTACCACCTGGCCAGGAGCATGTCACCCTTCTAAAGCCCAGGCAATGAGAAGGGCAACCAATGGAATTTGGAATGAGAGATTTCAAGACTCTGCCCTGGGGCTCTGGCAGGGAAACCCACCCTTCTTCATAATGGGAAAGGAAGAAGGTTTGGGACTTTCTAAGCAAAATGTTTTTAAAAGCTACTTAGAAAACAAACTTCCCGGAACCACCAGGCACCTTTATAATGCACGATTCTCTCTCTGCTTCCTACCTGGTGATTCCATTACACAGTGGTCTATCAGTTGCTCCACTCCACCCACCAAGCAGTTCAGAACTTTGTTCAAATCCCCTGTTGTATTGTTCCAGTGTGTTTTTCATGGTTGGTCTTATCTCTAAAGCTGTCATAAGCTCTCTGAGGACAGGAAGCCTATCTACTCTTTCTTTTGTCAGGCATGTTGTAAGTGCTTGATAACTCTTCTTTGGTGGAGGAGTTGTAATTGTGTGTGTGTTTTGGAGTGTGTGTGTGTGTGTGTGTGTGTGGCGGGGGGGGGGGGGGCGTTGTCTTCGTTCCCTAGGGCTACCATAACAAAATACTACAGACTAGGTGGTGTAAACAGCAGAACTTTCTATTTTTCCAGTTCTGTAAGCTGCAAGTCCAATATTAAGGCACCATCAGGGTTGCTTTTTGATAAGTCCACTCTTCTCTGTACAGGCGTGGAGAGAAACAGATCTCTGGTGATTCTTTCTATAAGGACACCAGTCCTGTTGGATTAGGGGCCCACCTTTATTACCTCATTTAACCTTAATTATCCCCCTAAAGGCCCTATCTCCAAAAACAGTCACATTGGGATTTAGGAATTCAACACACGCCAATTCAGTGTATAACAGTAAGTATACAAGTAAGTATTCTGAGATTGTTGTATTTCTGATCTGTTGGGGACACCTACATTGCATGTGAATAGGTTTTAATTCTTGGGGGAGGTGCTGTTTCCTAATTTGCAGTTTTCCAGCTGCCCCTGTCCTGTGATGGCCGGGTCACTACAAGCTCTGGACTGTGCACTGGAAATGCGACTGTCTTCCATCACAGTCATGTAGTATTTATATGGGACAGAGATGAGGCCAGATAGTTCTGGCCGCTATTCAAAACCTTTCTACCAGAAACCTCCTGAAGTGAAAGGCCAGTAACATGCCTGACCTATTGTTCCGGCTTCTCTAAAGCCCAAGTCCAGCCTTGGTTGATTCTCTGTTCATTGGAAATGTCTGTCTGAGATGTAGGTAGATGGCACGTGGGAGGGTGTGCGGGGAGAGCAAAGTGAGTCAGAGGGAGGAGGAGAGACCTCTTCCCTGACTGGGCTGCAGCCTGCTTTCTTCTGATGCATCTAAGTGTGTTTACGGATTTGATGTGGCCACAGGAAAACATGCCTCAGAAAAAGCAAAATGTCAGTGTTTGGAGGCCTTTCCGTTGGAGAGTGGGGAACGTGGTGGTCACTGCCTGTTCTCCTTCGACCAGGCAGGGGAAAGGGAAGTATATGTGAACCTCTGATAATTCTCTTCTCTTTCTTCCTCTTGCTTTTGTTCTTCAATAAATCACTCAGGACAATCTGCTTCTCTTTAGTGGTATGTTTTCCTAGGGTTCAGCCTTTGTTTGAAATTCTAGAACAACAGAGTTGCAGTAAATATGGTCAACCTACGTGTAATTATGCTGGTATGTCAACTTTGCCCCTCCGAGTCGGGTCTCCTTTGGTTAACCAGAGGCCCCCCTGACTCAGAAATGAGACCTCCTGCAGGACCCTGTGGAGGGCCGACCTCGAGCCCTGCATCTGAAGGGGGTAAGCGAGCCCATAATTATGCTCATTGTTTAGGTCGGAGTACAGGAGAGTTTACATTAAAGACCTCAGCTGGCACACACAGCCTGCCTATGGAAAAAATGAAGCGGCCTCCTCCTCCTGCTCCTCAGTCCCAGCATTGCTTGGCCAAGGGCTTTGGGTTTCACAGACGCCTTCCATGACTCCTCTTTCTGACCACTCCTGATTAAAAGCTTGGATCCCCCTAGTTCCAAGAGGCATCTCAATCCCGAGGTCTGGAAATTGAGCCAGGAGTCGGTTTTTGGGAATCGCAAAATTTAGATTTTGGGAAGGACCTGGAGATGGTCTAAGCTAATGTATCTCAAACCTTAATCTTCAGACAAATCACCTGGAGATCTTGTTAAAAGTGCAGCATTGAGCATGGTAATTCTGGGGTAGGGCTGGGAAATCTGCATTTCTGAAAAGCTCCCTGGGAATGTCCTGGTCAAGTCCCGGTCGTTGGACTACACTTGGAATGGCCAGATTGTAAACGAAGCCCTTCATTTTACAGAGAATAAAAGAGAGGCCCAGAGATCTGAAAAGGCTTTTGGGGCAGAGTAGAGACTGCCTTCTTCTTGTCCATGGTGTGGTCCTGGCCCCACATGGGTGCTGCTGGCAGGGATGGTGTGTGTCTTAGCAGAGAATAGCCTTCTGTGCCCACACCTGGAGTCCTGGAGCAGAGGGCGCTTTTCAAGATGCTTTGGGGTGGACATGTATCCCCAGACATGAACCTGCAGGCCTCAGCCGCTGGAGGTCTGGATGGAAAGGGGCCTCTATGGCTTGCTTTCCAGAATCCTCAAAGGGACATAGGAAGGGAAGGCAGTTTTGAGCATGTTGTCTATTGAGGGATGTGTGTTTACTAACCCTAGGCCATTGTGGGACATGCCAGGTAGAGCAAATAGGGTTTGGAGGAGAGGCTATATGGCTTCATGGTAGAAGGGAAAGGTGATTTTAGTAGAATTCAGAGGATTTGAGGCTGTATTTCTCTTTATACCACCATGAGACCTTACTCAAAGCAATAAACCTCTCTAGACCCCACTAGTAAAACAGGTGTCATGTGTTATCTACCTGAACACCCAGGGACTAAGCAATGTACTCTTTTGAAGTTTATTTTGACTCTAAAATTGAAATTGTAGATTTTATCTTTATCTATCTATCTATCTATCTATCTATCTATCATCTATCATCTTTTTCTACCTTTATCTTTGTCAAGGTATTTTGGTATACTATGCATGGCTGTGTAGTAAAGAAGTAACCTTACTTAAAGAGAGCTCTGAACTTTGCCCTCAGTACTGGGTGGTGATCTAGGCCCCTAGAGTATCTTGCCTGATAAGAATGTCTTTGTCTTAGGATTTTGGCCACTAAAAAGTCTAACAGTGTCATTTATGGTGGGGCTTCAGGACACACCATATCAGTTCTAACCTCCAGAGGAACTAGAGATTAAAGGTATTGCTGAAGCTCCAGGGAGGGTGAAGAGTCGAGGTCAGTGATATGGGCAGTATGTGATTGGGTCCTAATAAAAACTGTGGACAGTAAAGGCTTTGATGAGCTTCCCTAGTTGGCAATACTTTATTGTCACACATTGTGGCCAGGAGCATATAATACCAGCCATGACTCCATGGGAAGGGGAAAACCACAAGCTTTTCATTTAGACCCTTCTTGGACTCTGTTTGATGCATCTCTTCCCTCAGCTAATATAAATTTGTATTGTTTCACTGTACTAAATTGCTATGGTAAGTATAGCATTTTCCTGAGTTCTTTCTGTGAGTCATTCTAGTGAATTATTGAATCTGAGGATGTTTGTGGGGACCCCCATGTAGCCAGACAGCCTGAGTGAGCATAGTCCTGGATACACATGAACTTGCAGCTGGTCCCTGAAGTGAGGGCAGTCTTATGGGACTCAACCCTTAAACTTTGTAGTTGGTTGAACTCTTAACAACAGCAATATGCCAACTTAGCAAATATCCTGGAAAAGACAAAGAAATAAATCAACTCCTTTAACCAAAGCCTGTCTAGTAGTGTGAACCAGGTGTCTAGGATATTAGTTAATTCATCCTTATATCTTCCATATTTTTCTACTTGGTAAGTTCATGAATAGAGGTATGGGCTATGCTGTAACCAGGGGAAGAGAATAAAGGTCACACTTGATTTTGGAAAACTTCCACTTCTGTTAACTCTTCTTTCTCTTCCTTTTGTCACTTCCAGGCATTATGAGGTCTCTCCAGAAGCTATATATTTTCTCATTTCTCTTCTTTTCTGCTAGCATGTTACTTGGTAACTAAGAAGTTAACTGATAAGGGGTCAAGACATTGTCCAAGAAGATTACTATTTTGATATGGTGATCATAAACTCTATTGATAAACAGATAGTGAAACTTAAAAAACAAAACAAAACATTCTCATTTCCAAACCCTCAAATCAAATCCTGCAGCTCTGACATTGACTGGCAGGTCAGTTGACCTCTCTGTGCTTCAGTTCTCTTATCTGTAACATGGGGATAATAATAGTATTTACCTCATGAGGAATACATGGCCAAAGAACATATAAAGAGTCATTAGATTTTGTTGGCTAGTGGTGCTTCCGTTAAGAAAACAAACAATGAAGATACCATACAAGGGTTATTCAGTCTTTTGATCATGATTGTACTTGAATTACACAAGTTGACCACTGGCATCTTGGGGTCCCTCAAAGTTTTAACCAGCGGGCTGGGAGTCAAGCAGAACAGATTGAAAATTTGGAAAACATGTCATTTTGTGATTCATCAAATCTGATTAGCAGTTGGAATGTGCATGGCAGGGATCTTGTTTGGTTAAATACAGTTGACCCTTAGACAACATCAGGGTTAAGGGGGAGCCAATCCCCTCTCCTTCCCTGTGCACTTGAAAATTCACATATAACTGTTGACTCCCTCAAAACGTAACTACTAATAACCTACTCTACCGAAGCCTTACCAATAATATAAACAGTTGATTAACATATTTTGTATGTTATATGTATTATATACTGTATTTTTACAATAAAGTAAGCTAGAGGAAGAGGTTATTAAAATCATATGGAAAAGAATATATATTTATAGTACTGTACATATTTATTGAAAAACAATCCGCATATAAGTGGACCTGTGCAGTTCAAACCTGTGGTGTTCAATGGGCCAACTGTAATGGAAACTAATGTTCAGCATGTGAGGTGCTGGAGATGAACAGTCATTAGGTGGATGGTGTAGGTCCAGATTTCCCTAACCTTCTCTTTGACCTTGACCTTCAAATGCTGAAACTTGAAGCAAAACCCAGTTGAAAGAGCATAGTGAAGAGAGTTTGGGATGAAACATTAAGACAGCTATGCGACTGGATTAATGACAACTTTTGTGAGCCTCAGTATTTTCATCTCTAAAATGAACATGACAAAACTTCCTTCAGAGTGCTCTTAGGAGGACTAAATGACATGATGCATTTGAAATGTTTGGAAATAATTAAGTAATGCAAATTGTTTATTATTGTTTTATCCTTGAAATGTATTGACTCATGTCATTGCTCCTAGAAGGAGGCACAGCCGGATTTAGTGTGTTGCCCAAGATGAATGAGAGGGAGGATGCGATGTGCCTTAGGGCTACAATTGGGCTGAGCTTAGCAATCGCCTCCTACACTTTTTCAGCATGTGGGTCCAAGTGTCTGCTGCTTAGGAACAGACTTCAGTCTGTGGGTTGTTTTGTCTGCTTGGTTGAACTGTAAGGATCTGTGCATGTGTTGGATTAGGTTGCATTTCGTGTCCAATTGTTGATTAATTTTGTGACTCAGTGAAGTCATGTAGGTCTGGCATCTTCATGACATGGGTGGCCCTGGCTCTCCCTGTCTCAAAGGGAATTTGGAAAATAAAGACAACTAAAGGATTGAAAGTACAAGCACTCCTTGGAAGACATATCCATTGTGGAGGCAGGATAGCACAGGGATTAAGTGCACAGACTCCTGAGTCAGAAGCTATGTCTGAATCACAGCTCGGACACTGACTACCAGGTCACTTAACTTTTCAGTGCCTCAGTTTTCTCATCTGAAAATGGGGGATGACAATACTAAACTGGGGTTACTGTGAGGATTAAAGACTTAATAATGTAAAGACCTTCAAACAGTGCCTGGCCCTGGTGGATGCTCTTCAAGGGTTAACTACTGTAGAGTAGGGCCCATCCTTTATGTCCCCTTTGAAGGTCAGATTCCTACAAGAGAGACCAGTACAGGCATGTCTGGGACCCTTTGGTTCTCATTTTTCTGTAGTATTGCCCCATAAGTCACTGGTAAGGGGACAAGTGCTCTGTCAATCTTTATAAAAAGGTGGGGAAAAAAGTTTAAGGATAATTTATAAATATTGACCCTTCCCTGACTATCTTCCTAGAACATTTATTGGCCATCTTTACCAAAAGTCTAATGGTTGTGTTATTTTGAGACTAGTTGGGTCAATTTTTAAAACTTCTTGCTAGATAGAAATTCTACTTGAAGGAACTTTGGAGGTTTCATAGGAAAACATGCTGTTTAGGAAGACTAGGCATTTTTGATAAGCACAGAAAAAAAACACACACACACAAAAAAACACAACTAGTGAGCAGGGTCACCAGGACCTCTGGGTCCATGTGCCCAGAAGGGATGCTCAGGCGGGGCAGGACTGTGGGAGTGTGCCCTGGGAGGTTTGCTCCCAGTGCAGCAGTGAGGTTTTCAAGAAAGCTGTGCATTGCTCTAGCCCCTCCTAAAATTGCTTTTATTATGGTTCATTAAACAACAACAACAAAAAAGAGTTGTTGTTTTTTTCCTTTCTGAACACACATGAAATGTGTCCAGTGTAATTCAGTGCTCTGGGCCAAAGCAAAAGGGAAATGTCATCCTAGTAATTTCTTATGGCAAGTGTAGTAGAGGCCTGGTGTGTGTCATTGTCCAGGGTGTGACATAACATAATGTTCTTGCAAGTTGTGGGAATGTTAGGTATGAGCCTTGGCAGTTTGGATCCAGGAGCTGTATTAACATATGAGCTGTGGCATTCTCTTATCTGTTTAATCAACAAGTTTATTTTCTCCCAGGTACCCCTCATCTCTTTAGAAGAGAATGTTCTGGAACATCTGAGAGTCTTATAGTATATGCTGTAGTAGGATGCCCAGCTCCCCTCTATATTGGCTGCTGATGATTCATAGCTGTACATTCCTCTGCAACCAGCCCTGGAAGAAGGAAGCTGTCTTGTCCAATCTTGCTCCTTCTCCTGGGATACCTTGCATCCCAAGATTACTTGAGTTGAGAATAGGGAAATCTGGCTCCCACGCTTTAACTGGGACAATCCAGAAGGGCATCCCACCCCCAGAGCCTTTTATGGGGTCAGCCAAAGCCTTTGTTACAGCTGTACCACAGTTCTACTCCCCCACCGTCCATGTCTGCTTTCCCTTCTCTTTGATGAATGTTGTTCCCAAGAGTGCTCCCTACTTTGCTCTGCACCCAAATCTCTGTCACAGAGTTTGTTTCCAGGGAATCTGATCTGAGGTACATCCCTTGGAGCCATAATTAGGGATAAGTGGTGGCAAAGGTCTCTGATCCTTTCTGTCTTTTCAAAAAAGTCATTTTTTCCCTACCAGTCTTTTTTTTTTTTTTTTTTACCTAATACAATCAGAAGGCAGGGACTTCTGTTTAAGTCAATATCGTTTACATGGATATATACCGAAAATCTGAAAGGAAAACTACTGAGCTGTTAACAGTTATAGGAGAGAAACAAAGAGGAAATTTCTATTTCGACTGCATATACCCAATATTGCCTAAATGTTAAACTAAACTACATTAATGCATCACCTGTATAATTGTGTTATTTCTTACTTTTTAGTTGTCTTTAGTATCAAGGGTGAGCATCACCCCAGTCCATGTGTTCACCATCCCCACTTTCTCCCTTCCTTCCTTTCCACCTCCCTCTCATCACTGGTCCTCTGAGTGTTTGGTGGAGGGGCTGTGGTGGGGTGAGAGGTGGGAAGTGGGGATGACTCACAACCATAGGATCAGCTTCCTCTACCTACTTATTAAGATGAGTTAGAGCAGGGCATTGCTTTGTACCCTTTACCACAATGAACTGGTGGAGCTCTCCTACCTCAGTGTTAGAGGAAGTTTTTGCTAGTTTGTTATAACAAATGAGATGACTCATAGAAAGTCTAGTGTGGCTGGGGAAATGCTTAATCAATGACAATTGTTTTATCATCATTATTATTATGCTGTTGTTGTTACTGGATTTCAGTTCTGAGTATCAGCTCTGGAATTTTTACAAGAAGGGTTCCCCTTCCTGGCCCTGGAATTCCTTGTTGAAGTGCAAAATGAGCACTGTGATGGATTCTGTCCCTCCACTGACTTCATGGGGCCAAAGGCCCAGTCTTGTCCCTGGTCTACTGATGAGGGATGGTTAAGAGGAGGGACCCAGGAAAGCTGCCCTTCTCCTGAAAGTGCCCTTTAGTGCTGAGGGCTACCTTATCTACAGTGCAAGGTGTCAAAGAGTGAGCCCTTTCCATCGGGCAAAGACACATTGTTTCCACTTTGGGGAGGGGAAGAAGGGTGAACCTTCAGACTCCCTGTTTCCTCTCCCCTACAGGAGCCTCAGTCTTCTGTCTCTGTCCCAGGTAGCACTGAGCACAGGATGTCAGAGGACAAGCAGGATGCAGAAACTGAGCCTGATAAGATAACATCAATACAACAGTAATCCCAACAATGATAGATAGCCCAGTCCCTACACCTTGTTGATCTAAGAAATGTGACCCCAACTCCTTGCCTCAGTTTACTCATGTGGGACATTGAAGTTGCCAAACAGAGGCTAAACAATGGGGGTGTGGATATTTGCAAAGTGGGATCTGGGGCAAGTCATTATTACCTGTCGGGTCTCCCTCACAGTGCTGTTTGGGACTTAACTGGATTAATGAATGTGGCTTTAAAAAGCAGAATGTATGTAAATATAAGGTAGTAATCAATAAAAAATGTAGCTTATATGGTTTAAATAAGCTCTTCAAAAATAGTGTTTTCCTAGAGGTCAAATGCTACACTGCAGCATGTGTATGATAGATAGATGTGGATAAAAAGAGGCTACTTTATTCCGGGACACTGTTTTTCAAATGTGTTCTGAGGAACTCTAAGCACAAAAGGTAGTGCTTTGAAAAAAGGCTACATACATGTGTGTGTGTGTACTTACGTATTCATTTGTGTGATCAACATCTTTGGGAAACAATGTACACAAATTTGGAAAAAGGGAGACTATAAAAGTAAATTCATATATAGAAGGAGAAAATAAATTATGCAATTGTTAAAATGCTGACAAATTCCACAAACATGACAAAATCTAGAAAATTAATGTGATATTTTATTCGTTAATTACTTGCCATACTTCTGTGATCGCTTTTCTTTTATATTTTATGGCTACACATTCTTTGTTCACCTCTTCATATGACAAATGGAATATTTTCTACAGTGAGAATAGAAAGATAATCTAGTCTTTCTCTTACAAGGTTGATGGAAATTTTTCCTTTATTATTAATAGTTAAGAAATTGTCAGCTTTGTCACTTGTTATTGGTAATGTCATATAGATGCTTAGGTTGTTGACAAATTTGGGACAACTTCTATCAGGTTTCCTCCTTAGGTGAGCTGTAAGATTTCAGGGTGTTTCAGGTTTTCTGGTATAGTGACTCATCTTACCTACTCTTTATAATGATGACTCTCATTAACCTACTAAGGCCTTGGGAGGGCCCCATCTATCTAGCGAGGGGCCCTGACACTTAATTTTCATCCACTTCAAGATGCATTTGCCTCTGCATAGGACCCCTCTTCCCACTCCCAAGTATTTATTTTGAAAATATTTCAAGCCCAAGGAAAAATGGAAAGACTAGTACAATAAAGACTTGTATACCACTCACCAAGATTTTCTAACATTTTGCCACATTTGATTTACCTCTCTCTTTCTCAATCTCTACCTCTCTACTTTTCCCATTAAACACACATGTATATATGCATCGTGTGTGTGAGCACACACACACACACACACACTTCAGACTATATCTTCTAGAAACAAGGACATATTCCTTTATAACCACAATACTATTACCATGCCTAATAACTGTAACTTAGATAATTATATTACCTAATTACATTCCATATCACACCCATATTTCCCCGATTGTCATCAAAAGATTCTTTGTAATCTTTCTCTCCCTTCCTTTCCCCTCCCTTCCTCCTTTCCTTTCCCCTTCCTTCCTCCCTTTCTCTCTCTTTCTCTCAGCTCCTTTATCCATTTGTCATGTGCCTATTAATTTTTGTGTACTTCCTTATTTTCTGAATCAATATATTCCATGATCACATTGTATTTTTAGCATCAGACCTAGAATTGGCCATTTCTCCCAAGAAATTCTCATTTAAGGACCCCCTACAAAAAGGAAGCACCTATTAACATATGGTGGATGTTAGGACGTCACATTCTGTAGGGTGACTATCATCCTGTTCAATCGGGATGCTTGTGCCGTTTCTCCTTTGTGAGTCAAATCCTTGGGTTGGTAGTTAAGTACCAGGGAAGCCACTGATGCTCATAACACATGGAGACCTTTCACTAGGTATTAGAAAGATGCAATTTGCTCCATGGAATACAGCTCAGCCTGCACATCCCTTAACCTTGTCTTATCTATTCCTCCTGTGATTGGGGGAGTGAGATGAGGAGAGTATAGACTAGAGACACAGACTATAGTAAAGGAAGAGTTTCTGGAGGTTTTCCATATCCTTCCCCCTCCTCCCCCAACACATAATGGCTAAGCCACTGTTTAAGGTCCTACCAAGTGTCACCCCTTACAGCTTCAGTAGCATGTGCTTAGATAGCTGGGGATTCAGTCTTTGTATCTTGGGGACTTAACGGTGGTATCGCATGAAGAACAACCTGAAGCTTTGCCAGTACCCTCAGCTATGAGTTTGGATGTTTCCCAGAAAGAGCAACATGGTTCTCCCTACAACCCCTGGGAGGACAGCTTTGGAGACCTGAGAACACCTTCTGAGCTCAGGAGAGTCAGCAAGCTTGGGCCCTGAAAGGGGCAACTAAGTGTGACAACCAGGGCGCCTTATGTGGACCTGCTTCCCTAGAGTCATTAATCAGTTTCTTTTCAGAACTGTCCTTTGAAAGAGCCCCTAGAGTGGAGCTGAACCTGTAAAGGTGGTGCTGCCCAGAAGCCAGAGGGCCTGATAAGCTGGCTGAGGACTTGAGGACCCCTGGGATGCCACCCAGGTATGAACTGGAGGGCCCCAGGAGAGGGCTTTGGGAGGCACTGATGAGGTGAAACTGGATGTGCCAGCTGTGGGGACAGGATAGGAGAAGCCACTCTCAGTTGCTGCCACAGGTAACAGGACCCTGGTAGGAAGTCCTTTCACTGGAAGCAGAATTTCCTCTCTGTTTCCTGCCTAGGTAAGTGGCTAAGACAGGAAGCTGGAAAACCAGTTAACCTTTCTTCAGTATGATCTCCTCACCAATAAAACGGGACTAGGTGAGATGACTAGTTTTCATACCTTTTCCCCCATGTTGGCAAAATGAAGCCTTTGGTGGAAGCCCAATTAGGTAGACATGCAGCTGCTCTTCTTGAAGAGGAAGTTGGGGCCCCAAAGCCTGCCCAGAAGCCCCGACCTCACCTTCCTCCACCCTTCAATGGCCCCTGAAGGAAACTCTTGGTTTTTACAAATAGATTCCATCTAGAATTAAAAAAATAAATAAAACCACAGAGGTCTAAAATATTTTCCTCATTTTAAACATGCAAATTCAGGCAGAAAATGGATTATTTGGAATCCTGCATGGAAGGCACTTGTGATGCTGGTAGAAGAGGCACAGGAAGTGCCTTCAGCACCATGTGCTTAGATAGCTGGGGATGAGAGCCAGCGAAAAACCCAGAATCACCAGGACTGTTGGCTCTGACCAGGGTTAAGTGAACCAGATAAACTCGAGTCCTGTGGCTGTTGGTCTTGGCTATAGGAAGTCAAGAGAGCCAGAGGCCCAGTTTGAATGCACCCCAAGTGGCTTCTAAAGGCTTCATCATTGCTGTTCTGTTTGCACTAGGTCTGTGTTGACTCTGTGTAGAATGGCCATAGGCTTCCTAGAAAATATGAGCAATTCTAGTCATTTTGTAAAACTCTGTGTTACCCAACTCTTGTCTTAGAAGAGGGTCTAGTCTTTCTATTTTTTCACAATATCCATAAAGAGTTAGAACCTTATTCTTCCAGAAGGTTTTAATTTTTAAAGAACACCCCATGATCTCATTTGATCTTTATAATAATTTAGAGAAATAGGGAGGGGAGGCATTAGGCTTATTTTTCAGAGGGGCTAATAGAAGCCTAAGATATGGTAAATGACTTGCTCATAAACACATAGCCGGCAACTGGTAAAGCTGGAACTGGATTTTCTAATTTTGCCAAGCCAGCCCCAAATGCCCAGTTCTGTCTAGCTGGTAGATCAAATGCAGGTGCCTAGAAAATAGTTCTGTTGCTGTGGCTTTTGTGTGGAGGGTTAGCTATAGGCATCATTAAAGGTGGAGTTAGGACCCCTTAGCAATTCAACCAAGTGCCTGCTTCTGGCTTCCAAACTCGACAGCTCATCATGGTACCCACTGGGGAGAGTAGTACTCCCCCCTATTGTCCAGCCTCCAGTTGTAATTGCTTTTCCTCTAGTGCCCTGGGCAACAGGATGTGGCAAGTGTACAGACCTGAATACCACTCCTAACTCTACTGCTAACTGGTATGTGTTTTGGGCAACTTCTCTGAGCCTCTCAGAATGTTGGACTACCTCATTGTTTCTTAAGTGCTGTGCTTGGCCACCTGGCCACGTGACAGAGGTGTGTGTGTGTGTGTGTGTGTGTGTGTGTGTGTGTGTGTTCCTGGGTGGCTTCCAGTGTCACTGCACCAGAGTCTCCTGGGCTGGGTCACAGCCTCTTCAGAAGATTTGGTGGCCACCACTAGACTAAAGAGTCCCCAGGTGTCTTTCCAACTCAATGCCTGCTTTCAGCAGTAACCTGTTGCCCTGACCCTGGGTGGCCTGAGGTTTCTGGAGGGAGGCAGCGGCACTTGATTTAACTGTAGATTTAAGAAGCTGTTTTAGGTAAAGACTTGTGAGAACCTGAGAGTCTAAGGGAGTAGTTACTGAGCAGGTGGTACAGGCCACTGTGTGGTGTGAGAAGACATTATACATGTTGGTCAGGAACTGATGTAAGTTCTTAAACTCTGCTCATGCCAAGCAAAAGTGTGAGAAACAACTTGCCTCTTATGAATCACCTTTATGGGGAGATGCCTCTTGCTCTCTTCTGCCTAGCCTTCTTAATTGAGGTGCTTTCTAGAACTTGTACCCGAAGGAAAAGCTAAATTCTTCCTTTCATTTCTCTGGAAAGAACTGGGCTGAAACAACTTTCTGTGTTGACCAAAGAACTGAGATCAGAAGCATTGAGATGAGGAAGGCCAACAAAAGAGTCACATTTTAAAATATGTGCAATCCTATATAATAAAGAGCTAATATGCTAATTAGACTGAACAACAGAACGACCGTCCAGACAACTGTCCGGATGAAGCTGGAGCTGTGAGGGCTGGCCGAGGCTGCGAGGGGCTGCAAGGGCTGGCTGGGGCAGCCGGGGCTGTGAGGGCCAAGCCCCTTGCACGAATTTCGTGCATCGGGCCTCTAGTACTTATTATAATTGTTTTGTGCACTCCTGTGGTGTGTTAAAAGATTTCACACTTTATAAGGTCTGGCTTCCAAACTGAGTATGATATTGTTTTGTACTCAGGTTGCATATAAAAGTAGCTGTCACAGCTTAAAGAGCTTGTCGTAGGAGTAGACTCACGGATCAATGTTAGATAGTTTATGCTTATGAACTTGAATTTGGATATTTTAATACACTGGGGTTGATAAAGTCATCAAAAGTGCCATGGCAAGAAGCCAAATACTAAAGGTAGGCCATTTTCTTAAAAATGATTAGTATTTATTGCTTACATGGGAACATAAGTTTTACTGACTCAAGACTACAGAAAAGGTGATAGGAAATTGTGTACGGTTTAATATAAAGTATAAAAAGTGTAGCCAAGTGAGTGGGATATCTTGCTGGATAAGCATATCGTCATCCAAAGTCTTCATGTATAATTTAGAAATGTTTTTATTGTTTACCTAATGCCTGTAGTTTGTTACCCGCTGCCCATGAGACAAATTTTAGATACCCTCTCTTCTGTGGGTCCAGAGGGCAGTCATTTGGGAGTGGACTGTGGTCAAGAAGTGGGTATAATCCACTGGAACAATGAGGGTTAGGTACCATTACAAACGAGGAAATAAATTGGCCCCTGCCAGTGTTCTGATGCATTTATTCTCATTCTTCTTTATTCTTCAAAGATCACACACAGTGGATCTAAGGCCAAAGCTACAAGTTGTTTCAGTATCCTGGGATCTTATTTAACAGAGCCAAGGAGGCTCAAGTTTATTTTAAATTGCTAGGCTCATTATTCCCAGCCCTTTATCTCTCCTATGTGACTACTCTAGTGTCCACCTGTGAGCAGCTTCATTGCAGCTGACAACCCAAGAGCCAGCCAACTGGACACAGCATTCATGTTAAGCAGACTTGACATTCCAGCCCTCAGTTTCAGCTGCTGGTGCTTTTTCCCATCCAGTGGTTGTACTGAAATAACCTGTTCCGGTGATGTGAAAATATCTAGAAAGAAGCCTGTGAATATGAGTCAATGGAAAGGTCTGCAGCAGGAAAAGCTCTCTGAGATGTGTGTTAGTGATGGAAACAGTAATGTGGGGTGATGCTCATCCTGCCAGGGTTGCTATTACCATGTGGAACATCTTAATTTGGGTTTAATACAGTGAGAATATTTTGCATATTACTGTTCTTTATTTCAAAACTAGAGGCCCAGTGCACGAAATTTGTGTACTCTGGGTGGGGGTGGGGTTCCCTCAGCCCAGCCTGCACCATCTCACAGTCCAGGACCCCTCGGGGGATGTCTGACTGCCGGCTTAGGCCCGATCCCCCCGGCAGTCAGATATCTTTCTCGTAGTCCGGGGCTCTCACAGTCTGGGATCCCTTGCTCTTTACCGCCCTCCTGCAGCGGAGGTGGGAGAGGCTCCTGCCACTGCTACTGCGCTCGCCAGCCATGAGCCCAACTTCTGGCTGAGCAGTGCTCCCCCTGTGTGAGCACATTGATCACCAGGGGGCAGCTCCTGCATTGAACGTCTGCTCCCTGGTGGTCAGTGCATGTCATAGCAACTGGTAATTCCACGTTGGGTTGATTTGCATATTAGGGTTTTATTATATAGGATTATAGCTACTTTAAAAAATAATAGTTCTTAAAAAGTTGCTGGGTTTTCCATTTTTTTTTAAATTATAAAAGATATACAGCATTACTGATAATTTGAGTAATAAAGATAAGGGAAAATAATCACCCATAATCCCTAACAATTATTATCTTTGTTTTTTCCCTTCCAGTCTTTTTGTTATTTATCTAGTTGTAACCACAGTGCAATACAATTTCCATTCCCTTTCCCACTTAGCATGTGTCACTTGCATTTTTCCATGTTACTATATGGTCTTCATCCTCCTAATGGCTGCATGATGGTCCATTGTAGTGTATCATAACTTACTTAACCTTTTACCTATTGTTATTATTTCAATTGTTTTCCATTCCCCGCTGTTATAAAGTGTGGCATCTTTGTGCATATTGATTTCTCAAATTTGTGTTATTTGCTGCATTAAAAAAAGGTCTCATTCAGGAACTAAAATATTTACTCAACAGTGGGAATTACATTTGAAGCTAATGGGGTTATGGGGCATTATTTAACAATTACAGTAGGAGAATGTGGCATTATTTAACAATTTGTTGGGACTTCACTCTTCCATAAATTGAGAGGAATATGCAGCATTAAGGTATTTGCACAATCCTAGGTGTGTAGATACCTTAAAAGTACCACTGATTCATGCAGAGGTCTTGGGGTGTTGTTAGGACTCTTCTATCCTTAGCAACATGATTATGCACTTTGGTGCTGGTCTTCATTGCTTCATTACAATTTCAATGCCATATGCAGATACATAAGAGGCTCTGTGCAAGGGTTAAAAAAAATCAGCATTTTCTTTGGTCAACCTCCTTCAGGAAGAATATCAGTGATATTCCATTTGTTTGAACTTCACCTAAAGGTGTGGGTTGTGTGTTATAATAGCAATGCCATTCTTGTCATGTTCAATGTCAGTAAGCCTTTAGTGAGTGTCCAAATGAGGGCTGTGATCCCCTGCTTAATATGGGCTTGTAATTACAGTCACATTCTCTATGTTATTTTCAGGGTTGTGAAGCTTTTATTTAATAAAACATGCTTAAGACTAACTAGAATACTTTCTTGTCTCTCTTTCTACCTGTTTTCTGACTGATCTTCATTTCCTCGGTATGAATGTGAAAGGGTGAATTTTGGGAGGCAAGGAACCAGGGGTCACAATAGTGAGTCTTTGTGAGCGAGCAGCAGGGAAGAAAAATAAGCATTGCATTTTTTAAATGGGGGAAAAAATCAGGAAAAAGGCATGCATAAAGGATTTATCCTTTCCATGAAAACATTGATTAATGAAATCTAGTATGAACGAGGTGTCATGCCCTTTAAATATTAGATTTCATTACTTAGTGGATGGCAGGCTTCTGAAAGGGGATATTCTGCCTCTGTTGGCTCCTCTCGGACACAAGTGTTTCATGCCCTTGCAGTGATCAAGGATGCAAATGCCTTGGGTAACCGAATCACTAGACAGGGTGAAACATTGTGCTGGACAGATGTGTTGTCAGGAAAGGGCTTTTGCTGAGAAAAGGGACAGCTGCCCTCAGGATGGGGTGGGGGTTGGGGGGAAGGGGAGTCAAGCAGGAGGAAAGGAAGTATGCAAGGGAAGGTGACCCAACCACATGAAGCCAGCCTCTTGAGCCCCCAGCTGGGAAACTCCACCAGCTTGCTAGCTCTTCCGGTTCTAGCAGAGCTGGCCAGACATCTGGCCTCTGTTCTAATTAAAGTGGTCAACCAATTTGGTGGCTGCTCTGAAGAAAACAGTAGTGAAATCTTGATGGCTGTACATAACAAGGCCCTACATAATTCTTCAAGACAGAGGCTTGGTCAAATTATATCCATTTCCTAAGGACTATTCAGTTCAGTATCACTTAGATTTATTGAGTGTCAGTTATATATAAAGCCCAGACTCCGGCCCTCAGGAAGCCCCTTTCCATTGGGGAAGGAAGACAAGGGCACAGTTGACTATGGCATAAAGAGGAATGAAGGAAAGGCCATGATAGATGCACACACAGAGTTCTGCAGTGTAGCCAAGGGAATAATTTATTTTTATTGAGAGAATCTTGGGAGGCTTTCTGGAGGAGGTGGCATTTTCTCTGAACTTGGAATTTGAAAGTCGGGTTCCAGGCAAACATTTTGGAGGATTGCCATGAGCAGAAAACAAATGTCCTAGATGGAATTTCCCACCTGGAGTTCTCGCCTCTTTATGAGAGAGAGACAAGACACTCACTTTACTGCAGGCACAGATTCCCACATCTCATGGGTGACAGCTCAGGCCCTATGACCTCTACGACTAGGACTGAGACAGATGGAACAAGCCAGGAGCCTGGCTCTACACTGACTTGAATTGTTGGAGAAGGATCAGTTTGGCCTCTCAATACCTGGCTTATGTTTATGCTCCAAACAGTGCATATGGTAACCTCTTACTATCAGGAATAATTAAGCCCAATCTACCCAAGTTATCTCCTGGTAGGTAGTTAACCTGCACTTGGCTCTGGTGACAGGCAAAAGGAGAGCTGCCCATCTCTATGTAAATAAGCCAGTTGGAGCTTATTTGTTAACCATTTTCTTTCCATTTAGTGCCCCCTCTGACATTTCCCCCCCCCCCCCCCCATTCCCCTTTTCTCTCTAAGTGCCCAAGAATTGGCTGGCAAGATTATGCCAGGGTTCTGAAAAACTCTGATTTGATATTTGTTACTGAAGGCAAAATGATCTGCTATGTATGTTTTATAAGAAAATACGTTTTGCTTATAGCTCTACAGACAGCCCTCCATCCCCTCCTAATACACTTGTGTCAGAGCTCTGAAGTAAGTATGCCATAATGGTAGCCTAAAGGACATATTTTGTAAAAATGAATAATGAACATATTATTTATATATCAATAGTGTAAAAAGCATTGATCAATGCAAGCAGCCTGATGTTTTGCATCTCTATTTTCCCTCCAACCCTCTTTTGCCTCCCCATGCTCCCCCCTCCCTTCTTGCCCCAGGTCCCAGTGACACGCCTACTGTTTAGAAAGCGAGTTCTAGCCTGTCCTGGTCACTTTGTGCTGGGATTCGCTCTTTAATATGGAGCCTTCAACGGCTGAGCCTCCAAAATGACTCCCTGACAGCCAGCCATTAATTACCATCATCCGAGTCTAATTCATTCATCCCTCTCCCTCTCATGTAGAGGGACAGCTAGGGCTGAGGGCACTCAGGGAAATGTAGGCATGAGTCCATGTTCTTTATGCAGAGAGGGCTGCCGGAGACTTTGTTGGATGCAGGGGCTTTAATTGAATTGGCTTGCCAATAAAGCTGTTGTCATTCAGTAAGTGAATTTGTTGTACTACTCGAACCACAGCTGCTGCAGACAGCCCGGAATTTCCTGAAGGCAAGCCAGGCCCTGGGCTTGCCTGGGTTCAGCCTTTTCGGTTGATCCTGAAGGCTAGGCTGAGCATCTTCCCGCAGCGTTTAGTTTTGGCACCCATTCTGATGGCAGTGAGTTGCAGAGGCCGGCTGGAATTGAGCAGGTACCTGGTGAGCCAGAGGGGTGTGACCTTGGGAGATCTTGTAGGAAACGGAATCCATCAAAAGTTAGGGGTGGTAATTGGCTGGCAGGAAAGCCTTGCCCATCACAATTGGGTGTTGTTTTTTTTCGGCCTTCAGACAGTGACTGCCTGTGGCTCCATTGTGCTAGTCGTTGGAGGATATCATTTCCCATTGTAAAAAAGAAATTGAGAATATGACAGTTAATATATTTGTAGAGCCTCGTTTAAGAGGTCGAGTGGTATTGAGGAAATACCAAGGCATTCGAACTGGCATTTGTTACTGAGAGATCGTTGGGCCAGAAATGCTCTACCTCTCCCCACAGTTTATAAAACATGGCAAGATTGGCAGGTTGTGTGATTTATGATGTCTTTAAAGTAACATCAAGATTAAGGAAAGTTTTTCAAGGGACTGCAGGGCCATTTTTATTTTCTGCATCCAAGCACATGCATGTAATGGGCTCAAGTGAATGACAGCAGGACCAGCAGGCAGATTTTCATGTTTTTTGGTGTCTTTACCAAAAACTGAGCCGTTTATATAGATGGGAATTTCTCATTGAGCCCTTCTCTCAAGGAATTTCTGCTCTTATAATTTGGGATTCTCTGATTAGTGCCCAGATCTTCTCAGGGAACCTACTCAGATTGTGGCGAGTTCTAGAACAGAAGGATCTCTGGTCCGCTTTCCATTACTCAGGAGCAGTGGATTTTCCAGCCCTGAGCACCTGTCCTCCACAGTCCTCTATCATCGGGCCATTTCGGTGGACCTTCACCAGGAAGTTAAAGGGGAAAAAAAAATCCCTCTAAGTCAAATTTAGTTTTCATTTGAATCCTGAAATTCTGACAGCCCAGGAACTCTTTAAATGAAGCCTGGTGTTGACCTGACTGACAAGTGAGATGTGAATTAATACATTACTCACATAGCTCTGAGAGTATAAGGAAAAAAGTTGGGGAGCATGGGTGAAAGAGATTTGGGGATTCTCTGTCAACACGAATATATGGAGTTAGGGAGGGTGAGGTGGAGTGTATATGTGCTCAAGTGTGTGTGTGTGTGTGAGAGAGAGAGAGAGAGAGAGAGAGAGAGAGAGAGAGAAGAGAAGAGAAGAGAGGGAGGAAGGGAAAGAGGGAGGGAGAGACTGATTTACGTCAATGTCTGACTTTGGGATGAAATAGAGAAAAATGATGCTCCTAACTAATAAGTAAATCTGTTAACCATAACTCTCCCTAGATATAATCATGCCTTTGTAGACTCTTCCCACAAATTAAATCATGACAGAATATGTGACCATGAAAATATAATTACTGTTTTGTTTCAAGAAGGTGGATTGAACTGAAAATCAAATTTAAGGTCCATCTTCTGAAGCTTTAGGCTTATACTAATTTTCTCCCCTCAAATTGATTAACTTTTAAAGCCATAGCCACATTTGTTATGTGAGTTGAAAGTGAGGTCTCTTTTCCTCCTTTCAAATGAGAAGTTTGTCTGTCCAAGCCACAGATGTTCTGAAACAGTAAGAAGAAAACCAAAGCAAATTAAAGTTATTCCTCTGAATGGCATAAGCATGCCTCCCAAGTGAATGATTTTGGTGGGTACTTTTCTACTTTTCTACCATCTGGCCTCTTCCTGCACTCACTGTTCCCTGTCTTCCAAGTTTTGCATCCTTCCTTCTACTCCCTACTCTGTCTCCTCCCGGATCTCCTTACTTCATCTTTCTCTCATATCTCTCCATCTTTTCTTCCTGGTCTCTTCCTGTTGTATATCAAATTGCATAAGAATAATATTAAAATTTAAAATGGCCTTTATACATTTGCTTTTCTTAACCTACTTCCCCAAATGATTACTCTTCCTTCATTCATCTTGGTGGCTTTGCAGAGCTCTTACCCAATGAAGGCACCACCATGATCCTGGTGATTTGCTCCTACATGTTACTCCCCACTAACTGCCATCTAGAGTGGAAGACTGTGTTGAACTTTTTCAGGTAATAAATTCAGGGAAACCTGGCTAAGACCAATCCATAGTTTTATTCATTTTGGGTTTCTGTTTTTCATAGTGAGTGCCTTTCTGTACTTCTCTTTGATAAGTAGAATTAACATCTCCATGTGAACTGGAAATGCTAAGTTGATGATAGTCTCCCAGGGATTTTGCACCTTGCTCTGACACCTTCAGTGACTTCATCGGAATTTAGATGTATTAAGGGATCAAGGAGTTCGGCTTAAGTGTAAGAAGTTCTCAAGGTGTTCTCAGAGCCTGTTCCTACGCCAAGTTCTGATGGTCCCTCGGGGAGAAACCTTTTCACATCCAGATGAACACAGTTCAGTGTGAAACCTCATGACAAGTCAGCGTAATACTTGAATCATTTTCTAGCAGTGGCTATGGAAAATGGTTCTGGGAAAAGTATAATCAGTATCCCTTTTTGGTTTCCCCCTACTTTGGTAAGCATTGTTTTCACTTCTCTTTCCAAGATTTAGAATTCAGCTTTGGTTCCCTTGTTGCTTTTCTTCTCAAACTAGAATTTGTGAGATGAAGTGGTGATATGCTGGGCAAATCTCGGGGCTGTAGTATAAGCATGGTGATTTTCATGGAGCATTTATTTCACTTAAGGAATTTTTGAGGAAAAGTTAATTAATGGAAAGATTATGATTACATTATAGTGTCAAATACAACATTTATATTAATTTGAAGTGTGAAGTCACTTTTGTCTCCATGAGTGGTGGGAAGTTGCATGACCTTTGAGCCAATTACCCTACTGAGGTTCTTACTACTATCAGAGAAAGATTGAGTTTCCTGACAATATTGTATATATGTCAGATTTACTCACCTTAATAATGATGCTTGGATATTGGCAGTGGTACTAGTGTAGGAAGGGCAAAGACTTTGGTCAGACTGAGCTCTTCCTGTTTTATGAAAATGTCTAGATGTGCGTATGGTCAACCCATAGTCATTTAGGGACTTGTCATTTGTGTGTGGATTAGTTCAGCTTATGTTCCAAATTTCCACTTATCTGCTTTTGGGGGTTTCTTCACTCATTAGGTTAGTTGTGATGAGTTGGAAAGCTATTTAAACAGGATCCCAAGCATCCAATCTTAAATCAGGCTCAAGGGAGATATGCAGAGTGGGCACTCTTGGCCAATGCATCCTATTGATTGCCACAGGGCTTTGGCTCCATGCCCTGATTGAAGCCCTGTTCCTGCTGAGGTCTGCTGTACCGGGCCTTAGGGGCTCCTTTAGCCCTCCTGGTCAAAGGCCTGGTCCAAATGCACCCTAGTGATCCCCTTGGTCCTCTAAACCCACACTCTGAGCTTGGTCTTTCAAGCTTTGCCTTTTGAGATAAGAAAAAGTGCAGGTCTTCAAAAAAGAGCTGACAAAGAGGAAGTGTCTCTTCAAGGCTGGAGTAGAGTTGAACTAAGATGCCTACCTTTGCCAACCCACAAAGGTAACGGGTCTAGGCTCATGTTGCCCCTTAGGGGGTTGGGGATGCTCAGACAGAGAAATAGGAGTAGGTAGAACTGGAGGGAGCACCATGTCCTGGCACTCCCCACTCCTTCACCCTTCTCCCATCACAGCAGGAAGTTTGGGGTGAGAGAAAGGGAGGACTGAAGACGGCAAGGTGGGCTAGTGTGGAGCAGGGTGTGGGCGGAGGTTTCCTGGAAGAGCTATCCGGTTTCTCCTGTTGTTTGGAGTGTGGGACTAACATTTTGTCCCCACCAAAGGAAGATGCAGTGATTTTGCCTGCAAGGCCTCCTGGTTGCTTTTCAGGTTCTTAGGTTGGTCGAATGGCTCCATTGCAGAGGAAGATGCATTGTTGTCTCAAGGTGGCGTTGTGTGTGTGCGCGCCCTGCCCTGGCATGGCTCCTGGGGCTGACATTTGCCCCCACCAACGAAGGAAGGGTTTGCTGAGCAGACTAACAGTGTGAATAAGACTACAGGACAACAGACTGTTTTCTAGCACTTTCCTAGCACCACTTACATACCATTTTAATGTGTTCATGGCATGTGATTATTATCTAATTAGTGAATTTATTTGAAAGAAATAAAATGAACTTTACTCTTCTCCTGTTCAGACATCTCACTAACTCAGACTCGCTAGGTCCTCTGAGGAGGTGTGACTGGGGTGTTCTGTTGGATTTTTGGTGTTGGGAGTGCAGGCGAGCATTTTTCTTCATAAAAAAAATAAATGGCAACATTCTGGTTGGCGACTTGAAACCGCATGACTGAAAACATAAAGGTGACAACTGTGATGTGCTTTTTTTTTTAATGAGGGCAGAGATGTCAAGAGAAACCAGCCTTCTAGGAACAAAACAATACTCTGTCAGGTGAGGGGGACATAAGACCTTTTTTCTCTTGGAATAATGTCCTTAAAAATAACCAAATTTTCCATTCAATAGAAAAATGTTCATACCTCTCTCCCCATCAATATGAATTGTTGTCATTGAGCATGGGGCACTAGCAAGCCATATTGATTTGGGAAATTAAAATGGGAATGTTCAAGAATGTTTTCGAAGAATTATATGGGATTTTAGCCATCTGAATGGCGTTCTTTTTAGGGTCAGTGAGAGTATTCTTGCTAAAATGTAGCCCATTGCTTTAGAAATAGTTTCCTTAATGTCTTTCCTGTCACCCCTGCTGGGTCTGTGCAGGAAATGTAAACCAACATACAATATGTGTGTTTATTTTCATGTCCCATTTTATGGGAAATTGGATGGGATATTCCACTGAGGCTTCAGCTATGAACTGTTGACAATATGGGAGAACAGGGCAGGCTGTTGTTGAAAGAGTTTGTAAGGGCAGAGGGGGCTTCTGTAACCTTTGAGAGCTATTGGGAAGAGCCAGACCTGCCTGCAGGAGGGGGGAGGGAGACGCTCAGTAATGAAACCAGCCGGTGAGTTGCTGAGCCATTAAACGACATTCTCAGCAGCTGGTCCCAGTTGTCAGCACAGTAGGTCTGCTGTGCCACACCTCATCTTGCTGGATGTTATGTCTGATACTGTGTGGTCTTCCTGCCTCTGCTGGCCACAGGAAACTCAGGATACCAAACACCCAATCCAAAGCCCCTAAGGGGCCATTAACCAGGCGGGGGGCCGAGTTACCTCAAGGACCCCTGCAGGACCGGGGAGGCTACAGGTTGTCAAACCAGTCACATCCTGGCCATGTGCAGGTAGTAGTTAAACAGAATCTTTTCCTGGGATCCTACTGGAAAAACAATTTTGAACGTGAGGCCTGAGCGGGCTGTGTGTCTGTGTTTCCTGTAGAAGGGTTGAAATCTCGGTGCGGGGTCCATCTGTGAGACAGCAGTAGGTGTCAGTGGGAATGCAAGCTCCTCCTGCAGAAGAGACGAGTTAGCATGTTTGCATTTTAAGCTCATAAACAGCTGCAGTCTGACCATCATCGCAGGCACGTTGGGGCTGGAGGCAGGCGCTAAGGGCTGCTGTTTACCAGTGCATGGCGTTGATTTCCAAGCTGGAGACTGAACTACTGTGTAAACTTCCAATTTGATTAGGATTTTGTTTTGTGTTTCTAAACAAGAAAATTGAGGAGTGTCAAATTAATTTTGTGGTCTTGATCACTTTTTAATTCCAGTTGGCTATCCCAGCCTAGATTTGTGCAAATACTGATTCCAGGAAATAGTTGAAGTGCTAAACGTGGTAAATAAATGTGTTTATTTTACAAATGGATTCAAGATGAAACACCCAGCACTTCTCCAGGGCATTTCTGTCCCTGCTTGTTCACTTTAGCAGCTTGACCAAATGAATTCCCTTCCCTTAGTATAATATTTAAATGGACTTCTGGCATCTCATGCATTGCCTGCTGCTCCAATTCCCCAAGCAAGTCATTTAAATAGACTTTGACTATCTTGCATACTATGAAAGCCAATCTATTAAAAATCCTGGTGTGTTCTCTCTCTCTCTCTCTCTCTTTTTCTCTCTCTCCCTCCCTCTCTCTCTCTCTCCTTTTAGATGAGCCATGTGGGATTATTAGCATTTGAGAAAACTCATTTTATCAGAGCTGAAAGTTTTGGATTTAATTTTTAACAATTTTTCCCTTTTCTAACTAGAAAAAGGAACAAAAAGACATATAAGCAAATGCTGCCATGAGAAGTTAACAAGGTGTCAATCAAGATTTCACTACTAAATAAAACTCCACTTTAGCTTTTTGGGAGAAGATTCCTACCTCTTCTTCTCTCAATTCCCAATCTTCGCTCTACCCCAGGCTTCCTGTGTCTGATATAAAAAAAGGCAAAGAACCTTGACAGGTGGACTGTGTCTTCCAGGAATTTGCAGCCTGATTCAGGAGATAAGCTCTCCCCATTCACAGGGTAGTGGTTTGGGTTATTTGTGGAGCACAGGAGGAGGGGTGCAGAGTGGAGAGGGCAAATATCATTATGCACGGGTCAGAGACCAGGCTGGGGGGGGGGGGTCAGTCAGCCTAAAAGGATAGTGAGAAGTGGGTCTATGAAGAACAAGGGAGGTAATGCTGATAACAGCACAAAGATGGCAAATATAAGGGGCAAGAGGTAGAGTTGGAGGGCAGGGACTTGGACAGTCTGACTCACCTCCAGAAACAGGGGGGAGCAGGTAGGGGAGTAGGCGGCATGGGCTGGAAAAGGAGTGTGGGCTAGTCTGGGAGAGGCCTTGAGTTCGGGCTAAGGTGGGATGTGTTGTAGCCAGTTGGATGGCGTTATGCCGGGAAGTGGCGGAGACTAGTGAAGCCCAACGCAGAGCGGCTCCTGTTCTCAGTGTTTTGGGGCCTCGGTGGAGCACATGTTAAATCGCAATGTGAGCCCCAGCATGCTGGCTTCCTAGAGGCCAGAGGCAAGGCTTCCCTCTGAGTGGGGAGGCAGAGGATGCTAAGGACTGGCATTGGCTGGGAAGGTGTGTAGGCAAAGGAGAGTTTTGGGAGGTGGAGGGAATAGTACTCAGGAACCCTTAGACCTGTCTTCTACCACAGGAAGATGGTTATTAAAGCAGCACTAGATCCTACCTTGACCTGTCTTCTACCACAGGAAGATGGTTATTAAAGCAGCACTAGATCCTACCTTGGCAGTCAAGATGTATGAATAAAAATATACTGGCCGCCAAATTGACTTCCTGTTCCCTTTCTTCCCGTTCAAAATAGTAATTGATGCCCTTTTTTTTTTTTTTAAACAGATGTTCTCAATTTTTTAGCACGTTGTGGGGCTGCCGAGTATGTGAGGGGCAGCAGCTGGCAATAACATCTTTTATTTTTTATTTTCTGGCTGTGGTTTGGAGTTAGAATCAGGATTTAGAAATGGGGAAGCCGTGGCTTGTGGTCCTGCATCCTGACATCTCACACTGCATCTCAGGTAGCAGCTGTCCTTAGGAGTCAAACCTGCAACCTGTTGGCAAGTAGGTTGCATCTTTACATTATGTAACTTATACATGCTCTGGCAAAAAAAAAAAAAAAAAAAAAAAAAAAAAAAGTGTTTCCTTGCCTCTAATTTCTCTCTCCAGAGGAAACCACTGTTTGTAGTTAGGTGTTTATCTCTTACCTGTTTCCTTTGTAGAGAGTAATACTGATAACAACCAGCTTTTACTGGGGGTCCTCTGTGTGCCAGAGACCCTTCTAAGTGCTTTAAACATATGAACTCATTCGATCCATAGATCAGTCCTGTGAGGCAGGAATTTTTATTTTCTTCATTTGAAAGAGAAAGACACTAAGGCACAGAGAAGTTGAGTGATTTGCTTGAGATCATACAGGTATTAGGAGATGAAGCCAGGATTGACATCCAAACCATCTGAGTCTTGGATCTGTGCTCTTAATATTGACTTTATGTTGCCTCCACAAATGTGTATAATGCAGTTATATATTTAGTTCTTAAAAAATAAAATAATATTATACTTACTGTTTCACAATTTGCTTTTTTTTGGGGGGGTAAACCAGAAAAATGTGGATATTTTTCCATGTCAGTAAGTGTAAATATACTTCATTATTTTAAAAATCTGCATAGAATTATACTGATGTACCATTATTTAATGATTCTACTGTTGCTGGCTGTTTATGCTCTTTCCAGATTTGTTCTGCTATAAACAATAGTGCAGGAAACATCCTAACAATAGCAACAGCATTAGCTACCTTGAGTCCTGACTAGTCTGCTTACTATGAGCAGGGTCCTGTTCTAAGTTCTCTCCATGTGTGAACTCATTTAAACATGCATCTGTGTGTAAAGTGAGCAAGTATTTCTACAGGTTAGGTGTCTAGAAGGGTGGTGAGAGGCCAAGTACATTTAAAATTTTAATGGCAATTGCCAACTTTTCCTCCAAAAAGTGGTGGGTATTTATGTAAACTTTTGACTTAAGATTCTGTTAGGCATTGTTTGGAATGCACAGACCCATAAGATAGGGGTCCTCCCAGAGGTCTCCAAGAGTGGAGGGACAAGCTGGTACAAGTCACCAGGTGACTGAAACAGCCTTTATACAAAGTTGGTGCCATAGCCAGGAGCAGTACAGGAGTACAGAGAAGGGAGGTCGGCGAGGGGCAGAAAGTATTGGGAGACACTTCTGAGAGAGATGGGCTGAATGAGGATGGAAGGATTCGGAAGGGATGGGGAGAAGAACAGGGCTGGAGGAGGGGGCGGTGTGGTTTAAAGATGAGCCAGTGAGTCGGTGAGATTGTGGTTCTGACTGAAGTGCAGGGTGTGCTTTAGGAAATGCTCAGCCAGCCTGCCCCCAAGAGGAGTAGGATATGAGTAGAAATGAAAGCCCACCTGTCCAATGTTTGAAGTTTCAAAAGTTACATATTGCTTTTTAACTTATTATTACAAAAGCTAAAATATGTTCTATTCTTCTGCCTTGACGCATGCCTCTTCATAACCTTCTGAAACCAGTGTGCACAGAATTCCCAACTCCATGGAACATGCACCAGAAGGCAGTGAATTCTGTTTCCAGGTCAGCACAATTCAGAAAGGGAACGGGGCTTGTGATGACCCAGTATCTTTGCTCGAATCGTTTGGATTAGTTTTTCTCTTCCATCAACGCTAAAGCCTGCTGGTAGTGTAACTGTTTACAAGAGCAAAGGAACCATGGCCCAAGGAAGGCCCAAGGGTGCCCTGGACACACAGAGGTTGGACCCCCATCTCAGACTTGAGGGTGACATGTGGATATGCAAGTACAGGTATTCCTCTTTCTCCTCCCTCCTTACCCCACCCCCACACCACACAGACAGAGATGCAGGTGCTTGCTTATGACTTTCTGTTCTGCAATGAAAATGGTCTCCTGTGTTTTTGTTTCACAAGCACAGTTAAGGTCCGATTTCGGGGCTACAATAAGGAAGCGAGGGCGATGGTAAGAAACCCAGAACTTGGATGCAAATAATTGAGCCATTTTTAATTTGTTCAGTGTAATCAAGTAGGGGAATTCTATATTTAAATATAACTAACCACTTTGAACAATGTATGAAAAGAAGCTATGTAAGAAATGTTTGGTGACCTATTGCCGAAGTTGTAAAATTTGTGCCTCTCTAAACAAGAAAATTCAAAAGTTAGGTTTCTCATGGTGATGCTAACATATCCGTATTGCATCGCACAGCCAATTCTGCATCATAAATCATGGATTTACAAGCTTAACCACTACTCAGGAATGTTACACGTGTGGAAGTGGCTGAATTAATGTCACTGTGAGACCCTTCACTTTCTCCAAGGAGGTTTCCTCCACCCCCGGCTGGAGCAGGCAGGGGCAGGCTGGAGAGAGCCAGTCACTGGGCCTGCCACTTTGCCCAATGAGCAAAAACACTGTTTTGGATTCAAGGATCTTGAGTTCCACAAGCCACAAATTATGGGGAAAGAAAAATCAAGCATTAAAGTCAATCCCAGATTATTATTGACGGAACAGTGTGGAAATTTTAGGGTCTTTCTAAAGGTCGGCAGGAGCCTCTGTTAGATCCGGTGACGTGGTGGCATTTGCTTTTAGTGCTGCTGTCCCTCCATTTCCGTTTGATGTGTGCTGACCTCTCAGGACAGGTGTGGAGAGCTCTCTCCTCTGGCTTCCCCAGAGGGGAGGGACTCCTTGGGGGAGAGGCAATGCATGTGGACGGGGCATGACTTTTACTCAAGTCCATGTGGGCCCCAGGATAAACCACACTGTCCTAATTTATCCATCAAGAACGAGTTGGGTGAAAAGAAACTTTGGGGTTAGCAAATGAGGGAAAACAAGGGCTGTGTGTATGTGTGTGTGTGTGTGGGGGGGGGGGGGCGGGTAATGACAGAAGGGAGGATGGAAGGTGGGACTTACAGGTTCTGGTCTGCTACACTGCACCTGGTCCATGAGGCAGTGTGGAGCCTGCCAAAATGGTGTTCATGGCTGACCCCAGGTCCTGTAGACAACTTACCTCCATGCACTCCTCCCCCAACAGAACCTCCTGGGGTGCTGGTGTGGGGGCACACAGCTCTCTTGACAGGAAAAAAACATTTCAAGGACAGTGTGTTCGTTTCACTTTCCTTCAGTGGGAGGAAGTTGACCAGCACGTTGTTGTTGTGTGCCTTTTGTGTATTCTGTTGGGCCAGGGGCTGTGGAAGACATTAAAGAAGTAGAACATTGGCCTTTTCTTGAAGACACCCAGCCTTTGGTCACGATTGCAGACATACACACACTCTAAGGAGTGACCCAGGACACGTCATTGTGGGTTAGGGGCATTGTAGTCAGGGATAGCTTCATGGAAGAGGCAGCCCTGAGCCAATTTTCAAAGGAGAGTGATTTAGACAGGTAGAGAGAAAGGTGGAAGAAACTCAGTATAGGAAGGAAATGCCATAAACCTTGATGATCCCTAGCCCTGTAGGGAACAGGGCTCCTAGTGATAGCTTTTTTTGGCTTGAGTTCAGGCCTGACTTCCAATTTCAGCCTGGAGGCTGGTCAGCTGAAGACAAAGCTGTCACCTTGCTCTCTCCTTCCTGCCTGTCCTGCTCACGACAGTTGTGATACGTTTATAACCAACATCACGCCCCCAGAGGCAGGCAGGCAGCCAGCCTTCCGCCCTGGTGCAGAGAACTGAATCAGCCAACCAGAGTTCCGCCAGAACAGGAAACTGAGAAGTGTCTGCCTGGCCATGTCCTCTGAGACACTTTCCCACCCTGTTCCCTGAGAGGAGAGCCAGGGCATGGCACCTGCCTCACTTGGGACGTGCGGACAAGGCCACCAGAAGACAGGAGAAGGCCCTGGCTGGCTTTTCTGAGACTTGATAGGGGGCTTGTCATTGAAGACTGTTGCCCATCAGGCAGCTGTGTGCTCCAGGTGAGTGACTTCCTCTCTCTGGACTCAGTTTCTGAATCTGTAGACTGAGAGGGTGGACCAGATGGCCTTGGAGGTCCCTTCCAGGTCAGCTATCTTCTGTCCCTAAAGCAGATGGAGGCAGGTGGGGAGGGCAGTGGAGCAGAGAGGAATTGAGAGGAATTCCCCAGCAGAGGCTCTCGGGAACCACTCAGTTCCCCATTCTGGTGCCACCTGCTCAAAGGGTGTGGGGAGAAGGGTGCTGGCCTTGAAGGCTGCATGGATGGGTAGCTGGGCCTCCCCTCACATGCCCTCAGGCTTCTTGGGGTCCATACTGAACAATTGTGGAGCCCTTATTTAGGCCTCTTAAAAGTATATATATATATACATATATTTTACATATATATATATTGATTTCCTCTCTGAAATCAATATATATAATTGATTTCAGAGAGGAAAGGAGAGGTGGAGAGAAATAGAAACATCAATGATGAGAGAGAATCATTGATCAGCTGGGGATTGAGACCGCAACCCAGGCACATGCCCTGACCGGGAACCGAACCATGACCTCCTGATTCATAGGTCGACACTCAACCACTGAGCCACACCAGCCAGGTGGGCCTCTTTTGATCAACTAGGAAAAGTTCAGTCTTGCTTTGTACAGACAGCTGTCCGGGGTCTAGGGAGAGAGCTGTTGCCCTGAGATGCTCACACACTGTCTTGTGTCTGCAGTAAGGGCTGTGTCATGGTGGTCAGGATCGCAGGGCAGCAGACACTGGCCCAGGGGAGGCGCCTCCTAGCCTCCCATGGACTCCTGGGTGCAAACCCGCCCTCACGCCCACAGCCGTGATGTCTGCAGACCTGAGGCTGGAAGACCCTGACCGAGGTGATGCTGATCCTGGAAGGAAAGTCCTTTGAAGAATGAGACCCGGAGAGGACAGATGACTTGTCCAGAGCTGCACAGCCACTGGGGACATAGCTAAAGCTACCTCCAAGTCTGCCGACTCCCAGTTCATCATGCTTTCTCTTCCGCCAAATTGGAAGGTGGCAGGAGGCTTGGTGTATTGCAGATTGAAACGTGCACCGATCCCCCTGGGGCTCCAATCATTCTCTAAAAATGAGCCAGAGGAAGTGAGAATGCAGAGCCTCGCTTCACACATTGGAGCTGTAGGTGGGGCACGTGCTCTCAGCTCCAGGCCAGGCAGAGAAAGTTGTGGAAGGGCAGTCAACCAAGGAGCACTTATTGAAGCATTTCCGTGTGCCTAGCCCCGAGCTGGGCAGAGCAGGGCCTGAAGGAGCTTTAAGGTGCACACCTCACACAGCACTTTTACTACAGCTGGCGAGGCAAATTTAACTCCCAAATGGATTGCAAAAACAGCTCAATTCAAGCTCCTGTGTGTGTAATAAAATAGAACAACAAATATTTATATTTGCATAAAGAAAATCTAAAAGGATACAAAAAGGTAATAAAAGTGTTTAATTGAGCAGTCACATGACAGGAGTTTGGGTAAGATATTGTCTTTTGTACCTTTTAGTTACAAAAAAAACATTTTGAACTATGTGAATGTATTATCTTCGCAAAAATTTAATATAAATAACAACAACAAAACCAATCAATCACATACTGATTTGAGTAACTGGTGGCCAAAGCAATTCAGAAAGAGCAGAGTTCAGGGGGTCTCTTAGAGCCTTCTCAGGGTCCTGGAAGATTAGAACTGGAAGGGACTTGAGGTGCCATTTCATCTGATTTCCCACATAATGTTGGCATATCTTATACAACCGCCAAGACATGGCACCCAATAATTCCTAAGCCCCATGACATGCATGGACAGTGCTGATCCTGGGATCACAATGCACAAAGAGGTCAGTCTCCATCCTCAATAGCTTTATGTTCTCTGAGTGCACCTTTCACTGAAATGCCAAGGAGATTTTGAGTCCCAGGGGAAAAACAAGGTGCTCCGGGGCCTTGGAAGGGTAATAAAGTTAGGGAAAGCATTGGAGTTAACATTTGAAATAACTCTCAGAGGAGGGGTCACATTTTGACAACCATAGGCCAGGAATACCAGGTGGAGAGAAAATGGATAAAGACAGAGGTGTGGGCACATTCAGGGAATTCTCCAGATGGGGTGGAGGTTAGGCCAGGTGTGGCGGAATTGTGGGATGGAAATCTGGGTGGGGATCATGTTGTGAACTGTACTGAATGCCAGTCTGAGGTATTTCCCTTTTTCATTCAATAGAAAATGGGGAACCAACAAAGATTTATGGACATGTGCTTGGGTTATGCTTCTTGAGATTCTCCAGTGGGTGAGCACTCTCTATTTATCCATGAAGAGAAGCATCCTGGAAGCAGTAGGAATTGAACTGGGCCTTCAAGGATCAGTAGACTTTAGAAAGCATTCTTGGCGGCAGGAAGAGCATACATCCAGTATTGACGGGCACTGCTGAAAGATACGGAGCACCAGAGAGCATGTCAGTGCTGTGCATTGGAAGGACACCTCTTGCTGTGCTATTTAGGACGGAATGAAGGGAGGATTGCCTAAGGCGTGGTGATAGGTGAGACTTTCTCCATAGACCCAAGGCAAGACCCGGAAGGCCTGACTTCAGTGGCAGTAATGGGAATGGAAAGAGGCAGACCCACTGGAAAGACCCATACCTCTCTCATCCCTACGGTCCTCTTTGCTTGGATTTGCAAAAAATGAAATTTAAATCATTTTCCAGTCCTGAGGGAAGAGACCATTCTGAGCTCAACACTCCCAAGTTCTCTGTTTACCAGATGTTTCCCTAGGTCATTTCTCCACTGTCTGTGCCCTGGCAGGGGATGGCAGTCATGGTCACCCCGGGCCTGTTGTTCCTTGGCGTTTTGCTGTAGTCTGGATTGCATAGGGATTGTGTTGATGGTGGGATAAACCTTTCCATCCTTGGGCATCTTTTGCCAAGCTAGAGGAGAAGGTGCTCAGTAGAGGTGAGAAGTCACCAATACGACTAGATCAACCTACTCACTTTACATGTAAGGAAGTAGAGGCCCAGCAAGTTAAAGAACATTCACAAATCACAGAAGTGAGGGCACAGGAGCAGGACTAGGTCTTTTGACTCCAAACCTGAACTTTTTTTTTTAGTATAACTTACAGTTTCTGTTGAATAATGCTAATAGTTACTGAGCATATACTGTGTGTCATATACTGTGTTCAAGATTTGAAATTATTATTTAATTTCCCCAATGACCCTATGTCATGATCTCTATCTCTTTATATGAGAAACTGAAGGTCGGAGAGAAGAAGTAATTTTCCCAAAGTTGCAAAGTCAGATCTGTCTGACTCCAAGTCTAAGTCTAACACCCCGTAAAATTATTAAAAATAATTGGTGCCCTCAATAAAAGTTCTACTTTTAACATTTATTGTTTGAGAAGATATAGTGAAATCAGTAGTGCCCTTATGTAAATTTGTATTTGAACAATCAGTGTTTACATACATTTTAGAAAATATACATTTGGAAAATAACATTGTGTGTATTTGCAAGACATGACAGGAACTCATCAGTTGAGTAAAGAGGGCAGTTGTTGAGGTGGGGAAAGGTGATGGCTTAGGAAATATGGTAAGGTGAGCATTCTCATTGGAGAGTGTTTTTAAAGCTTCTGATGTAACCGGACTCACCAACTTGTGGGTTTAAATAAAGTCACACATTTGATTGGCTCATCACTCCCACCTGAATAACTCATGACCCTGCACAATTTCCTACTTACACTAGGACTCCTGGGACACTGAGAGGCATTGTGTGTAAACAAGTTTGCCTGCTGATGGACCCTGGGCATTTGTCATGTGTCCTGCTGCTCTCCCCAGTGTCCTGCTCAGTGCCTCTGTGCATCACTATACTGCTGTACTGTGAGCGAGGGGGGAGAGGTGGGACAGGACAGCGCCTTAGTCTTCTTCGTCAGAGGCATTTGTTAGAGAAGGTCCCACAGAAGGGCTGCTTAAGCATTGATCTGTTACAGAATTTAGAGAAATGACTTTCTGATTTTTAATTCAGTATAATTTACATTCAATAAAATGCACAGATCATTGGTGTTCAGTTCAATGAGTGTTGACCATTGTATATTCCTGTGTAATTAAAAAAATACATAAACATCCCAGAAGTTTCTCTTGTATTCCATGTATTCCCTGGTCTCCACAGAGGCAACCACTTTCTAATTTATCATCTTAGACCAATTTTAACTTCTTTTAAATGGAATCATACAATATGTACCCTTTTGTGTCTGCTTTTCCCACTTAAAAGAACATTTTCAACATTCATCCATGTTGTTTCATGTAGCAATAGTTCATTCTTTGTACGGTTGAGCTATATCCTATTGTATGGATGTGCCACAATTTGTTTTTCTACTCCTATAAATGAATGCTTGTGTTGTTCCAGTTTTTGAATATTATGAATAAAGCTGCTATTAACAGTCTGTACAGATCTTTTTATGGACGTTTGTTTTCATTTCTCTTGTATAAATACCTAGTATTGAAATTGCTGTGTCATAGGGTGCATGCATATTTAACTTTATAAGGAACAGCCAAACAGTTTTCCAAAGTGATTGTGCCACATGATACTCACACTAAGCAACATGGGAGTTTTACTAGTTCCTCGCTATCTCCAACATTTGGCATTGCCAGCGTTTTTATTTAAATCATGCCAGTAGGTATGAAATGAGTTTTAATTTGCACTTCAAGATTATGTTGAACACCTTTTCATGTTTAATTGGACATATTTTGTGAGGGTTTCTTTTTCCTATTTAAAAAAATGGGGCTGTTGGTTTTTACATGTTTGATTTGTAGTTATTCTTTATATGTGCAGGATATATGTCCTTTGTCAGATAATGGGTTGTAAATATTTTTCCCCAGTCTGTGGATAGCCTATACATTCTCTTAATGATGTCTTTTGATGCACAGAATCATTTTAATTTTGATAATGCTCCAGATACAGTGACTACATAACAAACTACCCCCAATTTTTTTACTTAAAATAGTATTTATTTTGCTCATGAATCTATAATTTTGGCAGGACTCAGTAGGGATAACTCGTCTCTGCTCCCTTTGGTGTCAGCTGGGGTTGCTCGAAGGCTGGGGCCTGAAATCATCTGAAGGCTTACCATTCACGTGTTTGGCCACTGATGGTGTCATCTTAGACCTTAATTGGGCTGTTAGCTGGAATATGTACCAGGGGCTCTCCATGTGGCTGGGTTCCGAGGGTGGAGGGTGAGAGCATCTCAGGAAAAAAAGAGGAGTCAGGTGGGAACTGTTTTCCTTTTCTGACCCTGCTACAGAAGTCATGCCGCATCACTTTTGATTTAATCTAAGGGTGGAGCAGTTACAACTCTTCTGGTTCCAGAGGACGGTAATTGACTCCACTTCTTAGTTGGGAAGTGGCAACATTTAGGAAGAGCATGTGGAACTGGAAATATTGCTGTAGTCATTTCTGGAAAATACTTAGACTAATTCTGTATCAGTTTATTCGTTATTGATTATTTTGGTTAGGTCTAAAAGACCTTTGGCTATCACAAAATTGCAAAGGTACCTTCTATGTTTTCTTTCAGATACTGTATGGTTCTACCTTTCATATTTAGGCCTGTGATCCATCTTTATCAAATTAATTGTTGTGCAAGGAATGAGGTAGATATTAAGGTTCACTTTGTTTTTCAGACAGATACCCAGCACCATATGTTAGAAAGGTTCTACTTTTTAACAAAAATTGAAATCAATGTATGTTGATGTATGGATTCTCTACCTTGTTCTATTGATCTAATATATCTATTTACATCAATATCAAACTGTAACTTTATGATAAGGCTTAGATTATGTATTCTAAAACTTCCAAATCTTACTCTTTTTCAAATGTTTTGGACCATGTAACTTTTAGACTCAGCTTGTGAATTTTCCAGTAAGGCCTGCTGGAATTTTAATTGGAATGGCATTGAATCTGTAGACCCATTTAGACAGAATGAACTTCTAACAGTATTTGTCTTCTAATTCATGAGTATGGTATATATTCCATTTATTTATGACTTTAATTTCTCTCTGAAAAAAATTTTGGTATCTTGGCACATTTTCCAATAAATTTATTTTTAGATAGTTAATTTTATGATGTAAATAAGATTTGAAAAATATTTTCTAATTATTCATTGGTATTACATAGAAATTAAATTGCCTTTGGTATATTGGCCTTGTACTCTGTGACCTTGCTAAATTCATTTATTAGTTCTCCTACTTTGTAAATGCCATAGGATTTTCTACTTATGCAATCAAATTGTCTATAAATAAAAATGGTTTTTCTCCTTCTCCTTCCTCTTCCTCCTCTTCCTCCTCCTCCTTTTCCTTCTCCTTTCCTTCTTTTCTAATCTTTATGTGTTGTATTTATTTTTTGTGACTTAATGTGCTAGCTAGGACTTCTAGTACAATACTGAATGGACATGGTGAGAGTGGATGTAAATATAATATCAGCAGAAGATTTCTTATAAATTACCTTTATCAGATTAAGGAAGTTTCCCTCTCTTTCTATGTTCCTAGTTTTTGGAGAAGTTTCTTGTTTTTAGGTTTTTGTTTTTGTTTTTTTTGTAATGAATGGGTGTTAAATTTTGTGAATTGCTTTTATGTATCTAATGAGATGTTTATGTAATTATTTTTCTCCTTTAATTACATAGAAAAAATTTTACATGTTAAACCAATCTTGCATTCCTGGATCAACTTCATTGAAATGGTCTATTTATAATATATAAATTGATTTTGCTAATATTTGGTTAAGGATTTTTATTTATGATCATGAAGATTATTTGTTTGTTTGCTTTTTTCCTTGTAATGTCTTTGTCGGGTTTTGGCATCAGAGTTATATAAGCCTCATGCAACAAGTGGGAAAATGTTCCCTCTTATTTCTGAAAGTGCTTACGTAAGATTGGCAGGCAGGTACAGATTCAGTCTGGCTGGGGCTCCTCAGGTCCTAATCTGTCATGGTAACCCACTCACTGCTCTCAGTTCGTCAAAAGCTTGGCAGCTTTCTCCTTCCCCATGCATGGCAGCTTCCTCTTTCTCTGCCTCTTCGCCAGTGATGAAAGCATCATTGGTCTCCTCTTGCCAGGAAGGAATCATCACCTTTTGAAATTTAGTTCATTTTTGTTTTTTGTCTCTTCAGCTCTCTGATGGTTTTAAAACAATTATGATTTTGTAGCTTATTTGACTTCTTATCATTGTTAAGGTGGAAGCAACCGTCTCTTGTAATTTTCTGCATTCTAACTGGAAGTGGAGCTCAACCCTTGGTATTTTTATTAACTTTCTATGTCCAGGATCTAGACCCCTATGTGACTGGGATAGAGATAGGTTTGAGTGATTCCAACTCAAAGTCCCTACACTCATTATATGCTGAAGGCTTTTTATTGGGCAAGCCTTATCATTTCTGAAAATATTTTTGTCGGAAGTTGGGAGCAGCTCCTTCATGAGTCCTCTTTTTAGCAGACCTCTCTTCAGTTAACTGGATTTGTAGGAAGGAAAGGAGAGAAAGCAGCAGCCCCCGTGCTCACGCTGCCCCCCCCCCCAACCATCCCAGTCCACACAAGCTTCTCTCCATGCCAGAGGCCACCCCACACTCTGCCTCTTCTCCCTGGCACAGCAGCTAATGCAGGAAAAGCCAAAGTGTAATTAGTTAATAGCAGAGCACCTCTGTTAATGGAAAGGGCACTTCAAACTTACTTATGCAAACCGACACTGTGAGGTTTGTCAGAAACCATCAATAAGATGCAACAGAGAGGACGCATAGGTCACTTGTCAAGTGGGGACAAAACTTGTCTCGTGTAAGCTTTGAAACCCAGAGTGGCTCTGGAACACTAGGTAGCTTGAATGTAAGAGTTGAGGACCCCCCCCAGGAAGAGCTGAGGACCTCCCCCCTTCTGAACACCTTCCCCTAAATAATAGTCATGCGTCAGGACTATGCTACTTACTGAACTGACATCATCTCGGATTTTCCTTGCTACGATCTGAGAAGTAGATATTATTATTTTATAGTTGAGAAATGTAAGACTTAGGGAGGTAAGTAACTTGACTAAGGTCAAGCAAGTAGTCAGTGGTGGGCCTGGGATTTGAACTGAATTCTAGGTTTAGGTGGTTTAGTACATTAAGGTGCCTTCCCATTCAATGGTTGGGGCACTCTAAAACCTGAGTTACTAATAGAAGATGACCTTTGGGTTTTCTTAAGGCTGGTAATTGGTCACCTCTTTTTTCCTCTCCTTGGGCTCCCAATGTACTGTGGTACATTTCTTAGACTCCTTTGCAGTTGGGTTAGTTGTATGACAGAATGCTAGCCAACATAGTGAGACCAGAAGTAACCCTCTGCCTGCCCCTCATACACATGATGACTGAAGTGGAAGTGATTCCCAAGACAATTTGTGAACCATGTGTCAAAGATTGTGGGTCCACAAGTAAGAAAGTGCCTGGATTCCTGATTCACCATTTGGAGAACATGCCTACCAAAAACACCTGTACCAGACTTCTTTATTATGTGAATCCACTTAAGTATAAAGGTTTATCAGCCCTAACTGGTTTGGCTCAGTGGGTAGAGCATTGGCCTGTGGACTAAAGGGTCCCAGGTTTGATTCCGGTCAAGGGCATGTACCTTGGTTGCGGGCACATCCCCAGTAGGGGGTGTGCAGGAGGCAGCTGACCGATGTTTCTCTCTCATTGATGTTTCTAACTCTCTATCCCTCTCCCTTCCTCTTTGTAAAAAATTCAATAAAATATTAAAAAAATAAATAAGTAAAGGTTTATCATTGGTGAACCACCTAGACTAGAATTTGGGTTTATATTACCTTAAGCAATATAACTATTATCACCTGGAAGGTGACTGAGGAACTAAGGGCATTAGCTTTAATACTCTCTTTGGTTAACCTGCCTAGATTGGTAGGGGTGAGTAAGGTTGGTCTTTGTTGTATAGATTCAGGTTTTGGTGCAAGCTTCACCACAGATTAGCTGGGAGACCTCAAACAATTTATTTAATTTTTCTGAACATCACTATTTTTTTCTGAAAATGAGGATGATACTTATATCATTTTGTATAAATTTAATTCATTCAACAAATTTTACTGAGCACTAACTACTTGCCAGTGATTGCTCCAGGTGCTGGGAACAGAGAAAAAAATCCCTGCCCTCGTAGAACTTAGATTTTGTTGGGGTTGGGGGATGAGAGGATGAGACAGTAAATTAATAAGTAAGTATCTCTATATATAAAAGCCTAAGTGACCGGACGACACGCACTGAAAACCGGGGGCAGAAACTCGATGCACAGTCATGGAAACATGGAACAGACTGACGAATCTCAGAGGGAAGGGAGGATGAGGGAGGGTGGGAAGAGATTAACCAAAGATCTTATATGCATACTAGAGGCCCCATACACAGATTCGTGCAACAGTGGGGTCCCCCGGCCTGGCCTGCGGGGATCAGGCTGAAACCAGCTCTCTGACATCCCCTGAGGGGTCTTGGATTGCGAGAGGATGCAGGCTAGGCTGAGTGTGTGTGGTGTGTTGCAGGAGTAGCCAGGTAATTGGTGTGACTTGAAGTAAGGAGGGCAAGGGATAAGTATAACAATGTTGAAAAATACACAGTACCCTTCAATAAATATTAGAGTCCCTTCTTCCTATATGATGGCTTTATAGTCACCCTAGGAAGTCCTCATTGCCAAAAACAAACAACTAAAAAAAAAAAAAAATGGAGGTGAATCAAACAGGAATTTCCTTTATTAACTTGGAATTTTACCAGGAGGTATTATTCTATTAGTCCACAGCTTTGATTCTTGTTTCATTCAAGTACTTCTGGCAAAGGATCATCTTCTAAGCTATTTTTGGTTATTATGCCTTAAAGGAGTTGATTGCAAGTTGACTAAGGTTAGTAGAGAAGGGTTGAGACAGGAGGTAACTGGGTTTCTGGAAAGGGGTGAGCTAGGGCCAGGGAAGGGAGGGCAAAGGGAGATCATGGAAGCTTAACCCTGGCTGAGGTCACATTTTGAAGCTCTTGTGTGTTGTAGCATTAGGTGGTCTCAAAGGAACTTAGCTGTACAGACATCATTGATTCAAAGAAAGCATTTCTCATAACTTATGAGGTTGCCTTGCATTGAAAGAATGAGTTTCTTATATCCCAGGAAGAGATGACCCTTGACCCCTACACTGTCACTAAAGACCAGCAGAGGAGAGAGCCCCTACAGAACATAGACAAGTGTCAAAGGTCTGTGTGCCCCTAGGCTCCTGTCCCCTCTGCTTGCAAATGCCCATTGTCAGCATTCTTGGCTGCAGACAATAGAAGCTACTCTGACTATTTCAAGATGAAAATGGAATTGTTAAATGGTATTTGGTTCCCTCACTGGGAGGTGGGGGAGAAGCAGATTCAGGTTGAGCTTCCAGGAAAAACCCTCCAACCACACTGTAGAAGTGGTCTGAAGATGAAACCACCTTGCTGCTGCCAAAACTCAATGCCAGGAACACATCATCACTCCTGCGTGCACTAATGCCTCCAGCATCAGGGTCACTTCTGTGTCTGGAGCTGGACCTGATGCCTTTGCTGCTACTAGAGTCAGCCAAAGGGATCCCTTTGGCAGAGCCTGGTCCCTCACATTGCTCACTTCCTCATTTCCAAGTCAAAATCCTATGTGGGTATGTGTAACGACAGAGCTAGCTCACAGCCCTGCATCTTAGTTGCAAAAGAAGCTAGGAGTCTGCATGTGTCTACCATGAGGAGGCAGGACTGATATCTTGGGAGTGTTCACAAATGGAGAAAGGATTGGTAAAGATATTACCAATGTTGCCTACCGGCAATGTTTACAGAAGGCCCTTATTGAAATTTAAAATCTTAGAACAAAAGACCTGGATTGCCTTCTAGGCCCCTGACTCCTGGAAGGCCCCAGGGACCACAACATCCAATGAGGCATGCGGG
Source organism: Cnephaeus nilssonii (assembly GCF_951640355.1). NCBI lineage: Eukaryota > Metazoa > Chordata > Mammalia > Chiroptera > Vespertilionidae > Cnephaeus > Cnephaeus nilssonii. Next base: position 34,344,128 of record NC_137086.1, on the reverse strand, counting down.
GTGCAGGGTCCTCACTGGCATGCCAGCAGCCACAGGGAATGGAAGGAGCCCAGGTGAGCTTATGTGGGCTTTGTCTTTCTGATAGGACCCCACCCTGCAAAGAGAACAAGACCTTCATGGGAAAATAGGGCAAGCCAAAAAATCGTCTGAGTTTGGTTTGTGGAGGGACTTAATTACTGAGTTATCCTGACGCCTGCATAAACTCACAGCTCAGAAAAGTGAAGATTTTTTTTTTTCCTGAGAGAGTTCTGGTAAACAGAAGCCCTTTGAGGAACCCAGGGATGTTTTCCATTTGTCCTGAGCTGGACACCAAACAGATGTGTTCATCATCCCCTACTCAACGTAGAAAGTCTCTTTTGGTCCCAGGTTAATAAACTTCGGGTTTGAAGGAGATGACATCCATTTCCATTTTTCTAATCTGATCAGATAGCATTTTGAACAAATTTTGAATAAATTGGAACCCCTATCTTAAACTGCAATGCACAAGTCAGAACTCCGAGATGACTCAATGTGAACTCCCCACACAACTCAGACACAGATGACTTTGATGTTCCCCAAAGCACTTTCCCATGAAGGGTGAGAGTCTCTTGGCAGGGTGGGGCATGGTCAGAAAGAAGAACTTCATCTCCTGCTTCAGAATAAGCTTCCAGCCTCTGCTGGACCCTGTTGTCTCTCACCTCCTTTTCACTCCACCATACCTTGTCTTCTGCTGGTCCCCCTGCCCGGCTTGCCATTCTTCAAGGCAGGCCTCCTCCATGAGCCTTCTCCACCATGAAGCCTTCTGGTCATGGCGTGCATCTTCCCGGCAGCTCCAGCTTGACTATTTTATGAGATGGGATGCAGATGGAGGTGCTTTGGAAATTCTAGAGGCCAGTTTGAGTCTGACCTTTGGGCTGCTGGCCCCTGCAGAGCCTGATTCTTGAGGACACCACATTGAGTAATTTGGTCCCTGAGCCTGTCTTGGCTTTAATTTCCCTGCAAAGTTTCTGTTCTCCAGCCACATATGACCCCGTTTTCTACTTCAGCAGCCTCAGTGGTAGCTCTCACCATGTTAAACAACGGTCTGATTTGGCATGGAAAAATGCAGTCAGTTGTTTCCTTTAAATCGGAATGTTTTAGGCCCTGGGAACATTTTAAGTAACTTTAATGAGAAGAACCTCTGGTGAAGCCGAGTTAAGGTCTTAAAGGCTCTAACTGCTCCCCAGAGGAAGCTGTCAGGGTTAAGTAACCTCATTCAGGTTGTGTGCATGGAGCAGACGAGCAAAACAAGGCAGAAGTGAGGAGCAGAGGCTGCAGGGGAGCCGCCCCTGAGTGAGATGGATGCAACTTCGTGGATCCGAAACATTTCTAGGACCGTGCCTAGCACTGTCTCCAGCAGATACCTGCTGGCCGCCCGCTATGCCCTCAAATGGTCAAACAAATGACTTACTTTTTCCTGGGTTTTGTTGCCTTCTAATTTGGAACCCAAATGAACAGTTCTGTCTTCTCCTCTTTCATTTAAATACAAAACCAAACCAAACAAACCCCAAACCCCAAACTTTCTTTTCCCTTTTAACCCCCACTTGAACCTTTTATTTGTTTAGAAATAAACAAATGAATGCTATTTCATTTGTTTATTTACTACACCAATATTTATAAAGTGCCTCCTGGGTTTCAGGCACTGCCCCAGACACTGGGGGTGCACCCAATTATTCGTTGTAGATTTAGTGGCAATGACATGAATTTATGCGCAAAAGAGAACAGAGAGGGACACCACAGCTGCTGGCAGGAGACGTCTCCTAAGGTGGAATCCCACAAAAATGCTAGGGTTTGGACAAGCCAATATCCCCCAAGTTAGGGCTGTGAGTGTGTGGTGGGGGAGTTCTGTCACATAACAATATTTCCCTGTACCCTGTAAGGTACGTGGAAAGTGAGGTGCTTTGGAAATGGGGATCAAATCAACTCCTTATTTAATGGAAACAGAAAGCCCTTTGTGTGGGCCTTCCCTCCTCCAGCCCCAACAACGTGGTCTGTTCACTCTGACAACCGCCCTGCAGCCACTTTCGGTAGAAATGCTGCCTGGCTCTGGATCGCCACGCTGTCTGTGACCATTACACAGGTCTAAGTGGGTTTGGGAGCAGTCCCCTTGGAATTAAGTAAGAAAAATGGAGGCGAGAGCAGGGCACGCTGTAGCCCAGACAATTCAGTCTTCTCTTGATGTGAGTGAGAACTAAATTGGGAAGTATTTGGCTGGTGGCGAGGGCAGATAAACGTTACGGATTTGATGTAATCCCAGACCTCAGGCTTGAAACTGAGCTTGACCCTTCCCGTTGAGCACTTTTATGCAATGCTACTGGACATGTAGTAACAGGAAAGGAAACAGAGGAAGGATATCGGTGCAGCCATATGTCACCTCTGGGAGAGGAGATGACAGGGAGAGCAGGCCTGAGATGTGCATTGAGTCAGGAGTGGAAAGAACAAAAGAAAATTCTATGAAGTTAGAGCAAGTGTGTCCTTGAGGAGACAAAAGAGCTTAGGGGGAGGGATGACCTTCCATTATAGGATATGGGACATGTGTGTATTATGAAGGGGTCTGGGAATGTCACCTGGCTATTTAGAAACCATAAGGCCCAAAATTAAATTTATAATAATTACAAATTGTGCTCATTTGTCCTCAGAAGCCTACATATTAAGGAAGGTGGAATAGCTATCACTAGGCTTATATTTCAGATGGGGAAACTGAGGCATGGGGTGTTTACATGGCTTACCCAGGGTTGTACAGCTGGTGGCTGAATTTTGCATAAAGTGCAGTATTTGTATCCTGTCCTCCCATAATGACCATGCCCTGAATTTATCAAGGACATTTGCATTTATTATCTCACTAGAGGCCCAGTGCATGGGATTTGTGCATTGGTGGGGGGCGTGGCCTGCGGGGATCCACCTCCTGTGGGAGCAGGCTCATCCCAGTCAGATGAGCGGCTGCAGCGGGAGTAGCTGCTCATTCTGGTCAGCAGAGCAGCTGTGGACCTGCCCTCTGTGGGAGTGCACTGACCACCAGGGGGCAGCTCCTGTGTTGAGCATTGTGGTCAGTGCGTGTCATAGCGACTGGTCGACTGGTCATTCTGGTCGTTCTACCATTTGATCGATTTGCATATTAGGCTTTTATTATATAGGATTGGACCAGCCTAGCAACACCATAGGAGGTGGAATGGGTGATAAAACTGAGGACCAGAGAAAGGTTGAGAAGGCACTGGAGCTCCCATTTCTTGAGTACTTGCTAGGTGCTTTATGTATGCTCAGAAAAATCCAGTCTTTTGAAGGTAGTTATCATTTATCTCTATTTTAAAGATGGGGAAGCTGAATCATGGGAGAGTAAGAAATGTGCCCAAGGCCACGCCGCCAGTTAATGGTAGACTTGAGATCCAGACAAGGTATCTGACCCCATCATGGCAGATGATTCCCACCCCCCCAGCACCTGCCTATAGATGCCCTGCAGCCCGTGGGGGCAGTCAGTGTGAGAACTCCACTTTCCCACTCCTGACATTTCTATCAAGCCAACAAAGCAGGAGGGTGGAACCAGAGAGACCTGTGTTTGGATCTGGCTCCCTGCTTAGTAGTGGAGGATCCAGGGTAAGAACTTAATGTCTCTCAGGGCCAGGGCCACATCTGTAATGTAATCAGATGGAAGCAGCACTCAGGTGTGGGGAGCACTCAGCACGTGGTGGCAGGGGTCCAGGTGGGATAGTCCAGACACCTGTGTCCCAACTTGATCCATCTATATTGGCCCCTTCTTATTTCCACAGGCAGCCACACATTTTTGAAATCTTCCTGTGCCCTCCCTCTCTCCTCTCTCTTCTCTATTTTTCTCTCCGGAGTTCTTGCCATGGGTGTGGAGTAACCTCTTTTTCTTCCCACTCACTTATGCGATAGCCAGCCAGTGTGTAAGGGGGCAGAATGGAGCAATCAGCTCACTTCTTCTTGACCCCTCCTCAGCTTTTGTATCAGTCAGAGTTCTGGAGAGAAACAGAAGGAGAAATGACTGTAGATGTCACCACGTATACAAAATACCCCCACAACAACACCTAGGTAAGTGTTTGTTTGTATTCTTGGCTCCTATAGACTCGCCAGGTCTACAGGAACTAACCAAGGTTGCTCTTAGACAATGGTTCTCAATTAGCATCTTTCTTCTTCCTTCCTTTGATGTGCCTGCTCTTTAAATACTGGGGGTCTACAAGGTTCCATCGTTGGTACCTTGCTGATTCTAAGTGTGCCTCTGGGACAGTCTTATGTTGGTGTAACAGCTGAGCCGCTTCCTACACACCAGCTATTGCCTTGTTTGTATTTTCAGAAGACTGTTTCTGATTGGCCGCTGAACACCTTCACCATGTAGCCCCCTCAGCTTCCACCTAATTCCTTCTCCAACCTGTTTACCCTGATGAATCCTGCTTTCCCCATTCACCTGGTTGGCCCAGCCAGAAATCTGGTTGTCATCCTTGATGCTTCTCTCTCCCTCTCTCCATACATTCAATACGTGACTAAGTCCTGCTGATTTTTACCTACTAAATGTCTCATTCACCTAATAAAGAAATATTTATTGATTATCTACACACAGCACCAACTTAGGTCCCAGAGCAGGGTTTCTCAACTTTGGCACTCTTGACATTTGGGGTCAAATAATTCTTTGTTATGGGAAGTGTCCTATGCATTGACAATATTCAGCAACATCCCCGTTCTTCAGGGCCACTATAACAAAATACCAGACTGGGCTTACACAACAGAAATTTATTTTCTCACAGTTCAGGTAGGTAGAAGTCCAACATCAAGGTGACATCAGGGTTGGTTTCTCCTGAGGCCTCTTGGCTTGCAGATGTCCACTTTCTTCCTGTGTCCTCACATGGCCTTTTCTCTGTGAATGCACACCACCGGTATCTCTCTTCTTATAAGGACACTAGTGTCCCGGTGCACAGATTCGTGCTCATTGGAAGGAAATTAATTAGAAGAAATATTTTAATATCGCTATTTGCCCTTTCTCTATAATAGAAGTGTCAACCAAATTCACGATAGACAATGACAGATCAAGCACACATGTGCGATTGGCGCCAGCAAGAGCTTTATATGTATCGCGCATGCGTGAGTCAACAGCCTTTTATAGATATAGAATAAACTTGCTTAATTAGACCTGCTTTCAGATTTAGCTAAAGTTTTTCCAGCCCAGTGAAGCACCCCAACTTCTCTTTCAGGTAATTGTCAGCAACACAGCAGTAAATATCAACATGAAGCAGATTATTATTGTAGATCATGCACGGAGAATAAAGGGTAAAATATTTAATTGTAGCAGTGTTTGACTATATTCTGCACAGTGAGAAAACCTGAAGTCATTTTCAAGTTCCACCATTTCTTACTTTTCAGTCAGATCAAGTTTCTAAACTTTCTAAATCTTTGTTTTCCAGCTAATGAAAAGAAAATAGGATTCTACTGAGTCTCCTATCTACCTACTCCAGGACTTCTGTGAGGATCAAATGAGATGAGGCACGTGAAAACGCTTCACAGACATTTGGTTAAACTATAAAATGTTTGTACCTGGCTATAAAGCAAGTCGGTTCCTAGGCTGAAGCAACTCCTAGGAGGCTAGTTGCTAGGGAGAGGAAGCTGGGTGTTGCTACATGACATCATTACCTGGCGCCCACAGCAACCGTTTCCGGGCCAGGCTGGGCAGTGGGCCACATTTTGTGCCATGTGATCTTGGTAGCATTGACTGCGATTTGGTGGAGTGTTGCTCCAGGGTGGTGGTGGGGTGTGTGTCCCACTTGGGGAAAGCCGAGTGTTGGACTGTTGGCTCCAGGTTCGTGGTGCTCTTGATTTTTAAATGGCCAGTGCGCGTCATGGCAGCTCCTGTGTTGAGCGTCTGCTCCCTGGTGGTCAGTGCATGTCATAGCTACGAGTCTGACAGACACTTAGCCTTTTATATATATAGATTGATTGGTTGTATTGGATTCAGGCCTGACCCTAAAGGTCTCATTTTAACTTAATTACCTATTTGATGCCCTTATCTCCAAATACTGTTACATTCTGTACTGGGGGTTAGGACTTCAACATATGAATTTTGGAGTGACAAATTCAGCCCATAAAACCTGGATCCCACCCACTAGACATTAGTAACACTCTCTGCTTCAAGTGTGGATGACAACCAAAAATGTCTCCAGATATTGCCAAATGTCTCCTGGGGCAAAATTGTCCAGTTCTTAGCAGCACTGTTCTATACAGAAAGAGTTTTTAACACTGACTGCATATTAGAATCACTTGGATAAATTGAAAAAAAAAAACAAAAAACAACAACAAAAAACACAAGAACAACCTACCCACAGAGATTCTGTTTTAATTTTGGGGGGTGGAGCCCAGGCAGGGGTATTTTGTAAAAGTGTTCCAGATTATTCTAATGTGTGGCCAAAGATGAGAACATTTTAGCAGAGTGAGAGTGAACAAGACAGACATTATATGACAAATTTCATGATTAAAGTTTTAAAACACAGTTAAGATTTCACATACCATTTTAGAATATTTTCTTTAGCAATGCATCTTGTATATTTTCTTGTGTCATTAGATAATCAATAGTGTACATTTAAAAATATGTTTTTATTACTTTTTTAGAGAGAGAGGAAGGGAGAGGGAAAGGTAGAAACATCGATGAGAGAGAAACATGGATTGGCTGCCTCCTGCACATCCCTACTGGTGATTGAGCCTGCAACCTGGGCATGTGCTCTGATTGGTGACCTCTTGGTGCATGGGACAACACTCAATCCACTGAACCACACCGGCTGGGCAAGCAATAAGTAAATTTTAATGAGTTTGCATGTGGATATTCTATAAGTCATTTAATCAGGGCCCTGATTAAATGTAATTTAAAGATTTCAAACTCTTTTCTTTTGAAATTATACTGCAAAGAATATTCTTGTATGCATATGTTTATAAGCAGCTTTGGTAATTTTCTTAGGGTAAAATTTGAGAGGTGGAGATCCTGGGTCAAAGTGGTTAATATTTGAGTGTTTTTTGATGCATATTACTAAATTGCTCCTCAGAAGAGTATTAATTTACAGCTCTGCCAATAGAATATATAAAAAGCCATTACCCTATATCCTCGCCAGCCTTGGGTAGTTTGAATTTTTGAAATTAAATACAATGTGTCATGTTTTAACTTGAATTTCTTTATTATTGAAGCTAAACAATTCAAATACTTCTATACTATTGTTGTTTTTCCTTTTTTGAATTTCTTATTCATATCATTTGCTCATTTTAAACAATATTTTATTTTTCTTATACATTTACAAGAGCTGATTGTAATAATCTTAATAATTCCTTATCTGTTACATGTTGCAAATATTTCTATCAAGTTAATATTTGCCTTCAGTGTTTGTTAGTGTCTTTTATTTCTAGAAGTAACTTTCCTTTCATTAAATATATTAGTATTTCCACTCTTTCTAATTTTATTCATAGAAAAGCTTTCCATATTACCAGGACATCAGTATTCATCTACATTTTTTGTTATTTTATTATTTTTTGAACATTTTATTTGTAAAATCCATTTGAAATGTTGTCATGCATATGAGGTAACGATTGAATTTTACATTTTATTTCAAATAGTTACCCAGTTGTCCTAGAACTGCTTAAAGATTTTATCTCTTCCTGTGTATTTGAAATGTCACACTTCTACTAGCCTGGATAAATTCTTATCTGATTGGGCTTGTTTTAGTGCTTTCTTTTCTGTTCTGCATTATTTTATTTACTAGATTTATAATTTGTTTTGGCAGCTGAAGTTCAACTTCTCATTATTCTTGATTTTTCAAAACATTTTTTAAAATTCAAAACCTTTTTTTTCTAGATTTCTAAAACTCCCATTGTTATTTTGAGTATGGGAGGAATGTACAACTTTCCAATATTAAATCTTATCTTTTAGACATATACATATGTATGTATGTATGTATTTAGACATATATATGTATGTATATATGTATTCATATATATATAACTTCTTCTATTCTCAAGTATTCTTTATGGATCTTTGTAAAGCAAGTCATTTTCTTTATAAAGGTCCTGCACATTACTGCTTAAATTTATTCCAAGGTCTTTGTATTTTTGTTGCTATTGGAAATGAAACCCTTTATCCATTATATATACTGGATAGTTATGGCTGCTATTTTAAGAAGCTATTTTTATATGTATTTATTTTTTTAATTGTATAGTTAACTGGGTAATTAGTTTCAGTGGTTTACTACCTGAATTTTCTGGGTTGGTGACTACTAGTATCAGTTATGCAAATAATGTTAATTTTGTCTCCTTTTCAGTGTTTGCATTTCTTATTTCTTTTTGTCTTACTACATTGGCTAAATGTCTAAAAAAATAAAAATAAAAAATAACTACAGCCTGGCCAGAGTGGCTCAGTGGTTGAGCATCAACCTATGAACCAGGAGGTCAGGGTTCAATTCCCAATCAGGGCACGTGCCTGGGTGTAGGCTTGATCGCCAGTAAGGGGTGTGCAGGAGGCAAGCTGATCAATGATTCTCTCTCCTCATTGATGCTTCTATCTCTCCCTCTCCCTTCCTCTCTGAAATCAATTTTTAAAATATATAAAAAAATAACTACAGTGAGAATAATGAGCATATTTAACCTGCCCTTGGTATATTTTGATCTTTTTACTTATACTAATATGAGATTGGCCGAAGTATTTTTAGATTGTTTACTGTGCTGGTTTTGTCTTTGTCAGATTTTTGTATTGGCATTATGCTAACTTCACAAATTAAACAAGGGAGCGTTCAAAAAAATATGGTCTGGAATATTTTATATGGGAATAGAATAGTTGATTTCTTGAAAGTCTGAAAGAATTTGCCCATAAAACCATCCGTTGGCAGACTTTTCCATTTCTCCTATGGCATTTGTTTGTTCAAGTTTTCTACTTCTTTTGGATACAATTTTGGTAACCTGTATATTCTTAGGAAATTATCTATTTTGCACGAAATTATCTATTTTATTTGTTGTAGTGTGATTCTTGTATAAGTAAAAGTATTTCATGTCCATGGATTATATACTTTTTTACTCCTAATTTTGAATATTTGTATTTTATTCTCTTAAGTATATTTATAAGTGCAATTCTTTTTTTTTTCTTTATTGCTTCCCCTAGTTTTCTTTTTTAAGGGCAAAATATCAAGTTTTTTTCCCCTCTTTATTTAATACATTAATTTCTGTTTTATTTTTGTCAGTTATTTCTTTTTTACTTTTTCTAAATTATTTGATTTGAAGTTTTAGTTCCTTTTAAAAATTACTGATGAAAACATTTAAGGCTATATATTTGCCCTGTGCCTATAGATTTGAGAGCATCTCATAAGCTTATGTATGTAATTTTCTATATAGTTCTGAACTGTACTGTTTTTCCCTCTTTAAGCAAAATTATCTGTGAGTGAATTTAAAAATTTCAAAGAGCTGAGTGTATTTTGGGGGGTGAGGTGTTGTCACTTTTGTTAATAATTTCTAGGTCTATTTTATGGTGAACAGAGTGTGATTTAAACAATTCCCACTTTTACGAATTAATTGTAATTTTCTTCATTGGAAGGGTCTTCTACTTTGTGCATACCCCTAGTTCAACATGGACATTTTGTTATAGTTATGTGTCCACATGTCTATCATTCCATTAGCCAATGAGCCCTGGGCAACCTTGGTCCTTTCTGTATTTTCCGTGCTAGTGCATTGCTTGGTAAATACCAGGCATCAATAAATGTTGGCTGAAATGATCTTGAATGACAGATGGGAGCATGACATGCTCTCAATTGGCTGAGATTATAGGTTTCATTTTTAGAGAGACCAGTTGATTTTACTGATCCACAACAAAAGGCCAGGTACAAGGGGGTATTTGTAAAGCAAGGTAAAGTGTGTGTTCCATGTTGGTAACAAATTAGTGTCATCTATTGACAGGATTAGAGTTAATTCTAACTTTTTTTGTGGTGCCACCACATAGGAGTGTACTTAGTCATGAAGTTATGAGGAGAAGCAGTTTAGATAGTGGAAAACAGTCCTAGAGTTGCATCTAGCTAGAGGTCAGACCATGATTTCCTTGAGAAAGTCACATAGGCCCTCATGGTCTCAGCATCCATGGCTGTCAGCAGAGGACACTGGACAGGGTTAGTTCTAGTGATTAAACAAAGGTCTTGGGTAAGTGGCGAGAAAAAACCTACTTAGATCTTTGAAATCAAAGACATAATTTTGTGTGTTTGTGTGTTACATATATATGTGTGTGTTTGTGTGTTACAGAGAGGGTCTAATTAGGTTTTACTAGTATCTATGATACAGAAACAACTTACAGGAATTCCAAATCTGAGGGTCAAATCCTGATGACATATGGGAGAAGTTTTACTTCCTTTTCTCCCAGACTTCTTTATCACATCATCCCTTCATCTGTCAGTCAATCAGATATTTATAGAGCAGCTCCCATGTTGAAGGCATCCTGCTCTCCCGACAGGGAGAAGTAAAAAGGGCATGGCCTTGTCTCTGACTTTTAGAAGCTTAAGGTGTAATTGGGGAGAGAGGAACAATAAATGGGGAAAGTTAGCAAATCAGACTTCTGGTATATGGAGAATACACTGGCCACAGGCTGAAGCCTCCCCTTTCGCTTGATGGGGGGGGTGGAATTTAATATGCACAGGGTTATGCTTAAATCAAGAGAGGAAATTTCCAGCAGTTCTAAATGGAGAGGTTTCCATAAAATAATCTAACACATGGGCCACACTGAAACTTGGAGGCCTTAGCTATTAGGCTTATGGGGTCCCGGAATAGAAGTGGCTAATTAATGGGTTCAGTCTGGGACTCCATTACCCTGAAAGCTGGGGTTGGGATTATGGGGAGGGGCGGGGAGGCAGCAGGAGAACCCTGCTTTCTTGCCTGGGGTGGTGGCTAAATTCTTGAGAAGCACCACCCATGTTCAGGGCCAGAGCCAGGGTGCAGATTACGTTGAGCTAAGAAGCCTGAACTGAATATAAAGTCCCCCTTAACACTGCCCTGGGTTTTCTGGATATTTATAGGAGAAAATTTTCATAAGAGATAATTTCATAAAAATTACAAAGTACCCAGGAGGTCCAACATCATGAAAGACAAATAACAAATTCAGCAAATGGATGAACCGACATCCAAGGAAAAGAGATATTATAGCAATAAAAAAAAAGCTTTAAAATAAATAATTTAAATGTTTGCAAAGATAAGGGAGGACATAAAAATAATGAAATATGAACAGAAGGCAATGAAACAAGAACAGATGTTTACAAAATATTAGAAACTTCAGAAATGAATAAACAGCCACTAGAATAAAAACATGGAGTCTATAGGTGTATTAGTTAACAAATCCTGCAAAAATAGTAGCTTAAAACAATAGGCATTTATTTTCTTACAGTTTGTGTCAGGAAATCAGGAATGACTTAGTTGGCTGATTTTAGGTTAGGGGCTCATTAGGTTATAGTAAGAAGTCAACCCGATCTGCAGTCATCTGAAGCCTTGACTGGGGCTGAAGGATGTACTTCTAAGATGACTCCCTGATAGGGAAGGTGGGGGATGGCCTCCCTTCTTCTCCGTGTGGGCCTCTCCGAAGTGCACCTTGATGTGTTCTCATAACTTGGCAAGTGGCATCCCCTAGAGAAAGTCATCATAGAGCGACCAGGGAGGGAGGAAACCCCAGTGTTTTTTGTGATCAAATCTTGGAAATTACACACTGTTACTTCCATCATATTCTACTCATTAGATGAGAGTCATTAAAACTAGTCCCAAGTCAAGGGGAGAGGAGTTAGATGACCCCTCTTAGAGGAAGGGCTATCAAAGAATCTGCAAGTATATTTTAAAACCACATAATGGACCAAATAACATGTTGTACACAATAAAAATGAATTATGAAACTGGAAGACTGAGCTGAGAAAGTGCAGAAGAAAGAGGCATAAGCAAGAGATAATGAGATGAGGCAGAAGAAAGAGATAATGGAATGGAAAGCATGAAAAGAAAGTTAAGCGATCTGGAGAACAGATTAAAACACACACACACACACACACACACATACACACACACAAAAAACAAACAAACAAACAAACAAACAAACAACTCCAGCATACGTTTAATATGAGTCTCAAGAGGAGAAAATAGAGAAAAAGATGCAGAAGCCATATTCGAGGGTGGAATAGCTGAGAATATCCCAAGACTATAGATAGTATTTCCCAGATTGAAAAAATCTTATTAGGGCTGAGCAGTATAAGTAAACATTAGCCAATTCTGCAAAGCAGTTACATGGACAAAGGAGTGGTGGTAAAAGTACTTCAAGGAAGCTAAGAGATTGCAAGGGCTGGAGTAGTCAAAAAACTCTTCATAAGTGGTGGCAGCAAGTCTGGAATATTCTGCTAGGTCTGGTACAGTGGGAGGAATTTGGGGCTCAGAGGGCAAAAAGGGGCCTGCTGTGTTCTGCAGCCATGATGGTGCCCGTGCACCTTCCACTGATCCCGGGACAACTTCCTCCCCAACTCGGCCACTATAAAAAAACGGACAAAGGTGAGCGAGGCAGCCCTGGAACTCGGACACCCAGGGTCTAGGTGAAGACTGTACTCCTCCCCACTGTCCCCCCCTCCCGCCTCCCCACCAGGGAGCAGGGGAAGGCTGCTTCCTGCCCCAGGATCCTCTCACCAGCTCTCAGGCCTCACATGTCAAGATGCTGCAAACAAATGAAGACATTTTTCTTCTGCACCAAGGCCTCCACTTGCCACACTCCCATTTATTTTCACCCCCCAAAAGCTGTAATTAGTAGTCAGACTTGGTTTTCCCTGCAGACTCAGAGACGGGAGCAAGTGTTAATTTGAACATTTGCAACTAACAAATGCCTTCCCACTGGCCCACACATAACCTGGAAGTTTGGGGAGATGCTGGATTCCCTGAGGAGGACACGGGGTAAGGAATAGGGGTGGGAGGATGCAGGGAGCGGGGAGCTGGTGCAGTCCAGCCCTGGCTGCACTGCCCATGTCACCAGGATGAAGCTTGCAGAAGTGAGGGCTTAAAAAAAAAAAAGATGGCCTCAATAGGAAGTGCAGAAGACAGATATCTACACCCAAATCCAGAAGAGGCAAACATCACTCCTCTTGCACGGGAGTTCAAGACTTGGCTGGGAAAATCAGTCATTTGAAGCGAGAAAACAATGTCAGGAGAAAAAAAAAATCCCTCTGGCCAGGCAATGTGATCCGAGCCCATGAGAAATTTTTCTTGGGGTAAAACCTTTGCCCTTTGCGTCCTGGTGTCCTGCCTCAGGCTGAGGCTGCCTGGATGTATGTGTCTATGTGGAGGTCACTATTGTCTGAGGTTCAATAAAGCAGGGCCTAAGGGAACAAGTTTGGGGGGAGAACAGAAAAAAAATATTGGCAAGGAGACATCAGAGTCATAAAACCACAGCCATTTGATTGCCACACACACTTTCACAGTCAGTTCACAGTCCATTCTCCGTTGATTTTCTGGTCTGCACCCCCCACCCCCCTCGACTCCCCCAGCTCCCTGCAGACTATTTAAAAATTGGATAAAGAGAAGACATTATCCGCTTTCCCACCCCTCCAGGAAGAAAAAAAATAAGTTTCCAATATCACCAGCCAGGATGGCGATTTATTCATTTTGACCTCATTTCTAATCTCATTGAGGCAAAGAGGGCACCACCTTTGTCTTCTCTGCCTCTGGGTCTCCCTCCCTCTCTCTCCCTGTCTCTTTCTCTCTGTGTATTTGGGTCTTTCTCTTCAGCTCGTTTCTCTGCATAACCAAACTGTGCCCGATAGGTCAGCGCACCATTCCGCACCCTGGGCCAGCTACGATCTAACATCCCACACAACCGTCACCTACCGGCTTGTATTTTCAACCTTGTTTCAGCACCCCTGGGCGGTGTGCATGCTGAGTCACTTCGGTTCCTTCAGCTCTTTGGATGATCTTTTATTTTAGTGACCTTGGGCAGACCACAGACAGAGCTCAGGCTGCAGACTGAGACCTGACCTCTTTTTATGTAGTTATGTCGAAAGGGGCAGCTGTGGGATAGCCAAGTTTTCAGGCCAACAGTTTTGGGATGGGTGACTGAGTGTGTGTGTGATTGTGTGTGTGTGTGTGTGTGTGTGTGTGTGTGTGTGTGTGTGTGTGTATGCATGCATGCATGCACGCACGGCATTGCAAATAGATTGGGGGATGCTATTTGATGCCTATGGAGTAATTTTAAAGTTTCCTTTTTCCTTTTCATCAGTGAGAAGGAAATTGGCGGTAATTCCAGCTACTGAGAAAAAGACCTTTCTAGAATGGGGGTAGTGCCCAACTTATATGTCATGATTCAGGTAGAGGGTCAAAGGAGTGAGGGCTGAGAAAAGGGACGGTGACTCTCTGTTAGGGCTAGAAATAGCATGATGGCAAGGAGGTCGCTGGACACAGGCCTCAGGATGATTCAGACGTAATGCAGGCTTTTCTATGATTAAAGGACTCGCAGTGAATCTGAACACCAGGACAAAGCATGACATGTGGTTTGAGTGAAGTCCATGGCTTCCTTGGGTACTGCAATGGGTGAGGGTGAAGGTCAAGTTTGAGTAAGTTTGAGCCGCACACCAGAATTTTAGGGAAAGAGTTAGTATTTACAAATTGATGGATCTTTTCCAGTGAACAGGTGGCCATGCTTGGGCTCCTAGGCATTACAGAGGTTTGTGGGAGACCTGGGGGATGAAGGAGAGGCCAGTTGCTTAGAGGTCGGGGACATTTCTCCACTGGTCTGAGTACGGGAGAGCCCTGCGGCTTTGCCTTTAGACCTGGCCCTGGAATGCAGGCTCCCTGGCAGCTGAGCAGAGATGATTTTTGCCAGCTTCTTGCCTCGTATAAATATAATCATAACTCAGAATCTTGGCATTTAACCCATGGATATTTGCATGATCACCTCTTCACAGCCAGCACGAATCCTCAGCACAATTGCAAAGCAGGTGACTCTTGCCTCAGCGCCTCAGTGCCTCAGCTTTGTCCTGGCCTCTCCTTCCTTGCCCAGCCCCCCATTTCCTCCTGCCCTCTCACTGGGTGTCCTGTGCTCCTTTCCCCCACCCACTAAAAATCCCTTCGAGAACACAGGTCTCAGTCACATCTTAGTCACCTGTTTGCATCTTTCATTCTCTTATGAAAGTCTTCCTTCCTCATGGAGGGATAGACTGTGAGTTCCATGGGGACAGATAGTTTTGTCCACCATTGTATCCTCAGGACCTAGCGGAGTGCCCAGCATATAGTACATGATCAATGCATTTTATTGAATGAGTGAATCAACTAAGCAAATTCAAATTTTGGTCAGAACATGGGGACAGCTTTCTTTGTGTGTGTGTGTGTGTGTGTGTGTGTGTGTGTGTGTGTGTGTGTGGTGAGGGGGATGGCAGGATAGGGAGGCACCCAGACTGCCCTTGCTGACCCTGGGGTTTTACATACAGGCTCCACCTCCTCGGGCCCCTGCATAAGGCCAATTCTTCAGAAACTTTTTAAAGATGTAGCTTTTCTTCATCAGGCTCTCTGGGATCCTAAACGCCTCTGCTTCGGTTCCTGGCAAACTTTCCACACTCTCAGGACAAAGAGGGTTTCCTTTCCCATTCTCCCAGGCCCCCGGCCTCATTACCGTGACCTCTGCCGGCCGAGTGGTCAGTGCCTAGCGTTCATTCGCCCCTGGGGGATAGCACAGCAGCACATGCAGTGCCCACCTCAGTCCTCGCGGCGTGGAAACGGAACAGTGTCTTCCCTTTCATGATCCTCCAGTGCCTGTGCCTCCCGCGCTTAAGAGAGAAATTGACCTGCCTCTGGGCATGGGGTTCAGGCCTGCTGACCTGGCCGTCCGGCCACGCCTGCAGCGGGCAATTACCCCCAGCGGCCCCTCTCCCAGAACTGCCCCTGATGAAGGTGAGAGAGGGAAAGTTGACAGTGGAATGAGAATAGTTCAGGCTGTTCGGAGAGCTATTTTTAATATGTGCAAGGGATGTGGTATTCCTTGTTTAGACCATCTTCAATGTGCCAGGGAGCGTGGTGAATGGAAAATGTGAGCCAAAGGCCTAAGGTGGAAAGGGAATGTAAACGCAGGGGCTCTTAAGATCTGGAAATGTACCTGCTGTTCCAAGCTGCTGGGGTCTGAGCGCTGTGTATGGTAGGGATGCTCTTCTTTTATTTCTTGGTATTCTCTCTCCCACCTTTCAGCGGGCGTGTAACTACCCATCAGCACCCCAGTCCGCAGGACCATCCCAGCCAGCTCTACCATCCGCAGCGTATTGTATACATAATGCAACACCATTAGCTCTAATGCTGCCACACGGCACAGAGGGCGCTGGGAAGTGCCGGGAGGAAGGCAGGCCGCTGCTGACCGGCTGGCTCTCTCTTATATAATCACAAACTCAAACCCGCATTTCTCTGAAAGCAAGAAAAATCACCCAACCACCTTTTGATTACACTTTTACACAAATTAATGTCATTTTCCTTTCCAACAGTATTGACTACAGGATTCAATTTGGTCTGGCAGGCGCTGGGTAGCGGGAAGCCTGCTCCAAGCCACTGTGTTAACAGCATCCCTCCGGAGAAAGGATTCTCGGAGGAGGGTGAGAGGAACAAGGGAGAGGACGATGAAGGAGAAGGAGAAGAAAAGGGGGATAAAGCACCCCCTCCATACACACACACACACACACACACACACACATATCCCCGTGTGCCGCTGCTTCGGCTGCCACGGCGGCTGCTTGGATGCGTCTAAGATGGCACCTTGGTGGCCTGCCACATTCGGTCTCCTGGGTACCGAAGCGGCGCTCAGCTTCTTGTCACTGAGTGGATGATGATTATCTGCACCAGGGTCTCAAGGGTGCTCAAGCTTTGCTGGCGATTGGAGCTGAGATGCTTCAGCTGAAGGATTTTAAAAGCTGTACAAGGCCAAAGGACCATTACCAGTCACTTGCTGTGTGATGCCTGTTGAAGGGGGGAGGTGCGTGTGGAAAGGAGGGTGCTGGGGGGCAGGAGAGGGGAGGGCATGTGATATCTTTATCGCCTCCACTGTTCTCTCTCTCCACCACTTCCTCCCACCCCGCCACCTCCCCACCCCTTTTTAGCCACTGTACCCTTGCTGAGGCGTGACAAGGTTATGTCAGTGTGGTCTGAGAATCTATTGATCACGGCCATCAAAGATCTTTGCGGGAGTTTAGGGATTTGGTGCTTTGCATAAAACCCCACTCATCGTGATTAACTCCTCTTGTCCCGGCCTGGGCTCCCACCACCTCTGAGCTGAGCTGTTGGCAAAACTTGCTCATTTCTGTGACAGCTCCTTTCCGAACTATACTCATCAGGCTGTCAAAACCATTGTAATTACTATCATAACAGAGCTCAGGTGCACGACCCAGGCTGCAAAGAAGTGGAGGGATTGGACCAGACCTAGCGAAGGGAGAAAACCACAGGTAGATACGAACCCACTCAGCACATGCGCAACACATGTAGATACATGCATTCACTTGCCTTGTCTTCTGCTCAAAGGGCCACAGGAGAAAGGCCCAATAAGCAGAAAGGAGCTTGTCCGTCTCCTCCTCAGGTAATGTTTCTTCTAATGGGTGAAAAAGAAAAGAAATGCCAGGAAGCACCGAGTCCTACACTCGCACCCTGCAGCGTGTAAAGATCTTTAAACACTATTTATTGCACATGGACTGGCGAGCCAGCGCTCTTCCAGGTGCTGGGACTAAGCAGTATACAAACGAGACAAAAGTCCCTGCCCTCGTGGAGCTGATGTTTCGGATGCACTGACACAACCTGCCTGTCTTCAAAGTCTGTGACAACTGAGACCTCCTGTGACCAAAGGATGATGGGCTCAGTATCTCCCCCAGGGTGATCTGCACAGACGCACGCAGACACGCACACGCATAGTCGTGATAGGCTTACACAGTGCAAGGCTAAGAAAGGATGTGGGACACTTCTCGTTGGGGCCTGCAAATATAGGGAAAATGAAAACGCCCCAAACCCATGAGCCTTGGAGAAAAGTGATGTTTTTCAGCCCTGAAGGTCCACTGTGTCACGGGAGGCTTTTGCATTAGCCAGACGCTGTCCATTGAGAAGGACGATCTCCGGAGCTTGTTGTGCATGGAAAAGTCCAGTGCTTCTCACAGTAAGTGAGAGGTGCTGTGTCCCTGGGAGGTTCTTGCAGGTACCTGACCACAGGTGTCCTGGAATGGGCGGGGAGTGGGGGGTAGGATGCAGTAATGGGTGTGGGGGGAGTGGTCCTGGACAGGAGGCTGAACCAGGATGCAGAGGAAGAGGACAGGCTTGTGAGCTCGCACTGCGCAAAGGCGCAGGGAGCCCTTCTGGCATGCAGGGCATCTTTGGACCCCAGGACTGTGCTCATCCTGGGCAAGGCGGAGCGCCCAGTTGCTCAGGGGCCAGGGCACGCCCAGCCCGGCCAGGGGGAGACTCACTGGCTTCTGGTCACATCTGGCAACAGAAGAGCCTCTGCTTGTTCCTCTCTCCCTCAGCACTGGGTGTCACTGCAGCGAATGAGGCTCTTTTTAGAGACCCTCTGGGGCCTGAATGAATCACCTGGCTGGGGAGGGGAGGAGTGAAGGCTGGGAGGGAGAGAGAATCTAGAGGAAGGGAGAGAGGTTCCTTCCCAGCTGGGCGATCCCTAAACCCCCTCAGAATCTGACTCTTCACCCATAGCTGCCCTAAAAGCCTCATTTGCAAGACAGACGGGATGCCCCAATGCCTCTGCTGACGCCTTAGTGTGCCGCCTTTGAACAGGCTGGGGCTCTAGGTTGGAATCCCCTGTGCTCATGTTTACCTGTTTACCGTGAGACCAGAGTCCTCGCCGCACCGCTTTGAGGGGCCCTGGCATTTGTGGCCATTTTCTCGGAGGCAGGGGCCCTACATTGGGAATGGTGGCATTTGGCAGCCTCACTGTCATCCAGGAGCGCCCGGAGCCCCAACCCAGAGCTGTGTGAACGGGAGCCGTGGAGGTCAGTGCAGCCCTGCACAGCCCCGAGCTTCCAGCTGCAGCCCAGGGGAGAGGTAGACGGCTTCTTCTCTCTTCTTTTCTTTTCTCCATCTTTACGCTGTCTTCAGAGTTGGGGGGCGGAACTTTGGGTGGTTTTCTCCAAAAGGCACCTTGTTTTGGTTAAGCACACACTGCCCCCACCCCACGATTTTGAATCACACAATCACTTTATTCATGAACTCACTCTTTTCAAGGCAGTCGGTTAGGGAATGAAGAGTCTAGGTCCACAGTGAAATCAGACCAGCTAAGCCCAAATCAGGGGCTCAAGCAAGAGAAGGGGGCATCTTCCACCCCCAAAAAATCTATTTTTAAGTCATGAGAACATAAGCCATGTGTGGTGTGAGTGTGTGTATCATGTGCCATACGACAGCATCACTCTGGGCCAATGCGATAAGCAACTTGAACTTGGTCTTGGTGGCTCCTTGTGTATCTTGATCATAAGCAGAAACGTGAAAACAGAATAGCCAAACTCCAGCCCCACCTCCAGAAGTCTTGTCATCTTTCTCCTCGCCCTCCTCCCCCTCCTCCTCCTGCTCCCCTCCCCTCCTCTCTTCCGCCTCCCTCCTCCCTCTCCCCCTTCTCAGACAGTTTCACTTCTGTCAAGTTTTTTCATTTCTCCTTTAGGTTCTTTCGCCTCTCTGAATACCTTTGTAGTGAGGAGCCAGCTTCCTCCCCACCTCTTCTCACTTCTGCCGGTTTGTGATCTTGCTGCTTTAATGAGAGCACAGTCAATAACTATGGAGAGGTGCTGACGACATTACAAAGGAACCCGCCCTTAACGAGTCAACTGCAGACGAGGTGCCAACGGGATGGACAAGAGGATTAAAGCATTTGTGCCCAAATATCAGAAGCACACGCTGGAAGAGCTCTCCCCATACTTAAAGATATTTTTACTTTTGGCAAGTCCGTATTTAAAAATCTTTTATCCTTGTTTTGCTTAAAGTATTACAATAAGCCCCGGATTTTTCACAGTTACACTTGTATATTTTCACAGCTGTTTTAATCAGAAAAAATTAATGTGCTTTTGATAGTTCAGAAATCTATCACTGGCAAAAAGCTTTGCAAAAATGTGCTACAGAGCAGCGTGGAATCCTCAACATTAAATATTTTGCTGGCTGTTAGAAATTCATAGAATTTCCCCCCAATATTTTCTTTTGCAATTCTTGCCTAAATTAATCTAGTGGCTCGGGCTGACTTCTTCGATACTCTCTTTTGTTATGAGTGCAGGGGTCGCTATTGTTAACATTCTTTGGGAACCAGACATGACCTGTCTGTTACTGGAGGAAAGCACAGTTGCTATTTCTGCTTGTGTTAGAAGTATTTACTCAAATAAAACAGACAACATAACGGATAGGCAGCCTCCTTTATGGCCACTGGCTCGGCTGTGGCGCTCCCTGGATCTTCATGCACAGGAACTTGACTTTGGCTTCACAGGGTCTGTGCACTTGCAGACTCAGACGCACACTCCGAGTCTTGGGCATAGTGAGCACGCAGGGTGGTGGGTGCTGAGCGCACATCGCGCCCTGTGCAAGGGAGGAAACTGCGTTGAGGAAAGTTCTGTAGCTGCACAACAATGATAACACAACCATAATTTTGAAGACTTGCAACAAGGGAAGGAAAAGATGGGGAAGGAACAAAAGAGCTGCACAAAAGTCTCCCTTGCCCCTGTCTGCCCGTCAAAGAAGAGGCCGATTTCCAGGGGGAGGGAGAATCAGTGGATTAATGCAAACTTTAATACTGAAGCCGTGTGTGTTTATTGCTGGTGACCACAAGACATAAATCTTGCAAGCACAATATACAATACGATGCGGCCCCCAGGTTTTCCCCCTCTCCAGTCTCAATTTGTGTGTGTGTGTGTGTGTGTGTGTGTGTGTGTGTGTGTGTGTTAGTGCTGTTGAAAAATAGTGACCTTTAATAAAGGATTGTATCCTGCGACTATTTTCCCAGACACACAGTGACCTTTCAAACCAGACTGAGGTGAGGGGGTGTGGAGTTTGGACTTTGAACCGGCCAGACCCCGCTGTGCTCCTCTGTTAGCCTGGCCACTTTTTATTGTGTCACCAGGGAGCGTTCTGTATGCAAAGCAGGCCGGGCTGGCAGCCTGAACCTTTGCAAATCAATTTGTCTGTGAAGGCGAGTCGGCTGGAGTGAAAGATGGTCTAACAGGGCACGCTGTCCCCTCTCTTTATGACATCATCGCCTGTGGTACTCTTGTCAGTCATGTCTGCCCAAAGGACTGTTGGAAGGAGGGAGAATGCCAGGGTTGGGGGTGAGGGTGTGGGAAGGGTTAATCTTCATGACCAACTGTGGCCTGAGAGACAAGGGCTTTCTTAATAGGACAGAGGGGGTGGGGTGGACGATTGGCCTGGCTGGGAGGGTGCCATTTGGACCCGATATTGTTGCCTGGCTGGGATTACCAGCCCTACTCTTTCCTCTCCCCTCCCAATTGTGACATGTTACAGGAGGGGGTACTGTCTCCCTCAGACCAAGAGAGTGAGGGTTCTGAAGAAGTGTTAAAGGTGACAGTAGCAATAGAGTTTGCCCAACCCCCACCCGGACCCCTGCCAATAGCGATGGCACCCATGAACTATAACCTTTGACTGTTTTCCTTCAAAGACCCTGCCCTGAGCTACAGTCCCTTCTCACAGCAAACCTTTTCATAAGGGTTAATATTATTATTGATCCCTCTAAGTCTTTCCAACACCCCAGACTCTACATTAATCAGTAGCTAAAAATGCCAAGAAAGACAGAAAAATTCAATTACTTCGTTTCCTAATTCAAATTTCTTCTAGAAGTCCCTCTAAAGATATGGAGATCCTGCATTTTTCACAAAACAGTGGTTAGATCAATTTCTGTGTAAGCAATTAATCATCTTTATACTCCACAAAAGATGGGGAGCGAAGTTTGACCTACTACAGCAATGCTGACTGATTCATCTCTCAGTGAGCAGCCTGGTGGGAGGACCTCGAACTCATGACCCATGCACAGGTTTAAAATGGAAGCCTCCCAGAGGAACACATCGGTGGTGGTTACCCCAGGGGCTTGGATGAGTCTGAGTTCTAATTCCCACTCTAACACTTGCCAAATTATGGGGACTTTGGTTTCCACTTCTGTAAAGTGGGAATGATAATGAATAGCTTTAAGCCTTGGTTTCCACATCTATAAATGGGATTATAAAGAATAGCTACTTCATGGGGTTTATGAGAGAATGAAAAGTTGAGGTCACATACGCTGCTTAGCAGAGTGCAGAGGCATAGTTATCCCTCAATAAGTGTTCGCCTTGGTAACACTGTCATATGCATTGATGACCGAGGATGTAATGCTGGTTCCAAAATCTGATATTTTGACCTCATTCTTAGCCTTATGCCTCTAATACTTCCTCTTTGTTACCTAGAACAGTCCATCCTGCCTTGGCCTCTCCAAAATCCCTAACTTTGTCCATATTCCTTCCCAAACCTCCCACTACTCCTCCCTTGATTGTGAGTTCCTAAATAAAAGGATCAGTAAAAATTTCCCCTTCAAAATGAGATACGTTCAACCAGTTCCCCTTCACCATTTTCACTGTGGAACTCAGTTTAAAAGTTCAGTAGTTTGGGGGAGGTGTTTTTTCTTCAGGCTTCAGCCTATCCAGTTGTGTCTGTGTTCTTTACAAATGGGTGGCTACTCTTGCCTCACAGTGACTTCCCCTTTCAAATCCTGCTCCCCAAAACGTTTTCTCCGTGTCAGCTCACCACCGACTCTCTGCAAATCATCCTGTGATTCTATGTTGGAAGGACATGGCTCACAAATAAATTTTAGTGTCCTATGCTTGGGGGTTACAACTGAAAATAGATTGGTAGTGTGGAAAAAATGATGTGTGTATAGCACAAACATAATATATTATCTGTATACATAACTATGGTGCTACATATATAATGCATATGCCAAGTGCCTAGAATATTTTAAGGACAGTAACAAAACACAACAAATAAACAGCAACAACAACAAAAATCCCCAAAGAGGGAACACAGAAACAACAACAAAAACAGTCCTCTAACCACAAGTTAGTGGTGTAAAATGCAGACCTTGAAAAAGCAAGCTAAGGAAAAAAGGGTTATAGTGAGCATCCCTTATGAAGCACTGAAGACTTTGGGATTGAAAGCAGATATGATGTTTCTGACAAAAACAAAGACATATTCCAGAAATGAAGAAAGGATGATAGAAGCAGGACATGCAAGTCCAGTAGGATCCTCTTTGCTAAGTTATGGATTCAGTTGTTTAAGGTGTCAAGTTCTATTTCCAGGAGTCCAATGCAAGCAATATCTGAAGTGAGCGTTCTTCTGGTCCCATGGCTTCAACCTTCCTTACAAAGAGTTCCATTGCACTCTCTAAATGAGAGGTGAATTGAGGTCATTGTAGCCACGACCTGGATAAGGCCAGGTGGAAAAGCAGGACAAGGGAGAGTAGCTTGTTGTGAAAAGAGGAGAGGAAACCATTCTTAGGAAGGCTGGTGGTGTTAATCCCATGAAAAGTGCTCAGGCAGAAGGTTTCTAGTGCTCCAGGGGCTGAGCTGGAAACAGTGGTGTGGGAAGTTGGAAGTAGTGTGCCTCTTGGAACTTGTCATCATCTGCTCTGTTTTTCTTAGGACCTGAAAAATCCTTCTTGAGTCCT
Source organism: Cnephaeus nilssonii (assembly GCF_951640355.1). Lineage (NCBI taxonomy): Eukaryota > Metazoa > Chordata > Mammalia > Chiroptera > Vespertilionidae > Cnephaeus > Cnephaeus nilssonii. Next base: position 34,320,448 of record NC_137086.1, on the reverse strand, counting down.
CTTCCATTATCTCAGGCTTCTTCTACAGTGAGAGAAAGTTGATTACGCTCATTAATTGGAATTATGGAGAAAAACGAGAGGAGATTAGAGATTCACAATGAGAGGAGAGCGGGGCATTAGTCACCTAGGGCCAGGCAGCCAGAGCGGGATGGAAGTGAAAGTCTGGGTGAAAGTGATCTGGGAGGTGGTAGCGGACGATGCTAGTAGAACCACAGACCTAGATTAGGGAAAGGAAACTTGGACACTGTCCTTCCCCCTCTATTATTGTTGCCGTACCATGTGCTCTGACAAGGGCTGTGTTTTGGGACCCAGTCTAGTTGACACTGTAACTGTCCCCGAAGCATGGACATCTTGATCAGCCTTAAGGCGACATGTATGAGGAAAGTGAGACATGGGAAAGAGCAGGGCCTCTTATCCTGACATACTCAATTTGGTGATTTTAATTATTCACCCAATAAGAAGCCAGTGCTTTTCTTGGCACTCCTCACAGCAGGGTGGGAGCTCCCTGGTGGTTTCTAGCTGTTGGAAGAAGTTGCATGGTGCCCATGATTTTCGGACAAGGTGCTGGGAGCATTATACAAGATCATTCCTAGGAATGTAGCCCGCACAGTGCCTGATGAGTCTGAGGTGCCCGGTAAGTGGGAACTCTCTCATGCTCCTGCACTTACCTGGACATTGTCTCTTCAACCACAGCACGGTGGACCGCCTCGAGGGCTGGGCCCACATCTCTACAGGAAAATTCCCCAGAATCTAGTTCTGAACTGGCATATGTTAATATCATTCTCTCCCCCCCCCCCCTCCCCCCCGAATCCCAATTAACTTTATTTAGGAATATTTTGTGCTTAGAGCTTTTCTGATCTCCATAAGGGCCATGGAAAGCTGCTAGGGCTGGGTACATCTGTGGATACCAATGTCCCAGAAGAATGCTCGTCACCAGTTAGACCTGGGGTTGGGACTAATGAAAGAGCTTTACTTGTGTAGCACTCCACAATTTTCAAAGTGCATTCATAAAATTGATCTAAAAAAAAATTGATCTCCAGGAGGAAGGTACAAAACCAAAATAAAGTACAGAACACCTAGTTATATTTAAATTTCAGATAAACAGCAAATAAACTTTTGATATATGTATGCCCAAAATATTGCATGGGACATACTTAGACTAAAATATTGGTGGTTGTTTATGTGAAATTCAAATGTAGTTGGGTGTCCTGTTTTCTTTGTTGTTTTTTTGTTTGCTTGTTTGTTTTCAATCTGGCAATACTATCCTGTATCCTAGCAGAGGACTGGCATAATGTCTAAAGCACAAACGCTGATAATATAGACGTCGCTTGCACTCCAAGCTCTGCAAGTTACTAACTTTGTGTCTTTTGGTAAGATTTGTCGTTTAAAATCCAACCAGAGTTTCCTTGTGTGCTCCAGGCCATGCTGTGAGGACTTAATGAGGCAATGTAGGTATAGTCTCAGCACACAGTGACAGCTAAGTAAGTTGTCGCTAAGTATTTCCTCTTATTCCAGCCTTGCATAGGCCTGGAAGGAGGCAGCCAGGCATTTCTCTGCCCACGTAACAGAAGAAGAAACAGAGACTCAGAGAAGCTCTGAGTCTGAAGCTTGGACTCCCAGTTCAGCTTTTCCTACTAGGTTGGTAATCCCAGGCTTTGGTTTGGTGCCATTCGTCGTGGAAAAGCAGACCCTGCAGGAACCTATCTTCGTAGACCAGGGAAGCAACCTCTCCCTAAAAGGTCCAACCAGGAGGCTGATGAGTCCCTTTGCCCATCAGCACCTGTGGCCAGCAGGGAAGGAAGAGGCATTGCTTCCAGGGGGTTCAGTCATTAGCCCTTTGATGCTGTAGGCCAAGACCCAGGCCACAGTGGGCTGAGATACTCTTCCTTCCATCACTCTTGTGCCCATCGGTGGACCAGCAGAGGCTCTGCCCACGGGGAATCCATGGCTCAATTCTTGCTACCCACTTTCCTTCCTCTGCAGGGCGGCCCAATCCACACTTGCTCCTGGCACTAGCTTACATGCCACTTCTGGGATGTTTGAGTGTTACGTAACTCCTGGGAGTTATGGGAGGGCACCCTGGATAAAAATGCTAGAAACCTGTCTTAAACGGCAGGGAGGTCTGGACTCCCAGAAGCCAATCTCAGGCAGAGCAGCAGGATGGAAGCCTTACAGATCACTGCAGCCAGGGCTTGAACTTGGTCAATATTCTCTCAAGTTCTGTCTTCATTTGGCCTAACCACAGATGGTTTCTCTTCTCTAAAAGGAGGCAGGCAACTCGCAACTTTCATGTTTACAACCTCATAATCATACAGGGAGGAGGTTCTTCTCTACTAGTTCCAGTTAGAACAATCTTGGGGAAGGATCCTATTGGCCTATTTTAGGCCACATGCTCATCCCTGGACCAATCATTGTAACCTGACAGATGAGATGTTCACTCTTTGGTTATCCCTGGGCCAACCATTATAGACAAAGGAATGAGATACTTAGTCTTTATCAGAAGCATTCGTTGTGTTGGGAGGAGAGAATTTTCAAAGAGTTGGGGTGACGGGGTGCTAATATCAGAAGAAAGGATTGATGCTTGTGCCTCCTTGTAAATGAAGAGTTCTGTGCAAGGAGAGGCTGTATCATCTTCATGAGAGGAGGTAGAAGGTCATGTGGGTCATGGAGATAGGATTATTGACCTCTATATGGGTCTCTGCCTGACCACACATCATTTTGGTTTGGCGTGGGCTCTGGGATAGGGCTGGTAATAGTAATCCCCCAAAATACCCTCAGAGGCACGCTTGTGGCCTGTGGGACAACTGATGCTTTTAGCACTTTAGGGGGTAATTACATCCATGGACATTCTACTAGGCCTTTACTTGATGCCTAGTAAAGTGCTAAGCACTTCAGGATTTTCAAAAACAACAGAAGACAAGATCCCAGCCTTTGAAGAATTTATAATCTTCTTAGGTTGACAAGAAGTCCACATGTGAGACACTTAGAAAACCCTTTAAGGAAGTGCCAGATGGTGTCTGTTGAACAGGCTCTGAGCTCTGTGACACATCAGGACATGGGATTGAGCCTTGGGCTGAAAGACGGGGAAGGCTGCCTAGAGGGTTTTGAGCTGGGGCTCAGAGAACAACGTGTAGGGTGAATGCTGATGCTGAACTCACAAATAACAAAGGTTTTTACATTTTTATTGTGCCTTGGGATAGATAAATGAAAACTGGGTTTTGTAAAGGGTGTAGCTAGGGTGAATGGTGCCTTAGGATAAGGACCCAGAATTCTTGTTCCAAGGAATATGAAGAAATATGTCTGTTCCCAGGCTAGAACTTGGGTTTTGGCAAAGGGCAATTCACTTTCTGTTGGGATCTCTGCTTTGCTAATGCTCCATGAGGTACTCAGACTTGGATCATGTAAATGACATGGAATAGGGAAAATGATTTTTATACTTCTTATCCCAAGCAAGCTGGGACTTGTTAATGAATGAATAAATGGGAAATGTTAAGAGAAACTTTTAATAAAGACCATTGTCGGCAAGTCAGGCAGGAGTTTTCATGAAGATCGTGAAGATATAGGGAGCAGCAGATGTGCAGGAAAGAATAGGGTTTTTAAAATCCAGAAGATCTAGGTTCAAATTCTACCTCTGTGGCTTACTAAGGGGCCTGACCTCAGGCTCTGAGCCTTAGTTTCCTGGCTTATAAAAGAGAAACCAGCGCGGTACTTTGTAGGGTTTTATTTTTGAGGGTGCAATAAATAGATCATCTATGCAAAATACTTAGGACAGCACTTAACGAGTAGCAAAGACTCAGTAAATAGCTGTAATTATTATTGTAAGGAAATGGTGTGAGCAGTTGGAGTTGGAGCCACTGCGGTTCAGTGCCTGTTATGTGTCTGACGCTGGCTTACATAGGCACCTTACACACGTGATTAAACGGAATTGTCCTAAGAGACACGTGAGGAAGATACTGTGATTTTCATTTTAGAGATGAGGAAAGTGAGCCTCAAGGAGGTTAAGGGACCCAAGTGAGGTTGATTTGAACCTGGGTGCCTGATTCCAGAATCTTACTCTCTTTTCCTTAGAGAGCAAATCAAAGGTGGGAATTGCCAGGGAATTTCCAGGCTAGGGCCCTGCATCGCAGACTCTCTGTTCAGATGCCTTGGAAGGGACCAAAAAGGGTGGGGGGAGAGGGGGCTACGTGATGCAAACCCAGGGGAAATGATTGCTAAAGACAAGATACAGGTAGGCAGTCTCTTCTGGAGCCAAACTCCTTAGTGAGCTCCTGACAGCAATGTTGCCCAGGAATGTCAGAGAGAGACAGAGTCCCTGAGAACCGGGAGAGCTAAGCAGGTGTGACCTTTCTCTTCCCTTGGGTCAGTGCCTCCTCTCTCTCGGGGAGGCCTGGAGCTCTTGGGAGCCCTCCTGCTCCCGTGACCCCTCTCCAGCCCTATGGAGGAGGGATGCTGGCTTCAGTTCCACGCGGAGGCGGCAGCTGGCCTCTGCCGTGGCAATGGCTCCGGTCTAATGAAAACATTGCAAGATGGACAAGGCATAAAGCAAAGCAGAGCCACTGATGTGTGGGCAGGTGCAAGCAGAAAAGAACAAAAAAAGTATTTGAGCATGCAAAGGTGAATTGCTGAGACATGGGATATCTTAATAGCGTGGGAAAAGGGGAGTGTGAGATCAAAGGCTGTGATAAGAGAGAGATGATTTCCTCATGACTCTGAGAGCGACAGTCATACATGCAGGGCAGACACCCCACACATGCCCATTTCTTTGATTTAAAAGTGAGAATTACTCCACCCCGCCCCACGCCACCAGCCCACGCTGCACTGGTTTTATTTGCTGTTGGAATGCAAGACGTGCAGGGCCCACCACATTTGCTCTGGTTTGCTTTTAATTTTGTTTCCAGCTCACATTTAGATTTCTTCGTAGCTGAGTATTTTTCTGTGGTGGAGCATCCTGGTTTTGTCCTGAAGTCCCAGCCTGTGTTCTTCATTTGGTTGTAACCATTGGGACCATTCGGAGCCTTCTTTCTTAAACGATTGCATTTAAGAAAGGCAAGCCCATTTGCCAGCGCTTTCTAGTTCTTAAAATTGAAAGCAGTTTGTTAGAGATTGTTCTCTGCTTTTGGGGATGGAGGAGTTTATTTCAGTCTATAGCCATTGTCTTCACACCCATCTCAGTGACTAATAGTGTAAGATGGATTTCCTTTTTTTCCCCCTTCCTTGAAGTGAGTTTCAAATCCCCAAAGAATTTCTGGGAGGGTGAAAAAAAAAAAGATCCTTTAATTGAAAGCAAGAGAAAACAAAACAAAAAAGCATAAGAAAGCTGACAAAAATATCATGTTTAATGAAATCAAGTTCCATCCCTGCAGATGGCTGTGAAGGCACAGATGACCTAAAGATAGAAAAATGGGTTTCCTTTACGTGCCTGGTAAAGACGGGTTTTTATTTTGCATGTTGCATGTGTGACCAACCAGCACATCACCGAGACCCTGACCGGGCAGGTAGGCAGGCAGTCCAGCCTACTTGTGACTCCTGAAGGCATCCTGGGCTCTGCTCTGAACGCCTGCAGCCCTGCATTGTGCTCTGCGTCACTTTGATACTCAGAGACTCAGTTGTGATTCAAATCCAAACTCAGCCACGCAGCTAGCTGTGTGACCTCAGGCAAAGGATTTAACCTCCCTGGGCCTCTCTTTCCTCCTTTGTGAGCTGGAGGGGATCGTGTGTATCCCGGCGGGTTCTGGTGAGGTTTAGTTAAGATATGGTGGGGAAAGTTCTTGGTACGATGTCTGGCCCCTAAGAAAAAGTGCTGGTTCTTCCCGTGGCTCGATCTTCCCACTGTGTGTGCAACCAGACCCCAATCTCCTGGAGGCGGGGCTGGCTTTTGCACACCTGAGGATACCAAGGAGGCCCTTCCAATATGCACGGACTAAAGGTTTAACCAAGAATACAAAACAACTGAGGCAGATTTCTTAAAATGACCTGAAAAAGTACCTGTCTCTCTGAACTTCCCTCTTAAACGCACAACTTTAGCAAAACACATACAAAAAGACACATTGAAAAACTTGACACGTTTGAAGTTAACTGTATTTCATTAGGAATTCATGACTTGAAAGTTTCCCTGTTCTGCTATCAATTCTCACGTCTCCGGTAACTTTTCCTTTCCCGCTTCCTGTCTGTGGGAGTACTCCTCCTGAGGCTGAGAGGTCTTGGTTCCGTTTTGCTGCTGAAGTGGACTTGACCCTTTTCCATCAGGGAAGGGTGCCGTGGCTGTAAGGAAGGCATTCGGCTCTCTGCTTCATGAGATCTCAAGGTAGCAAAGTCACGTTTTATTTTGGAGTCTTATTTCCTAGAAAACCATGGGGGCCCCTGTATCTCGAATCTGCCCTTTCTGTCTCCCTCTTCACACACACACACACACACACACACACACACACACACACACACACACCATTTCCCACCCAGCCCGGAGCCATTTCAAACACTTGGCGGGGATCTCTGACTCCCCCCGGGACCCCTAACCTGCATGCAGTTTCCCGGGCCTCCTCGCTGTCTGTGCAGTAGCACTCCCTCCCTCTTCGGTTCGGTTCTCTAGCTTGGCCTGTTATCTGTCTGGGTGCTATGTGCTCATCTCAGCTCCCTTTAAGATGGGGCATGGACACCTTAATTCACTGAGTTGGCTTCGTCGAACCCAAGGGGGTATTGTCTCCCATTTATTCTCCTCTTATTCTTTCTTTTTTCTTCTGCCTTCTCTTTCCCTCTCTTAGCGTGTGTCCGCCCATGTACCTTGCAGCTATTCTGGCTGGAGTGTCATATTTTTTAAAAATTCAGAAAAACCTTTTATTTTGATGTTCTTTATAAAAATTCCATATCCTACCTAGCAACCCAAATTGGCCTGAAAGATAAATAGCAGCTATTTTTTTCTTTTTCAAATTACAAAAGGTTTCCCCTCCAGGAACAATAGCTGGTACACTGACAGTGGACCCATTTATTAAAATGATTTATATTTCACTTTCCTGAAATGTGTCTATTGTGTAATTTGAGGCAAACCTGTGTTCCTTTATGGGTTTCCCGTCCCCTCGTTCTGCTCACTCCAGCCCTTCCCTGCCCATCCCTGCCTTTGCCAGTTTGCTGGGGACTTGGCAGCAAGTGCACTTTAGTACCTTCGTCAGGTGAGTCGGGTCCGGAGCTCTTTGATGTGCATCCTTCCCTTGCTCTTCCAGGGCAGGATGGGTGAGAAGGGACCAGCACTGCTTTTAATCACTTGGAAAACATGCCCTTCCCCTTGGCTTTGCTTTTGTTCAGAGGCTTTTAAGCTTGTTAAGTCACACCTGGCCCCCAAATAATTGCATCTTCTACATGAAAGTTTATGGCCCCCTTTAATGGGGCTGGCAGGAGGACTGGGGAGCTGAGAGACAGACCACGGCTTTCACTGAGCAGGGGAACTCACCGGGTGCGATCCTGTGGGGGTGCACCGCTTCGTCTTGGAGGGGAGGACTCGCCCGCAGGGCCCTGGGGGTTCTGCATGTAGAAGCCTGTGTCCTCTGACTGCAAGAGTGACCCTCGCAGAGACCCGTTAATGACGCCCCCTCCTTGCGCGGTGATCTTTGCGTTCTAGTTTGTCTAAAATCCTTTCTTTCAAATAGCCTCAAAATGTCTTTTATCTCTGCCAAGGCCAAAGGAACAATAAGAGTTAAATTTAGTTAGCTGTGCCTAAAGTCAGTCAGTCTCTCTCTCTCTTTCTCTCTCTCTCTTTCTCTCTCTCTCTCTCTCCCCCCACATACACATGCACACTCACACATGCATGCACACACATGTTCCCTTTCCCTCTCTCTTTCAACTTAACTGGTTTAATTTCCATTATGAGAGGTGAAAGGTGAAGTCCTGGTAGGGAGTTGGGACATTGCCCTTGGGAACAAAGTTAGCACCTGATTGAAATACTGAGTCTGAGAAAGATCACCTTTTTTTTTCCTCTTAAGGGCAGTAAGGTGACCGGCTCTGGGTGCCGGCGGGACCCCCAGGGGAGCCTCGCCTGCGGCAGACCGGCTGCCCTGCCCCTTTCTCCGGTTACCCGATCTCGCTCCATGTGCTGCTTTCAGAACTTCCTGGTGCGCAGGTCTGGCCTCACAAAAGGGAACAGCCCTTCGTGTCCAGACACATTGCAGACTTCTGGCAAAATAGCCAGAGCTCACGAAAATTTACACTTTTCCTGGCACCTGGCCGAGAGCCTGAGCAGGACTTGGCTTGGGTTTGCTTTCAGTTAGAAAAGCCCTTTGGGGAGTGGGGCGGGGGGGGGGGGGGGGGGGGTGAGGGGGGGGCGGTGTTGAGAGTTGGGGGTGGGGTGGCAGCAGGATCCTCGGGAAGGGTCAGAGCTGCTGAAATGAATATCGGCTGGGCTGGGGAGAGCAGTTGCTGTAATTATATCTGCCCGATGACTTATAATCAGCGTTCTTAGCAGAGTCTGTAACTTTCATGTTTTCTCGTTCTGTGTGCAGTATGGGCGGCACTGATGGGGGCCGGGTGGGGGAAAATAGCACCTGATTAAAAAAAAAAAGTGACGGTGTTCGTGGTGGTTGTTGCTGTTGCCATGAACATCACCCTCATTGAGATGGCCTCTGAAATAGTGCCAGGGGGCGTTTGCCGGAATTCCTGGTGTTTGGGAAGGAGCCGGGGATGGGGCATTGTTTTTCCTAGGGAGAAGCCTGTGTACATAGACATTCGAAACAGCAAAAAACGAGGCCGGGTGTGGACAGCTCAGACTTGCCATATGGGTCCTGCCCTCCGAGCGAGGGTCCGGTGTGGATCCCCCACCGAATGCAGCCCATTCTACGTCTCCCGCCTTTGAACAACTTGAGAGAAACCAGCCGTCTGCCAGTCCACAGGCTGTGTCATTTCCTCCCCTCTCCAAGCCTCACTCTTTCCACAAAGGAGACTTTTCAAATTAACGTTTTCAGTTCATTAAAGACCTTTTCGCAAACATTTCGCTCTGGTAAAGGCGGCGTTTCATCTGGAAATGGTCAGGCTCACGCTGGCACAGAATGGTGTGAGAAAGAAAAAAAAAAGTCCAGCCCTTTCCACCAAGTGGACGGACAGCGTCCAGTACGCCTCACCTGGCTCTTCCTTCGAGGACCGAGAGATTTCCTTGAGGGAAAAACAAAATCAACGAATGAAAATTATTTGCTCTTATTTGCTTTGCAAAGGAACAGGGGAGCTTGACTCTCTTCATTCCTTTTCTTAAAAAAAAAAAAAAGAATTCTCTGGGAAGAAGCAGCTCACCACCGTGCCCCTGTGTCTTGCTTTTGCTAACATCCATCACGGCCTCTCTGGGTCCGCGCTGTGCTTGGGAGTAATGCATGAAAACCCGCCTGCCTCCGGATGAAAATATGGCCTTCCCGTCCCTGCCTGGTTCGAACTAGACCCTGGGAGAGTCTCATGTCAATGGCTGGCTAGCCTAGAACAGCTCAGTGGAGCAAAGCAGCAGTACCTTGACAAGCTTGAGTGCATGGGACTGGTTGGACAAAGTTACAGAAAGCATTCAGTTGACGAAGGACTGGAGAGAGGCCTGCTGAGCATGCATTTGTGCTGCTGTCGTTGCCCCAGCCTGGGAGAAAAGAACCCAAGAATCTCAGTGCAGGAAGGACCCTCAGAAACTAGCTTGTGTGTGTGTGTGTGTGTGTGTGTGTGTGTGTGTGTGTGTGTGTGTTATATAGAGCCCCAGACGACCTCAGGCTTAGCTCCATTTTTATCTGTTAAATATGGTGGAATTTGGCATGAGATTTCCACTAGACCTCAAGCTCCCTGAGGCCTTGTGTTGGGTGTGTTGTTCATGTAATTTGCACAAAGTTGGCACCTAAGTAAATATTCGTTAGTGAATAGAGTGAATAAGGCAGCTTAAAGGGAGTTTGAAAACCACAGATCTAGGCCTTTTGCCCTCCCCTTCCAACCATTTGACATCAAGGCCAGAGAAGCTGAGTGAGTTTCTCAAAGTCCTCCAGCTAGCCTAGTCCACAGCCAGTGTCTTCATGTCTCCTCCATCAGGGGGACCCAACAAAACCCACCAATGTCAGCTTCTGGTGGGCAGCTTTCAGGTGGGATGCTCTTCCCCACTCACCATCCAACCAGTGAGCATGGCTGGCTGGGGTATTTGAGACCGTGAGCTACATGAGAGCAGGAAGTATGCTTGTTTTGTTCCTCACTGTGTTCTGTGTACCTAGCACAGTGCCTGTCAGAAGCTGCTAGGACCCTGTACAATTTGTTGAATGAATGAAAACAAACACAATTGCAGCTCAACTTCCCTTTTCTTGAATAATCTAGAGAGAAAAGATAATGCTTAGTCCCGAATTTGTCCTCAAGAACCCAAGGGTCATGAAGGTCATTGGTTCTTAATTAAAGTGTCAGCACCAATGATGCTTCACACTCAGCATCATCCAGCCTCTGCTGTCATTGTCATCGCTGTCATCATCATCAAGAGCAGCAGGCAGGTAGGTAATTCCTTACTCTTATGAGCTGCACAGGGAAATAAGCAGCTCTGGCCTTGTTTGAACATGACTACGGATTGGTCCTACGCCTATAATCTTCTCACTCCTGCCCTGTGCAAATGGCCTTCTACAGCCTGAATTCAGGGGGCGATGCAAAGCACATCATAGCCCTGAAGCAGCAGATTTGGGTGCTACAATTGGCTCTACAACTTCTTGGTTCTGTCACCTTGTACATGTCCCTTGTCTTACTTGACTTCAGTTTCTGTATCTGACAAAAAGGAAAACAGACTATGTGGATTTGCTTTTTAACAGCTGTCAAACTACATAATCTTTAGCTCTAAGCCTCAGTGTCCTTAACTGTAGAATGGGTTACTAACAGTAGGTACCTCTCAGGGTTGAAGTAAGGATTATGAGCTAATGTATGCAATATGCTCAGCATAGTAAATACTTGAATATATATATATATATATATATATATATATATATATATATATATATATACAGTATACACACACATATTCATTCATACTTGTTTTTTCATCCCACAGGAATTGTAAAATTCATGTGGAACAATTCATTCCACAAATGAATTCTATATAAGGGAAGGCTATTGAATTTTTAATTATTTTCTCTGTATATCCAATTACCTACTAGCATTCACACTTAGCTGTTTTATAGAAATACCAAAAGTAAATGGTTCCAAATGGGAGTCATGACCTTAGTTCATTTCCAGCATTCTCCCCACCTCCCTTACCCTTCCTGCCCCCCCAAACTCATCTCCTCTTCCTGTGTTCCCTGTTTCAGTAAATGGTGTCAACATCTTTGTAATTATCCAAACCAACAGTTGGAAACAAGTCAACGTTGACCTCACCTTCATAACCAGTCCATTACCAAGTCCTGTCAATTCCCCCAGTTAGGGGACCCTCTTCTAAAGCTGGGTCCCCTCTCCCTCAGCACTGCGCTATCCAGGATCAAGGCATAACCTGTTGCCTGGGCTTGGGCAGCTGCCTCTCAGTGACTCTGCTGTGCCATTCCTGCTCTATACCCTCATATGTTTGTATCTTTCTACTTCTTGCTTTTGACCTTTATGCAAACAACTGCTCTTCCCCTTACCTGGACAACTCTTCAGAACTAAGTTTAGAGAGTTCCTACAGGAAGCCTTCCTCACCCTTCTTCAGTCTGAGTGAGTGAGGAGTTCCTTTGAGGTTCATCTTACCTCTACTGTCCCAGGCATACCTTGCCACAGTATTCATAGTAAGATTTTTAGAGACTCTAAACCTAGAATGGATGAAGGTGTCTTTGTTTTTAAATATATTTTTATTGATTTCAGAGAGGAAGGGAAAGAGAAAGAGAGATAGAATCATCAATGATGAGAGAGAATCATTGATCGGCTGCTTCCTGCACACCCCCTACTGGGGATTGAGCCCACAACCTGGGCATCTGTCCTTGACCAGAATCGAACCTGGGACCTTTCAGTCTGTAGGCTGACGCTCAATCCACTGAGCCAAACCAGCTAGGGCAAGGTGTCTTTGTTTTGATATGCAATCTAAAATCAAAACAATTCTAAACTCTAGATGTCATAGTAATAATAGTGAACACTTACTGAGCACTTGTTATGCACCAGGCTCTGCTGCTTTACTTATGTTGAAAGTCATTTGATTTTTACAATAAATTAATAACCATACAGTATGCTTATGCTATCCCCATTTTATAGACAAGGAAATTAAGTCCCAGAATATGTGTGTGTGTGTTTTTAAAATATCACTTTTATTTACATTATTTTGCCTAGTCATCTGTGAGACAGTGCAGGAGGCAGCCAATCGATGTTCCACTCTCACATCAATGCTTCTATCTCTCCCTCTCCCTTCCTTTTCTCTCTCTAAACAAAATCAATAAAATATTTTTTTTAAAAAAGGAAAATAATGCATGTACATTTCACTGTGTGTGTGTGTACACACATAGCTTCACCATAAAATAATTTTTGTAATTTGCGTTGTTAATTATTTCAATCATCATTCTCATTCCACAGTTTTTGTTTTGTAATTTGGAGCCAAATTGTTATTTTCTTCTTAAACGTTTCTGTGGCCCTTGACACACCCACAGCCTCAGGCACTGTGCCCACAGGGCCTGGTGCTTACAACAGCTCTGCCTGTGGATACTTCCAGGACCACAGTGATTCACCTGAAAGGAGCAAGAGGTATTAAAATCGAGTTCAGCATCCCAGCAAAACTGTTCCCCATCCCTTTCATCCTGATCCTGGGCCTTCTCTCCTGCCCCGCCCCATCTGCCAGACCGCAGGCGTGTGCGAGAGAGGATGAGCCTGAGTTTTATGGTATCGGTAGTTGTCCCCCAAGTGCAAGCGTCTAATTAGGCTTGACACTACCGAGGCGTTTCCCTGACATTTATGTCACTGTCTCTCAATCCTGAGCAGCATTCGGTCTTGTGGGAAGCACAACAAACAATGTCAGAAACAACATAAAACTCCCCATTAGAGGGGGCCCTCGGAAACCGTGCTGCTGTTTATTAGGCGCACTCAAAGGGGAGGCCGAGGGGTGGGGCCGGTGTGTGGATTCCGTGCTAGGAGGAAGAAATAAAATGGCTCATTTAAATTCTTAAGAACTGCAGAGAAGGCAGAAGACACAATGAGTATCTTGGAGAAGAAAGGCCATCAGTTGAACAAACTAATCACATGGTAATCAAAGTGATTCGCTGCCTACTGAGAAGTACTTCAGAAGAAGTTCCAGCCTGGGAGAGTAAAAACCCTATCGAATGACAGCTTTCATAAATTATAGATCTTTTAAAATTGCATAAAGTAATGTGTAATAACGTGCGAAATGGATTTAAAGACGAAAAGTGCCCTAAGCATCTGAGGAAGGCCAGTGAACAGGCAGGTCTGACTTGGAAAGGGGCTGTGCGGGCCTTTGCAGGGCGCCCCACCTCTGTGCAAGCCCCGCCTCCCAATGCAACCCATCCGCGCCAAGCCCCGCCCCCGCGCCAAGCCCCGCCCCCGCGCCAAGCCCCGCCCCTGCGCCAAGCTCCGCCCAGATCCGGGACTCCTGGCTCGGATGTGAAGGTGCCCTGCGTTATGTGATTGCTACCTGGATCTGGATGCTTAGAGAGACTGGTTCAGCGAAGACCTTAACAGGGGGTACGTGACAGTTCTCTCTCCCCACTGCAAAACCGCACCCCCATTTTTACAGACTGGCGAGCTAAGCGTTGGCCGGGGCACGGGGACCCTGGCCTCTGCGCCGAGGTCAGACTCCCAGTCCCGTAGTCAGGGTAGGCCACTGGGTGAGCTGGGGTTGGTGGGAGTACTACCGATCCGAAGCTCTCCCCTCTCGCCCTCAGATTGTCCTAAACCTGGGCTGAGTCCTGAATTCCTGTTGTCACCAGGGCTCTAGCTGTGTGGCCTGCAGAGAAGGGCCGCTCAGGGACAAGGTAGGCCGGGTCTGCGCCTCAAGGCCAGGCCAGCTTGCAGCCAAGGGTCAGAAGAGAAAACAGGCTTGTTGAGAACTTCGCTGTCTCTGGAATACACTCCAGAATAGTGCAGGATAGCTTAAGAGCTGGGCCTGAGCTTCTTAACCTGAGATCCTTGAATTTGTGGAGGGTTCTTGCACCTCTTCAAATTGGGTCAAAATATTGTGTGTATGAGTCCCCCCCCCCCCCCCCCCCCACACACACACACACACACACTTTTATCCTATTCTCAGAGGCTGAGAGTGAAGTCTCGCTGCTGCTTGGACCAGAATATTATTACAGTACCTGATGCCTGCATCTGATACTCTTTGAAAAAAATGATGGGTCAGGGTTTCCGTTTCCTTGTGTCTCTCTTTCCTTTTCTTCCTACCCTCTAGTGGGGAGGGAATGATGGAGAAGAGGTAGAGATTTGTCAGCATCATATCCTGTGGTAGTGCCGCTATGGAGAGATTAGGAAGCGGAGAGTTGATGTGGCTGTGAAGAAATCCTAGAGACTCTGATAGGCAGGGTAAGGACTCAGCCTTGCCCTTCCGGAATGCAGCCGGGAGCAAGGGTCACCTGGACTCACCCGTTTTCAGTGTAGGGGTACCGTGAGAGGAGCCAGGGAGATCAGAGGGAAGGGACTCCCAGAGACCATCTGAGACAGTCGGCTAAGATGAAAAGCGACTCGATGGGAAAATGGACAGTTTGCCGTATTGTCTCAACGCCGTGTCTGCTCGCAATGGGTTCAGAGTGCCATTGTTTTCTTCCTGGTAATGGGCTCTACCTGAAAGCCCTTGCAGACGTCCAGGGCATGGCTGAGAGGTCACAAACGGTTCCATGGCTTAATAAGAAAAGTTGGAAAACCACTAGTGTAGCCTAACAATGGGGCTTTGTGCACTAGCCTGACCCTGCCTACCAGAGGGCCTTTTGTTTCCAACAATTATTGGCACCGGACTTCAGGAGGCCATCGGCTCTGCTTCTCTCTTAAAGTCAGAAATAGTTGCAGCTGGCATTTATTTTTGATTTAAAAAAAAATCTTACTTCTTAATTCCAAGGACCTGCCCTTCTCTGAGGCCATGGCTGAACAGGAGTAGCCTGCTCTCTCTCCCCCATTTGTAAGGCAAGACAGGAGACAATACTCTGTCCGACTCAGTGCCGGCTGTCTGGATGAGTGCGACGCCAGCTGTCAGCCCGGGATGAGGTCAGACAGAGGCCACCCTGGTCCCAGGTGGGCAGGGGTCACCCAGGTGACCAGACTGCAGCAGAGGCCCAGGGAGTGTGCAGGAGCATGAACTGTTGGCCTCCTCTGCAGGGGAGGAGCTGCAAGGGCTGATGGGAATGAACTACAAACTCTGGCCAAGGGGCCAGCATTCCAGGTGCCTCCATCCTTTCAGGAAGTTCAGGCTTTCTATTGAGCTGAGCTGTGCATCTGCAACCTGAACACAAGGGCCTCCAGGCTGTGCTGGCAGGGCAGCCTGTCATCCTTAATAGCTTTATCATCTGGGGGAGTGCTTCAGGCAGAGGTGGTGCATAGATCCAGCCCTGTCCCTGGCTTGGGAGGCAGTGAAGTGTAATGATTGAGGATGAGCATTCTGGAGCCAGACAGCCTGTGTTCAAATTCTGCTCTGCCACTTAGTAGCTCGGCAACTCTGGGCAAGTGATTTAATTTGTTCATCTATAAAACAGGCCAAATGAAAGTATGTACTTGTTTCATAGGGTGGTTGTAAGTTAGAATGAATTGATGCATATAAAACCCTTAGAGCAATGCCTGGTAAACAGTAAGAACTCAATAAATGTCAGGTTTTATTATTAGCAAAAAATATACAGCCTTGAGCAGATCTCCAGGGGAAAGGACCCTTCTTAACTTCCCTAGTTGTGTTCTGGTACCTTCTTATCTAAGTAATTCCTTTAAATTGGGACCTCTGCCTTATCTTTTTCTAGAAATTCTCTTATCTACTAATATAGTACGTTCTTATTAAACATTTTTTAAAAAATTCTGATTAAACACACACACACACACACACACACACACACACACACACCTCAAAATCTTCGTATGAATAGACTTCAAGAAAGGAAAAATCTTTAGCCTAGGATAAGATCCTGACCGTTTGTGCTTTTTATAAGCTCCAGTTTTTAAAAAGGCACGCTACCCAGATCAAAGGTATGTTGTAAAGCTATAGTAATAAAATAGTATGATACTGGTTTAGGAAGAAGATAGACAATGCAATGGAACAAAATCGAAAGTCCGTAAATGCAGCCAGAAATATATATGAGACATTATTAAATTATAAAGGTGGCATGGCAAAGCAATGGGTAATTGATATGTACTTTCAGTAGATGGTATTGAGACACTGGCAAATCATTTGGAAAAATAAATAAACCTGTATTCCTAAATGTAAAAAGAAAAAGTAAATCATAAAAGAGCCATCACAAAAAAAAAAGAATGAAAACTTTAATGATATTTAAGTAGAGCAGACATTTCTAAGTATGACATGAAACCCTGGGAAAGCTGATTAGTTTGATGACATAGACTTGAAACTTCTTTGTGGCAGTATAGTAAATAAAACATGGCTGAGTCTAGATAGCAAAAATACCATAAACAAATAAAAAATGGCTAACTGGGGGAAATCTTTTTAAACATATATTTCCTTAATATGCAAAGAGCTCTTCCAAATCAATAAAAAGACAAGTATGCCGGTAGGAAAATAGATAAAACTCAAGAATAGATATTTTTTAAAGGAAAAGACATAAGTGGCCAATAAATATATGAGATTTTTTTTTTTTAAAAAAAGCAGGTTAAACCATATATCATTTTCACTTTTCTAATTGGTAGTTTTAAGAGTCTTATAATGCCTAGTGTTTCCAGGTTACAAGCTCTCAAACAGTGTTGGTGGGCATGTAATTGGTACTATTTTTTAAAAAGGCAATTTGATAATACTGGTATGTATCCAAATCAAAATGTGCATTCCTAGTGACATAGAAATGCCATTTCTAATAATTTATTCAATATACATTTGTGTATATGTGTTTACCTATCTATCTACCTATCTATCTAAATGAACATTTAATATGCAACATTCCTTTTAATCGCAAAAATTGGAAACAGCCTAAATTTCCATCAGTAGGGGAATGATTAAATAAATAACAATACCTTGATACAATGAAATTCTTTACAACTTCTAAAAAGAATGAAATAAGTCTTTCTTTCTATATTTTTATAGAAATTTGTCCAAAATATGTTAAGAGAAATAGCAGTAAGACAGTTTATATAATACTAGCTTACTTGTATGAAAATGTTTGTGTGTTTGTGTGTATTATATTCTTGCATGTGTATGACAGTTTTGGAAGGATATATGTCCTATCTAATAAAGAGGTAATATGCAAATTGACCATCAAGCCAACACACAAGATGGCTGCCCCCATGTGGCCAAAGATGGCCACCCCCATGTGGACAAAAGATGGCCACCACAAGATGGCCAGCAGGGGAGGGCAGTTGGGAGGGACCAGGTCTGCAAGACAGGGCAATTGGGGGCAACCAGGCCTGTAGGGGAGGACAGTTAGGGGCGACCATGCTGGCAGGGAGGGCTGTTAGGGGTGACCAGGCTGGCAGGGGAGGGCAGTTAGGGGCAATCGGGCTGGCAGGGGAGCAGTTAGGCATCGATCAGGCTGGCAGGGGAGTGGTTAGGGGGTGATCTGGCTGGCAGGCAGAAGCAGTTAGGGGCAATCAGGCAGGCAGACAGGCAGGCGAGCAGTTGGGAGCCAGCCGTCCTGGATTGTTAGAGGGATGTCCGACTGCCCTCGAGGGGTCCCAGGTTGGAGAGGGTTCAGGCTGGGCTGAGGGACACCCCCCACCCCCCACACGAATTTCATGCACTGTGCCTCTAGTACACACACACACACACACACACACTAGAGACCTGATGCACGAAATTTGTGCATGGGGGATGGGATGTGTCCCTCAGTCCAGCCTTTGCCCTCGGGGGATGTCCAACTGCTGGTTTGGGGGATCGGGCCTAACATCCCTCTTGCAATCCGGGATGCTGCATGCTTTTCATACAGGTGAAAGGCATCTTGCTGTTGTATGGGCAGCTACATTTTTTTGCCCTGATTATAAAAAGTAGTACATAACATGATCCTTCTGAGGCAGTAATACCATTTTCCCCATCTTATGGGTGGAAAAACTGAAGCAGAGAGAAGTTAAGTAATTGGTTTGTCACACAGTTATAAGTGTCAGAATCAGGGCTGACCACAAAATGTGCAAGCCAGAGTCCATGCATGTCATCGCTGCATCATCCTGTTTTTTCCGTGTCAGTGTAGCCTTGCCAGGTTTTAATTTTTAAATCTAAGAGACTGTTCCCAATATATAGGGTAGGGTCCCTAGGCCTGGCTGGCAATCAGCGCTGATCTGTAGGGCAATTGGTGGGCAGGGTGATTGGGAGGCCCCTGCTGGCACCCACCTTGGCTGGCGGCCTGGCGCTGCCCACTGGCCGGGCCTGCCCCCCGATTGCCGCCTGCCCCCAGTTTGCTGCCGCTGGTCGCCTCCCTCTCCGGGAGCAGACACTCAATGCAGGTGCTGTCCCTCCCCTCCCCCACCCCCGACCGGGGGCAGTTCCTGCATTGAGTGTCTGCCCCCTGGTGGTCATTGTGCGTCATAGCGACTGGTCATTCCGCCAGTCCTTCAGCGGTTTGGTCAATTTGCATATTAGGGTTTTATTATATAGGATATATATGGAAGAGTTAGTGGTGTTTACCAGTGGGAGTAGGATGGGAGGAGTGCTGGTGAGGGAAAAAGGGTACTTTAACTTTTTGCCCTTCTGAATTCTTTCAGTTTTGTTTATAACAAGCATGTATTATCTTTAAAATGAAAAAATGCTAAAAATCTAAAAATTGTACTGATATCAACAGAACAATATCAATATCGAACACCCCTTCCCTCAGGAAGGTCTTTTTCCTTTTAGAATGCCATTGTTGCACAACTTACCTCACATTAGTTGTGTTCATCATGTTGACTTGATTCAATGGAAATGCATATGCATATGGAAAAGCAAAATTGACCAAATTTAACTTTCAGCAATTTTAATCATTTAGATTCTGGTGACTCTAATCTTAATTAGGCTCCAGCATCCTTAAAAATAAGTTGCCTGTGGATAGTGTAACTTGTAGCTGATTAGGGCCTCTAATTACACCCATGGTTGAGAGGATGACTGTTACAGAATGACTCTTGCTATTGGGCAAAGAAATCAGAACATCAGCCACCTCTGGCCCTGCCAGGGCATTGGGGCTTCAAGTTCAATGGGGCTCAAGCTATGGAGTGTTAGCGTATCATGGTTTTTCTTTGTTAGTCTTTTTAAAATATATATATTTTTATTGATTTCAGACAGGAAAGGAGAGGGAGCAAGAGATAGAAACATCAATGATGAGAGAATCATTGATCAGCTGCCTCCTGCAGGCCCCCTACTGGGGATCGAGCCCGCAACCTGGGCATGTGCCCTTGACTGGAATTGAACCTAGGACCCCCTCAGTCCGCAGGCCGACACTCTGTCCACTGAGCCAAACCGGCTAGGGCTTTGTCAGTCTTTAAAGATGAGGAAAGGAGTCTGGAACCTGAATAAGCAAGACCTGGAATGTTGAGCCAGATCTATAAAGAGGAAACATTAAAATATTTTCATCTGGATTAATGCCCTGCTGGTGGTATCTTTCTGTAGCTATCTAGGGATAAAGTCTAATCACAATAATAATAATTTTTAAAAATCCCAATCGAGCCTCCAAACATCCTATCCTCATCAGAAACTTGGCAGCATCATTCTGGGTTTTGTTTTTTTTTAGAAGCAGAGGCCTGGAACTATGCGCGCCTATAGCTTTCCTGACCAAACTAGGATTCTAGGATACAGGCAGTCGTGACATTTGTCCCTCTTGGTTTTATACACTTGATTTCTTTCTTCATCTTGTATTTTTCTCTTTCTAAAGGTTTAATTGATGTACCAACATGACAGTCTTTTGAAAAGAATTCTTTTGCAAGGTAAGTGGTGGGAGGGGGTAAAAAATGGAAAAGATACGGGGGTGGGGTGACTGGGCATTGTGGAGGCAAGGGTTACCATTCGGCAGAGTCTGTCTGTGGGAGCCACTGGAGTGGAGGCTTCCTGGCTCTAGAAGCTTCTACAGGATGTCCTGGGCCTGATGTTTCCCTTCTCTGCTATTGTGAGAGAACCCTGGGATAGGGACCAGGAACAGGACCAGGACCTCCCACTGTGACCACTCAGTCCCTTCCTGCTTTTATCAGGGACTTACTAGACCCATCCTACTGAATGGAGGTCTTGACCATTTATGTGGTGTGTGACAGCTTTCCTTTTTATAAATGGTGGCAGCTGGTTGCATGAGGAATGCTGTGTCCAGGTTGATGTTCATGTTAGTAGTGAGGGGAGAAAGGCGCCTGGTGCTAGGACCTATATGGAATTTGGAGCCTTTTTTGTGTGGCTAATTATTGGGCATTATGATAATCGGCAAGGTGTTTGGCCCTCTGGGATGAGACAAAGGCAGTAATTTCTGGTAGGTTCTGATACTACTGTTAAGAAGAGGTGTGGCAATGATTCTGTGGGAGAAATGGGGGGCTGGAAACAAGAAGGAACTCCCATTAGGAATGTGCGTTGGTGCCGCTCAGAGGAAGTTTTTGTGGAGCTGGCAATGGGAGCAAATAAGCGTGGAAATGTTTCCTGCCCGTATAAATGTTTTCTCAGCCACAAAGGTGGTGGTAGGAAAGCAGACAGAATTGGAATTTATTTCGTCTATAGGGCTGGTACAATATAAAAACATAAATGAAGTAGGCTTGCAGATAAGGACTTACTTCCAAGCGATCTCTAAGATAACCATTTTGAAGGCAGGTAGGACTGATGGAGGGTCACAGTATCCAAAGACAAGAAGAGCAATTAATCCAAGTGCAGTTTCCTCTTTATTGTGCCCCGTGTCTTTGGCCTTGAAGGGCAGAGACTCCGAATTGGTCCGGTGTGATGCTTCAGGAGTCATAAAGATTTAATTACAATCCCTATTTGACCAGGATTATAATGTGAGGCCCAGTTCGTATTTCCTGGGGTTTTCTCTGGTCGCCCCTCACTTTCTCCCCTTCCCGCCCACCTTCCCTTTAGTGCCCCCTCCCATGAAAAGGGTGACCAGTTTTGAATTACGGTAATAGCTGCACTCTTGGTTTAGGACTAACCTCCCTGAAATTTTCAGGACCACTAATTTGTGGTTACTCCAGTGCTAGAATGAACTTGGCGCTCTGGCCTTTAGACTAGCAATGCAGTAAAAGTTTAAAGCGAAGACTGCCTCAGAGCCAAAAGAAGAGAGGAGATTGAAACCTAAAGGTTATCCTGAAATGCACTTTACTGTTATCTATGAGAACAAATGAGTTAAAAAAATTTCAAATACCAGAATACCCTACAGGGAGGAGATATAACTATTAAAGGGCTGTTATAGCTGCAATAAATGTAGGAACAATAAAAATAAATTGATGAAGTAAATGTCAGCGCTGTTCCCCTGAGCTGCCCCCACACCTTTGTCCAAAAGTAGAACATCTCCAATTACAGAGGGTGGAAACAGCCTTCAATGACAATATGACAAGGACAGAACACAGAACGCTGGCACAGAGAACACAATTATGCACAGCCTTGAAAAATTGTATCATAGCACAATGCATGGGAGAAATCAATTAATGATGCAGGGCTTCCACTGCTGTCTAATAATCCTAGAAAGGAAAGGGGTGGGGGGGAGACAAACCCCCGTACATCCAGTGCATCAAAAGGTGACCCTTAAGTGGAAGTCTGCATAATACCAGAGGTCAGTCTTCAGAGTTTATAGCATCTGAAATTCTCTTTTCTTTCTTCTCAATTTTTTTCCCCTTAAAAAAAAAAATCTAACAGTCTTAAGGAGGCATTTAAGTAAAAGTCACTTCTTCTTTGGTTAAATAGCCTTGCAAAAGAGAGTTCTTGGGTGGAAAGGGCAGGGATGAGCAATGCACATGGCTGCCGTCTCAAGCCCACCACCTGAAAGGGAAAAGGCAAAAGTTAGGCATAAACACGGTGGAAGGTAGAAGGTGATTTATCTTGTGCAATTTACAACAGGTGCTAAACATTACGAAAACCAGAGCCATTAAGCAATCAAATTAAGCTATAATTATAACCGAAGAAAACTGTACAGGAATTCTAATTAATTCAAATCTGAACATGTCCAAGAGGAATGCTCCAGCAACCCCACTTCTGAATAAAACAAAACAAAAATAACCCTTGGATAATGCCTTCAGATTGCACAGGAAATTAAGAAATACTTCTCGGCTGGAATATTCCAGGCATTTCTTATTAAACAGTGAGAGAAATTCCCTGCAATGCCTGAGCACTTGGCTTTTCAGGTACACACTATATAAAGCGTGTAGTTGGGGGGCCCTTCACTCAGCAGGATTTTAAGACCGAGTGGACCAAGGGGATTCCACTGTACATGTAAGTACTTCAAAGGGTCTGAAGGGTTAGTTCATTCTTCTCTCCTTTGAAGGTTTCTCCCAGGGCATGTGAGCTGTCTAAAGAGCTCTTTACACTCCCCTTCTATTTTTTTCTTTTTGTGTGTGTGTGTGTGTGTGTGTGTCTTTTTGGACCAATTCCATTTTCTTTTCAGCTGCTCCTCTTCCAAACCTCAATCCCAGTCTTTCCACCTGACTTGAGCTTTCTACTTTTCTTCCACCCCAGGGAGCCCTGGGGTGTCAGAAGACCAGGGCAGTGTTTTCTGTTGGCTGTGCCTGAGCTATGCTGGTTGTGTCCCATTAAGACACATGTTATGGGAAGAAGGAGATGCTTAGATATTTGAATGAGATTTCTAACCCAAAGACTAAACCGTTTATTTAATTGTTTTTTTATTTCCCTAATTCTTGATACTTTAATTTTAACAATTCAAGAATAAGAACAACAACAAAAACAGAGCAATGACATCTAATGTTTATCAGAAGCTTATTATGTATTAGATATTGTGCTACCTCAATTAATTCTCTCAACCGCTCTATGAGGTAGGCACTCTTTAACACCCATCTTATCCGAAAGAGTCAGGACCCAGTGTTGACAGTTGAGTTGACTATGAAACAAAGACCCTTTTTTATTAAAGGGATGCTCTTGCATCTCTCAATAATTTAACATGAATTCTCTGGTTTTTACTCTCTCAGGTTCAAGTGGAGGGGAGTGTGGGTGGAGGGAGAGGATTTTCTCTAGATGAGTTTCCCTCTGAACTGAGTGCCCGGTGGCCCCTGTCTTTAGCACAGTCCTTCCTGCTATTTTGAACATTCACTTCTGAACACATCCTTGACTTTGGCTTTGACTCTGCTTCCATTCACATGACAATATGGTGCTTGGGGGCGAAGATGTGTGAAGAAACACTGAATCTGTGCATACTGTTGAATTCATAGCTCTTTTAACCATAACTAGAGTTGATGTTCTCATAGGAATCTCCACATTGATTGTTGCCAGTGTTGATGAAGGGCATATAGCTGGATAGCTGGTTTTCTTCTGCGCTGGGTCCCTCAGAGCCTTTTTCTCCCTTTGATTCATGGGATATGGGAGAGGGTTGGTAGCTTCCTAAGTTACCAACGGGGCAAGATTAGTTCGTAAATGTTTGCTAGAAGCAATTCTAATAATAGTACTGTGAAGAAATTCTAATTCCCATGGATAGGTGAGGAAACCGAGAATTAGAGAATGAGGAATTTGACCAAGGTCACATTGCCATTTATGTGGTGGACCCCAAAAATGAGCTAGAGTACAAAATGCTCTTTCTCAGGCCACCTCACCTATGCATGCACATGGGCGCCCACACCCACCCTTCTCTGCCAGACTCCCCCTGGGAAGTGGAGCTGCTGGGGTGTGGGGTGGGAGGATTGTGTGACCTACCAGCTACCAAAGTACCAACGACCTCCTTTTGATACTGTCAGGCAGCTCTTTATGATTAAACAAACACACACCCTCCCTCCAAAGCTGCTGTTGATTTGCTCTCACCTGGTTACATTATTTTTATTTCTGGGGTGGGTGTGGCAGGGCTGCTTGCCTCCTTGGTATCTTGTTCCTACTACCGCTCAGGGATAGTAGAGGCCAACATGGACATGTGTGGCCACAGGAAATGTGGGAGCAGCAGGCAGGCAGGGCAGGAGGGAAATGGTCTACTCTAGCCCAGTGGTCGGCAAACTGCGGCTCGCGAGCCACATGCGGCTCTTTGGCCCCTTGAGTGTGGCTCTTCCACAAAATACCACGGCCTGGGCGCGTCTATTTTGGAGACGTGGCGTTAGAAGAAGTTTAAGTTTAAAAAATTTGGCTCTCAAAAGAAATTTCAATCGTTGTACTGTTGATATTTGGCCCTGTTGACTAATGAGTTTGCCGACCACTGCGCTAGCCTGGGGAAGGGGTGCTGACAGTGTGGTGCTGGGCAGGGTGCCACCTCCCCCCTGCGTTTGCTCCCTGGTTATCCCTGCCTGCTTAGAAGGGGTGAGGTGGGCTGACCTCCATGGCAGATGTGGAAGAAGAGAGGGCCCTTGCTCCTGTCACTGGAGGTTACGTAGATTTATCTGTGCTGCTTGACATCCTTTCTGGAACCTGTCAGGGTATAAATTAGAAACAAATCAAAATAGATCCATCAGCACTTTCCAAGTTTATACCAAATTCGGGGTGGCATTGGAAGTGCCTCTCCACACCCTTTAAGTCAGGGGTCAAGGTGTGTGTGAGGATATAGACCAAATAGATCCTTCTATCCTTCAGGTTTCTCCCACTGAGCAGAGTCTCCCAGCCACACATTTTGACTGCTAATGTTCCCAAGTGCTGACTGTAGACTGTTTACTGTGATAAGCCTTTTATGTGGATTAACCATTCAAGGTGGGTACCCGTAGCACCATTTTTTCAGATGAGAAAACTGAGGCCCAGGAAGAATAAGTCAATCAACCAAGGATGCACCAGTGAGTACTAGGTTGTAATTGGAACTTAGGCAGCCTGGTTTCAGAGGTTACACTCAAACCCAGGGCACAGAACACCTGCTCCATTTGCTTGGAGGAAGAAGGGACTCTGTGTGTTTATTACTAGTTGGTTGGAGAGACACCTGATGTTCTTGAGTCTGTTTTGTTCAGAGGCTGGCTGGAGTCATTATTGTTTGTGTTGGGCAGACTGGAAGTTCTTGGGGGGTAGGGCTGGGGCTGGTTGTATAGCTCTGCCAAGGGTCCAGCACCTTGGATTTGTGTGCATGGTGCCTTTGACTGGATGGTCAAGTGTACCTATTGTTGGCACAAATTCTCTGCTCTGCTTTGGTAGAGAACCACCTTTTTTCATTACCAGCATGCTCTCCCCTTCTCCTCATACTTTTGCCCACTAAGTTTAGCATCCGCCGTTGGTTCTTGCTTGTCACAATTACTACAGTGTATTTGCTTACTGGTGATTTTATATTTCTATTGTTTCTTCCACATGTATTAATTGGGATTCTACTGTGAGAAATAGATGCCTCTTTCTCTGAATCTATCTGTCTATTTAAGTTTTTTATTAATTTATTGTTTTAAATTCTCACCTGAGGATGTTTTTATTGATTTTTTTTTTTAGAGAGAGAGGAAGGGAGAGAGAGATAGAAACATCAATGATGAGAGAGAATCATTGATCAGCTGCCTCCTGCACATTCCACACTGGGGATCGAGCCCACAACCCGGGCATGTGCCCTGACCGACTGGGAATTGAACCATGACCTCCTAGTTCTTAGGTCGATGCTTAACCACTGAGCCGCACTGGCCAGCTGTCCTAAGTTTTTATTTATATCAGCATAGACTCGTGGGTATTTATTTTTGTAAATCCATAGACCACCTTTAAATCCCCCGCCATCATTGTGGATTCAGCCTTGCCTCGTTTCTTTCCTGGATCCCTATAGCAGCCTCCTGCTTGGTCTCCTTGCGTCCGGCCTCCTCCCTATCCAGCCCGGCTGTGCACACACACCTGAGGCTGGGCAAGCCAATCTGACCCTGTCACAACCCTTCAGCTGCTCTCTTTTGCTCATAAGCCTCTTTGAATGATAATATAATGACAGTGAACATTTGTTGAATATTTACTAAGTGCTTCACGTGCACAGTCTCATTGAATTCTCACAATGCTTGGATGGATTAGGAAGGATCACACTCAGCAGCAGCATCCCCCTGGTGCAGCTAAAGAAATGGAGGCACGGAAGGATGAAGCAACTTCCCCAGGGTTGCTGAGCTATTAAATATTGAGCTCATCCTCTCAGCCACTAGACTCATCACCTGCTAATTAGGCCCTTAATGATCTGACCTTGGCTATTTCTCCAGCCACATTTCACCAACCCTGGCATTCATCGACAGTTCTTGTAACAGAAGTAGGATTTCTCACCCAATGTTGTTGAGGGTCCAGATGACATTTTGGCTGCAATGGTGGTAGAGACATTGGTAGAAACAGAAGGAATGGTTTTCTAAGAAGTATAATAGTATAAATAGTGGCCAACCCTCCTATGACTGTCCATGAGTCTAGTTGTTCAGTATAGGCAACTAAATTGCAAGCCCTTGTGAGTTTCTCACCTACCTGCTCATACCTGGACCGCCTTCTCAGGTCTTTATTGCTTTTTCTGTTTCTTCTTTGCCACTCAGGGTAAGGTAAACGTCCTCCGCAAAGTTCTTTCTGAGTACCCGGTCTGCCACGATACGTCTGTCATCAGATTCCTCCACTGGGCCGATGCATATTGGTCCTCCTCTCAATCTCAAAGATTTAGGGATGTAAGACCTTGTGGTCAAGTTTCAGTTATTTTAACTTGTTACAAGCTTTCCCCACCTGGAAAGTTGCCCTTGGTACAAGGTGGGGCAACAGTAGACTTACAGTTATTTGTATGGAAAAATATAATAATTAATAAATAATAATGCAAGAATGAACTCTGTGTCTTCTGTACTCACAGCTGTAAACCTACTTTCTCCTCACCCTGTATAATACGTGCTCAACTTGAGGATTCACTGATTGATAACTAGATATAAAACACAAAGAGTAATGACTCTAACACACATTAATACAGTCTCCAAATCCATGATCTAAAACCCTTTGGGCCATATATATTTCAGAATACAGATTTTTTTCAGATTTTAGCAGGATATTGTGCATATTCAATATAACTTGTAATACCTCCTGTGGGGGTTGCAGAAGTGTCCCATAGTCAAATACATTGACATTTTTGTAGTTAAATGTGTGAATATTCTAAGTGAGGTAAATAAAATTTTAAATAGCTTCCTGAAGAGTTTTAGCATCAAATATGTTCCCATTTTTTTCAATTTTTAGAGCTTTTTCTAGTTTGGAATCACAGATAAAAGATTGTGCACTGCCATTAAGCTATTTTTTTAATATATTTTTAAATTACTTTATTGATTAAGGTATCACATATTTGTCATCAACCCCCCCCTTCCCATCCCAAACCCCCCCACAAGCTAGTAATAGGTGACACAAAGAGGTGCCAAGTCCAGAGGGATCCTGTGCATTTTTTGTTCTGGGAGTCGAGATGAAAGAGATGAGCATGCTGAGTCCACTGGCACTGTGTGGGCAGGGGAGTTCTGTGGCCCCTCACCTGGTTGTAGATTGAGACCCAGTGTGCCAGGTTGAATAGGCCAGTTAGGAGCCACTGCAGCTCCAGCCCAGGAGAGAGGTCCCCAGGGCCTGACGTGGGGTGCTGGTGATGGATTGAGAAACAAAGCTTGATGTGAAATGTTACAAAGAAAGGAGCCTCAGAACTTGAGGGGGTGGTGGAATCAGATGTCCCAGACTTTGTGCTTTAAGGGTAGGGAGATTGTTGATGTTTTCAACAATCATTGATTGTAGAGGGGAGATGGGCTGAGGAGGAGATAGATGCATCTAAGCACGTGGAATACACTTGTAGCCATCCAGGTAGAAATAACTTTTAAGAATAAAAGAGAAGCCTGGTCAGTGTGGCTCATTGGTTGAGCGTCAACCTATGAACCAGGAGGTCACGGTTCGATTTCCGTTGCGGTCTCGATCCCCAGTATGGGGCATGCAGGAGGCAGCTGATCAATGATTCTCTCTCATCATTGATGTTTCTATCTCTCTCTTCCTCTCCCCTCCTCTCTGAAGTCAATATATATATATATATATATATATATATATATATATATATATATATATATATATTTATATTAAAAAGAATAAAAGAAAATGAGTATGACATTATTGCTAAAGTGATATGTGGTATGCAGAATTTGATATGGTAATCAGTCTTCCTATTATTATTATTATCACTATTATTTTGCAAGTATCCTCCTCACTAGCCTGCAGTCCCCTGCTGTCCAAGGCCAGGTCCATTCTCAGACCAGCCTTTTCCTAGGTGTCCAGTCTGATCTGCTCCCTGGTTTCCCAGGAAACAATCAGATGTGTGTTCTGTTGGTTTGCATTGTCAATCTGTGAATGAACCCTTATTTATTGAAAAATAACAGACTTTATCTCTGAGGAGATGTTTGGAGCTCAAGTTTCACCTGGAGATGCAGGTGTCTTGGTTGGGTTATGAGCTGAGCACTGCAAATAGAGGACTGAGTGGATATAGTGTCAGGCTTGGGTAGGCATCTAGTTCATGGTTAAGCTTTTACAAGTAGAATTCAGAGCTGGAAATTGTCACAAAGGATGTTTACCTTCTCCTCCTCCTGTCAGGATGAAAACAGCCCTTGACCCCCAATCTCTGGTCAAAATGACCATCCTCATAGCTAACCAGAAGCCTCCTGCTGTAAGTTCACCCTTTGCCTTTTCACAGCTCACCCTGCAGGGCTGTCTTGTGTTGGGAAGAGGTGTCTAGTGGGCCCGGTAGGTGGTTTTCCTCCTGGAGTTTTCACTCCCACCTGGCTCAAGCTTCCACCTGACACCTTGATATTCTTTTTATTTTTTTGGGGGGGGCGTGTTCTGAGGTATCCTTTCTATACTTCAGATTGCATGTGCCTTTAGCTCATCTTGCTTTCACCAGGAAGAAATGGGAACACAATCACATTTTTGGGGATTGAGTTGGGAAGCAGCTATGGACATGATTGGATTTATTTTAATTACACAATACAAACTCTGTATTCTTCCCATCTCTCTCCAGGTTTCTGAATTGCCCACTTAACACCCCTGCTTTCACATTTCCAATCTTCATCTTATAATCTGGCTCATGACTTTTGAAGTCCAGAGGGATCCTGTGCATTTTTTGTTAACTCCACCTCTCTATGGTATTAGACACTCTTGGCCACTCCCTCCCTCTGGAAAGTCTCCTCCATTGACTCCTGTGATTGTGCTCCCTTGGGCTCTGGGCAACTTGTTTAGCTTCTGTGAATCTTGATTGCCCCAGTGTACAGCGGGGACAGTTGTAATATAGCATGGAGTTGTTGTGAAGAATTAATGATATGATGTGGTATTGCCCCAAATGATAATATTTGGTGAACAGTCCATTGAACTTTATAGTTGTATATTTTATTCCAATGTGTTTTGCCAAAAAATAGCACATCAAACCCATGATTGTATTGTGATGCTCTGAGATTTTTCTCTGAAAAGAATAGGTCAATACATAAGTTGATTGAAAGTAAAACATTTAGCAAATGATACTCTAAGTGCACATGGATATGACCAAAATTGTAAAGGATGTACGCAGGTGGTGGAAATCTTAAAAATACTGAGACATCGCAGAGGGAGGCACCAGCAAGGTGCCTGGCATGTAGTAAAAACTAGTTATTAATTATTGTGATTGCCCTACTCTCTAACCACATTAATTATTGTGATTGTCCCACTCTGACCTCATCTGACAGCAGCTGGGTGTTCTGTAGACCTGAGTATGGGCAGTTACATCCTCTACCAGTGGGCTGAGACAGGACCCAGAACCCCCTGGGGCTGGGCCTGCTACCCAGAGGGACTTGTACAAATACACAATGATTCTCCATCAGAACTATTGGAATGTTTTCTAAGCCACATCTACAAACGATACATACATTTTTAATATTCACGACCATGTCCCACAGCAGACCCCATTGCCCACAGCAGACCCCATTGCCACTGAGTATCCCCTAAATTTCTCTGGAGCAGCTCAGTTGGTCTCTCAAAGGCAAGCTCCCCTCCAAAGGAGATTTGAGATTTCAGGTTCTGGGGTCACATTAGGATTTAACTTTGGGCCCTGTGCTGTGTCCCACACAGACTTGTATCAGATTTTTATGCATGTGGGACAATGAAATGTATCAAAATGCATTATCCTGATTCAATGGACTAATGTAAGGGTGTGGTGGATGCATTTATGTTGATAGTGTATTTTTTGGAATGAGATGGAGTGAGTTGAACAGAAAATCTATGTTTCCTCATGTTGGCTCTCAGATTCCACCTCTCCCTCCAACAAAGCAACCTTATGGTGATTACCAGAGGGAAAGGGGACTGGAGGGAGGTAGAAGAGGGTAAAGAGGGGATAAATGGTGATGGAAGGAGACTTGACTTGGGGTGGCAAACACAATACAATATGCAGAGGATGTATTATAGAATTGTACACCTGAAACCTATATAATTTTATTAACCAATGTCACCCCAATAAATTCAATAAAAATAAAAAATAGGTGCTGTCTAGTAGTTAAAACTGCTAGGGGACTGGGGTGTGGGAGAGCATTTGAGAGTTTCTTGTTGATAAATATCACGTAGAAATAGAGTTCTGCTAGCAGAAGCCAAGTCCTGAAAAATGGGTCCCTTAATGTCCTCTCAATGAGACCAGCTACATGACAGCTAGCCCGGGGAGCTAAAATACTGGTGAGAAATTGAAGCCATAGATCTGTCTCAGAGTGTGGCCTCATCAGCTGTGATTGTTAGGTTTCAGTTCAAGACTCTACAGCCCTCTGGTCTTGCTTGTGTTCGATGAATGGCAGCTCGGGGATCATCCAGAGCAGGAAAGGCTGATGGTGGGTGCTGCCGATGCCAGGTGCTAAATCTATCTATCTATCTATCTATCTATCTATCTATCTATCTATCTATCTATCTCATCTAACTATACATAGATATACCCCCCTCTGGCACGCACTAGGGCTGCCTCAGGGTAAAAGGGAGACCCATGAGGGCTAGTGATTACATTAGCCAGGGTCCAGCCAGGAAAACAGGAACCACCTGAGATATTTCACACAGAAGAGATTTAATGCAGGGAATTGGTTCTTGGAAGGAAGAGCAAAACAGAGAAGGTAGGTGGTTGTGAAGGAGCAGAAGAACGAAGAGGCAATACCCAGAGATCAGGAAGCTGCCAATTTCCCTGAACTGGAGCCTGCATCTGAGCTGTGCTGCTGGAACTGCTGAGGAGGGGCTGCTGCCACCCTCCCAGGTGGCTGGAGCCAGGTATGACTGTATCCCACTGCCACTATGGCAACTGCCAGCCACTGCCAGGGCTGCTTCTGGTGTCCTAGGGGAAAGTTAGAAGCTTCTCTCTTTCTGCCACCTTCTAATCTTTTACTAGTGCCTCCCCCTTGGCAGAAGGTAACCAGAAACTGCTGGAGAGTATGTGAAGTGTAATTTGCAGACTCTCACCTAGTGGTGAGGAGAAGAGTATAGAAGTGCCTGTGTGGAACTGAGAGGCAATGGAAAATAAGTGACACATAGTTCTCATGATAAGTTGCACAAGTGGAAACTAAGAGAGAAGTTCCTAAGTTGGTTCATTGAATAGGACACATTCAAGATTTAAAATCCATTGTGCCATGCTTGTGTGTGTTTTCCAAAAATTCTCTAGAGAAAAGAAGTTAGAGTTTGAAGGTGAACAGTAGTCCACCCAGGGCAGGAAAGTTCTCTGCAACATTTGAAAGCACAGGAAGATGGCCCTATAGCTGTTGTTTGAATATTTTCAGTCATAGGGAGCTTGCTTCATTTCACAGCTAGACAGTTTAATTATGGGCAAGCATTTTTGTTGAGCTGAAACCTGTCTTCAAGGAACGTCTGCCCATTGGCCCATTGGTCCTTGTTCAGTACACCATTGATGATTTCCTCATCCTACCTCCTTTTACTTCGGGAGGCACTGTGTGTTATATGGACTTTGGATTCTGTATTAGTCAGGAGTAGGTCTGTCTTTACATGATAGGACCCTCTCCCTAACCCTCATCCCAAAGCAAAGTGGCTTAAAAAAGGCTTAGGACCTGGGGGAGTCAGTACAGGTTAAATTGGGAGCTCTTTCCTGTCAAGTCCCCAGGGACCCAGTCTCCTTCCACATTTCTACTCTGTCATCCCCAAAGTATAGCCCTCATCCTCATGATCCAAGATGGAGCTCTAGCCCTCACATTGCTCACATCCATGTTCCAAGCAGTATGAGGGGTGGAGATGAGGGTGGGGTGGGGGTGAGTGGGAGGCTAGGCCTCTCTTAAAGTGTCCTAGAAGCTGCCACTGGAAATTTCCACTTACATTTGATTAGCCAGAACTTGGTCACATGGTTAAAATCTAGCTGCAAAGGAGTCTGGGAAATCTGCTCTTTATCTGGACAGCTAAGTGCCCAGTCAAAACTTCTATGACTATGGAAAGAAGACAACAGATATTGGGGTACAACAAGCACTCTAGCAACAGGGTCAAGTTTTTGGCTCAACAAAGGCCAAGCAATGTGGTAGACCAGTGTTTCTCACATTTAATGTGATGCCACTCCTGTGAGGACTTGTTAACTCAGTAGATCTCATTGGGGCCTCAATTTCTGCATTTCTGTCAGGCTCCCAGCTGATTGATATCAAGGTGGTCACTGGGGTCCAAGGAACACAGTGACCACCAAGGCTGGACTCTGGAAGTACAGTGTTGAACAGGATGGACAAAGGCTCTCTTTGAGTCTCCCAAGTTGAGCTGAATCACAGCCTTTTTACTATAAACCTACCTTTGGAAATGCATCGAGATGAAAAGAGCCTGGCTCCCCGAGGCACTTAAATGTAGCTTCCTTCTGCTTTTGGAGAGGCTCCCCACCTGCCCTCTAAAAGGGCGTTGTTAGGCCAGATGATGGTGAGCTGCTCAGGTCTGGTGCTCCAGCCACAGACTCCAGAATAACAAGCAGTGGTGGTGTCCTGAAAGCCAGGTGGGATCTCCAGTGATTGTGGACAGAGAGGGTCCACGGGGCACTGAGGACAACTGAGAGGAAGCGTCAGGCTGGGCACAGGGCGGTGCAGCAGAGAGCGCTCCCTGCTGTGCCAGGGAGGACCAGGGTCTGAAAGAAACAAGGCCACCACCGGGGCCTGCCCAGCTCCCCATCTGCTCGGGGAGAAAAAGGACACGGAACAGAGGCAGGAATTCAGGCAATTAATCCTTTATTTAAAGAATAATAAACAGCCAGATTTTACATACTGGAAGAGGGAACAAGGTAAAAGGGGTTAAAAACTAAAAAGAAAGGACGGCAGACACCAATTAACACAATGCTAATTGACAATTTCCCCAAGCTTCCATGAAACATGCCAGGCCGATTTCCCCAATTGCTAATTAAATCAAACTGCACACACAATACTAATTTCCCTAACTTAGGGAACTCAGTAGACAAATAAAATGAGAAACCAACTTAAACATTTTGTCAAAGTATGGGAAGAAGGATGAATGAAATCTTAACATGAATAAACTTTGGCTCCATGTACATTTGTTAAAGTTCTGGCATGTTTAATGAAGTCTTGAAATCTCCCAGTATCTCCAGTCTATTCACAATTGCATAAATGCACTCTGCTAATCACAAAATAATACACAGCAGTCCTCTTAAACGTACGTTCTTTCCCTCTGGCGAAGGGTACCCAGCATATCATGGAAGTGACATGTAAATTGCACCATTTAAAAATTATAAAATACCTACTTAATTACAATTAAAAACAGAGGGATAACTTTTCTTTAAAATAGTCCCCGAGGTTCTTTGAGCTGGAGTCTGGCTTTGCGGAAAGGAGAAGCTAGTCATTTAATCACAGAGTTGAGTGTGGAGGCTGTGCCTTGGCTGTCGTTCTCCCAGGCTCCCCCTCCCCGCAGCCCGGCACACAGGCTTGCTCTGATCTATCCCAGGAGCCCCATCACCCCCTCTTCCCACCAGCCCCCGCTGCAGTCTGGTTGGCAGTGTCCCTTTACCCTCTGTGCTACATTCAGGGCCCACTGGAAGCATCCCCGCTGAATTATGCCATCACAGAACGGGGACGGATCTCGAGGTCATCTATCCAATTCACTCATTTTACTATGGAGGAAACTCATGCCAAGAGATACGGATGTGCCTATGATTTGACAGCTGGTTTGGGTCCTCCAGGTTTTTTTTTTTTTAATTATGCAAGAACTATAAGATTATCTTATTAGTCATAGGTGACACATAGGTAGCATAGTGTTTACTGTGTGCCAGCCACTGGTGTAAGCATTCTAACAAAATGAACCCAACGGATCCTCACAGTGATCCTGCGAGGTCGTATCGCCATTTCCCCATTTTACAGATAAAGAAACAGAGGTACCAGGATGTTAAATAATTTACCTGAGGTCACATCCCTCTGTGGCAGAACTAGTGACTCCAGGAAGACTTAATCTGCTAATTTATAGACTAATTAGAAAATGCAGATGGAACTAAACTAGAAGATGATAAGTAACGTCACCTGTAATACTACTGCCCAGATACAACCATTATTAGAATTTTGAATATAACTTTAACATAATTTGTTCTCCTTCTTATATACAGGGTGTCCCAAAAAATGTACACACACTTTAACAGCTGATAGCTCAATTTTGAAAATGAAATGTATTTTAATAAACACTGCCTTTATAATTATTCAAAGTGTGTGTATACAATTTTTGGGGGCACCCTATACTAAAAAAATAGACTCAAACATATTCACATACTCTCATATGATTCACCTGATTTCACTTTTTTTCTCTTAATAACAGCTTTCCATTGTTTATTAATACGCACACACACACACACACACACACACACAAAAGATGTTCAATGATTGAAATATATTCCATTGAATGGATGTGCCACAATTTATTTGGCCTATGCACTGTGGTTAACATTTCGGTTGTTTTCTTCTTTCTCACTTATAGCATGTTGCATTGGACGCTTGTATGGAAACATCTTTATCTTTTTTTAAAATGGAAATCCCTTCACTACTAAATATATGGAAATCAGAATATCTGAAAGATGAGGGGGACCAGCAGGTGGAGGTGGGGGACACCTCCCAGATCCGAAGACTAGGATGTTGGACTCCCAACCAGCAATGGAAGAAACCCTGTCTCCCTAAATGAAATATTTCATCCCACATCCATTCTCATGTAGACCCATTTTCTTGGGGCTCATTAAGGCAAGGGCCAGAGGGCCCCCCAAAAAAACCTGCTCATGTCTGAAATTTGACATTGTTGTTGTTATCTCTCTGGCATGGTTTTCACCCCCTTGTCCCTCATAAGAGTTTATGGCTTGTTTGGCTTTGCAATTTATAATCTGGCAGAGGTGTGCATGCTTGTGCGTGTGTGTGCACACATAATATCCCCCAAAAAAGGATATAATAGGACACTCACCTTCTGTGGCTCAATGAGCTATTCTTTGAGGGAGTAAGTAGTTAACTTTAGATATATGAGTATGTTTTAAAAATTATTGTTATTATTATAGGGTAATGGCTGTTCTGAGGTGTATATGAGAACTGTTGGTGAAACTTGTTCACATGAACCTAAATATCCCACCCACCGGACAGAGAGGCAAGTAGATATTTCTGCTCAGCCTGGGATGTAGGCATGGGAGACAGCCACATACAGCTGAGTTCTTTGGCCTTTTAGTCCTGACTGGCATCTGTAATGCATTTGTCAAGGGGGAGGCTGCTTATCTGTCCCTGTCCCTTTGGGACAAAGGCAGACCTGTCACCGTCAGATCAAGGGAACTATGGAACCACGCGGAAGGACAGCTGAAAGTCTTCTCATTCATTGTGATTTATCATAATTACTGACCCCTCCCCCAGGATGAAATAGGAATGAAATAGTAATGTGATAGGTTAATGCTGATAATTAGAGAGAGTTTAAGACCAGTGTGAGACTGAACTGTGTGTGTGGGTGGTTGAAATGGTTGTTTGATGTGAAAGTCAATGATTGAATTATTCAGAGAGAGTGATTTCCAAATGATAATTTTACACTTTACATAACTG
Source organism: Cnephaeus nilssonii (assembly GCF_951640355.1). Lineage (NCBI taxonomy): Eukaryota > Metazoa > Chordata > Mammalia > Chiroptera > Vespertilionidae > Cnephaeus > Cnephaeus nilssonii. Next base: position 34,284,394 of record NC_137086.1, on the reverse strand, counting down.
ATTTTGCTTTATTATAGTGGCACCCAGTCGAGCTGCTTTAGTTCGAAGGGGCTGTCAGCTTTTCTATCCCAACCTTTGGTTTGGAGCCCACACACACAAAAAACCTGCTCATGTCTGAAATTTGACATTGTTGTTGTTATCTCTCTGGCACGGTTTTCACCCCCTCGTCCCTCATAAGAGTTTATAGCTTGTTTGGCTTTGCAATTTATAATCTGGCAGAGGTGTGCATGCTTGTGTGTGTGCGCACACACACACACATACGAGTGAGTGCACACATGGCTGCATTTGTGTACAGTAATGGCCCAGATATCCTGATCTCTCTTCCCCTCTCATTGTGGCTTTATGAAAGCTTTGATCTTTTGTCATTTAGCAAGAGGTGGGGCCATGCTGGGAATTGGACCCCACGGGCAGTTGGAATGAAAACGGTGTAGCAGTGGCAAATTACAGTGCTGCTTCAGAAGGAACTGAAAGGAGAGAATAAAAGGTGTGGGGGAGTCCTACTTCAGGGTCAGCCCAAGAGAAGGCCTGTGAGACTTTGAGAAGGTCTGAACGTACGCCGGGGAAATCCACCTGAAATATCAGGCCTCCAGAGGCGGGCACCACTTCTCATCTAAGTCTGTTTTGCCGGAAGTGACACAAACCAAGACAGAGATCTCCTGATGATCTTCTTTGGAACAGCCTAGAATGCAAGTGCCACGTGACAGGCAAATGGGTTACTTACCGTAATATGTCAGCTTGGTTAGCACCATCCTCTGCCCCCTCTTCAGTTCCAATCCCTTCTTACTCTGGAACACCTGGGAGGGGACTGCTTATTCGAAGCAGTGGCACGGGACCATTCATTGACAACCTGACTGAGCACTTAAATAATGATACGGACAACAGCTAACATTTGTTGAGTGCTTGTTTTGTAACAAATACTCTTTTAAGGATGTTATATTAACTCATTTAATTCTCTGAAGAACCCTATCTTTTGCCCTGCTTTACTTCCTGGTAAACTGAGGGTAACTACATTCCCCCTGGGCATTCAGTGCAGCGTCTGCCCTCAGAGTCCTGCAGCACCCGTCCCAGGGGGAGATGCCACATTCTATGCTTACGCCTTCAGCAAAGGAAAGCTTTGCTTGACCGGCCCTTTTGGATGGCTGATTGCAGCTCTGTGATCTCTGGCTTCAAATCAGGCAAGAATAAAGCAGCCCCAGCCAAGAATATGCTGGGAAATTGGGGGGCAACTCTAGGAGTTTGGGGATGGTGAGGAAAGGTTGGGTGAGTGGAGGAAGGAAAAGGGGCTAGGACACATTTGTGGAAGAAGGGCAGGAGGGAGGAGGGAAAGAAGGCATCAGCAAAGAGGTTCTGGAAGCCGAGACCCTATCCCCCCAATCGGGTTCCCTGAAAGTAGCTTTAAGTTTCCTAACCTGTAGAACATGTTAACTGGGCACTGTCCCTCTTCTCTGCGTTGGTTGAATTTTAATAACCATGTTAAACTGGGATTCAGTTACTGATGTAGATACCCATCCTGCCCAACTGACCTGGTGCCTGATTTTAAGGAAGTTAAATAATATAGTTAGCAATCGAAATATTAGTTTTACAGTAAAATAAGTATCAGTACATTATGGAGTAGAAAACAAAATTCTAAAGAATTCTTAAGATGAAATATAGGGTTTCTAAGAACTGTTTTCCTTTCCCTGGAATTCTGAGCTAGTTCCCAGGTCACTGGCAGTATGGATCCACTCTTCTCTGCCCTTTGGGGCCTTTAGGGAGAAAAGTGGGAGCTACCTTGCCCGGCAATCCCGTAGGGCAGGTGAGGCCTGGCTCCCACCCAGCACTCTTTCTGTAGGACTCCCGAGGACTCCAGTTCTGGGACTTCTGCTGTGGATAATATTCTAATAAACTTGTGTGTGTGGGGTGTGGAATGCCCGTCAGAGGAAGGAAGACAGGAACCCCAGAGGCCTTCCTTAGAGAAAAAACAATGGAAACATAGGGCTCAATGAAAGACAAAATACAATATAAACCCGTTTATAAGACAAATGACCAACTGGGAGAAGATACATGCATCACATGTAAAGTATTAATATTCTTAATATACAAAGAGGTGTTGGAAAGCAGAAAGTAAAAAACAAAACAAAAACATAACCTATAGAAAAATGGGCAAAAGTCTGAACAGGCAATTTACAAAAAATATATATACCACCATGGCTGATAAACATTTGGGGGGCGGTGCGGGCTGGAGGGGGTCAATGGGGAAAAAAAGAGGATATACGTAATTCTTTTAACAATAAAGATACATTTAAAAAGAAGAGCTACACAGCCTCCCAGGTTATTAATGTTAAACATATATATTTTTTTCACCTAGGAGATTTGCAAAAATGAAGACAATTTGATCCTGGCAAGCAAGCCAGGAAATGGGCATACTCATGTAGTGTTGGCGGCAATGGGTAATGGGCAGAGCCTTCCTGGTGAGGATTTTGGCTGGATTTCTTAGAATTTAAAATGCTCTTATCCAACACCTGAGAATAAATTAATAGCAGGATTATTGGATCTGTATAAGGACATATGTATTATAACATTCTCTATAGTTGGTTTGTGAAATACTTGGTTGCAACTTAAATATCCAGGGGAAATGGTGAGATATATAATTTCAACCACGCCATGGAATATTTTGTAGCTATTACCTTCTTAGGTAAATCTTGATATCCTAACTTGATAATAAGCACAGCGCAGGCTGACAAGCAGAGTATGATCACTCACTTTTTGATTTAAAAAAAAAGTGTGTTTGTATATAGCTATGTTATTTAAACATAGGTTCAAACCAGGAAAGAAAATACACCAAACTCCCAAAACAGCTATAGTCAGTGAGGTTAGAGATGGCTTTCCTTTTATGAGTTTTGTAGTGTTTTTCAGAATTTAGACAATAAACGGACAAATGCACGCATAGCATTTCCTTTCTGTGCACTCATTTCACCCCCAATATTCACTGTTTTGTATTCCTGGTTAGCTGTCTAGATAAGTATTATACCCCTCTCGCCCTCCTCCCGGCTCCACTATGCTTACAGAATCCAAGTTTTCACTCCTAGAATTGAACTTGAGGTTTCATCCAACCTCCTGACTTTACAAACGTGTTCAAGGCTCGGAGGGAACACGTCTCCGTTTCCTTAGGACAGTCCTGGTTTGTCTGTTGTCCCAGCCTCCTGTCTGATTAGTTCTCCCTTTCAGTCTCAGATGCTTCCTGGTCTGGACTATAAATTACATGGCTACCCTGCTCAGAGAGGTCAACTGACAGCTCAAGTTCACAGAGTGGGTGAGAGCCAGAGGCAGGGATCAAACCCAGAGCTCCTAGTTTTGTTGGATTTGGCAAAAGGCAGTTCCTGCCCTCAGGGAGCTTCTGGTAACTTTGGCAGGAAAAGGCATGTCCCCTCAGAGGCAGGTGGCTCTCTGGAGAAGAATACTGGACTTAGGTTCGGGCTGCATTCTAGTTTTTGTTCTGCTGCTTACTGGCTATTGGCATTTGACAAGTCAGTTAATTTCTCTGAATCTCAGCTTCCTTCTTTATGTATGGGGTTAGTAGTAACTCTTGCAGAGTTAGTATATATTTTTGGTGTGTCCTGGCATCAAAGGGCACCAGGTACCTTGGATAAGCCGGTTCTCATATCATGGATGCACTTTCCCAATATCCAAGGGATAGTTCTGTTTTAGGGATGCTGGGAGATGGGAGAGCTGTGAGTTGCTTGCTAGAGGTCAAAGTTGATGGTTGAGTGGCTTGGTTCTCTCAGAGGAGTGTTGCAGAGCCAGAGGCTCTTGCAGTGAGAAGTGAACTTGGACATAGGCTGGTGCCACTCCGGGCAGAAATTGCTCGGCACCGTTGGTAGCCAGAACCTAGATTGTCTTGCACTGATCCTGCTGGGAAACAACAGCAAGAGGCCCTCTGGTTCTCCCCCTCCCCGTGGCTTTCCTCCTCCAGGCGCCATGGCAGGGAAGAGCTTCTCAAAGGCCGTCCTGCCACCTCTCACTTGGAGTACCTACCTCTCAGCTGGTTAGGAGCCTGGGCCAGAGGTACTTGGTGGCCAGTTCACACCCTTTGTGCCTTTGGCAATGGCCAAGTCTCTAGGTAGGTACCTCCCTTGTTTCCTGGTGGACACAGAAAAGGGCTTTCCGGTTTTCACTTCTGAGCTAGGCAAGAAGACCAGATGAAAACAACAACAATAATAACAATATCTTTTCCACTTCAAAACAGTGCTTGGTCTATTTGGATTCAAAATGGTACTTGATTAGTTTGGAAATTTAAGCCTAAAATCGCACTCATTGTTAGCTCAGCAGTGAACAGCATTCAGAAGGGTTTGTGGTTAGGTTTATTTTCCATTTCTCATGTTTTCCTTTCTTGTAGCTTGAATGTAGTATTTCCAAAGAAGGTAGATTATTCCAGGACAACAAAGGCAAACTCCAAAGGGCTCCATGCTGAACATGAGCTAACATCATTGGACAAAACGCTTCAGACTATTCGGCATCTATTTTTTTCCACCACAGTAATTTCTAATATTTAGTGAGCATTGACTACATGCCAGACACTGCGCTATGTACTTTACAAGCATGGTTTCATTGAATTCTAATGAGAACCTCTGAGTTTGGTGCTGTTATTATTGCATTTATTGAAACGCTGAAACTAGGCTTAAAGAAATTAACTTGCCCCAAGTTTCCCAGCTAGAAAATTCCAGAATATGAAGCTGATCGCTCTGATGTCAACAACCACGTCTTACTTCTATATTGTATTGCTTCCCTCTGTGCCCTGTTAACTGACAGGGTGCCAGGCATTGTCCCAGAGAAGAGCTCTTTTGTTGGCAGGTTTTGAACATGAACTTCCATGGCGTACTTAAAATACTTTTTCCTGATTCTCATGGATGCCTCCCTCTTCTTCCACCTGCTTCCTTCCTTCTAGAGGAACTAAGTCCCAAATACCTGCTGGTTGTCGTATCTCCCCACCTACGTGGTCAACATTTAATCACATTAGCATTTGTTTTCACTAAAAAAGTAATCACATTACTGCCTTTCATGTCACATTAGTGAAAATGGATACCAATATGATACATATTAATAGAAGATGATGGGAAATTGCTAATACAATTAGACTTTCACATTTTATTAGTTCTGGAGTGACACTATACGCTGAAGAACAGCTCACTTTAGCATTGATGAGGAACACAATGGAAAGTGGTGGCTGCCTTTCTATCCTGCGTGGACAGGGGGCCGTGGAACATACATGGGGTCCCATGCTCAGTTTCTGAGCCCCATTTCCTGTTCCTTCCTGTAACCTGAGCACCTTTTGGACTTGGGCCGGGAGAGAAGTTCCTCCTTCACAGCCAGACTGTGTTGCCTGGATTGTGGTCATTAAAGTATCATGTGACATGATCCTGCCTGGGTGGCCCCTGATCAGATAGAATTAATATTTCATTATCCCTTCTGTGGCGGGTGCTGGCAGAGGGGACACAGGCAGGGAAAACGTCCCCAGGGCCCTTCCCAACACTCAGCAGCAGTGTTCTGATAGGCCTCTGCCTTTGGCTTCAGGAGCAGCATTGGATGCCTCTGACCTCCCAGAGGTCTTTCCACCTTCCACCCTTCTCTTCTTGCCCACCCCCTCCTTCCCCCCACGCACCCAGGCGATGGTGGAAAACTCTTGACTGCATCACCGGCAGCCATCCGTAGGTGCTGCTTTTGAGGACCATTTGTAGTTCCTATTCAGCCCTGCTTCACTGCTTCCTGCCATCTTGGATCTCACTCCTGTGACTGTCTCCTCACATCCCCTACTCAGAACATGGTCCAAATGTCTTTTAAGGCTCATTTTAAATCCTCTTTCCTCCATGGAGCCTTTCCTGTTCACCCTCGCTGATGGAACCCCTGAATTAAACCACGCTGCATGCCTGCTTATGTGCTTTCACACGAACTCTCTACCAACTTTCATTGGCCACTCCTGGCCTTGTTCAAAAGAAAAAAAAAAAGTGATCCCAAACTCTGAGAATTGGGGCAAGTTAATGTCAGACTTGAAAGGAAATGAGGGCCACTGTGGGCTCCCCAGAGCAGGGGCTGTGGCGCAGTCTGGTATGTAAGTCCCCGACTCAGAGAAAGCTTTTTACTGCGGAAATGATAAAAAGGGAACGTACAGCTTCAGAGTAGTCGGCTCACCCTAATCAATATGGTAGCAGGGATTTCGCCCACCAGCTCTGTTGCACTCCTCTGCAGGGAGGGGCATCCTGGAGCTCCCAGGAGAGAAGGTGGAGAGCCACCCTGCTGGGATCTTGCTGTCCAGAAGCTTATTAGGCTAATGGCCAAAGGCAAGATCTCTGGCCTGTGGGTTGGGAAACCTGAGTCTACACTTTGGATTCTTCAACTGAAGAACTGTAGGCTGCTGCCATAGGTGATGTGTAAGGCTGTCTCCTACTCTAAAATTCTGTAACTCTACCGAAGAATGCAAAGACCAGGTGTCAAAGAGGAGATCCTGGTGTCAGGGCACAGGAGGTGGGGGAAATGGAGGGGACCTGGTAGGAGCTAGACTGATGGAGCGGGAGGCTGGGGAGTGCCCTCAGAGAAGGAGAAGGGGCAGGAGAAAAGGGGGAAGAGGCAGGAATTCCCACTGGGACGTGGGAGGTTGTAAATAAGAGGGCTCTAGAAGGAGGCTGAATTGCAAGGCTGGGGCTAGATGGTGGTAGTATGGGATGGCTGCCTAAAAGGAAGGTCTAAGGAAGCCACTGGAGGTGGACTCTGTCTCTCCCTGGAGCTGGCCTCTCTGTGATGGCTCACAGGGGACCCCAAGAAGTCAGCCCGTTCTGTCCAGTTTATCTTCCAGGCCCTGCAATGCTGGCAGATGATCCTGTTGACAAAGCTGGGGCGCCCTGTGGGAGGTGGGTCTGAAGGATGCTGATCCAGGTGTGGGGAGATGTTGGATGGGTAGGTTTGCTAATCAGTTTTCAAAGAAAAGGGAAAGCTGAGGGTGTATTGGGGGGCCTCTTTTAAAATTCAGACTTAGTCTGTCTCTTTGAGGGTGAAGGACTTTCAAAGCGAACCAGGTAAAGTCCCCAGTTGGCACGGCATAGTCAGTTCTACCTCTCGCATCTAGATGTCTCCGTGGGCTGTCTTGCTCTTGCCTTTAAGAACACACAGACACATACCTATGCAGACACACACACACACACACACACACACACACACACACACACACACAGAGCTTGAAGGTAATTGGGGGAGCGTGCCTGTCAGGTGGGGTTCTGCAAGATCCCACATCAGGTGAAGGGGAAATTGAGGCAGTAGTCAATCATCTAATGAACCCAGTGAGTTCTGACCCACTATTCTAGGCCAGGGGTTTCTGGCCACAAAGTGTCCCCCAAGCAGGGGGACATTTCCTTATTGCTGTACTGACCCCATTGCCATCGCAGGGAGGATTGTCCAGCATTAAAACAGGCCACTGACCCGTGTGGTCCCCTTTTTCTTCTTCCCCGTGTTTTTCCTAAACGCACATGTGAAACGGGTGTTTGTAAGTTCCACGGATTACATATTGAAACCGTTATCACCATTCAGGCCACTATAACAAACAATACTGATTATAAAGCAGGGATATATTTTGTAATTATAATGTTCTTCAAACTTCTCTGATTGACAGGCAGTGTATTTAAACAGGGATGATAAAAAATTATGTTCCCAGCACGGGCCCTGTCTTCCCTTCGGCAGCACAAAAGCTCACCTCAGTAGGTAACAGTCACCAGGCTGCCTTTGAGCAGCTGTGTTGAGATGGGATTCAGTGTCTTTGTGGGGGAGTGGGGTGGGGGGGAGACACCCTGGCTTTTAAATCAAAGACAATTCAGTTTAGAAAAAGATGTACCTTGTAGAAAGAAATAAAAGGAGGCACAGTGTACCATCAGCTGGCCGTCTTAAATCAATAATGCAGGCAGTCCATCTTGCACACCCATTCAGCTCCTCGCTCATTCTGTTTTGGCGGGGGGCGGGGTGTGTGGGGGGGCGGGTTGTGGAGCACCTGCCTTCCAGCCTGGTCCTGGAATAAAAGCCCTTTTGGGGAGATGTCTGAGGGTGCAAGTGAGTCTTGCTCTGCTCTTCAAGGCCTCCCCGGAGCTCGCCTGGCAGTGTGCCTGCCGGAGGTCTGAGGATGTTAATGTCCTTTACCTGCAGATCACGTCAATCTGCGGCCATTATTTTGCCAAGCAGGGACACCTGGATGGGAGGCTCTATTTTCTTTCAATGGCCCCTGGCTTATAAAACAAAACCCGCAAAGAGCACATAATCCCTTTGAGTATTCTGGTGTGCCTAATGGGGTTTTTGAGTGTGCCAGGTACTGTGAGAAGACTCTGGGCTAAAAAAGAAAAGGAGAAAAAAAAAGAAAGGCAGCATTTTTTAATCATCGTGTTTGTTTACAAAGTGGTGACATTCAGTCTTGAATCAAAGGGAATAGTTTCCAGGTAGAAAAGTCTCGTGTTTGTTTTTTGTTAGCTACCAGCTACCAGCCTGCCTCTCCTCCAAACTTTGCACAAAATCAACTTACCTTGATTTGAGCAACAAAGAAAAGGACTTGGGGGTTGGACGGGTGGGAAAGGGAGAAGCTTTTAAAAGATTATCTTTTTTTTGCAGTTTTGATAGATTAAGAGGGTGATCAAACTAGGCAGCATCTTAATAATAGGGCCATGTGAATTTTGGCTAGACTAATGGAAGCTCTTTTGTCAATTTCCTGTAACCTGTACTTGACAGGACTCAGGAAATGGCATGACTGGCCCACCTTTGATACCCAGAAGGGGCTTAATGAGATTTAAAGGTGCAGGACCATGACTGGAGTTTCCCACATTAGGTGTAAGTTACACACAAAGTCCTTCTGTGCACCAGCCCCTGGCTGGCTTTGTGGCCTGCCTGACGGAATTCTGAGCGTGTTTTCTCTATCGAAGGAACAGCTGAAAGACGGGCAGCTGAGTTTCCGAACAGAAATTGTTTTTCTAAGATTTTTTTTCCCTTCCATTCAGGACTGTGTCTCTGAAATATTATCTATCATAAAAAAACATGACATGAATTTACTATGTCAGTCAGCTGCAATTTTCAAATATACTTGTTAGGTTAGTGAGTAACCTCTTTCTTTCCTAAAGAGACAGGGAAGAAGAGAGGGACCATCAGGCCGTTATTTCTTGGGGGTGGATGAGGAGGGGGTGTGGGCAAGGCCATGCCAGAATGTGTGAACTCAAATGGGGCCCAAACGTTTTTGATGGACTATTTGAGCTGGAAATATTCAATGCGAAAGATCCTGCCTCAAGGAACACACTGTCAGCCGGAGATGGGCTGGGAGTCTGAGTCCCTGCATGCCTGTTATGTGGGTTTCAGGGTGGAGCTGCCTGGGCAGGGTGTAGGTCTTGTTAAGCTTTTATGACTGTGGCTCTTGAGGGGACCCCCAGGGATGCAAAAAGGTCAGTCTCTGGCAGCTATTCTGGTAAGGCTGTGGTGGAACAGAATAAATCCAGTGAAAGTGGGTGAGAAACGCTCTTAGAATTCTGCTCATTTTGGTACCTGCCTCCTTCGGGTATTAGGCTTGGCTGCCTGGAGTCAGGGAGCTCCAAATGGCCAGGGATCCTGTACTCTACCACCTACTGAGCATAGACCTCCCTCCCTGAGAGGCTGCTGGCTAAGACCCAGTGCCCTCCCAAGCTCCTTTGGAATTCTTGCCTTAGGGATTGGAGATGAACTTGACTGTTTCATGCTTTCTGTTCATTCCAAGTACAGTCTGAAGTTGTTGGTCTTCTTCATGCTCCAGCTATCTGAGCACCTGTGGGAGCAGCCCCTGCCCTCCTCCGGTGGGGCGGCCAGGGCACCTGCCTGTGTTCATCCACAGCTTCTGAATTTGACAGCAGAGTGTTCATGTTCCTCAAAGAATCAAGGCCTGAGCATCTTAAGAGCCAAATTGATAACCACATAGATTGATATTAAGGGGCAAAGCTCCCAGGAACATTTAAAAATCATTTTCAAGATCGGCGGTATCCGTATTTTAGTTTTGAATTGTCCACAGATGCACTTAAGGAATCATTGAGAATAGTGGGATGGATAGGTCTTGTTCAAGTTTTTCTGTTTTACCCCACCCAGTCTTAAAAGAACAGATTCTCATTTGTCTTTTCCCATCTGATGCTCACGATTTGTAAATATCAGAATCCCCTTTGCCATGATTGGCCTGGCATCATCTAACCTTTCTCTCTGGGTTCTCTTTCTATGGTGTTTGAAACTGCACTTGGGAGAAATCAAATGCAAACTGACCTATTTTACAGATAGACCAAGACATTTGTGTGATTTTTTTTTTTTTACATAGATCTGTGTAAAATATCCACAGATAGAAGCATTGAAATTCTCACACATGGCTCCTAAAAATCTGTGAAGGGCCAGGTAAGGTTGGAAGCTGCATGTTGAGGAGCCCCAGGAGGAGGCTGGCTGATGTGGCTGTGGGTGGTGCCTGCCAGGTGCCCAGCTGTGATGCAGACCCAACGCGCACCAGAGCTCGGGGCACAACAACCTGGGCCCAAATGCCCAATGCCACCATTTAGTAGCTGTGTGACTTTGAAAAGTCACACAGACCTTCTGAATGGTGCCCTTAGCTGTGGAGCGGGGATAGTACCTATCTCATGAGATCACTGTAGTTTTCAGTATTTTTGATCATGAACTGTAGTAAGAAATCCAGTTTGCATCATGACCAGGCACACATAACTACACACATGCACTTATAAACCTGAAAAAAACATTTTATGAAACAAATTTTACTTATATGCTAGTATTTTCTATTCTATTTTCCATTGAACATAGTGATTGCAAATCACTGAACTGATTTTATGACCAAATAATGGGTTGCAAGGTGGAATTTGACAGACGTCGAATTAATAAACATCCATTCCCTTAATATGTTGATGGTCCATATCTTTATTACTTAGGATGTGATAAGCTATGCTACAGGAACAAGCCCTGGCATAGCTGTGGCAGAATGGTATGCAAGTTTATTTCTTGCTTTTGTGAAGTCTGGAATGGGCTGGACAGCTTTTCAAGGTGGCTCTCCTCTGTGTGGGATCCGGGTGGCTTCTGCCTAATGGCTTTGTCATCTCCCCACATGGCCTCCACAGGTACAGCTAAAGGGAAAACATGGGTTGGAGTATCTCATGGATCCCTGTAAGGATTGGATCTGAAAGTTGGCATATCACCACCACCACCCCTCTAATGGCCAGAGCTCAGGCACATGGTGGCCCCAACCCATCTATCTGCAAGGGAGACTTCCTATGTGTGCAGGGGAGAGAGTGACATGAACTACCTAAGGTGGTAAAGTAGGTCTTGGATACATGGAAGGCTTAGCAATCGAGCAATTAAGATGCAGGATTGGTCGATTGGGATAATGCTGCCTTGCCACAAGGGAACATCCTGAATTAATGACTTCAGCGGGGCACTTTGTGCTTCTCTTTATGCCGTCCCCATGATTCTAAAGTTTCACAGGCTCACTGATGGGTATAGTTTTCTACAATGAATGTGAGTTTGCTCATTGCTTGATCTTGGGGCTCATCCCTATAAGACCCTAATGGGATGGGGCTGAAAGTTCTGTTTCAAGTGGAGCCCAGACTGTGCATATTGCTAACTGATAATTATGGCGTACATTTATTGAACACTTACTGTGTACTGGTGTTGAGCTAAGTAGTTCTCATGATTTATCTTTTCTTTTTTTTTCAATCCTCACCTGAAGATACGTGTTTTTTTCATTGATTCTAGAGAGAGAGAAAGGGAGAGGGAGAGAAAGAGAGAGAAACATTGATGTGGGAAAGAAATTGATCAGTTGACTGGTTGCCTCATGCACATGTACTGACTGGGGATTGAACCCACAGCCCTTGGGTGCATGGGACAATGCTTTAACCATTGAGAACACTGGCCAGGGTGCATGCTTTATCTTAATTCATCATCACAATCTTCTTAAGAATAATCTTATATGTCTTAGTTCCCTGTGAGTTCACCTATTCTGCTACCTTTATTTCACAGAGAGGTGATTTTCTCCAGGGTTGCCAACAAATTAATGGCTATTCTAGGATTGAAAGCCCAGATCTGATGCTTATAACAAGGACATGACCCTGGAGTGGTGTTGGGGTGTGGGGGGGGGGTAGGGATGTACACTGGATATTTTAGTGTCCTTAGCAAAATGTTAATTGAACCTTAAATTTTAGGATCTTTAGTTTTACCCAGACATATACCAGAAATTCTAATTTGTGCTGGAATAGAATTCCCCAAGCTCTGCAGCCATTACTAACCTCTTAATTTTGGTTTGAACTGGTCATTTTAGGCAGAAGTAACCAAAGCATTCTCATGAGTGTGGTAATTTAAAGTTGGTATCTACTTAAAGTAGAAATACAAGTATAGATTGTAGGAAAAGATCCTTATCTATGCTTTTTACTTCTTTTTACATAAATTTGCATGCTCTCCTCTAATGACTCAGCAGTCCTTGGTTGCTACAGTACTGATGAGAAAAATTGGAATTTGCTTCCCCCCAACCCCAAAAAAGAGGCAAATGTGCTTCTGGGAATGATAAGATATAGCTGGTTTAAGCCACAGCTTTAAAATAGGTAAGTTCTTCTTAAAGGAGAACTTCCTAAGATGAAGTGGTTAAGCTCTCCCAGGGGGGACCGAGGAAGGCTCCAGTTCATCTCTTTAGAGATCTTTAAAGGTGTTTCTCCAGATTGGCTCAAGCCAGAGATGCTAACCATGACCTTCTACGTGTTCCTCCCTGGGCAGAGGGATTCGATGATTTCATGAAATTATCTTCTAGTTCAGTGTTGCAAATGTCTCCTTAAACAGTTACAGAAAGTAATAATCTGCGGGATGTGTGCCCATGCACGTGTGCAGTTTGCACACCCAGGGCCCACATCCCAGTGTCCTTTAGATTGCCTTTCAGAGGAGGGCCAAAGGGCATGGGTGCTAGGAAAGAGATGTTCGGAGCCTGGCTTGGTCAGAATTTGTAGTCTTTTATTGTCTGTGTGGATTTGCAGCTATAAAATAAGAAATTCTTTTTCTATTTCACACTCCCCACCATTTTATCGTTTTAGGATCAAGAAAAGGGCAAAAATGAGATGAGTCAGATAGACGCTTCCAGCGTCAGGGCCCCCACTTCCTGTGCCCTGTAGTGGGCATGACAAATGTTGGAGCTTCCTTCAAGCTGGCAGTTAATCATGTGTCCGGAAAGGATCTGGGTGAGAGGCTTCACTATTAACCGGTGTTTAAAGGGGGGGTGCTGCTTCGAGGGGTACTTGGTCTCCCAGGCCTGACTCCAAGGTGTGCACTCGGCTGGGGAGATCATTTTTGTGCTGTGCGTGTACTGATAATTTTATTAACTGGAAACCAAGTCTTTTCTGCCTCAACACAGACTCCCGATATTCTTGCATAATGTGTTTGACATCTCTGAGGCAGTGTGGTCTTAGGAGAATGAGCACTGAATAGGGAATCAGGAGTGCTAGTTTTTATCCTGAGTTGGTGGCTGACCTGCTCCTCCTCCCTGGGCAGCTCACCTAACCTCTCTGTGCCTCATTACCTTCCTGTTCCCACCTGGAAAATCAGGACCATTTCCTCTACGTCCTCTTAACTCAGAGATGCCAGCTGTATCCAGGCAATTTTACTTGGCTCACTTGGTGGGGAAGGTGTGCTATCCATTCATGATGGTGTTTTTGTCTTTGTTACGATTATAGTTATTTTATTTTTTAATGACTCAGTAGAAACCACTGTGAACCCGGTATCACAGGACAGACCCAATCTTACAGTGATCTACTATTCAGATGCAGTCTTTCAGAGCTATGATAGAATAATTTCCAAGCGTCACCTTCAAATGCAAACCAGCATGTTGCCCTAACTCTCGAGATCCAGCTATGTATGGGGGCCCAATCTGGAGAGATGTGGTCATCCTTCTTTCACTTTTTTACTGGGCAAGGTAGGTTCCTTTCCCCTGCCCCAACCCTACTCTTTAAATTTTTTTATAATGTCCTGGATGGAGGAAAGCTTTCTGAGGCTTATCACCTGCAGATGGTACTTCTGAAAGTTTCAGTAAGTTCCAAGCACTAAAAATGGGTGTGTAATGAGCCCTGTTTTGCCTCTTTAATTACAGCATTTGCCACCACGCATGCTGTAATCATATGCTTTTTCTAGAGCCAAAGCGATGTGCAATTCCAGGTCCATTTATGAATGACTTGTCAAACCAATCACAGGTCTTGTCAAAAGCATCACTGCATCCATCATGTTTTCTTTACGTAGACCTTTGGATTGGATCTACAATGGACCGCTTCTTCCCAAGGGGTTCAAAGTTCTCCTTAAAAAAATGTCTTGCTCAGATGTGAAGTTTCTTGATGTCTGTCTGTCTATCTCTGTTGCCTCCTTTCCCCCAACCTTCTTCCATTTTATATAGTGATTGTTGGTTCCTTGGAAAATAAGACTTGCTCCTGAAATGTGGCAAGTGAAGGTTGTAAGGGGCAGATGTGGGGACAGAGATGGAGATTTATAAGATCCCAGCAGAGTGCCAAGAAGCCTCTTGGCTCCAAATATCTTCACATTCTTCCACCACCAGTGGTGGCTTTTGGGTTAAGCATTGCCCTTGCAAGAGAGGGGGCTTTGCATTTAAAAAGCATATTCTATCCAGAGGCAAATCAGAGTCCACTCAGATGTAAGCACCTGTTTATATAAAACTGCTTCTCCCTGACCTGAGAGATCCTGCCTGGAGCAGGAGAATGAGAGCCTGCTGGGTGTCAGTGTGTTGGTTTGCAGCTTTGAGGCCAGGAAAAGGCTGGGGGGGGGGGGGGGCGGGCGGGGGCGCTGGAGAGCTCGGAGGACCAGCCTGGCCTCCTTCCTGGTCTTTCTGCAGCCTAGCCTTGGTGAGGAGAGATTCTGGCCAAGGTGATGAGGAGGACTGAGGCGGTGATAAAACCAGACCAACACTGTTAGAGTTCAGATGTCGTAACATAGGAATGATTGGCCAATGTCACATAAGGGGCTGGGCCTCTCTAGGAAAGGTCTTGAGTTTCTATGTAAAGCACCTGTTGTTTCTCTAATATAATTATTAGTTATTAACATTGCTAGTATAACGTACGTAAGGACATATTATTGGTTATTATTTATTGTCTGCTTCCCCTCACCAGAATGTCAGTTTTCAGAGGAGTTTCTTTGTTTTGTTCATTGTTGTACTCAAGAGGCTAGAACTGTGCTGGTATATATGATAGTTGGTGTTTAGTAAGTATTTATTAAATAAATGAGCACATTTCTTCTTTTCCTTGCTGTGTGAGAATTCACTCTTTTCCGTTTCAGCACCTACATGCTACTCACTGCTGCCCCAGGAATTCTTAGGCTCCTTGGCTTGGCACCATCTTTCTTCTCTAGGGCCTTCTCAGAATTGGACAATTGCAGATATTCGATTTCCACCCCCTTTCTTCAAGTGAGAAAGCTGTACACAGTGATATGGCAGTCTCCACTGGCTTTCTGTGCGATGCCAGTGACGGTTTTTTGCAGAGGGCAAGGCCTGGGATTGAACGTAAACAAACACAGCCCATGAGTTTAAAATAGACCATTGAGCAGCTCACAAAATAGGCCCCTTGTGTTTAAAAGAGCAGTGGACGCTCTCGAGAAATAATAAGAAATAATAAGTCTGGAAGCTGGATAGAAAGCTCTGGTGCTTTCTGGCTGTGCCCATCCTTCGAACTCTATTTGCGTTTGGCACGCCTATCATGGAGCCACTGCCAGCCGTGGCCAGGGTGCTCAGGCAACAGCAAGTTTATCTGGGCTGCTGGAGGGAAATGGGAATCTCTCAGAAAAAAAGTACAACATGCTTGTGGTGCTAATTTCTAAGAGACACAGACTCGCTTTGCAAAGGAAGTCCCATGTTCGTCCCACGAAGAACATGAGATTTGAGGATTGATAAACAAAGGTTCTGGAGCGTGTGTGACCTAGGGATATATATATATATATATGTTGAGGAGCCCAGGTTTTCTCATCTGCAAAAAACAGGGTACACCTGCCCCCATAAGTTGTTTTAGGATGAAATGATGCCCAGCCAGTGTAGCTCAGTAGTTGAGCATTGACCCATGAACCAGGAAGTCAGGGTTCAATTATTGGTCAGGGCATATGCCTGGGTTGTGGGCTCAATCCCCAGAGGGGGCGTGCAGGGAGAGTGATTGATGATTCTCTCTCATCATTGATGTTTCTATCTCTTTCTCTCGCTCCCTTCCTCTCTCTGAAATCAATTAAAAAACGTATTTTAAAAAGAGAGAGAGAAAAAAAGGATGAAATGTATGTAGATTCCATGAATTTAGGGCTTGCTTGTTGTGTTCACTTGTTCACACCCAGTGCCTCACACTTGCCGGGCATCTGCTGGTGACAGCAATGCTGACCCCCTTCTGCAGAGGCGCTGCAGAGGATGGAGGATTCAGAGTCCTCTGACAGCAGTGAAGGCATGGATAGCATTCTTTTCCCTTTCTTCCATCCAGAATCTTTATTCTTAAAAACAAAACAAAACAAAACAAAACAACCTAAACACACCCTCACAAATAAGAGTACATTCTCATTGTGAAAAATGTAAACAATTAAGAGATATATAGCTACTTCTCCTTACAGTAATTACTTAGGAGTGTATCAGAGACCATATAGCTCTATCATCTGTATCTCTATTTTCTGTCTACGATGTGCTGCATGTCTGTCTGTCTGTCTACCTACCTACCTGTGATGGCTAATTTTATGTAGCAACATGATTGGGTCATGGTGCACAGAAATTTGGTAAAATATTACTCTGGAAGTCTTGTGAAGATGTTTTTTTGAATGAGACTAACATTTAAACTGGTAGACTTCCAGTAAAACAAATTAACCTCCATAATGTGGGTGGGCCTTATCTAATCAGTTGAAGGCCTTAATGCAACAAAGACTGACCTTCCTGGAAGAAGAAGGAATCTGTCAGTAAACTGCCTTTAGATTCAACTGCAATTCTTCCCTGGGTCTCCAGCCTGCTGGCCTACTCGGCAAATTACCAAGCCTCCAGAATTACTTGAGCCAATTACTTAAAATATATTCTTATTCTCTCTCTCTCTCTCTCTCTCTCTCTCTCTCTCTCTCTCTCTCACACACACACACACACACACACACACACACACAAATTCCTGTTTCTCTGGGAACCCTGACTAATGCCCTATCTGATCCTTTCATGAATCCATCCATCCATTCATTTATAGAAGAAAAATTTATTGAGATATTTATTTGTGTTTCATTCTTACTCTCCCATTCCAAGAAGGCAGCCAGCTTTGTATTATAATGTTAAAGCAGAAATTGTCTGCCCTGCAACTTGATGGTCTTATTACTCAGGTAGGATGGCAAAAGAGGCAGAAGCTCTGAGAAGGGGCTTTAGGGAGATGCCCCAAGACTACACCCAGGTTCCATGGGAGGGGACATTGTCCATAACTTCACTTCTTTCTTAGGCAGGGATAGGACACATACATTGTCTCATGTGCCCAAAGGAGTCACTTTAGTCACCAGGTTCTTCTACAAAGACTCCCTTGCCCAAAAAATGATATAATGATTCCTGTGTTTTTCAGATAATGTAATGACTGGAGGAGTAGATGAGTGGCCGGAGGGGGCCAAAGGGAAGGTTCTGTTTTGTATGACTCTGGAACCTTGGTACAACACAGGGGTGGAAGATGGGGAGATACAAGTCAAAATAATGCTCCAGCTATCATAGCATTTATGTAAAAGATATATCCAATATAATAAAAGGCTAATATGCAAATAGATCGAACAGCGGAACAACCGAACAAATAGTCTCTATGATGAACGCTGACCACCAGGGGGTATGCGTGGAACATGGTGGGTGTCGGCAACAGGCAGCAGAGCGCCGAACATGGTGGGCGTTGGCTGCGATGGGATGATGGAGCAGATGAGCAGGGGTGCCAGACCAAGGCGAGGTGCCGGTTGCTGTCATCAGGGCAAGCATCTGGTGGTTACTGAAAATGCTTTGCTCCCGCACAATCGCTTGGCGCCGTCAGCAGGTGAGAGCAGTGGCTGCCAGCCCCAATTGCCCCTCAGGGCTTCTCCACTTCCCCCTGCTCCTGAGGAGTGATTGGGGCCGGTAGCCGCCTCTTGCACACACTGCCGGTGCCGGCCCCATTCACACCCGCAGCTGGCGCCGGAGGCGCTACATGCACCCACTGCCGGCACTGGGCACTGGTCCGGATCGCTCAGCGCCGTCACTGGGTGCGAGTGGCAGCTGCCGGCCCTGATCACCCTTGAGGGCTTCTCCACCTCTTCCTGCTCCTGAGGGGCAATCAGGGCAGCAGCTGCTGCTCGCACCCACTGATGGCGACGGCCCCAGTCGCTCCATGCCTTCAGTGGGTGTGAGTGGGGCCAGCACCGTCAGTGCATGGGAGTGGTGGTGGCAAGAGCGGGGCTGCCGGCAGACAGGGGATCAGGGGCTCTGGTGGGAGAGGCTGTGGGGGGGAGGATGGGCCAAGATCTGCCCCTGTGCCCACTGCAGCCTTGCAGCCCACAGTTCCTTTCAAGATGCATGAATTCGTGCACTGGGCCCCTAATATGTACTATATATATGTATAGTTTTGAGTTTTCAAAAAGTATTTTTAAAAAAGATTACAGTGTTTAAAGTAGGAGTTCCAGTTTTTATATACAACATCTTGGATAGTTTTCCATAATTTTATCTCATTCTTATAAATGTTTTGTAAAATATTCCATATTTCTGTTGTGCCTTAATTCATGTGCACTATTTCCTATTGTTAAATATTAGATTGTTTCCATTTTTTATATTGTAAACAATACTCTAGTGAACATTCTTTAATATTGGGTCAGTTGTCCCAATTGTCTAAAAAACTGAACCTCATGTCCTCCCAGAATTTTGTTCTGTTCTCCCGTGCCTACAGGAACCCAGGTCTGTGGTAGGCTCTGCGGGAACTCCAGAGCAGACAGGAGGAACCCGTCTCCCTGCTGGAGCCTGGGATCTTGTGAAGAAAGTAGGACCTAAAGAACAAGGGGCTTCTTTTCTAGCCACAGGGCATCATGGGGTGAGAAATCAGGATCTACCATGTGATTTGGGGAGTCATAAAGATTGGGGGTTTTGTATATGGGAACAGAAATTGTCCTGAATAAAACCACACCTTCCTTAACACTTCCTTGGGACACATTTTTGTGTTGCAGGCAGAGCAGGCTTCCTTCTCTACTTATTCTCAAGCCAGTGCCTTTTCTTATTTCCTTTGGGAGGAATTACCTTTTTCTAAAAAATAAAGACTTCACAGTGAAAGTCCAAGGCCCCAGTTCTCTGACAAGTTGGTGTGTGTCATTGCTGTGCATACTTTTGTACTTTTATGATATACATTTCCATGAGTAATATAAACTACTAGGGGCCCAGTACACAAATTCATGCACCTTGAAAGGAACTGTGGGTCGCAAGGCTGTAGTGGGAACAGGGGCGAGTCTCAGCCCACCCTCTGCGGCTCCTGGTCCCCTGTCTGTCAGCGGCCCCGCTCCTGCTCCCACTGCTCCCACGTGCTGACGGCGCCGGCCCCGCTTGCACCCACTGATGGCGTGGAGCGATTTGTGCCAGGTCCAGCAGCGGGTGCGAGTGGGGCTGGTACCATCTGCGCGTGCGAGTGGTGGCTGCTGCCCCGATCACCTCTCAGGAGCAGGGGGAGGCGGAGAAGCTCTCGGACAATCGGGGCTGGGAGCTGTTGCTTGCAACCACTGTCGGCGTCGAGTGATTAGGACTGGCGCTGGCAGTGGGTATGAGAGGTGGCTGCTAGCCCCGATTGTCCCTCAGGAGCATGGGGAGGTGGAAAAGCCCTGAGGGGCGATTGGGACCAGCAGCCGTTCTCACCTGCTGATGGCGCCAAGCGATCATGCAGGAGCAAAGAATTTTCAGTAACTACCAGAGGCTCGCTCTGATGACAGTGACCGGCACCCTGCCTTGGTCTGGCGCCTCTGCTTACCTGCTCCACCATCCTGCTATGACTTGCACCCACCATGTTCCACGCACACCCCTTGGTGGTCAGCACACATCATAGCGACAGGTTGTTTGGTTGTTCCTCCATTCGGCCTATTTGCATATTAGCTTTTTATTATAAAAGGATTGTTTTATGTGTCTGAAAATTTTACTGATCTTTTCTGCAAGTTGTAAACACACATGGCCAGGGACTTGGTCTTTTTCTGTGACCCCCTCCAGCCTTCATAAGTAGTTAGTGTGGTGTTCGTGCTTGACCAGATTTGAGAAGGTGGTCTCAGGGAGGCCACCTTGCCTGCCTTCCTTCCTCATGCTCGCCCCACCCCTCTCTCCTGGTGCCCCTCTCCGCAGGTCCCTCCCCCAGGCCCTGACATTAATTTCTGAAGGCTTTTGAAAGATTCTGGGCCAAGACCTTAGCTCCTAAAAACCTGAAGGTTCGTTTTCCAAGGACTCTTTTACGGGGAAACACCTGAGAGTAAACATTTATTTAAAAGCTAAGGAATGAATTGCGGGAATGGACGAGAACATTTGGGCCCCTCTTGGAGTGGAAGCCATGCAAGGGGCCATGGCTTTATTCGCCTCCTTGGCCACTGTTGGTCAGCAGAAGTGGAGAGCAAAATAGCACTCATTTTGGCTGTCCCAAATCAGGAGCAAGGCTCTCACTGATAGTGCTACTTAGAGAATCCCGTTCTTAGTCCTTTTAGGGTGAAATGGGGCACAAAAGGCCACTATCTTCCTTTTGGGACAACCTGTCTCCGGTCAGGGTGGAGGGGAGGCTGCAGTACCCCAGCGCTTTGAATCTAGAAGGTGCTGGGGCTGTCAGTTCCTCTGGCCCCGGAGGAAGGCGCTCATTTCTTCCAAGGCACAGAGAATGGAGTGGCAGGGCCTCCTCTTCCCTCCCGCCCTTCTTTCTCTCAGTTCTTCTTTCCTAATCTCTGGGAAACGTGAAACTTCTTGTTTCAGATGATTTGATCGGATCTGATTATTGTTCTTAAAGCTGGAGGAATGCTAGTGTTGGCACAGGTCTTTTGGGGTCAATAAAAGGAAGAAACAAAGAAAAGAGGTACAAAAGTTCCCTTTTGATATGGGAGTGATCTGTCATAAGATTCTGCACACCAAATACCCAGCCTCAGAGGGAGTATTTTTTCCAGGAGCCCAAGACTCCATTCTTTCCCTCCTTTTCTTCCCTTCCTTCCTCCTCTGACATTTTTGCATGTGTGTCTGAATACAAAAAAGTTGCTTTAAGCTCCCTCCACCCCCCTATATTATTCAACAACTTTATTGTGGAGAAAAATGTGGGTTTTTTTAATTTTGTTTTTGGCTTTTTTTTTTTTTTTTGCATGTGTGTGTCTCTTTTTTTGTTTGCTAAACAGTAATTGCGGATCTTCCTGGCCACCTTTAATACTCCCAGCTAATTATCCTGAAATAAATCTCTTTCAAGCCCGCATGCCAGCAGTCCTGGGATCCTAGCCGCTCTTTCAGCTCCTGGCTGCCTGTCACTCAAAAGGGCCTCAGCTGCAACTTCGAATGATGAGTATTAACCTCCTGCTGGGAAAATTCGCCCAATCTCCCCATTTCCAACAGCAGCTCCCAGGGCCTCATGCTTCTACCTGTTAGCCTAAGCTGGGGTTTTCTTTTGCTAACGTTGTGATTTTGAAAAGTGGAAGAGGATTCCTGGGAGAAGGACACTCAGTTAACCTTCTTCTAATTGCCATTCAAGATGGAAAAGGAAGAGAAAGATGGTGGCTGTCCCAGGAGGGTGGCTGGGTGTGGAGTGTGCAGCCTTGCCAGGAAGTGCACTGGACTTTGGTGATGTGTGTGAACCTATGCAGCTCAGGAGTCTGTGTTCATAGATTCCTACCTGAGGGCGGTTGATGACTGGCATCTGGGGACAGGCCTTGATGTAGACTTACTGTCTTCTCTGATGTCCTTCCTCTTTCTCAAATGTCGCTCAGTGACTTTTGGTAGTTCACTGGGTTCTTCTTTTTGCTCAAACCTCTTCTGTTTGCTTCCAGATTTTCTCTTGCCTCGTCCAGCAAGATGCACTGACTCTTAGTGATCCTTAGCCTGTGTATTAGTTCAGAATTTTGTGGCTGCTCCTATCTGCCTCTCCTGGGTGAGGTACTGCTCTTCTCTCATTTTTGTTTACTTTCTGATTCCATGAGCTTTCCAGCTTTCTTACCACAGACTCTGGTAAGATAAGGAGATGGCTACTTGAGCAGGCCCCATAGCACAGGCCTGACAAAGAGTAATAGTCCAGTTAAATGAATGAATGGATAAATAATAACATATAACATAACATAACATAACATAACATAACATAACATAACATAACATAACATATCATAACACATCTTTTCCCTAAATATTAGGCTACCTTCTTCCTAGATTTCCTCTGGAACCGTGTTTTCCCCATGCCGTGGGAGACTATTTGTTTACCAATCACCAATTCTCCTCCTTGTGGGAAGAATTTCACTTTCTGGCCCCTGGCAGACATAGTCACGTGACTTGCTTTGGTCAACAAAAGTTAACTAAAGCCCATTTGTGTCCCTTCCAGGTAGAAGCTGTGAGAACTTAGTATTCCAGTTTTCTTCTGTCACAGTGGCAGGCAAAGTTCCAGATGGTGGCTGCTCCATGAGCTTGGATCTTGGGGTGAGAATCCCAGGTTGATCTACCATGGATGTAAGGTGTGAACCAGAAATAAACCTTTGTAGTTTTATGCCATTGAGGTCTGGGGTTTTAAAAATGACTATAGTTTAACCTAACCTATCCTGAGTGATACACAAATACACAGATATACTCATCTGTATCCAGATGTTTGTTTTCTAAGTCTTTAAATGTACAATTTTTATCTGCCTCTACTAGTATAAAGATCTTTTTCTCCTTAGCTGGCCTCTTATTCTTATCAGTGCTGATAAATCTCTGTGAAAATAATCCAGGACAGGAACTAAAATCCATATCCTGGCCAAAGAGAAAGAGAAATGTTTTTGTTTAGATGCCTTGAACTAGATTGTTAAGTCCTACAGCATCACTGGATTCCCAGTAAATGATGTAGAATGCCAAATCACTCCTATGTCTGCGTATCTTGTCTCAAGGTATCGGGGCAGGACTGCCATGTTCAATTGCAAGGTTATGCACTGAACACCTAAGGAGCAGGACATTCTCAAAGACCACAATGTGAAAAGTTGGGCAAACCCTTTGCTGGGCTCCTCTAACAGAGGAACTGCTTATAAGAAATTTTTAGGAGGTGCGCTCCCCGTCTCAGGAACAGACCCACACCTTTCCCTCCCCCCTAATCTTCCCACACAGGAGTGTATCTCCTAAACTCCAAGGGACCCCCACAAGACTTGCAACCAGGGGAGCAATGGGCAGTGGCAGCTTGTCCCTGGCTAACCCTCTGAACCTGTCTCCAAGGCCCCTTTTTCTCTGACTCTCCAGTGAGCTGACAGCAGCCCTGCCTACTCTCTCTCCTATTGCGTCTTCCATACTAAGCCCTCCCTTGTTTCACTGTCCCCAGTTTTAATAAACACACTCTCAAAAAAAAAATTTTGTTTTAGGAGCCAGGGAGCACTGTGTATTCCACCATCAATACAAAACCACCAGAGAGTTCATTCTAAAGATGCTTTGGACTATGATGAAGTCCTGCAGGCAATTATAATGGGAGGACCCCTTACCATGCGCATCTTTGGCATGACTCAAGCAAAATGTGAGTGCCTGATACTTTCAGGTCCTGCCATTCTCATTTTCTCCTTAACCTCAGCTCCAGAGAGGATCCTATTTTCTGGTAATTCCATACTGCTTTCCATACTGCATACCCACTAACAGTGCATGAGTGTTCCCTTTACTCCACATCCTCGCTAACACTTGTTTGTTCATTTACTGAGGATAGCCATTCTGACAGGTATGAGGTGATACCTCATTGTGGTTTTAATTTGCATTTCTCTGGTGATTACTGACATTGAGCATCTTTTCATATGTCTTGGCCATCTGTATGTCCTCTTTGGTGAAGTGTCTATTCAGGTCCTTTGGTCCTTTGCCCATTTTTAAATTGGATGTGTGTGTGTGTGTGTGTGTGTGTGTGTGTGTGTGTGTGTGTGTGTGTAGTTCCTGTTTTCTGATTTTCTCTTTTTGTGACCTATGCCTTCTGGGCCTATTCAATAGGGGGAGCTCATTAGATTTCACCCAGCGTCTATTACCGCTGGATTTTTCTCTTCCCTTCAGTTCCTGTCCTGGATTATTTTCATCTGCCAAGCCTTTGGTCTTGATTAGACACGAGTCTGCCCCAAGACATGGTGGTGTTTTAATCCCAGTGAGCACTGGTTAAACAGTGAAATGTATAGTCGGATTTTCTTTCTCTAATAGTGTTGCAGCTTCAAACTCTAGCATGTGGTATAGATTGAATAATATCTGCTAGAAGAATCCTTTGTGGCTGAATATTTCCTGCATCTGTAAATCCTCTTCCTACTGTCTACCATGACAGCTATGCAAGTGTCCTTTGGATTTCACAATTAAAAAAAAAATTATGACATTGTAATCTACTCTACCCATGGAAATGCATCTCACTGAGATTGTGAAATCAAAGAATAAATGAAAACCAATCATCAAGGAAAACAATACAATGATGGTTTGACCGAAAAGGATTGTGTGGTAATAGGAAGGGCTATAATCCCAGCTCTGCCAGTGACTCTGTGTGTTCCTGCACAGATCACTTCACTTCTCTGGGACTTAGTTTTCCTATCTGTAAAATGTGAAAGAATTCTTTCCATTTTTAGTATTTTACATTTCTGGAATGTAATGTTTATGAATGTTAAATCATATTAACTTCAGAAATGTATTTTCAGGGATGGTCATTTCTTAGGCTCCCTGGGAGATTTTTGTTATTGTTTTGGATATGCTTTTTGTTGGGCTGATTTTTATCTCTCAAAAAGTTTATCCCAGCAATCTTGTGAAATTAGCAAGGACATTTATCTCCATTTCACAATTGAGACTTATTGAGATTATGTACTTTGTCCAAAATTATGTGAGCCCTTTAGAAGTGGGATCAGAACTTAGAAATCCTGACTCTCATACCCTATATTAGACAAAAGGGAATTGTCTCTCCCATGCTGTTATTTGAGTGGCAATTATTGAGAAACACTTTACCATAATAACCCAGTTTAATCAATTCTAATTGAATGTATTTTATATGTTTAGTGGTGAGCAAAGTGTATTTCCTAGTCTCAAAGATGGTATGGTCTAGTGAGGGTCAGTTACATAAACAGAAATAGGAAATGCTATGGTTAAAGGTATTTTCAGGACTTCCTTTTCCAAGCAGGATGGAATAAGAGGGATGGGGTTTACCCTACCACCCAAAACAACTATAAAACTGGACAAAATATTTTGAAATGATGGCCTTTAACTCAGTTGACATAAGGCAATAAGTATAGTATCCCTGAAATATGGGGAACATATTCAAGCTTGTCTGAAGAGTTTCCAGGCCAAGATATAAGGAAGGAAAACCCAGTTGATCCCAGTAGTTTCTAAGTTTAGAAGACATAGCTGGAAGTCTGGGGAGGCAAGTGGCATTTATCTCCATTAATAACAGGGCAGGGTTTCAGAGTAGAGAGACTTCATAGAGAAGGAGCTTCGGAGATCTTTGTGCTCCATCAAATCATCAGTTCAGTGGTAATAATCAGTACATGCATGTACAGAATCTATTCAAGGCTAGAGAAAGACTCACTTAAAAGGATTAGATGAAACATATTTTTAAAGATCATACAGGGGCAGGGATAGTTCATGCTTCTATTATCCAAACCAGAAAACCTCATAATTCACAAGACATTGAAGAGAATAGTCAGAAGAGTTTTGTCTCAGTGGAAAAAAAATAACCGAAGATTAAATGTTGATCCCACCCAACAAAGCTTTACAAAAAAAGACCTAAAAGAATCACAGTGTTTCCAAACAACTTAACCGTGTCACAGAAAAAAAAATCTCAAAATATTTATAGGATTATAAAAATATCCAGTACCCAACAAGGTAAAATTCATAATGTCTAGCAATTTGATAAAAAAAAAAGTTAAGGCATACAAAGAAGCAGAAAAATGTCACCTATAATGAAGAGAGAAGTCTATCAATGAAAACTAATTAAAAAATTACACGTGGTAAAACTATAGACAAGTGCACTAAAACAGTTATAACTGCTTTAAGTTAAAAGTTCAAGAAGCTACGATTACCTTTGAGCTTATTAAGTAGAGCCATGGAAGATATACATACTACAATGTCTGAGATGAAAAATATACTAGATGAGATGAGCATCAGATTAGACATTGCAGAAGAAAACATCAGTGAACTTGAAGATGTAGCCATAGAAACTATCTGAAATAAAACACAGAGGAAAAAGTTTTTAAAAAATTAAAAACCCTGTCCTGGCCAATGTTTCTCAGTGGCTACCGTGTCAGCCCATGCACTGAAGGGTTTTGGGTTTGATTCCCATTCAAGGGAATGTACTCAAGTTGCAGGTTTGATCCCTGGCCCCAGTTGGGGCATATGCAGGTGTCAACCAATTGATGTGTCTCTCTCACACCAATGTTTCTCTCTCTCTCTCTCTCTCTCTCTCTCTCTCTCTCTCTCTCTCTCTCTCCATCTCCCATTCCCTCTTCCTCTCCCTCTCCCTTTACTTCCCTCCATCCTGGGTGTTTTTCCCCTAAGCCCGATAAAAAGACAAAGTTATCCATTCTTCTATTCCACATTTTACTGGAGGGTCTAGGCAATACAATATGGCAAGAAAAGGCAAAAAAAAGACCCTTAAATAAGAAAGGAAGAAGTAAAACTGTGCATGGCCTAATTGCCTATGTAGAAAATCCTGTAACATCTACAAAAAAGCAACAGAACTAATAAGTGAATTTAAGAACGTTTCAGGATAAAAAATATCAGTATGCATAACTGAAGTTGCATTTTTATATGGTAGCAACAATGAGAAATTGAAATAAAAACCATTTATAATAGCATTAAAAATATGACATACTATGGACAAATATGATAAAAGTTGTTGTACAAGACCTGTACTCTAAAGGTTACAAAACAGTGCTAAGAGAAATTAAGGAAGAAATTAAGGAGGACATAAATAATTGGAGGGATATATTGTGTTGAAAGATTCAATATTGTTACGATTCTTTCCAAATGATCTATAAGTCCAATCAATA
Source organism: Cnephaeus nilssonii (assembly GCF_951640355.1). Lineage (NCBI taxonomy): Eukaryota > Metazoa > Chordata > Mammalia > Chiroptera > Vespertilionidae > Cnephaeus > Cnephaeus nilssonii. Next base: position 34,257,220 of record NC_137086.1, on the reverse strand, counting down.
GGCTTCTTATGTGTATGTAGAAATTGACAAGCTGATTCTTCTTAAGTTCATAAGGAAATGCAAAATACCTAGAAAACTACTTTAAAAAAGAAGAACGATGTTTGGAGGGTTTATTAGAAAGCTACAATAATCAAGCCAGTGTTGTACTGACATGAAGATAAATAAGTAGGTCAGTGGAACAGAATGGAGTTGAGAAACAGAAACACACGTAGGTCATTTGATTTCTGGCAAAGGTTCAAAGGCAATGCTGTGGTGAGAGAATAGTTTTTTCAGTAAATGGTGCTAAAACAATTGTATATCCAAATGAAAAAGCAGAAAAACAAAGAGAAATTTAATTCTCACGTCACACTGTATACAAACATTATCACAAAATAGGTAATAGACCTAAATATAAAACCTACAAAGAAAACACAGGAGGATATCTTTTGACCTAGGGTTTGTCATTTTCTGGATATGACATAAAAATCCTCATTCATCAAAGGATAAAAAATTGATATATTGGATTTAATTAATGTTAAGAACTCTTCAAAAGTCACTACTAAGAGAATAAAAAGACATGCCACAGATACACTAGCGAAATGTTGGTCAAAGTCTCAACATAAAATATCTTCTGTCTCTCCAAGCCTGGCTTGTGTTTGGTTCTCTTGGTCGAGGTCTATAATTTACCTGGCTTAACTTTGTAGTATCTTCTTATTGGATAAGACCTAGCTGCCCACCTTTAGATAGAATCAATGCTCAGAATTACTGTTACAACATTAGGTCTGGGAATAACCCCAGTAGTTTAATTATAGCCACAAGAACCACCTCTTAGTCACGTAGTCCAGGCCCCGCCCTCCCTAAGGAACATCCCTCTTAGACCATCTCAAATACTTAAAGGCTTTCAGAGCCCCGGGACAGGGTGCTTCTTAGTCCTTGCTTATCCACAGGCTCTGGTGCCAGGGACTCAACCAGGAAGTTCTTTGGGTTTCATAGTCTTCCTCCTGTAGCAGCCCTTGAGGGCTATGGCTTTTGCAATTGTTTAATGGATCAAATCACTCTTCTACTTAAAACCTCTTGGAAAGCTTCCACAGCTGGCAGGATGAAACCAAACTCCTGACCTTGGCCAGCAGGCTCTGCATGATCTCTGCACTGACTGCCCCTCCTACTGCACCTCCACCAAGCACCAGTCAGTCAGCCTTGACTTGGCTCTTGGTGCTCAAACACACCAAGAAAGTCCCTTCCCACCTCAAGGCCTCTCTTCATGCATTTCCCTCTGTATAAAAGCTTTCTGTAACTGCTATATGGCTGGCTTCTCTCATCATTTACACCTCATCAAGATGTCACCTCCTGAGGGAGACTTTCCCTAACCATCTTGTTTGAAGTTGGTTCTCTCCTCTCCTAGTTATTCTTGGTCCCATCTCTCACCACAGCTGGTAAATATTTTATTCACATTTTTATGCTCCTTTCACTAAAATGCAAGCTCTGTCAGCATAGGGTCATGTATGCTTTGCTCACCATTGTATTATCATTATTGGTTGAATAAATGAATGACTCCTGCTAGATCCCCTAATTTTGACAAATACTATGTCAGTGGGCTAAATAAAGGTCTTACAGCTGATGGCTTTGGGCACCAGTATCTTAAAAACTGTTACTAAAAGCTCTCTGTTTAATGAGAGCTTCCCCCTGGAAACAAACAAACAAACAAAAACAAAACAAAAACCACTTTCAAGCACAACAAAACAGGAAAGAATTCAGTGCAGATAGAGGATAACAGATACACATTTGCTATAAAATAATTTTCCCTGTCACGTTGACCTGGAATTCAAATCCCATCTGGGGAAAACGGTTCAAAAATTGAGTTCAGGGCTTAGTTGGGGCCTGTCCTGGCTTTAGGACTTTCTGGTCTTACATTTGATATGACTCCAAGCAGGACTGGGCTCTTAGCCATCTGGTGAAGGTGGGGCATGGCTAGAGGATCTGTGCCTTCGTGGCTTCTCCAGGCAGAAGGGAAATGAGTGATTGTTCTTGCTTTTATGGTATGGATGGTATGGATGGTGTGTGGAACACCACATTTGTGTGCCAGTTCTGAAGCCAGAAAGCTGGGTCATGGTCATGACCATTCCTCGTGTTATTACTGAGTTTGATACTTGAAATGAACAAAGCCAGAAGGCTGGCGGCAGGTGTCACTATGTGCCACTGGAAGATCTGGGCCTGGGTGGTGAAAAGCTTGGCTTCCATGATGGAGATGCATTTGTGGAATCTTTTTGACTCCATAATTTATCTCAACACATTTTCATTTTACTTTTCTCTCTTCTTTTCTTCCCCCTCCCCCCCCTCCTTTCTTTCTCACTCTTTCATTTCTTTTTTCCTAGATTTTTTTCTCCCCTTCATATCCAGGTCTCTTTTCAGTTTTTCCGTCCCTCCCTTCCTCCCTCCGTCCCTCCCTCCAACCCTTCCTCCCTTCCTTCCTCCTTTTTCTTTAATCTTCGTAACACACCTCATGCCCCTTTCATTTTTCTTCCCCTTCTTCCTTTTCTTGTCTTTATTTAAGATGAATCTGTGAAGTCAGGGACATTCTTTTTTCATCACTTTGAAGCCAACCCACTGGTGACTGGCTATATTAATACCTATATATCAACTTAAAGTGATGTACTTTTCTAGTCAGTTGAATATTTTTACTTTGTAAAATGTCTCTTTTTATCTCAGGAGTTTTAGGTTTTTATCTTGTCTAACAGTCTTTCTTTTTTCATTGAAACATTTTATCCACCTGCCTTTTGATGCATTTATGGATATTTGGATTTAAATCTATATACTTACTACTTGTTTTGTATTTGTCTTATAGTATTGCATGTTATTTCCTTGCTTTCTTTTGGATTTATTATTCCTTTATTATTTCATTTTCTATCTCTGTTAGCTTATTAGCTATTTTTTGGTGATAATTATATAAGTTACTCAAAAAATTAATATATATGTTCTTGACAGATATGAACTTTCCTTACTGTTTAAAGCAAATACCGTAGAATCCTATATAATAAGGAGGTAATATGTAAATTGATCCTCACACCCTTGCATCACAAGATGGCCACCCCCACCTCGTCACAAGATGGCTGCCACAAGATGGCTGCCACAAGATGGCCTCCTCCACGTCATCACAAAATGGCCTCCCCACATTGTCACAAGATGGCTGGCAGGGGAGGGCAATTGGGGGCGACCAGACCTGCAGGGGAGGGCAGTTGGGGGGGACCAGGCCTGCAGGGGAGGGCAGTTGGGGGTGATTGGGTTAGCATGGGAATGGTTAGGGGGCTATCAGGCTGGCAGACAGAGTGGTTAGGGGTAATCAGGCAGTCAGGCAAGTGAGTGGTAAGGAGCCAGCAGTCCCGGATTGTGAGAGGGATGTCCGACTGCCGGTTTAGGCCGGCAGTCAGACATCCCCTGAGGGGTCCCAGATTGGAGAGGGTGCAGGCTGGGCTGAGGGACACCCCCACAGTGCATGAATTTCATGCACCAGGCCTCTAGTACTATATATTTCCCCCTTTCAACTAGTATGCTCCTATGATCATGAATTTTAATTTATAGTTATTTTAAATTTTATAAAAGCAAATTATTATTATTTTATATAGTAACTATTCAATTTAGCTTATCCACATGACCTTTCTGTACTCTTCATGTCTCCCTTCATCTTTAACCTTTTGCACTCGGATGTCGAGTGTGACTCGACACGGTTAGCATCAGTAGCAGCTCTTTTTATACTCTTTGAATGTATCAATAATTTGAAATATAAAAATATCCAAATAAATAAGTTTGTATGAAAAGAAACTCCAGTTTTTTATTCTACTGCTGCGCTTTGTAAAATCTGGGGTATTTAAAAAATTAAATCCCGAGTAGAATAAAGGAATAGAGAAAAAAGCAAGCGAGTGCAAAGGGTTAAGCTTCCACCTAAGATCATTTTCTTTCTGTGTATAGACCTTTCCTTTACTTCAAATCTACTGGCAAATTCTCTGTTTTTGTGTGAAAAATATCTTGACTTCTCAAGGATATTTTAGTTGGGTATAGAATTTTAGAATGGCAGTTATTTTCTCAGCACTTTTAAGATGTTACATTATTGTCAGACATGCTATCTCTAATGGGAAGTCAGATGTGAGTTCTATTGCTGCTTCTGTAATTTTTCTTGTTTTAATTTGAAAACCTCCCTTTTTTGTTAATCTTTAGTTGTTGTTTTTTTTCCTGAAGGGTAGGTATGATTATTATTATTTTTTTAGTGTTTATCTTGCTTGATATTCATAAGTAAATGCTTCTTGAATTTGTGCTTTTTTCTTTTAGCAGTTTTAGAAAATACTCTTAAATATTGCTCTTCCTCCATTCTCTCTTCTCTTCCTACGACAATAGTTACATTACTTAGGCCTTTCCTTTCTATGCAGTATCTTGATTTAATATATGATCTTTTTCTATTTTCTATCCTTTTACCTTTTGGTGCTTTGTTCTGGACATTTTATTCTGAGTATATTTTCAGTTGTACTTAATCTGTTGTTAAGACCTTGCATTGATTTTTAAAATTTACTATATTACAGTATTTTTTGTTGTTGTAGTATTGTGTTTTTAGTGCATTTATTTCCTTTTTTAAAAGTAGTTTCCAGTTAATTATCAGAATTTTCCATTTTGGCTTTAAATTCTTTGAATATAATATACAGAGTTATATTTTTAATAAATATTTATTGTTCAGATTATTACAATTGTTACTCTTTTTTCCCCATCATAGCTCCCCTCCACCAGGTTCCCACCCCACCCTCTGCCCCTACCTCCCCCCCCCCCGCCACTGTCCTCATCCATAGGTGTACGATTTTTGTCCAGTCTCTTCCCGCACCTCCCACACCCCTTTCCCCCCCAGAATTGTCCGTCCACTCCCTTTCTATGCCCCTGATTCTATTATATTCACCAGTTTATTCTGTTCATCAGATTTTTTATTCATTTGATTTTTAGATTCACTTGTTGATAGATATGTATTTGTTGTTCATAATTTTTATCTTTACATTTTTCTTCCTCTTCCTCTTCTTAAAGAATACCTTTCAGCATTTCATATAATACTGGTTTGGAGGTGATGAACTCCTTTAGCTTTTTCTTTTCTGTGAAGCTCTTTATCTGCCCTTCAATTCTGAATGATAGCTTTGCTGGGTAGAGTAATCTTGGTTGTAGGTTCTTGCTATTCATCACTTTGAATATTTCTTGCCATTCCCGTCTGGCCTGCATAGTTTCTGTTGAGAAATCAGCTGACAGTCGTATGGGTGCTCCCTTGTAGGTAACTAACTGTTTTTCTCTTGCTGCTTTTAATATTCTCTCTTTGTCTTTTGCTCTTGGCATTTTAATTATGATGTGTCTTGGTGTGGTCCTCTTTGGGTTCCTTTTGTTTGGGGTTCTGTGCACTTTCTGGACTTGTAAGTCTATTTCTTTCACCAGGTGGGGGAAGTTTTCTGTCATTATTTCTTCAAATAGGTTTTCAGTATCTTGCTCTCTCTCTTCTTCTGGCACCCCCATAATTCTGATGTTGGTACGCTTGAAGTTGTCCCAGAGGCTCCTTACACTATCTTCATATTTTTGGATTCTTTTTTATTTTTGCTTTTCCAGTTGGGTGTTTTTTGCTTCTTTGTATTTCAAATCTTTGACTTGATTCTTGCGATCCTCTAGTCTGCTGTTGGATCTCTGTATATTATTTTTTATTTCAGTCAGTGTATGCTTAATTTCTAGTTGGTCCTTTTTCATATCCTCGAGGGTCTCGCTAAATTTATTGGCCTTTTCTAGAAAATTCTTGAAAAACCTTATAACCGTGGTTTTGAACTCTATATCCAGTTGTTTGCTTTCCTCCATTTCTTTCATTTGCGACCTGTTTCTTTGTCTCTGCATTTTGGCTGCTTCCCTGAGTTGATAGAGTGGTTTTGTGTGCTAGGTGTCCTATATGGCCCAGTGGCTCAGCCTCCCCAGTTACCTGAGGTGGACACTCTTGGTGCACTCCTTTGTGGACTGTGTACACAGTCTTGTTGTAGTTAAGCCTTGATTGTTGTTGGTATCACTGGGAGGAATTGACCTCCAGGTCCATTGGCTGTGAGGATCAGCTGTGTCTACGATGGGAGAACTTCTGTGCTAGAGATACCCTTATGGGGCAAGACTTGCTTCAGTGAGGCTTTGGTGCTCACTTGAGTGTGTCCCTTATGGATCTGAGGAGTTGTAATCTGGATCATCCCACTCTGACCCCTGGGTACACTGGCTCTTGGATTTCCAAAGAGGTGCAAATTTAGCCTCTGCCTGAGGCCACCCAGCTGGAGCTATGGAGAGATCTGCAGATTCCTTTTCTTTGTTTGGGTTTTGGAGGTTCCCAGATGAGGCCCAGCTGTGAAGCAGTGCAAGTTGCTGCAGGGCCTTGGGCCTTCTTTTGGATGTTCTGGGTCTCACTGACTCAGCTGCAGTTTGTTAGGTAAGTTAAGAATTCAAAAGAACAAGACCATTCATATGCAAAAGCCTCTGTGCTCAGCTTGGATGGGGCGGAGTCTCAGGGCGGAGCAATCAGCAATGGCTTCGTGGGGCGGGTTCTCAGGGCGGAGCAAACAGCTACGGCTTCCCATCAGGCCTGTCCTAAGCAGCGCCTGGGTCTCAGTGTCCTGTGGTAATCGCTGCAAGCACCTCTGAGAGAAAGCCACCCTCGAGTTTCGCCTGCTGCCAGACAGTCCAGTTTCTCCCCATATAAGTCTGGGTCCCCAGAGTCTCGCCCGGAACTGGAGTTCAGAGCTTTTGTCTCCCTCCCAATTGAGAAAGCCAGCCACATACTCAGTTGCCAGTCCTCTCCGTGTGTGCGCCTCCATACCTCTGCCTTCCACAGCTCCTGTGAGTCTCAGTGTGCTCTTCTCTTTCCTTTTAGTTGTAGAATTTTCACTCAGCCAGCCTTCCTGTGGTTCTGGATGATGTCTGTTTTGTCTTTTAGTTATAGTTTTGAAATTGTTGTGCGAGGCAGCAGTTTAGGTGTTTACCTATGCCGCCATCTTGGTTTCTCCTATACAGAGTTATTTTTAAAGTCTATGTCTGATGACTATTATCTGGGTTCTACTGTATGCCTGGTTATTTTCTTATTTAGTACCAGGTATTATATATGAGAAAATTAGGAATAATTTGAGGCTTAGCATAAAGGTACCTTACTGTAGTGAGGATTTAGTTGGAAGCTTAGAAATTCAAGCTCACCTTAATCTAATCAGGGATGGATGGTTCAAACCTGGCTCTTGGTCCCTGTGAGGACCAAATAAAAAACTCAGGGATTTATTAGTCCTTCTGTCTTGGTAGGTCCTGAAACTTGAATTATTTCTCCTAGCTGCAAGAGAGTCTGTCAACTGTTCTGTTAAGTTTTACACCTCTTAGCTACTTGTCCTGAAGTTGGCTGAGGCTCTAGAGTGTGGGAAAAAGTAGCCTTGAATGTCAGACTGACTTCTTTGGGTTTCATTTTTATCCCTCAAGCTAGGTCCCATAATTCTTCCTTGTGTTGGAATATCTCCAGTGCCAGATAATTTTTATATATTGCCCAGATTTCCTGGTTGTTTTCTGCATGAAGGTTCTTCCAAGTTTCCTAGTCAATACAATCATGCCATCTCTGGACCTCAGTTTTCACATTTATACAATAAAATGATTAGAGTAGAAGAATCATCGAATCCATCTTTCAGCCAGTGTCAGCATGCATCAGACCTGTGGGATAGACTGCCATTTTTATAGTGAAGTAGAGTTCTTCCTACATAGTGCTGACATTCTGCCCCAGCTGGTCAAGGTAACTAACTAGTAAGGTTTTGGAAGGATGGTGATGAGCACGTTTGTTACTTTGGGCAGATTGAAAACATGCACTGTAAGGTTAGAATACTGCTAGCTAGCTTGTAGTAAATATCCTACTATCCACGTTAGTGTGAAATGTAGGCAGGGATGTTTCATTTTTCTCTCAACCCTGAAATAGGGAGGATTCCCCAGGGCTATTTATCACAGTCAGAAGGGAGTTAAAGAACAGGGATGTTGTTAATTTACTCAAACTCCAAACTCAAAGTCCCTTTGATGGAGCAGGGGCACTGGGAGAGTGAGCTCTGATGTAAGATTTTTGGTGGACCATCTGGAGGGTCTGCCAGTCATCTCACTCTACATGAGCGTGGGCACACACACACACACACACACACACACACACACACACACACGTGCCTAATGATGACCACATTACAAATGGACACATCTGGCTGAAAGAGTTTTCAATAGGGATTTCAAAGAACTATCACTTTCATTTAAAGGGCTAATTTAGTTACATTTTGCCTCTGGTTCTTTATTTTGAAGCGTGCTTAGAACATCATTGGTATTTAATATACTTTTGTGGAGTTCCAGTTCTGAGAAAGAAGTTCTTGCATTACTACCTTAGCTCCCTTTGGGTTAAACGAGCATAGACTCTGGAGCCAAGCTGCCTGGGTTCAAATCCTAACTCTTCTATATACTAGCAATAAAACCTGGGACAAATAGCTAAATTTCCTTGTGCATTGGTTCTCTCGTTTATAAAATGAGGATAATGAATAGTACCTGCCTCATGGGGCTGTTGTGAGGATTAAAGGAGTTGATCCATCTGCAGTGTGCAGCTGGGTGAGTTGTTGATTTGGAGGTGAATCTGTACTGCATTTCTGAGTGTTTAAGCCATAGAGGCACATAGGCAAGAGGTGGTGTAGAGCTCTGTATACAGGGTCATGAGACCCGCTGTTGTCTTAGACTGATTGTTAGATTAACTTCCCAAAACTCTTGGACCTTAGTTCAGTCTTCAAACCTTTCCTGTAAAATAGTACACTAACACTCCTACCTTTCCTCACAGGGTGAATCTCAGATGAAGTGATGGATGTAGACATCTTTTGACAAAAGCACTACGTGCTATATAAATGTGAGGGACTGTCACTAAAGGTGATGGAAGACCCTGATCCTCTGTAGGGACAAATTAAATGGAGAAACTATAAGAGAACTGGGGATTTCTAACTTTTTACTTTAGTTTTCAAGCTTGTTTTGTTTCTGTATGTCTCTACTCTCTCAGCATTCCTCAGCAAAGGAACTATCTTTCTGGGCTGTCTATGGAATGGATTTTGATGGTCCTTTAGGGTCAGTCTTGTATTTCATTTCTCTTCACCCAGGGTCTTATCTTGGAGACTCTGAATTTGGTATCTGGCAATGTGTTCTTTTGGTCTATCAAGGAAATCCAAGCCCTTGCTCCCAGGAGTGAGCAGGTGGATTAAGAGCCCTTGTGGAGTGATGATGGCATGAGGTGGACCAGCTGTTGGGGGCCAGTCTGGGTGTGGTCAGAGTCCAGAGGTAGGCATAAGGTAAAGGTTAGGATAAATGGTATATTAGTTTCTTGTGGCTGCTGTAACAAATTACTGACAGCAGACTATTTTCTTACAGTTCTGCAGGCTAGAATTCCAAAACCACCATCTCTGGGCCAAAATAGAATATCAGCAGGCTCACGTTCCCACTGGGGGCTTTAGGAACAAATCTGTTCCTTGCCTCTTTCACCTTCTGGTGGCTATGGGTATTCCTGGGCAAGTAGCAATATCACTCAGTCTCTGCCTCCATGGTCACATTGTCTTCTCCTCTTTTTCCTCTCTGCCTCTTTCTTTTAAGGATACTTGTTATGGCATTTAGGATCCACACAGATAATCCAGGAAAATGTCCTCATCTCAAGATCCTTAATCATTATCTGTAAAGACACTTTCCACGTAAAGTAACACTTATAGATTTCAGAGATTAGAACAATGATATCTTTTGGGGAGGCCATTGGTTAGCCCAGAGATTTTCAACCTTTTTCATCTAATGCAGTGGTTCTCAACCTTTCTAATGCCGCGACCCTTTAATACAGTTCCTCATGTTGTGGTGACCCCCAACCATAAAATTATTTTCGTTGCTACTTCATAACTGTAATTTTGCTACTGTTATGAATCGTAATGTAAATATCTGTGTTTTCCGATGGTCTTAGGCTCTACAGCAGCGACCCTGCTAGCGACCCTGTTGTGACCCACAGGTTGAGAACCGCTGCTGTAGAGCCTAAGACCATTGGAAAACACAGATATTTACATTACGATTCATTAACAGTAGCAAAATTACAGTTATGAAGTAGCAACGAAAATAATTTTATGGTTGGGGGTCACCACAACATGAGGAACTGTATTAAAGGGTCGCGGCATTAGAAAGGTTGAGAACCACTGATCTAATGGCACACATAAACTAATTACTAAAATTCTGTGGCACACCAAAAATATGTTATATTTTTTCCAGTCTGACAAAAAATAGTTATAATTTTATTCATTCTTACTGGATGGCTATTGTTGTGTTGGCTGTTGTCATTTTTTTTTTTTAATTTGACAATATAAGGGAAAAGAGCTCAGTGCCCCTGACTAAATTAAATAGTCAGGTATTGCATTTAAAAAAATATTCTTGTGGCACACCAATGTGCCATGGCACACTGGTTGAACATCTGTCATTTAGCCAATTTCAAGTGGTAAGACAGGAAATAGGGAGAGTAGGAGACGGATCCACACAGCGATACCCAGAATGAGGGGAATTAGTCAAAATGGAAATAAACATATCTAAGAGATAAGTAACAAAGAAACCTTTATAACAGCTTGAATGAAAGAATGATATTCACTGAACACTTACTAAGTGCCAGTTACTGTACTAGGGGCTGGAGAGAAAGCAGCATGGAGTTTGCATTCATCAAATGAATTAGTGAATAAATCAATGAGTAACTGGCGGCATTCTTTGCTTAGCAAGGAATGGTGTTTCTTGTCAGATCAGGTATCAAGGCTATCAAGAAGAGCTCACAGTTAGAAATCAGAGAGCAGGTGCTCTAGCTGGAATGGGGTATGTGGGATGGAGGCAGGCCTGTTTTCACACAGCATGAGGAGGGAAAAGGGTTTATTTAACTGAGTGGTTCTTAGCCCTGGCTGCACGTTGGTTACCTGGGAGCTTTTATCAAACATCCAGGCCCTATCCCCAGAGATGCTGATTCAGTTGGTCAGGGTGGGCTGAGCATCGATAAAGTGTAAGCTCTCCAGGAGATTCTGATGGATGAGACCAAAGTTAACTTATCTTTCTGCTGATTGCCTTATGATTTGGAGTCAGACTTGGCTAAAAAATAAGGCTTTGTGAGTTACTTTAGGCTGTGTGATCTTGGGCGTATTATATACCTTTTCTGAATCTCCATTTACTCATTTGTAAAATGGGCACTAAAATACCTTACACATCTCTCTAAGGATTAAAGTAGAAAATATTTGCAAAGTTCTGATCATGATATCTGGCACATGGAGAGTACTTAATTATTCCTACAATCTCACAGTAAGGTAGGGATTATTTTGCCCATTGTATAGATATCAGAACTGAGGCTCAGACACATCAGGTTAACTTGGTCAAAGCCACATTGATAGTAAATGGTGAATATAAAATTTAGCTCTGACCACCCTTTTTTTTTTTTTTTACAATGGAGCATTAAATCCCAGTCTACTCTCTTCCCTTTGGCCTCTGTGGCTGTGAATAAGCTGGCCACTGCTTGTCTGAGAAGATTCTTGTTTCCTCTCAACACTTAGGCATTTAGAATGGAAGAGAAGCCCACCCCACCTTCCCTCTTAGCCCCATCTCTTACTCTGTAGTAAAGTAGGGATAAGATTGCTGTAGAGAGGTGTAATAGGGTGAATAATAGTCCTTTCCATAGATAGCAGGTCCTAATCCCTGGAACCTATGAACATTACCTTATATGGCAATGTCTTTGCAGATGTGATTAAGTTAAGGATAAAAACAAAGATAGGCTTGATTACATTGGTGGGCACTAAATGCAATTACAAGTATCGTTAAAAGAGAGAGACGGAGAGAGATTTGACATACATATAGAGGAGACTGCAATGTACTTACAGAGGTAGAGATTCGAATGATGCGGCCATAAGCCAAGGAATGCCCTGAGCCACCAGAAGCTGGGAAGAGGCAAATAATTCTCTCCTAGTTCCTCTGAATGGAGTTTTGGCTCAGGGGTTCTGGATTTGGACTTCTTGCCTCTAGAACTGTGAGAGAATAAATTTGCTGTTTTAAGCCATCCAGTTCGTGGTAATTTGTTATTACAGCAGCCCTAGGAAACGAACACCTCAGGTTCCCTACGGACACCCTCGTACTCTCTGTGATGGCGCCTTCAAGTCACAACAAACACAGTGGTGCTTTACTTGCATGTCTTGTGCTGCCTGATGTCTAGCTCCTACTGCTGGGCCTGCAGGGTCCCAGGGAAGCTTGTGCACCTGCAGCCCACGGAGGAGGCAGGCAGAGTTCACTGCCTCCTCACACCCCTGTCCTTTCCCACCACCTGAGCTTCTGGTCGGGGAGCAGATGTGAGTCCTCTGCTGCTGAGGGAACAGCATGTCCAGCATGGGGAGGTTAGGATAGGGGGATAGAGCCACAGAGGCTGACATCCGCCCATTCCCTGCCTCCTCTTGGACATTGAAGGGCCCCAGCCCAGTTTACCCCCATCTTCCCAGCCCTGTTGCTTAAGGGCAAGGGGTTTCTGGAATAATTTTACTCAGTGCACTGGGAACAAAGGAGAAACCAAATGCCTTGCTTGGGAGCAACCCATATGGAGGAGTCAAGGCAAGGCCTAGTGACAGGATAATTGCTTAAATATCTGCTTTAAGTATAAAGGCAGACTCTACCTCCAGCTGGAGTTCAGGTTCCCACAGGTCACGAAAACAAAGAGGGGAACGGGAGAATTAAAGAGGAATAGAAATGGAAATGATTAGGAAGGATTGCCACTACTTACAGTAGGGGGTGGGGGTGGGGAGAAGTTGGGAATTAACCCTTTTGGGATTGTGCAAGTAGGGTGTGGACTCACCGCTCTTGGCTTTTCCTTCTCTGATTGGGAAAGTTGGAGGCCTGAGCCCACAGTGAAATGCTGTGCTTTGGGGCAGCTCCCCCAGGACCTGGACAAGAGGCTGGTGAGGCTCATTCAGGGACTTGGCTTTGGGCAGTGTGAGTTGGAAATGGCTTTGAGTGGTGGGGGTGAGTTTATGGGCCGTCCATCCAGGCATCCTTGTACTTGACCAGTTCTCCTTTCTCCTCTGCCACTTGAGCCCTCTTGTCTTCCCGCATTTTTGTGTGCACACCTAGCACTCGGGCATTCCCAGGTTTATGGGGTGGGGTGCTGTCAGCATTCACTTCCATAGCATCCTCTGGTTCTTCTTTGCAATCCATAGTATGCTGGTAATTGTTAAATTAATAATAATTGTATATCCTTAATTCTGAGAAATACAAGTTTTTACATTCCTGGAATTAGGGCTTACTTTATAATCAATGGGCATATTTACTGGGTGGATTAGACATGGTTTATCAGAGAAATAGAACCAATAGGATGCATATATTCTATCTATATAGTCATATCCTATCTATCTATATCTGTCTCTTTATATCTACTTACAGAGAGACAGATTTTAATGAACTGGCTTATATGACGATGGGAGCTGGCAAGTCCAAAATTTGTAGGACAGGCCAACAGGCTGGAAATTCAGGCAGAATTTCTTTGTTGCAATCTTGGGGCAGAATTCCTTTTTTGGGGGTGAACTTTAATCTTTCCTCTTAACGCCTTAAGCCGATTGGGCCTGCCAATATTATGACTTTACTTAAAGTCAACTGATTGTAAATATTAATCATCTAAAAATTACCTTCACAACAACATCTATGATAGTGTTTGGCCAAACAACTGGGCACCATAGCCTAGCCAAGTTGAATTAACCACCACATAGAATTAACCACTACAGAAGGATAGTCATTTGTTTGTTTGTCTATTATATTCATTCATTCATTCATTCATTCATTCATTCATTCATTCCTGCTTCCAAAAAATTTGTTATAAATGTATGTACATTTTTGATGGATGCCTTAAGCATTGGGCTATAATGGGAGGCTGTGAGCTTGATGAAAGGAGTGGTCAGAACTGTTTGTTCCTTGCAGCATCCGCAATGTCGGAAACTGGCACATCGTAGGTGCTTGTTATTGGTTAACTGCATGACTGGCCCCTTGGCTAAGCCATAAATGATTTGGATTCAGGTACTTCCTTGACTTTTAATTTCCTCTCTTTAAGTGTCATAGAGCATTTATCCACTTCCTTGTCCCCCTTGTGCAGACTGCATGGTCCTTTTCTTCTCTCAATCTCCCTGTCTGTCTGCCTCCTTGTCCTCCATTCCTTTTATTTGGCTAATGCTCTGTGCCTAATCACTTTAGCCAGCACTGGCATTATAGAGATGTCTGCAATCCAACCCAGGTCTGATTATGAGCTTCAGCAGCCTGAGGCTACTTTAAGAATGTGTTGATTGGTGGGGGTGGGGAGCCCCCAGAGGGGGCCAGCGTTTTTGGCTGATGGAGCTGCCCACATGTGTGTCTGGGCACTGCAAGAGAGCGCAGGCTGGTTGGGTTTCGGTTCTCTCCTTGATCAGGCTCCTGGTGGGGTGTTTATCCTGGCTGGGTATCCAAGTCCTTCCATTGTATTAGGCTTCATGAAAGCGAGGCCGAAAACAATCCCGCAAGTGTGGCTAGTGCTATAGCCACAGCAAAGTGTGCCCTGTATTTCTCCTCATTCTCTGTTCCAGCTCATTTCAACTTTGTACTGGGAGTGTAAAGGCACTGCCACGTGCTACTCTGGTTTGCAAACATTATACTCATTTCCCTGTCTAGGATATTAATTCAGAAATATTTATCAAGTGATTTCAGGATTTGGGGCAATTTTGAAAGCATTCAGTTCAGATTCCAAGAAGGATACCATGGGTTTAAAGGAAATTAGCTACCTCTCTCTTTCCCTCCATTTTCTCAAAAGCACCCTATATATTTCTTTAGAGCATTTTGCTTTCTTGTCATTATTTCCTTGATTATTTACAGTCATTCTCTCTATGTCTGTCTTCACTATAGACTGTAAAAATCTCCATCTGGACAAGGTCCCTGAGTGCTGTCTTCACCATTGTATTGCCAGGGGGCAGGAACACTAAGTTCTTTACTATTTATTGACTGGTAAATTTTGATTGACAAAATGCCAATCCTACTTGGAAGGTGTAATTATGTTTTTGGAAATTTGTACACAGCAAGGATGAATACTCATAGGGTTACCCATAGTTATGTGTGTGGAAATGGGATCCTTGGGATCAAGCTAAAATGAGCCCATGTATGTCACTTAAAGCCTTAAAGTGGTTCTTTCTTGTGTTCCTTGAAAAGATCTGAGATAAGTTTACTGGGGTCACCATCTCCTGGGAAGCCAGTGTGAAATGAAATTACTTTGGGTTGTGTAAATTGTGAAGAGACATGTCCCCATGTGTGTGGTATTGTGGTGCACAGTTCTTTGCTAAAATCTGGGGCTCAGGGAATCAGACTTCCTGGACTTAAATCCTGGTCTTACCAGTGTCTAGGTTCCACATGCATGCTGTATGGCCTTCAGCACAATATTTGCCATTTCTTTGCCTTAATCTGTTCATCAGTACAAGGGGATACTAATAGTCTTTACCTCATAGAATTGTTTTAGGATTAAATGAGATAATTTATGTAAAATACTGAGGTCAATGACTAGCTCAGAGTAAACAGAATGAAGGGCAGCTATTGCTATTATTTTCATAAATATGTAATGGGAGTGTCTTTGCATGGTGAGTTTTAAAAAAAGAGAAGGATGGGCTTTTTGGGAGGAGGGGATGAAAATGGAAGTGGGATCTGATGTAAGTAGAAATAGTGCTGATAGCCCAGGATGCATCTCTTTAGGGATGAAGAGAAAGATGGGGCAATTTGAAGAAGATAGTTATACTGTCAAGGGTGTGTGGCATTGGGATGACAGAATAATATAATGGGAGAGGCATTCAATTATTGACTAGGAGTGTCAATGGAGTTGACTCATTTGGCATCTGGTTGCTTTCAACCATGCTCACCTGGCATCAGCACAGCTGGCCATTTCAGTCCAGCAATTCGGCCTAACCAACATCCAGGGAGAGCTGGTGGCTTGCCTTTGTGAGCCCCAAACTCCAAATCATCATCTGTCCTGGTTGGCTATTGGGATCGAGCACTTCCAACAGCAGCATCTGCCAGTCCTCACCAGGGCAGTTATTGGGGTCAGAAATTGCATTGCCCAGCAATTACCAAATGTTTCTGATTTCAGAGTCCAGTAAGACAAACTGATCAAAAACTAAATTGTCTTTTTCTCAGAGAAAATGCAAATGACTTGCCATAGAGCCACTGTGATTCGGCGTTGTCATCACCCCCCACCCCCAGACTCATGCCATATAGTGGGGTTGAAATATATTGTTGGAAGGAAAAAGCCAGCTGGCCCATACCTGTCCCAGTCTTCCCCTCAACTTGGCCCATGATGAAGTTTCTGGCCAATCCAGGATTGTTTTCCCCCCCCCCCCACTTTCTTTTTAATTTCTTTAAAATGAAGGACTCAATTTTAATTGACCAGGGTATAATATTATTATATCGGAAAGTAATATATTACAGATATTACTGTGAAGTATTTTTCCATCCCAAACAACTTTTCACATGAATTGGCTTATTTGATCTTTTTAACAACCCTGTGAGGTAAGTCGGGTGGATAAGGTATTATTAATTTCATTTTGAACATGGAACCTCAAGGAGAGGAAGTGATTACGTATCCAAAGACATTCATGAGCTTAACTGGTAACATAGCTAATGCATAGCAGTTGCATTGTACCAGGTACTAGTATCAATATTCATTTAATCTTCACAGTGGCCCGGTGAAGAAGGCACCGTGTATCCCCGTTACACAGATGAGGAAATGGAGGCATAGGAAGATGAAATCAGTTGCCCAAGATTACAGCTGGTAAGTGGTGGAGCTGAGATAACTACCCAGGTATCTTGGCTCCAGAGTCTAGGTACTTAACTACTGTGTTGGACAAGACAGTGCTTGGTCCCAGGGATTCACAGGCAATTATTGTTCCGGTTACTGCCTCCCTTCACAGTTCCCTGTCTTCTTTAAGGATCTCCCAATCTTAAATGAAAGACACATGTTCTAAAATGTGACAAGACCAGAGACTTAAAAAAATTCTGTTCATTTGTTTATTATAAAAGCCAGATCAGTAGTTGGAGAAGAAAATAGGGACCACTTTCAATATGATAATGCGATGATTGATCGGAGGGTCTGAGGAGGGAAAATGCTGCTGGCACTGTTCTCACTTTCTTGGTTATTGCCAAGGACTCCTGTTGGCTTCTCATTTTGTGCAGATTAATTTTGTCTAGGTAGGAGGAGGCATATCAGTGCTGAAGTCAGCCTCACTGTGGAGGAGGGTTCCATGTCGGTTGCATTTTCTTTCTTTGTGAACTTCAGAGAAGTGTTGACAGCAACCAGAGTTGAGATCTTGCAGGTAAGGGTTTTAGCCCTGGGAGAGCCTGCTTTTCTGGTGAGCTCTTAGGTTTGTTGGGTGTAGAATTCATGTGAAAACTATTCACATTCTGAAAGATATTTTAAAACCTTGACTTCTCTTTATGGACTGTAGGTGATTTCGGTGCTAATAGTTTAGAACATGCTGCTCAGAAACTAGGTCCTTGTAGCCAAGGGTCAAAAAGGCACACCTCAGGATTATTTTGAGACACAGAGAAGGCACCGAGAAGGAGGTTGCTGACTTTTTTGGTTCTTTGAACCACCAACTTTTTTGTTGATTGAAATGATTCATTTGTTACTATCAGTGTTTGATTTGGAGAAAATACCATTTTCGAAGTGGCCGAATTTCTCCCATGGAAAGGATTGGTTTTTGTTGAGTGGGAGTGGGGTGGAGAAGTGAGTAGGGCTTTGCAAGGCTCCCAGATGCTCACAAGTTTGTGTCTTGCCTGACTTCACATGCAGCAGGGTAACTAACTCCGATAACTCCGTGGGGGCCTCACCTGGGTTTCCTGTACGGTGTCTAATTTTCTTCCTGTCTGAGTTATTATGTAATCACATTATGTTGTCAAAACTTGGACAGTGGGGGAAAGTAAGGTAATAGAGAGAGACCCAAATTCCCTGGGCACTTCTGCTTAACATGACTTTTATGACCTTTGGCATAAGTATTAACCCGAGAATGCCAGCTTTGTCATGTCTGCTAGCATGTGTGCATGAGTGGACAGGGTGAGACGGTGACATCAGGTATGTCGTGGCACAATGCCAAAACAGACCATTGAAAAATGAAAGTGTTTGCCAGACTATTAAACAAAAAAAATTGAAAAATAATAATGTTTGCCAGTTTATTAAACAAAAAAATTGTGTTGCTTAAGAGAATTTTGCTGTTGGAAAATTGGAATTGATGTTCATGGATTTGTGAGCAGTAAGTGTTGTGTGCTAATAAATATAAAGAAGGGGTATGTATTCATGTGTTGACACTGCCTGGGCTTCATTATAAACACTGTCCTCCACACAGGCTATTATATTTATTTAATTTGTATTAACTTACAATATAGTAAAAATAAAAATAATGTAGCAATAACATTAAGTGAATTCGGAGAAAGACAAAAAGAAGAAAAAGTCTAGCAATCACACCATTCTGATGTCATAACTTTTTCATGTTTGAGTTTTCCCTTTTTGCTGTTGGCTGACATGTTTCTACCCAGTTGGAATCCTAGTTACACAGACTTTTAATTTATGCAGTAGCATTTGCAAACTAGAAGCAGCTTCTGTAGTAGGTCCACCGATGGGTGAACAAGGAGGGGCATTCAAGATCTGGCCTGATCTCCTTGTTCTATAGGTGAAATGGCGGAAGTACAAAAAAGTGTGGATTTGCCCAGAGGGCAAAGATTGGCAGTAGCTGAGCTGAGAATTTTCCCAATATAGTGCTGCTTCTGACCGCTCCATGATCTCTCTCTAACTTTGTCCTGAGACTTGCCTCCAACACCACATATCTCTTCAACTTGGCTTTTTAATATATGAATGTATACAGGATGGGGCAAAAGTTTACAGTTGTGAGTACGTAAAACAGTTTATTCTTGTATTATTATTTATTATTTTCCATATGAACAACTGTAAACCTACATATGTATATTTGTATGTGTGTATATATACATGTAAATATCTATTTATATTTATAGACATGAATTACTGTGTAATATATAAAAAAGCTTAATGAAGGCAAACTATATATATAAAAGGCTAAGTGACTGACCTTCCGACCATCCGACCTGCCGGTAGATATGATGTGCACTGACCACCAGGGGGCAGACACTCAACGCAGGAGCTGCCGAGCTGCGGTCGCTTGGCAGCAGTGATTCTTGGGTGATGCATCCTGGAATCAGAGAGGAGGGAGCCCGATTCCTTGCGATTCCTCTTGCATTCTGGGACCCCTCGGGGGGATGTCAGAGAGCCGGTTTTGGCTGATTCCTGCAGGTCGAGGGACCCCACCTGCTGGAGGGACCCTGCTCACTCTGCAGACACCCTTTGAGCCGTGGCACCAGTGGCACCAGCCCAGGTGCAGCTGGCTGGGAGGGACCACGAGAGGTTGACTCCAGGGCGTGTCCGGCCCATTTCACCCAGTCTGGTCCACCGACCACCCAGGACCACCTGCATTAGTTCCTGCACTGGAGGGACTAATTAATTTCCTTTCAATGTGCACAAATTCATGCACCAGGACACTAGTAATTTTATAAACAATTAAGAAATTTGAAAGGATTTGAAAAGGTAATCATGGGACTATGGAATTTGACATTTTCTCACATAACAAGTTTTCTAAAAAATTTTTTTGCAAAGATTTTTATGCTATGTACTTTTAGATTATTTATGATGGAGTGCTACTGCTTAGAAATGTGAAAACCTTACTGGCCCTGGGAAGTAAGCCCATAGGAGATGAAAAAAAAAAGACTGAAGCCATAGTGTGAGCTCATTACAATGGACAATTGCTTTCTTACAAACAAAACTGAAGTTTATATAAAACTTATTAAATGGGGAAACAATACATTTGTTTATTTATTTATTTACTTGGCTGTAAGTGGCAATAAAGATTGATTGCCCTTTGGCGTATATGTTCTATTTAAAAAAATTTTTTTTAATCCTGGTCTTTAATTTAGCATTTAGCAGAAGTCTATAGAAATGGTAGTCACCATCTTGGAATGTTTTTAATACATCCAGAGTAAAGTTTTCCTTCTTTTAGGTATAGTTACCTATACTTTTACAAATTAATAACTACAGAGAATTAAGGAGAATAGAAACATCTAGCCAGATTTGCTGGAGAGGTAGATTTGTAGATAACTTTGGGGAGGGGAATTATTTTTCCTAGACTATAAATAGATTTTGATAGTTGAAAATATGTCAAAGGCAGTTTTTTTTTCTAACTTTAAATCAGTTTCCTAAAAGAACACTGCTTATTTTTCTAATAGAATGTGCTCTTTTGAATTTCTTAGTTCAGGAAGAACAATGTTTCTTTAGCACATCAGCACACCCATCACAAAAAATAAGTGCTTAGTAATTATTTATTAAATGAAAGCATTTTCTTCATTCAGTTTCTTTCCTTTATGGTCTGTTTCCCTGTTGGTATTCTCCAGAAACAGGTCTTCCCTGTAGTTTGTATCTGTCAGGTGGTTTGGTTATGCTGCAGTAACAGAAGAGCCCAGACATCTCTGTGACTTTACACTCATACTACATATCCATCAAGGGTCAACTGGGAGGCTCTGCTCATCCAGTCCCTCAGGGATTTAAGCTGATGGAGGTTTCATTACAACATGTCCTCCCACATCTCTGCCATAATGCAGAAAGGACATGGAGAATCACGCAGCTCTGAAATCTACTCTGAAGAGACACTAATCTCTGTGTTGGTTAAGATGAGACATATGGCCACACCTGGACCAAATTTTACCATGCAGTCTGGAAGGAGAATCAGAATAAGTGGGAACAGCCCTGATAACTGCATCGTGATTCTATGGTAATACTGATGATTCAGGTGGACTTTTTTTCCAGAGGAGTTTAAAGTGATTTCAGTGTTTATAACTAATCCACATTTAAGAGAGACAGGTAAGTTGCTGCTCCTCCAGGAGGTAAAGGACATAGGGAGGGAGACTTACTAGTAGTGACCTACTAGAAGCCAGGAAATCGTTAGTAGAAATCCTAACACCTGAACCCTGTCTTCAGAAGCACCTGCATGGCTTTCCTTAGTTTTTCAGGAATAACTCATTTCTTCAAGCATCTTGAATCCAGAGCTCTATGTGGTGTGAGTTTGTAGTTTAAATAGACTTTAGAATGATTGGTCTTTTCTTCTGGAGCAACTCTGGGAGGCTGGATTGTATAGATTAGAAATAGAAAATAAAATTTTGATTAAAGACAGGCAGGTCTGGATTTAAATTGCATTTTTGTCTATTCCCTGTGTGACTTCAGGGAAGTTACTTAACTTGTCTGAGATTTGGTTTGCTCCTCTGAAAAATGAGGATAATATTCCCTCCTCCCCCCGCCCCCCACCCCTTTTCAGGTTGTGGTGGCAAACGAAAGAGGAGAAGTTATGAAATGCATAGCACAGTGCTTGGCACCAGGACCAGTTCTCTAAGTGGGAGCAGTTGTGATCAACATTGCCTGGTTCTTCAGTTTTTTGGTTTCCTACATTTTGAGGATCAGAAAAAGCCCAGGAATATTGGGGCACTGTTCCCAAGTGGGGCCGACATTGTTTCAAGATGAACAATTCGGTTTTTGTTTGTTGTAAGCTACTCAGTTTATTCTGCTAAAGTATTAAGTTCTATTAAGTTCCATCAGACATTTCAGGGCTTTTTTGGGGATTTTGTTTTGTTTTCTCCCCCAATCCTGGACTGCTTTATAGGGCAGCCCAGTAGGCATGGTGTGGGCCAACAGGCACCACGAAATTACTCAACTCTCATAGCAGCTTCTAGAAACTACTTCATCCTAGTTCCCAGAGACCTTTGAATACCCAGGGCCAGGGAGCCTGCCTTTCTGTTATTTGTGGAGCAACTCTTGCCACAGTGATAGCAGAGAGGAGTCACAGCCCTGAGCTGGCTGCCTTGTTGGAAACCATACCTGGGCTCTAAGCGGAAGATGGTCTGGTCTTGCTTTCCCCATTTAATAGGAGGCCAGCGAGGCGCCTCACCTGTGGTGGTGGTTCATGTGGGCGGGACCACATGCTTCTCCGGGATTCCTGGCTGTCTTAGTGCTGATTTCACTTGAAGTTTCTCTTTGCTCCACCTTCAAGGGGAATTGCTGATTGAGGCCTTTTGGACCTAAGTCAGGAGGGTTTGGGGAAAAGAAAACAAAGCATCATTTTGATTCAACAGGTGCTTAGTAAGAAGCTGCTGACTAGGAATCCACCACTTGTTCTGACGATTATAAGCCAAAAAGAGAAAATTCAAGTGGTTTATGAGTGTAGATACCATCTCATTTTTTTAAGGTCCACAAATAAAATCTAATTTTTAAAAGTGTGTGCCTTTCTGTAAAGAGACATAAATGTTGGGTCAAAATCTGAAATGTGCCTAATTCTGCAACTCCAATTTCAAACTAAAACCCCAATTCCTTAGGCTTTATATTAAATACCACCTTCTCCCCAATTTTCCCCTCACACTCGGGTCTCCCTGGCTTCTCTGTTTCCCTCTTTTTGAGATGTTGAGATAGGTTTCTGTATTAGCAAGTCCATTCAAAGCCAGGTAGGTTATGCTTTTCTTTGAGCAGCTTGAATAAATGATAACAAAACATCTTTTCTCAATATGCCCTCCTACATGCCTTCTCTCCCCTGCCCCCTCCCTTTTTTTTAAATATACTAGGAAGAAAAAAAAAAAAAAACTTTCCAAACACAGAACTTTATGGCCAGAGACAATCTGGCTGCTGGAATAAACAGTCTGCTACCTCGTTTACCATTCCATCATGGGCTCAAATCCTGAGAAGCTGGCGGCCGCCCACAGTAGTTCTTGTTTGGCAGGGGGAAGTCTGCCAACGTCCCATCAGGCTTGTTTCTTCAGCAGAGTTGTATAAGTTAACCGGCTTTATTGTTGGGGGTAATCTGGGGTTGTTCTTACAGGAGGACGGGACGAGGCCCCCAGAGTGTTTGCCAGCATCAGCCCTTGGCTTTACCCATTCCTGATCCTCATTAAATTGTGTGAGCTCAGCTCCCATAACAAATGGTGGGGCAGGGGGATCCTATTCAGCCAGGCCTGGCCCCGGTTAGGCCCATGAGCTAATTGCTCTAATTGAGTGGGAGGGACTGCCTTCCTCGCCATTCCATCCCTTCCCAGCCCGGTTTGGAGAGGAATGAATGGAGGCCCACTTCAGCTCCTGCTGGCAGCCCCGGTGGCCAGCTGGGCCATGGGATCCACTGCCGGGATGCACATCACCCACAGCCCTCTTCCAACTGCTGCTCTGGTCCTTTATTGTGCGAAGAGGTTTCCCAACAGTGCTCATTTGAGGCTTTGCTCTCTGGCTTTGCTTTTGGGTTGAGAAACATTCTGCTATAATTTATATATCTAGGAAACAGCATTAGAAATGTGTTAGCGTTCCGCTCTGGATGGACAGATCATTTACAACTAGCACAATATATTATCAATGTGCTGCTCTTTAGGACCTGCTATATAATAGACATGTAATGAAGCATAGGAAACATGCATTTCATTTCCAAGTCTCGAAAGGGAAGGAAAATGATTTCGGGGAGGAAAACCCATCTCAGGTGGGGGCCCAGGAGTGGAGCCTTAGGGGATAGGGGAAGGGTCTGTCTCTTTAAGACAGACTAGGAGGAAAACCAAAAGTCATCAACTCTGAAAGTAGCAAATGAGAGCCCAGAGCTGTGGAGCTAATGTGCAAACTTGTTTCTGTCCTCTATGGCGCCATCATTTATTCAGGAGGTAGAAGCAGAAGATGGGGACTTGCATTTGCTTGATACTCAATTATACATTAGTGTACATCACTTGGCAATCTGTTCATATCAATTTAATTGGATTTTAATATTGCCTCTGATCTTGTTGTCCAATTAACAGTACTGGCTGGCAATAAAGCAGAACCACACACTATGTAACACCTTTGATCCCTGCCATATGGAGCTCTTCCATTGATTACCACATTTTCAAAAAATTTCACTCTCTCAATATGGGCTGTGATAAATGGGAGAAAAAGCACATCCCTGATGTGATAAAAATTTCACTTCAACTCGCAACTTCATTTATTTTGTTGACATTCGGCTCTGATTAAGAACAATAAAAAAATCATGCCCTGAATATCATATGCAAATACAACCCTGGGCATGAATCTAATCATGCCATGGGAGCATTACCATGACTAGCCTGGCATCGGCTCAATTTTTTTTAAAGTGACAGCATACACTTCTGGGCTTGCCGTGCAAAGTAGTCGCCACCGCTATGTCATTTAATAAACATCTGATGTTTCGGTTCCCACCAAGGCATGGAGAACGCCTTTGCATTTCTGTCTGTTATTTCCAGGCCTCTGTGTTCAGGTGATGTCTGGTATTGACCCTCCCCTATCTCTGTTCTCCTACACCCTGTTCCAGGAGAGCCAAGCAGCTGGGAGCTAGGGGATGAGGTTCCTGGGTGACCCCTCATGCTCCTGCCTCCTCTTGAGGCCACCCCACAGAATGGGTCGGGGGATGGAGCTTTGATTTGGAAGGGGCTGCAACCCCAAGGACAGGACCTGCCTGCTCTAGGAAGCTTTTGAACGTGTGTGCGCGCCAGCTTCCTGTTTGCCTCTTGGAGTTATGCAAGCAATTACAGCTTAATGCCCTGGAGACACTCCCAAATGACAGGATTAACCCCCAAGGGAAACGGGCTTCTGTTGTGAAGGATTACATCAACCTTCTAAAAAGCCCTTCCACAGCTCTGAGGCATCGCTGATACTTTTCATGCCTTGACAAGAAGGTTGCCAGTGGCCAGAGCTGGGAAATGCCAGAGAGGCCCCTGTCTGATCTGTGGGCGCTGCTCTCACCACCTTTCCTGTTCATCCTGCTCTGGGACAGACTCCCTGCACAGGTGCTGCTGGGTGCTACGTAGCCTGTGCTGGGGGGTGTGACTCCCAGCACTCCCACCGGGACCCAGGAGAGAGAGAGGGTGGCCGCCAGGGCTTCCCCGGAATCCCAGCCACTTTGGAATATGGGAGGGGGGCTAAGGCTTTTGGTTACACACGTCATAAATTATTTCTTGACCATTAGCCGTGTTTCTGCCTCATAACTGTTCTTCAGGCATATTAAATCAGTGAGAAGGAAGAGCATGCTAGGACATCTGGGGCTGCCAGATAATTCAGTTAATTTCTATTCCCTTGAACCTGGAGGTGTTAATTTGGAAGCACAACAGAAGAGTCTGAAGAATGCTAATACGTCATTTGAATGATTAATGCAATCAGGGGGACTGGGGGGACCTCTGTTTACTCTTTAATTTTGACATGGCACAGCAAGGAGGAGAGTGGCTAATTTACCAAAGTTAAGGGCAAGTTGGTTTCATTTCAGTCACGTGGCCTCAGCTGGGGCTTGGGGAGCTGGGGTGACTCAGAAGGGCTGTATCAGCCGACGGGGGCCAGTTTTGTTCATATAATGGCTACAGCCAGGAAAACAGACGAAATTGTTTGTGATCTGATGAGCCCTGTCCTCTTGGGTGAGGACGCTCCCAGAAGCTACTGGGAACAGCAAGCAGAGGAAGAATCCAAAGAAAAAAAGAAAGAAAAAGAAAGACAGACAGAAAGCGAGCCTGGAAAAAACAGCTGAAAATAGGTGATAGCCTTGTAAATGTTCATGTATTTTTATCTGACATTTCCAAATTGAGTGGCTTTCTTTAAATGAAGGAAAATATTTCCAAATTTATTTAAATGGAACCTTATTAGGGAAAGCTTAGGGTTGAGCAACTATTTAAAAATATATATTTGAGGAGAGAAGCAAAGGAAGACATTTAATTCTTAGCAGACTATAGGCATTTAAAGAAGCCTTGTGTCTATTTATTGCCATGCCTCTGATTAGAGGCAGCTTATGACTGTGATAACAGGAAATTTCAAAGGGCACGTTCCCCCCACCAGCCAGACACTGTAGTATCTTCTTTTTAAAACAAAGGAGGTATTGTGAGAGTGAAAGGTATTTGGCCCCAAGCACTAAACAAATTTTGGAGAGCAGAAAAAAAAACCCCTGTAATTATGTTAATAGTAAATTAATGTTTTGCAATTTACCCATATCACCTCAGAATAGGTGTTCAAAAGTACCTATTGGAGATATTCCGCGGACGGGCTGGAGAAGAAAATAAGTCAAAATGTTTAGTTCCTGGTAAAGCCTCCTGCTTAATCGACAAATGGAGCTTCCCAGTGCCAGAAATACCTCTTTTCCTGCGGTGCCTCCCAGACACTGCTGAGAGAAGCTGGGATGTGGGGCCACCTACCTGAATGGTTCCCGTGGTGTGGAGTTTCCTGGTTTGTAAACGACCTGGATGGATTACTACCTGAAGTTCTTTGATGCTGACTAGTCCCGTCTTCCTGGTTGTATAACAGTGTTACCTGCCTTTGGCTTTCGTCTGAGATGATCCATGGAAGTCTCAGTTCAGATAGGGCCCTGAGTTGAATAGAACTCATTTTGATTTGCGTGGAAAGGTTTGTCAGTCAGTGCACATGAAATTCTTTGCCTAAGTCTAACCTGTAGATTAACAAACACTTACTGCGGCACTTTATATGCCAGGAAATGTGCCACGTCCTTTCTGGAATATAAGTTTTTTTCTCCATGAATTCTCAAAACTACCCTGAGCATAGGGGTTATTACCATATTTGCTGATGAGTACTAAGTAACTTGCCTAAGTCGTAGTTCAGGGGGGCACATTTTTCTGACCTGGCTGTTCTAAGTGCAACTGTGACGTAGACCAGTTCCCCTGGGTACCCCAGGCACCCTCTCTTGTATATTTCCCCTTCTTCAGTGATATTTACTCTTCCCTTCAGGCATTCAGTATTTTTTTTTCTCCATGCTCTATGTTTTCATCAAAACCTTTTTTCAAAAAAAGATCTTATATTAGTCATGTATTCCTTAGTATGAATTTAAACCCAAGTCAGAAACTGCTAGACTACATGTGATTCTTCTTGATTAAGTCTCAAAGGATCTCAGTATTTTAAATGTTGTAGCTAATAATGGAATAAAATATTCTACCTGCCTTTTCAAGTAGCTGAGGCATTAATGAGTAGGAACAATTAGGGCAGATTTGCTTTAATCTTTCAAGTAAAGTAAATGTTGGCTTTCTCTGTCATACACCAGCTAGAAGCACTCTAGAATCCAGCATTTCTGATAAGCCTTATTATGGATAATGGAAATTATCAAGCCTAGATGCTGCCTGAAATCTATCTTTACTGATCTTCCAAGAAGCATTATTTATCATTTGCCGTTATTCCTCAAGATGACTAATCCCATCTTCCTGGCTCTATAACAGTGTTCCCTGCCTTTGGCTTTTGGCCTGAGATGATCCATGGAAGTCTCAGTTCAAATAGGGCCCGGAGTTGAATAGAACTCATTTTGATTTTCGTGGAAAGGTTTCTTGGTGCACATGAAGGCCTAGATGGTGTCCACAATTTCTTCCAGCTAAAAGTTCTGTGAGATCTTCCATCTAAAACTGTAACTGGGTCCATGGTTCTAAACCTGTCTGTGTACCATCATTGGAGCTTTGTTAATATATCTTTTCAATCAGTTTCTCTACGAGTGAAGTTTGAGAATCCGTATTTTTATAAAACCTCTCCAGTGATTGTGATATACCCATTCTATGGACTGACATTTGGGCACTGCCACTATAGATGATGCGATTCAGAGATTTATTTTAATAGTAGGAATGTGCAAGTTGCAATGATTGCTATTTCTATTAGAGCCTCATAAATTCATTTTTAATTAGCTAAAATTTTTTGATGAATTTTTTCTTTTAATTTTTGCTGTTTCATTATCAGGCTTCTAAATAGTGCAGTGGAGTACTGCCCACATCCAGGCTTGAAGGCCCTGTTCTGACTGGGTTCAAATGTTGAACACACAAGTTGGTCAGCTGTGTGGCCTTGACTGAAACATTTAGCAAGGGCCAATAATTTTATGTTATCTTCTGTAAAATCAGTGTAGGAATTCCTACCTTAAAGAGTTGTTGAGATTCTAAGATTCTGTTATTTTTACTCAATGTTATGCACGTCAGGTATTGAGTACCTACCATGGACCAGTTGGTATAAAATTAAGTGGAAAGGGAGAACTAGTACATCTTGAGGAACCAAGATGGCGGCATAGTTAAACAACTAAACTGCCGCCACGCACAACAATTTCAAAAATACAACTTAAAGACAAAACGTCTACCACCCAGAACCACAGGAAAGCTGGCTGAGTGGTAAATTTACAACTAAGAAGGAAAAAGAAAGGAGAACAAATGTGGAAAAGCTGAGGTCCGGAGGCGCTTGAAGCGGGCTGGTGGCCGGCAACTGGGCGCGTGGCTTTTTTTCCAACCTGAAGGGAGATAAGCTCCCAATCACTCTGAAATCCGGTTTCTGGGGACACGTGGGGGACCCAGACACCTACGGGGAGAAGCTGGACTCTCGGCCATCAGGTCAGAAAGTGAGAGTGACTTTCTTGCAGAGGTGCGCCCAGCAATCAGTGTTTACTGCGCTGGAGCGTGGGACGCGAGGACTTGGAAACGCGGAAAGGCAGAGACGGCTGATGGCAGCCATCGCTTTTGCCATGCCCTAGCCTAGTGACGCCCTGAGACCCCGCCCCGCCCTGAGGCCCTGCCCCGCACATTCTACAAACCCGTCTAGGATCCACACAGCGGCTTTTGCATATAAATGGCCTGTTCTGTGGAAGCTTAACCAAATAAACTACAGCTCCAGTCAGACTGTTCCAAAACCGCCAAACCCCAAGCAAAGAGGAGAGAACTAGTTCTTGCTGTAGCTCCTGCTGGGTGGCCTCAGACAGTAGCTGACCTGCACTCCATTGGAGATCCAGAATCTAGGGTATCTAGTGGTCGGTGTGAAACGACACCAGATTTCAACCACTCTCATAAGGGACACATTCAAGAGGCAGACTCAGTGAGTGCCAAAGCCCTACTGGAACAAGTCCCACCCCATGAACGTGTCTCCAGCACAGCAATTCTTCCGTTATAGACACAGCGGGTCCTCACAGCCAATTGGCCTGGAGGTCAATTCCTCCCAGTGACACCAACAACAATCAAGACTTAACTACAAGGCTGTACACACAGTCCACAAAGGGGTGCACTAAGAGCGTCCACCTCAGGTAACTGGGAGGCTGACCCATTGAACCAATAGGACACGTAGCACACAAAGCTACCCTACCAACTCAGGGAAGCAGTGAAAATGAGGAGGCAAGGAAACAGATCCCAAACGAAAGAAATGGAGGAGAACAAACGAATGGACATAGAGTTCAAAACCACGGTTATAAGGTTTTTCAAGAATTTCATGGAAAAGGCCGATAAATTTAATGAGACCCTCGAGGATATGAAAAAGGACCAACTAGAAATTAAACATACACTGACTGAAATAAAAAATATTATACAGAGACCCAGCAGCAGACTAGAGGAACGCAAGAATCAAGTCAAAGATTTGGAATATAAAGAGGCAAAGGACACTCCTCCAGAGAAGCAAGAAGAGAAGAGAATTCAGAAAGTTGAAGATAGTGTAAGAAGCCTCTGGGACAACTTCAAGTGTACCAACATCAGAATTATGGGGGTGCCAGAAGAAGAGAGAGAGCAAGATGCTGAAAACCTATTTAAAGAAATAATGACCGAAAACTTCCTCCACCTGGTGAAAGAAATAGACTTACAAGTCCAGGAAGCACACAGAACCCCAAACAAAAGGAATCCAAAGAGGACCACACCAAGACACATCATAATTAAAATGCCAAGAGCAAAAGACAAAGAGAGAATCTTATAAGCAGCAAGAGAAAAACAATTAGTTACTTACAAGGGAGCACCCATACGACTGTCAGCTGATTTCTCAACAGAAACTATGCAGGCCAGACGGGAGTGGCAAGAAATATTCAAAGTGATGAATAGCAAGAACCTACAACCAAGACTACTCTACCCAGAAAAGTTATCATTCAGAATTGAAAGGCAGATAAAGAGCTTCACAGATAAGAAAAAGCTAAAGGAATTCATCACCACCAAACCAGTATTATATGAAATGCTGAAAGGTATTCTTTAAAAAGAGGAAAAAGAAGAAAAAAGTAAAGATAAAAATTATGAACAACAAATACATTCCTATCAACAAGTGAATCTAAAAGTCAAGTGAATTAAAAATCTGAAGAACAGAATAAACTGGTGAACACAATAGAATCAGGGGCATAGAATCGGAGTGGATTGATAATTCTCAGGGGGAAAGGGGTGTCTGTGTGGGGGGTACAGGAAGAGACTGGACAAAATCATACACCTATGGATAAGGACAGCAGGGGGGAGGTAAGGGCAGAAGGGAAGGTGGGAACCGGGTGGAGGGGAGATATGGGGGAGAAAAAAGGAGAAACAATTGTAATAATCTGAACAATAAAGATTTATTTTAAAAAAATTAAGTGGAAAGGCAAGATGAATAAATAGAATCACGGTTTCTGAAAGTCATCTAAAGCAGTGTTTTACTTTTCTTACCACAATCCCCATGTTACACATAGGCACATATGTACACACAGACAACTGAAACAAAGTTTCACAAAACAATTTTTATCCTTGCTGTGTTTAATGCACTTAGAAATTTTACTTTCTGTTCATTAAACAATACTGACCATGACCCTTACATTGATTTTCTGGGTCACAAATGGGGGATTACCTGTTCTAGACCACTCTCTTCCCCAATTCCTCTACCAAACCCTCAACATGACCATTCAACCCCTGTGTGGTGGGAAACTCTTTGAAGTCATGAAAAATATTTTTCAATTCACTATAGCTAATATTAATTAAGCATCAACTATTAACAAAGCAATCAACTATCTTTACACTGCACATTTTCTCTAAAGACCTATAAACTGATTATTTGGGGTGCTGATTGGGTTTCCATAGTACCCCCTTCCACTGGTCCTTGGCTGTGTAGGACCTATTCTGATACTGCTTTCTGTTCCAGACTATAAAGTTTCATTCCTATCAAAACTCAGCTGCCCAGGGACGCAGTATTGATAAGCTCGTTACAGCCAACAGGTTCTTGACTGACAATGACATGTGTTGCTCTGCATCTTAAGAATAACCTTTGAAGGCTAAAACAAGGACTTTTTGTTTTATTAGACCAAGCTAGTAAAGAGAGAAATTGGCTCATGACAGAATGTTGGAACCATTTAAAACTACTTCTACTCTTGGGAACTAGGACCAAGAACGTAAACTGAGCGGGTAGTTCTATGTTGGAGTCTGATTGGACTGGTGGTGTATCCTGTTATGGTTCCTCTGAACGTACAAACTATAAGGGGTGGATTCATTAGACATTTGTTTTCATCTAGAGGGCAGATGAGAGGACTGTTCACATATGCATTCTGAAGTATGAGGCATGATCCAGAATAGATTCTTGGCTGAGGAGTGCATTAGTAATGACCACATAATTCACGTTTGAGGTGATGACAGTGCACTTATGTAGGGGAAGCACGGTGTCTGAAACTCGGATGTGTGCCAGGTTACCACCAGGGTTAGATTTCTTCATATTGATTACATAGATTGTTAATTGAATTAGTTGTGTTGCCAATTAAGCACTGATCCAAAAGAACTGCTGATTTTTAAAATATCAAATATAAGTTTGCTGATTTGATTTGGAAGCCCCATGGATGTCCTTGTTAAGCCATAGGGGCATTTATGATGCCTTCTTATTGGGGTTGAGGTGTAATAGTCAGCAAGATTAACTCTTTAAATCTGCACTGATATCGAATTAACTATGAATAAGTGGGGAGGAAGATAACACATACAGAAATATATTCACACAAAGTAGAAAGGGGGAAGTTGTGGAAAGGAGGGGGAAGAGGACAGAGAGGCAGAGAAAGGGAAGCAATAGATGGAGACTGACTAGTTCTAGACATGATGGAACCTAGGGGCTTTCTAGGGATGCACACCAACAAATGTGTACTAATCTTTAGTACATATTGTTATACCACTACGTAATATATTTAAGTAGGAAGATGGTAATAATAAAAAGAGTTCTGGTGTAAGGATCAACCAGTTGTGTGACATTGGCAAGTTCACTGACCTCTTTGAGGCAGTTTCCTTATATACACTAATAAAAGAGAAAGATGCAAATTGACCGTACCTTCACGACACCCACCAGCCAATCAGGAGTGAGTATGCAAATTAGCCCAACAAAGATGGTGGGTTAATTTGCATATGCAGGCGCTGAGCGGCTGGGGGCGGGACGCTTGCATTGTCGACGCAGGCGTTCTGCACCACCCCAGCTGCTCAGGGCCTCTGGGCAGCGTGGGAAGGCGGGGCTGGAGCTGAAAGAGGCGGTTCTGGGCCAGAGTGGAAAGGTGGTGCCGGCAGCCAGGGAAAGGAAGGCCCATTCTTGCACGAATCTTCATGCATCGGGCTTCTAGTCTATATATATAAAGAGCCAAGATCGTAACATCCACAACGACCAGAGGCTCAACCTAATGCCAGACTGCGTGCACAACAGGCGAGCGGGCTGAATTGCTGACATCTTGGAGAGAGAGAGAGAGGTGGGACTGATCAGCAGCGGCAGTGCCTCGCCAGCAGCCAAGCCTCTCTCTCTCAGAGGTCAGCAGTTCAGCCCGCTCACCAGCAGCCTGGGGAGGCTGCTGATCAGCCCCGCCTCTATGATCAGGCCCGGAGATAGGCCCGGGGATGCTGACTGGCATAGTAACTGACCAATCAGAACCAAATCTGGGTGAATTGCGAGGAGCCAATGGCTGCCTAGGAGGTGGGGCTTTAGACACTGACTGGCATAGAAACCAACCAATCAGAACCAAATCTGGGTGAATTGCGAGGAGCCAATAGCTGCCTAGGAGACGGGGCTTTTGAAGTGACTGGCATAGAAACTGACCAATCAGAACCAAATCTGGGTGAACTGAGAAGGCAGAACCTAAGTTGGGGGCTGAGGAGGGGTTTTAAGGACAACAGCTGTTTGGTGTAAGGTGTAAGAAAGTGATTCAATTTTTTAATGACTATTTTGGCAGTATAGTGCATATGACTGGCTATCAGTCCAGATACAGGGATTATGTGTTTTTGTCTGCCAAGAGCATCTCCTCCTGCTGAAAAAGGCTTTCCCTCCCCTCCCTCCATTTAAGCAATCCTATCCTATATAATCTATCTATACTCATAAAAGGGTAATATGCTAATTAGACTTGTCAACCAGCCATCTTCCAGACGTCCAACTTCCTTCTGGACAAAGCCATGATGGTGGGGGCCAAGGCAGAGGCAGTTAGGGGCTATCAGGTCAGCAGGGGAGGGCAGTTGGGGGTGAGATCAGGCTGGCAGGGGAGGGCAGTTGGGGGTGACCAGGTCGGCAGGGGAGGACAGTTGGGGGCAAGATCAGGCCTGCAGGGGAGGGCAGTTGGGGGAGAGATCAGGCCGGCAGAGGAGGGCAGTTGGGGGCGAGATCAGGCCAGCAGAGGAGGGCAGTTAGGGGCGATCAGGCTGGCAGGGGAGAGCAGTTAGGGACGAGATCAGGCCGGCAGGGGAGGGTAGTTACGGGCGATCAGGCAGGCAGGCAGAGGCAGTTAGGGGCAATCAGGCAGGCAGGCAGAGAGGTTAAGAGGGGGGCAAGGTAGGGGCGATCAGGCTGGCAGGCAGAGGGGTTAGGGGCGATCAGGCAGGCAGGCAGAGGGGTTAGGGGTGATCAGGCAGGCAGGCAGGCGAGTGGTTAGGAGCCAGTCGTCCCGGATTGCGAGAGGGATGTCTGACCGACTGGCAGTTGGACATCCCCCGAGGGGTCCCAGATTGGAGAGGGTGCAGGCCGGGCTGAGGAAACCCCCTCCATGCACGAATTTTGTGCACCGGGCCTCTAGTTTAGAAAATAAAAGGGTTAGGCGACAAGATTTCTCTCAGGCCTTTCTGTAGATTGAAAATGCTATTAATCTCGAGATTTATACAAGTTAGACATCAGTGAAACATTACAATGGCTTCTAAGCAATGCCTTCTAAATTCATAATGTATTCATTCAACAAATATTGAATAAGGGCCTAGTAGCATTTTAGCTCAACACGGTGGCAAAAGTTTCTCAGTTGTGCTCACTACTACTTGGCTTTTAAACTTATTCAAGCTCAATCAAACCCTAGGGCACAGCTGGCTAAGGATAGATTCTGTCACCGGAAGGAGGCAGGGTAGTTTCTGGATTGCATGCCAGGCCTACTTTAGGCCACTTCATTAACATCTTATATTAGTATGGTACATTTATTACAACAGTAATGTTGTATGTTATTATGAACTAAAGTCTACACTTTTAAGAGCACCCCCTTTCTCTGTTCTAGGATCTCATCCAGGATACCACCACACCTTTAACAGTCATATCTCCTTAGTCTCCTCTTGTCTGTGAGAGGTTCTCAGACGTTGTTTTGGATGAACAATTTTGAGGAGTACTGGTCAGGTGTATTAGAGAATGACCCTCAATTAGATTTTTTTTTCCATAATTAAGATTGGGTTATAGTTTCTGGAAAAAACACATCTCAGAGGTAAATTGCCATTTTTATTACATCACATCATATTAAGGATATGTACTATCAGCATGATTTATCACTGTTGATGATGCCCTCTTTGAATTCTCCACTCTCCCTGAATCTTCATTCCTTCACCAACCTGTAACCCCAGGCTTGGCTGACTACCCAGAAAACCAGACTGCCTTCACTTTTGAAGGAAAATTTTGTTGGACGTATAATTTCAGATTGGTGTTTTCCTTTTAATACTTTAGATATTTCCCTCCATTCTCTTTAAAAATGTTTTTATTGATTTTAGAGAGACAGTGAGGGAGAGGGAGAGAGAGATAGAAACATCAATGAGAGAGAAACATGGATCGGCTGCCTCCTCTATGCCTTCCACTGGGGATCGAGCCAGAAACCCAGGCATGTGCCCTGACCAGGAATTGAATCACTGACCTCTTGGTGCATGGGATGGTGCTCAATCCACTGAGCCACACAGGCCAGGCTCCCTACATTCTCTTACTTACATGGCTTTGATGAGAAGTTTGCTATAACTCTTAGCTCATAAATTTTCTTCTGTAGATAAGGTTTTTCTTTATTTTTTTTCCTTTTGTCTTTGGTTTTCTTCAGTTTGAATATGATATATCTAGGTGTCGAGTTTTTGTGGAATTTGTCCTGCTTGGTGTTTGCTGAGGTTCCTGGATCTGCAGTTTAGTCATTAATTTTGTTAAATCCTTGGTCATTATTGTTACTTCATTATATTATTACTTCTGCTCTCTTCTTGCTTCTCCTTCTGATACTCCATTATTTTTGTTACACTTTCTTAAATTGTCTCACAGTTTTTGGATGTTCTGTTTTTATCATTCTTTACTAGAGGCCCGGTGCATGAAATTCGTGCATGGAGGGGGGTTGTCCCTCAGCCCAGCCTGTTACCCTCTCCAATATGGGACCCCTTGAGGGATGTCCGACTGCCCGGTGGGATCGGGCCTAAACGGGCAGTCGGACATCCCTCTCACAATCCAGGACTGCTGGCTCTCCAACTGCTTGCCTGCCTGCCTTCCTGATTGCCCCTAACCGCTTCTGCCTGCCAGCCTGATCACCCCCTAACCACTCTGCTGCCAGCCTGTTTGCCCCCAACTTCCCTCCTCTGCTGGCCTGGTCACCCCTAACTGCCCTCTCCTGCAGGGTTGATCACCTCCAACTGCCCTCCCTTGCAGGCTTGGTCCCTCTCAACTGCCCTCCCTTGCAGGCCGGGTGCCTCCCAACTGCCCTCTCCTGCTGGCCATCTTGTGGTGGCCATCTTGTGTCCACATGGGGGCAGGATCTTTGACCACATGGGAGCAGCTATATTGTGTGTTGCAGTGATGATCAATCTGCATATTACTCTTTTATTAGATAGGATAGAGGCCTGGTACAGGGGTGGGGGCCAGCTGGTTTGCCCTGAATGGCGTCCCAGATCAGGTGGGGGTTCCCTTGGGGTGTGGGGCGGCCTAAGCGAGGGGCCTGTGGTGGTTTGCAGGCCGGCCATGCCCCCTGGCAACCCAAGCAGAGGCCCTGGTATCTGGAATTTATTTTCCTTCTACAATTGAAACTTTGTAGCCTGGAGCGGAGCCAAGCCTGGGGCTCCCCCCCCCCCCCCCCCGAGGCCCGCAGCCATTTGTGTTGGGGTTATAATTGAAACTTTGTTGCCTTAAGCAGGTGGGCCCAGCCAGGGTGTGCGGAAAGCTTTGCTTCCCCTGTTGCTGGCGGCAACCCTGGCCTGCTCTCTCAAGCTCTATTCTGCCACCATTTGTTTGAATTTGTTTACCTTCTATAATTGAAACTTTGTAGCTCGAGTGGAGGCTTAGGCCTGGCAAGGTCAGGCAGAAAGCTTGGCTTCCTCTGTTACCTAGGAAACCTTGCTCTCTGTGGCTGTAGCCATCTTGGTTTGGGTTAATTTGCACGCTTGCTCTGATTGGATGGTGGGCGTGGCTTGTGGGTGTGTTGGAGGTATGGTCAATTTGCATATTTGTCTATTATTAGATAGGATTCCCTTTGTATTTCAATCTGGGAAGTTTTTATTGACGTATTTTTAAAGTTACTGATTCTTTCCTTAGCAATAACTAGTCTAGTGATAAGCCCGCCAAAGCCATTCTTTATTTCTATTCCATATTTTTGATTTGTAGTATTTAATTTTATTCTTTCTTGGAGTTTCCATCTCTTTGCTTACCTTACCCATCTGTTTTAGCATTCTGTTTACTTTTCCCATGGGAGCCCTTAAAATATTAATCATAGTTATTTTTAATTCTCTGATAATTCCACTATCTGTGTAATATCTGAGTCTGATTCTTGCTTTATCTCTTCAGACTGTTTTTCTTTTCCTTTTGTTTTTTAGCATATCTTGTAATTTTTGTTGAAAGCTGGACATAATGATTGGGTAATAAGAACTTGGGTAAAGGTCTTTAGTATGAAATTTAAGTTAGTAATCAGTCTAACTTGGAGTTGGGCTGTGTTTAATGTGTGCTGTAACTTTAGGTGTCAGGAGTTTCAAATTCCTCTGGTGTCCTTCTGTTTGTCTCCTTTATCTTCTTTGGGCTTCCTTAGGAATTCCTCCTTAAGTAGAGTCTGCACCTTGCAGCTCTTTCAGTAGTAATCCACTGTTATTATACTGGAGTCTGTTGATGTGGTGGCAAGATGTCAGGGAGGGCAGGTGTTAAATAATCATAAGACAAAAACCTTAGTCTTTTAGTGGACCTGAGACCTCAAGAAATGTTTTCCTGTCCTTAGGTGAGATAGGAAAGCTAGAGAATGCTGGAGTTGGGTAATTGACCGTTCTCTT
This sequence comes from Cnephaeus nilssonii, assembly GCF_951640355.1. Lineage (NCBI taxonomy): Eukaryota > Metazoa > Chordata > Mammalia > Chiroptera > Vespertilionidae > Cnephaeus > Cnephaeus nilssonii. The sequence goes on along the minus strand of NC_137086.1, from coordinate 34,219,888 downwards.
TTATGGCATAAAGCCCTATATGGGATAAGGCAAAGTGTTTTTCTTAGAGAATGGGGCTTTGTTATGGAGACTGTTCTCCATGTGTAGGTGTGTTTCACCTCCTTCTCCCCTAGCCATGAAGAGATCATTTTTGGCTTTTAGCTGTGAGAACCTGCTGGGGTCCCTAGAAGTAAAATCCACCAAACCCTGGGGCCTCCCTAAGACAGAGGCCCCTGGGAGTTCCTCAGCCTCCGGTGAGTTGTCAAAATTACCATTTCAGTGATTCTTCCAGTTTGTGGCTTCAGTGGTTTCTGCTCCAGGTGAGCAGATCTTAGCCATGACTTTGTTGATCTGTGAAGGTCTGGGTTTAGAGTTTCAAATGTATAAAAAAATACAACTACAAAGTAATTTTTTGGTCAGAAATTTTAACCAAAATGTTAATGGCTGTAAATACATCTTGTTTTGGTAAGCCTAGGCGATAATATAGTAAATAAAAAACCCAGTGAGAAAAGTCTAGACATTCATAAGACTAACACATTTCTAGCTACCGTTCATCAAAGAAAGAACACGATGCCATTTGAGTAACCAGCCACTCAAGCAACTGTTATTGCCAGTGGTGGTATGCTTAATGAAAAATTGTGTCCCCTAAAAAGTAATGTTAATGTAAAAAACCACTGAAACCTGTAAAGAATTTTTGTGAGTTTATTTGAGCCAAACTGTCGACATACCTCAACGAATTGAGATAATAGTCTGGAGAATGGTGGGTTACATCTGTATTTATACATTGCAATCAAAGGAAGGGACATAGGTGGGTTACATGAAATCCATTGGTGATAGACTAGAGAGGTGGGAGAAAGCAAAGTGGGGGTGGGGGAAGCCCTGGGATTGGATAAAAAGTAAAATGATAGACATATACTTAGGTGGGTGCAGGAATAATTAACATGATAATAATGAAGGAATTTGTGGAAGGAATTTGTCCTGGCACCCAGCACATTAGGTTGTGCCCCAAGGGGTCCAGAAAAAGGGAAGTTACAAGTTACCCGGACATTTCAAGGGTCTGTTGTTATAGATGCAAAAAGACAGATAGGCTCAGTTAAGGTAAAGGTTGACCTTGTCAGTGAAGATACCAGCCTAGGACATAACTACCCACCATAACTGTTTTTAGTTAAACTTTAATTTCAGACCATCCTTTGTGGTTACTGTAGGTCTCTGAGTTTGCAAGACTGCCATGCAGGCCTTCCCTGAGCTTGTCAGGTTAGCATGTGGCCCCTTTCGTCCACAATAAGCAATTGATTATGTCCTAGGGTATTATGAAAACTTAATACAGTAGTAGAATTTCCCTTGTTCCATAAAATGTAATAGCTGCCTATAACCCATTGTCAAATGAGGCAGGGAGCAGCTAAATAAATAATAAAACAAATTAGAATGCTAAATGGTATTGAATCACATATTCTTATATGCATAAAGGATTAGCATGTTGATTTATTATATAAAAGTTGTAACTTTCCATTGGTATCCTGTTAGCCAGGAAAAGTCAGTGTCATTTCCCAACATGCTCCATGTAGTCATCAGCTCTTACTCACAGTTACCGTCTCTCATGAATTCCCAGCGTACAGCCATCCACCTGGAAGGAAACCCTTGGAATATAAAGGGGCACATTGCAGATGAAAGGTCACCAAGAAATATTTGCAACGAGGAACAGCAAGTTGTGACCACTCTTCAGATCTGTACCTGTCAGACAGAGGTTGACACCTGTGACAGGTACATTCTGATTTCCACATGCCTTGTGCAAAATCAGACGTGCTCACAGCAGCATGGCAGCCAAATGTCAAGTGCTTCACCTCTCAGCATGGCGACAGTCAGAAACCCTGGCTGGAAAGGCACTTGGATTCACCTTTGAAGTGCACACCGTGCAGGAGAGCCCGCCCAGGAGAGGGTCCTGATAGGCCGTGTCCAACAGTAGGGGTGAGGAGTCATGCATGCTGCCCCTTCTTGTTCCCAGTGCTCCCCATTCCAGCACCTCCTTGACCTGGCCCTGTTCATGGGAGAGGTTGACACTGAGGCTGCTGGAGGGACGGCAAGGGTGTATCTTTTCTCCTTGCTGTTCCAAGTGACGTTTAGAGAGAGAAAGGAGGATGGATGGATAATTTCAGAGCAGGCTGGAAATCTTCTGACAAACTAGATTGTTCCTTGGAGTTCAGGAGCTCTCCCAAGGGAGGGAATGTTGATAAAAATGGAATTTCTAGAACTTTTCAAATCAGGATCTAGGTCTTGGTTGGCATTATTGTTTAGGTCAGTGATGGGCAACCTCTTGAGCTTGGTGTGTCAAACTTCGCCAAAAAACTGAGCATAACTCGGGTAGTGTGTCACTTTGAGGAAAAAACATTATTTCTCAAATGTTTCATCCTCAGGAGCAGCAAGTGTTTCATCCTCGGCATGCGGCCACCTCAGCGGCCGCGTGTCATCAGAAATGGCTACGCGTGTCAGTGCTGACACGCGTGTCATAGGTTCGCCATCACTGGTTTAGGTGGAAACTTCAGATGGATCCATAAGAAGTAGGCATTCCAGGACCAGAGCTATTCCTGAAGGGAAGGAATGTTCTTTCACCCCCTCAGAGGCGACTCTGGGCCTTTAGGAATACATCCCAGATCACTAGGGCATGAAACTGTGGGACTGGTGTCTAACTTCCAGAAGGCTGATGGCTTTCTCCTGCGGTGGGGTTGCAGGGTCCATGTACTTTCTCTTGTGAAGGGTAGGTATGAGAGGTCTCCTAGAAGAGACTGTGGTCTGAGGCTTCTGAGACTGAGATGCTGACTGCTCTCTTAGCAGAGACATAAGCAGAGAGTTTAGGAGATAATATTGCCCTGACTCCCTGAAGAACTGCTTTTCTTGAAATGTTCTGTAGGGTAAGCATTGATACAGGAAATATCTCTGTGCAGTGTGTCCTTAGTCTGTTATTATAAGGATTTTTTAAAATTTGTGAACATAGCAAATCTCATAAGTTAATTTCTTCTTCTTTTCTTCTTTCTTCCCTTCTGCCCTCCCGCCTTCCCACCCACCCTCCCTCCCTCCCTCCCTTTTCCCTCCCTCCTTTTCTTCATTCCTTTTTTTCTCCCTTCCTCCCTCCCTCCTCCCTCCCTCCTCCCTTCCTCATCCCTCCCTCCCTCCCTCCCTCCCTTCCTCCCTCCCTCCCTCCCTCCTTTCCTTCCTCCCTTCCTCCTTCCTTCCTCCCTTCCTCCTTCCTCCCTCCCTTCCTTCCTTCCTTCCTTCCTTCCTTCCTTCCTTCCTTCCTTCCTTCCTTCCTTCCTTCCTTCCTTCCTTCCTTCCTTCCTTCCTCTTTTAGATCAATGCTAGAAAGCTCAGAACCCCAGATCTGTGGCCACCAGACATAAAAACATGCATCATTAAGACATACATTTTTCTTGGCTTCAATTTTGACCCCTTTTGTTATCTTGGAATTGTACAGAGGCTAAGATAGCCAACTTCTGTTTTTTTCAGGAGGAAGGCCTACATGAACACGCAAATTAGTAAATGAGCTTTTTCACTTAGACATCTTAGACATCGAGCCTGGGACTTAAGCTTTTAGTAATTAGCTCTGGGAACTAGCTAGAACAGAACATAAACTTCTGTGGGCCCAAGTGAAAAGCCAAAGGGCCTGATTGATGACGACAGGGGAAGCTAGGCCTGGCGAGAATCTGACCCACTGATTTGGAAGCGCTCATTGTTCTGTTAAGTGCTGGAAAGAGTGTGGACTTTGATGTTGGGAAGACTTTGGGGTTTCTGGTACTGCCACTTACGTGAACTTTAGCAGACACTGAACCTCACTAGGGCCTCAGTTTCCTCATCAGTAAAATGGGAATGGTATCATGCCCATGGTTGCTATGAGAATTAAATCAAAGAGTCTCTGTAGCACTCAACATGTTGGTTCCTCATTGCCTGTTCTCTTCCATGAGGTTGGGATCAACATGTTTTTCAAATCTCTGGAAAGATGTGGATGCTCATTTCTTCCTTTGAAACAATCCTGGCACCCTGGGGACTTGTCCGGAAATTCAGCTCATGTTCGAGCCTGTTTAAGGGGCTTTTGCTTTCATCTTCAGGGGCCAAATGCCAGTGGCTGCTTTTAATGAAACCAAATCCTCCCCAGTTCTGTGTGATTTGGGGATTTGCTTCCCCAGCCTGGGCAGCAGTCGGATACATTCCGTTTTCTTTATTTTCTAAGTGACCTCAGAGCACTTTGTGATTCTAAAACTGACCTACTGGGAGAAACAAAATAAACTCTTCCATTTCATCTCTCCTTCTCTGGATGTATTTGGAATGATCTGACTTTATATGCTACCATCAAGCTTACTGGCTCCAGAGTGATAACAACTTAATATAAGTACATTTATGGGATACATATTCTGGAAGGCTCTGCAGTATGTCCTGCACAGACTGATACCTTCTTCAGCCATTGCTGGTGCAGGAGCCAAACGTGGATGAAATAAGTAAAAATTACAGGAAAAACCAGCTCCCAGGGGATACATATTCCATTTCTATTCCTCATTAATAAATTATAGTCTCTTCTCTTTAGAAACAGGGTGTCAGGATAGCACAATAAGTCCATAATTTGGTACTTTCCTGTGGACTGATTTTGGGGAGAAGGTGGTTTTATAATGAGAAAACAGTGAGGTTTGTGTATTAGTTTAAATTTGGATGCTTCTTTTTTCTCTCTGCTTCTCTCTGTGGATCTCTGCAGCTGATAGGTCTCCCTCCACCTCACCTCATGGGAGAGGCCCACTGTCTGTGATCACCGACCCGCCCTCACATATACACATCCTGGGCATTTCAGTTTGACCACAAATAATTTGGGCTCCACTTTTTCCTGCTGAGCCTGGGGCCAGGGTCTGTCCCATTTGGGCCATTTCCTTCTACAAGGCCACTGTCTTGTAGGCAGTGGTTCCATAGCTCAGACTCCAGCTTGGGTTTGACTCCTTCCCTTACTGGCTGGGTGACTTTGGGCCAATTACTTAATGGCTTTGTGGTGCAGTTTTCTTTCAAATGGGGATAGTAAAGGCATCTGCTTCAAAGGGTTGTTCTGAGGATTGAGTGAAGTACATTGCTGGCATATTTCAAGCACTCAACATATTAACCATCACCACCATTATTGTCAAGTCTGTTTGCCTGTGTACATTCACGAGATGCACTATTTTTTTCTCAGGGAGTATGGGCATTAGAATGGACTCTTCAAGAGCTTCAAAATTAACAAAACCTTGGACAATGTTCTCAGCTTTTCATGCTGCCCCAAAGGAATATAAGATCTTCAGGGAGGAGGTGGATGGATGAAGGTCAGGAGTCTCTGCTTTGTCTGTATCTTTCTTGTATCAACTAATTTGTCTCCTGGGCTTAACTATGGCCGCTCCTCTTGGGCAGAAAGCTCCTTCCAACCTATACTCCATACCAATGCTGTGCTACACTTCCGAAATCCTGCTTTAACCTTGCTATTTCTCTTCTTCAAACATGGTGAGCTTCATACAATGTGGGTCTTCCTGTGCATGACAGATTTGCTTTCAGGTACTTATAAAATCTGGTCTCTGAGCCTTCCTGACTGGGTCTTGGTACGCTCACTAGGAACACAGGAATTTAAACCCTACTATGTGCTAGGTTCTTTCCTAGGCCCTGGGACAAAACTATAAACCTGATAAGGTTTCTGCTGCCTTGGAATTTAGAGTCTAGTGGGAAAGACAAACTGTGCCAAGTAGACAAATTAACAAGGCAATTTCAGATAGTGATAAGTGCTATGAAAAATGTAAATTGGGCAATGTGATTGGGGGTTGGGATGAATAGCAATATTACTTTCTGGAATCATAGAAGGTCTCTTTGAGGAAGTGACTTTGGGATTAACATTGAATGGGAATCATGGGAAAATCATAGGGAGGAGTTCTACCTCTCTCCTCTCTAACTAGAATGCCAGGTTTTGGTTGAAGATTGGATGGAAGGGACTATATGGGTCATACTCACAATACAGAATTGGGATACTGTCTGCTATGGACTGAATTGTGTCCCTTGCCCTCCACCCCAAATTTATATGTTGAAGTCCCAATCTTTAGTCATCTCCAGGCCTGAGTCATGGCAGCAACATTAACTGATATTGCAACCTTCCCCTCCCTTTGCAACCATTAGCTCCATTCCTGCTGATGTGAAGCATTTGTGAAGCAGCAACCATCGTTGCTCGTCAGCATCCTTCACAGGATTTGAACCACTGACCTTACCATTACGAATGAGTCAGATTATAGACAAGTGTTCTTACTTACATGCCCAGACTGTCCGTGTATAATTAACAGTGAGTTACTATAATGATGATGATATGAGGCGCTCAAGGGCCTTTGGAATTTGAGGCCTATAAAAATATAACATTATTATTATTGTCATTACTATAATCAGGTACAGATATCTGGATAAAAAGGCCATTTCTCACTGGTGTAATAACACATGATTATAAAAGTACCTAAAAACCTTTATTTTTTCTCTTTTAGGAAGGTGACCATTGAGTCATTATCATAGAAACTAAAGCACCTTAAATATTCTATCTAGAATCCACATGGAAATGCACGCTATCTTTTTTCCTGTGCATGTTCTCACTGGCTCCAAATAAATGGCTGATGAGGACTGAGCCTTTGGCACTTGGTCTTGGAGATAAGACATTGGAAACATCAGTTTTGGGAGAAGGGAATCATCTATAAAATATAATCAGCTTATAATGGCACAGCTACCTACAATGGGCAAGTTTCAAAAGTGGGGTTCAGAACATGTGTGCTGTACTTGGAGGAGTGCATGTCCTATGAATAAGGAGAATTTTATTAGCCGAAAATGTAATAAAATTCTAAGCCAATTTGAAGGGCGTGTGTAACAGGTGGGGCCAATGTTCTAAGTGGTCATGAATTATTTGAAAGCTCTCTCCATAGGTACAAAGAGAAGGCCTAATACCATGGGCCTTAAAGAGGTAACCCAGTTAAAGAAAATTGCACAAGATCTGACAAACACTGCCTGATAAATAGTATGATGATGTGTCTCATATGTCAATCATTTTCTTTCCTCCATCCCTTCTTTTTCTTTCTAATATTTTAATTGATTTTCAGAAGTTTTTAAAGGAATTTAGAAGTAAAATCTCCCAATGAGCACCATTAAATCTGCTTCCTCCCAGGATGGGGAAACCGAGGTAAATGGGCTACCTAATGCACAAAGGAACAGAACTGTCCTTCTCTTCTTTCTTCCTCCTCTTCTCTCTCTGCAGCCCTATCACACTTTGCTCACGAGCCAGAGAAGGAAAAGGGTGAAGCAGATTGCAGAGGAATCTTTTGGAACTTAAAGCAGATTCTGAGGAAGTATGGTAATTCTGAAAAATTGTAATCTCACTGGTGATTTCAGTATCTAGGGGCTTATGAAGAACGTGAAGTCAGAAACAGAGGGATTAATTGCCAAAGCTCTGAGCGCTGCATACATAGTCTAGTTGGACACAGGCTACTCACTCAAATACCCACGTGAAGAGAGCAGAGTAGGTGAGGACTCAGTCCACCAAACAGACCAGGGTACGTGGGAGTCTATTTGTTGCCAAGCCTATTGAAAGCTCCTTTCACTTCTTTCAAGTTCTTATCCATAAACTAGGCTTAACACGAATAATATGTCTGTACAATTAAATCAACAAAAAATAAACTTGCATGCTGTCCTCAAAACCTTTCCCCAAAGTGAACCTGAAAATCTGAAAACTAATAAATTAACTGGTTGAGAGAACAAATTTTCAGCTGGTCATTTAACATCATAGGGCACCTAAAAAAACCAAATATTTGACTAAAATTACATATTTTTTTCCCTACTGACCACAACTGGTTTATAGATAGACATATAGCCCTAACCGGTTTGGCTCAGTGGATAGAGCGTCGGCCTGTGGACTGAAGGGTCCCAGGTTCGATTCCGGTCAAGGGCATGTACCTTGGTTGCAGGCACATCCCCAGTAGGGGGTGTGCAGGAGGCGGCTGATCCATGTTTCTCTCTCATCGATGTTTCTGACTCTCTATCCCTCTCCCTTCCTCTCTGTAAAAAATCAATAAAATACATAGATAGACATAGAAGTTTTGGCTCCCAATCCCTTTGAGCGCCTTGTTGCCCCAACTCTAAGCTCCTCTGCTTCTGGTTTTTAGGCAGTCCATTGACTGGCTCCACCCTCCCGCTCTAACTCAATTTCTCACCGTTCCCTAACATCCACCTTTAATTTGAGTTAGGCTGGTGTTTCCTCCCCATGTTCTTCTCATTCTCTTCTCTGTCCTCTTGATCATGTTGTTTACTTTTCTTGAGATGAGCACAATGCTTCATTCGTTTATTTATTCATATTTTTAAAAAAATTTATTTTATTGATTTTAGAGAGAGGGAAGCATTCATTTCTTATTCTACTTATTTATACATTCATTGGTTGATTCTTATATGTGCCCTGACCGGGGATCAAACCTGCAACCTTGGCATATCGGGAGGATGCTCTAACCAATTGAGCCACCCAGCCAGGGCCCATTTATTCATATCTTGATTACCAGGCAGAATGTGTCAGATTTTGTATAATTTTCTTTGGGGGAGGGGGCGGGAGATATAGAAGAGATAGACAGGGTCACTTCCTTCTTGACTTCTGTGACTTTTTCTGACTAGAAGAGGCCAGATGGGACATGGAAGGACACTCATTCAACACCAAAATAAGTTGGTAAATGCTATGGTGATGTATCTCATATCTCAATCATTTTCTGTTCCTCCTTCAGCTCCCTAGCATTTCTGAGGCTCCCAACGGCCTCCTGTGTGTGCACACCCAAGTCTGGGCAGCTAGAACAGAATCTACTCTCGCCCCCTCTCCTCCTCTGGTTCTGTCATGACCACTGGGTGGGCCTTGTTCTCTGGGTTCTACTGCCCTTGCTGCTAGGCGCTCCCCCTCTGTAGATGACCTCTCCCTCTCACTTCTGCCTCCTCTGCCCACAAATGCTGCTTAATGTGACCTCCTGTGGTGCAAATGCCACTCCATGTACCGTGGTAGAAGAACCTGAGGCAGTTGTCTTCAACATCTTACAGAGGTTTAGAAGGGACTAGAGCTTTTAGGTTTTACTCACATCCATTTCTTCCCCTGGGAATAAGTGTTCTGTACCAAGATTCATTGAAGCAGGGAAGGTAGATTGTGGGACAAAAAAGTAGCCTTCAATATTGGAAAATGCAAGGGTTTGGAGTCATCTAGGGCTGAATATGGATTCCTTTGCTGGGCTGGCTATTAGGTGTGTGATGTTGGGTTAGTTAATTTGTCTCTTTCAATGTCCCTACCTTGGAAGTGGACGTAATAATACCCAACACATTGATCAAATAGAAAATTTAGTAGGATAATGTATGAGTAGTGTTGGGAACATAGTAAGCACTAGGCTTCTTAAAAACCAATAAAGAATGAAAAGAAACAGAATCCAGAAATGCCACAATGAGCCATAGAAATAAGAACAGCAACCTTATATTCCCCTTCTCAAAAAAGTCGCCTCTGTCTCTAAAACAAACTTAGACGGTTTTGATTTATTCAGAACTCAGTCTTGTTTCCATATGTTGCACAGGGAAAGTCTTTCTTCCACTTTTCCACTCAATACTGAGTAATCCCATCAGACCCCACCAAGCTCCGTGTCCAAATCAGGGCACATTGGGCCTCATCCCCGTTGAGGCACATTCTTGTACTCCTTTTGGGAAAGCTGACCTGGAGGTAAGACGGAAAACAAGCACCCCTGGAGAAGACATCAATGCTTCACCCAGGCAGCACTGGTTGTTTCTATCTCAGGTCTCTTCTTTGCACAACAACAACAATCAGATCTTTTCCTTGAACCCACATTTGTGGGAGGGGAAATTGAGGCCTGGGCAGACTTTGTAGGAACTAACCCAGCTCTTGATCGTCCCCCAAGAGCTTAGTTGGTGTCAGATTTTGCAACTTTTCTTTCCTGAATCTTAATGTCTGAAATGGAACTGAAGGGACCTACAGTAAAATGCAACTCAGTTCTGAAATCTGGGATTCCTTGTCCATTTGGGGACTTGTTCTCAGGCAGTCCTTCTTTCTTTCATTGCTTCACACCCTCAAGAGACTGGGGCTCCAGCTCTCTTAGAGCTCCTGTCCTCACTAAAGACCCAGCACTAATTCAGATTAAAGAATTCATGACTTAATGTTTTACCCCTCCCAACAGGTATTGCAGCCACCCTAATTGTATTTCAACAAATACTTGTCAAACCTCTATGTTACTCAAGCTAGGTGCTGGAGGTACAAAGATAAAAACAAGGCAGAAGGTTCTGCTACTGTTGTCCAGTGAGAAAAAATAATCATATAAATAATTAATTTCAAAACTATGTACAAAGTGTGTGTGTGTGTGTGTGTGTGTGTGTGTGTGTGTGTGTGTGCATGCATGCTTTTGTGTGCCGTAAAAGAAAAAAGCATTAATTTTGCCTGAAGGACTTTGTGATGACCCAGGGAGAAGTTCCAGTGCGTGACAACTAGGACTGATTCTTCATGGGTGGAACCCCAGGTGCCCTGCAGGCAGTGGTTGGGACGCCTCTTGCTCCCTGTGTGGGAGCACTGGGCATGTTGGCAAGCCATTGTTTCTCTATTATAAATGGGCTCATAAAAGCCAGTGCCTGCCTGCCCCCTCCCTCACCATGAGGGTGGAGAAAGGTTCCTGAGGATACAAAGTCACCTCCAAGGAGCCATCTGCTGCTGCACCCACATTAACTCTTTTGGCTCCTGCAGTATTGTTGAATCCAGGCCATGGAAGAACACTGGCAGCAAGTCAAGACACCTGAGTTCTAGCTAGGCTCTGTGCCTACTTTCAAAAGGCATGGCACCTTTCAGAGCCTTAGTTTCCTGTCCTTGAGTTGGATAACACCTACCCTATCAGTTCTGCAGATAAACATGAGATTATAAATGTGAAAGCAATTGGAAAAATAACACTAATGCCTTACAATAAAGTTTTATTAATAATCAATCAAAAGCATTTATTATCTGTTGTGTACCCAGAATTTGGCTAGATGCTAAATAGAGCCCAGATTTCTAATAACCAAGTATTTTCTCTATTCCATCTGGTATAGAGAACTGTCAGCATGGAGTATATACAATAGAGAAGACATTGGCTTGATGGTCAGCTATTGCTGTAGTTCCATCATTGATTGGCTGTGTGATATTGGACAATTATTTTTCATTCTTTTGAGCCTCAGTTTCCTAATCTGTAAGATAAGGTTTTTCCTGGATCCATCATGGTTCCTCTTTCTCCAACCTTTCTTTCTCGCTGTGATATTACAGTGGGTGTTCAGCAAACAAAGGCATATTAAAATAGAAAAGACTGTAGGTAATAACTTAATGTGCTGATTCTTTGGGGGACAATTTAACCCAAAGGAATGCCATTTTAGTGGTTGAATATCAGATACGTACCATAGACCAATGGGAGAGTTATTCAGGAGCAGGCATTTATAAGGCTGGCCTTCATGCCATCTTCCCAGAAAATGGCCAAGGCTTCCAGCCTTTGCAGGTTTGGAGGATTCAGATAACAAAGTGCTCTCTGCATGCCACCTATAGGAAGCTGTGATACAAAGAAGAGAGGCAGAAAATTAAATGGAGGCCACAGAGATTTTCATATGGTGGGCTTGATTATTTCTTTCTTATTTCTTTACTTTTTTAAAATATGTTTTTTATTGATTTAAGAGAGAGAGAGGGAAAAAGAGGGATAGAGAGTTAGAAACATTGATGAGAGACAAACATCGATCAGCTGCCTCCTGCATACCCTGTACTGGGGATTGAGCCTGCAACCCGGGCATGTGCCCTCACTGGGAATCGATCCTGTGACCTCTTGGTTCATGGGTCGATGCTCAACCACTGAGCCACACCAGCCGGGCATTTCTTTCTTACTGTTAAAGTTGTTCCGTGAAGTGAGTTGAGCTCATGGGAAAGTATTCAGCCATAGGACAGCCCTGGAAAAACCTATCTTGGCTGTGGTGGCCCTTCCATTTTTGAGACTTTATTTATATGTCTAGACAGGTTAACTTGAAGTTAACCATTTTACTTCACAAGAACCAAGCTCTCAATCCATATACATTTTTTTATTACTCCAAATATATCCTAAGGCTCAAAAGATTTAGGGGTGGGGGGAGGTCAACATTATTTTAAAATGGCCAGGAAGACAGGGATCATAAAACTCACAGGTCAGTATCTTTGGCTGGAGAATGTCTGGAGTGTGAGGGAGTTGACTTCTTCCCAGTCTGTCTTATGGGAAATGTCTGACAGGGGCATTCCATCTCAGGTTTCCTAGCCACTCATTTTCCCCTTCACTTTCTAGCCCTAGTTTGTCTCTTCATCTAGGTTTCCATTGAATCTGAAATAATTCGCGGGCCTTTTTGAGTGACCAAACACATTTGCATGTTGGCATCAGCAGAAAGGTCAAGCTTGGACTGAAGTTTCTCTTTGTGGCACTTATAAAGTTAAAAACCAACCAACTAACCAACCAACCAGGGCTTAAGACTCCTTTGGAAGGAAGGCAGTGAGAACCGTTTCATGACCATCATTTTCCATCTGCAAGGGACACACCTTCCAGTGTTAATGCAGGGGCTCTGCATCATAAACCTCGTGTGGTAGAGACGGTGTCTACGGTTATACCGTGTTGATTACCAATTCTGAGACAGTGCTGAGAGCCTTATTTTAAATATAGATGAACTTCTGTGTGTGTGTGTACTTGATAGAGCAAAGATACCAGTAAATCTCATTTTATATATTAAATATTTCTTAAACAACGTATTAATTCTTTAAAAGTAAAATCAAGTATATATTTTAAATGCACAGTGAGCTTGAGCTTTCTTTTTTTGTTTTTTTAATTGAAGTAAAGGTGACATATCCTATCTAATAGAGAGGGAATATGATAATTGACCAGCACTCCATCACAAAGATGGCTGCACCCACAGCTGAGGCCAAATTCCCATAAGAAGCCTTAATAAGCAATCAGCAGGGACCTGAGGCTATACCTTCCCCCACCCCTGTGGGGCTTGACAGGGGATCTCAGGCCACGCCCCACACCCAGCAGGGCTTGACAGGGGACCTCAAGGTGCGCTTCCTGTCCTGGTGCTGGGCTAGGGGACCTCAGGCTGCTCCCCCTGCTCCAGCGCCAGGCTGGGGGACCTCAGGCTGCGCCCCCCACCAGGTGGGGCTTGACAGGGGACCTCAAGATGCACCCCCAGTGCTGGGTTGGGGGAACTCAGGCCATGCCCCCTCCCCCCAGCAGGGCTTGATGGGGGACCTGAGGCTGTGCCCCCCTCCCAGTGCTGGGCCAGGGGACCTGAGACTGTGCCCCCCTGCCTGGCGGGGCTTGACGGGGGACCTCAGGCCGTGTCCCCCACCTGGCAGGGCTTAATGGGGGACCTCAAGGCACGCCCCATGCCCCGGTCTGTGCTGGGGGACCTCAGGCCACGCCCCCCATCCTGGCACCGGGCCAGGGGACCTGAGGCTACGTCCCCTGCCTGGTGGGGCTTGACAAGGATGGGACTGGCTGGGTCTGGATCTAGCCCTATGTGTGTGTGTGGGGGGGACGTCTGGGTCTGGGTCTCACGCGATTTGGAGGTGCATGTGGGTGGGCGGGGACTTGACTCTGGGTCCCATGGTGCGCACCAGACTCTGACAGGAGGAAGGTTTTCATATACATTTTGCTAATTTTCTTTAATCTCTGACACTTCTATTATAGAGAAAGGGCAAATAGCAATATTAAAATATTTCCCCTAATTAATCCCCTTTTAATGTGCACGAATTTCGTGCACCGGGCCACTAGTAATACTATATTAGTTTTAGGTTTACAACACAGTGATTTGATATTTAAATACCTTACAAAATGATCACCATGTTAAGTTTGGTAACCATTTGTTACTGTACAAAGTTTTTGCCATATTATTGACTAATATTCCCTATGCTGTACATTACATCCTTGTGACTTATTTATTTTATACCTGGAATTTTGTGCCTGTTAATTCATTTCACCTGTTTTGCTCATTCCACTGACCCCTTCCCTCTGGTAAACATTAGTTTGTTCTCTGTACCTATGAATCTGTTTCTTTTTTGTTTTGTTTGTTTATTTGTTTTGCTTTATAGATTCCACATATACATGAAATCATACAGTGTTTGTCTTTCTCTGTCTGACTAATTTCACATAGCATACCCTCTAGGTCTATCTATATTGTCACAAATGATAAGATTTCATTCTGAGTTTGCTTTTTCAAAGAATTCATTTTTAAATACAGCAAATTTCTTGTCCATTGCTTGAAAAATAAATATTTTTGATATATATTTTTAAAAAGTGTTGTGCCTCCTCTCTAGTATTATAGTTTACGTTCATCCAATTCATCATGCACTACAAACATTTTGGCAATAAAATGAAGAAAACCACATTTTAACCTTGACTTTAGTTTTGATTTTTTAGTGTGTTTTAATGGAAAAAAAAGTGTCTAAGTAATGAATCCTTATATTAGTTATAGAATCATTACCTTTTTTTATTTGTGTGTTTTATTTTTAAAATCCTCACCCAAGGATATGTTTTTATATTTTTGGAGAGAAAGTAAGAGAGATGTTTTTATTGATTTTTGGAGAGAAAGTAAGAGGGATGTTATTATTGATTTTTGGAGAGAAAGTAAGGGAGAGAGAAAAGAGAGAGAAAGAGACATCAATGTGAGAGAGAAACATCCATAGGTTGCCTTCCATCTTTGCCCTGACCAGGGATTGCACCTGAAACCTAGGTATGGGCTCTGACCAGGAATTGAACCCTCAACCTTTTTGGTGTATGGGAAAATGCTCCAACCAACTGAGCCACCCGGCTAGGGGGTATCACTACTTTTTTTTTTTTTTTTTTTTAACGTGCAAATCCATGTGTGTAAATCGAGAGGCAGTCTTTTTGAAGAGAAAGGAGAGTGAGCTTTGGATTCAGAGCATTAGGTTAAATTCTTATTTCTTCATGTGTTCTGTGGTCTTGGGTAAAGTGCTTAGCCTCCCCGAGCCTGGGATTCTTTAGCTGAAAAACGGGACTAATCAGGTTCCTGTCACTTAGTGAAGCCACCATGTAATAAAGGCCCATGTAAAGCAGGCAGCCATGAAAAGGGGTTGACCTGCATGCCAACATTGGGAAAACCTGGCTTCCAGCATCCAGGGTTATGATGGCCTGAGATCAAAATAGACATCTTTCACTCCACGTGACCCAACAAGTCCTTTCCTGTTGAAAAGGGGGAATCATCATTCTAGAGGGGAATTATTATCTAACTTATTTTAGGAGAACCAGTAGATGAAATGAATTACCAATGCAAAGAGAAAGTTTAAGAGAAATGTATTGTATTTAAAGCTTTTAAATAATTTCCCTGAGTTCTCACATTTAATGTAGTTGAAATAAACATTAAGGGGACAGAAAAGTCCGGAGTGGGAAGGAAATATTTTAAAAGGGGCCTCGAGAGCCTTAATCATTACACCATAGACGTAATTTAACTGATGGCCCTTTTTTCGATGTGTCTTCTTGTGATAGGTTTTACACTAGGGTCAAATTGTGACCACTCCATGGAGCTTATATCTCGGAGCTCTATTATAAAGTCAGTCCCAGAAGGACTCTTATATCGCGGATCTCGATTACAAAGTAAATCTCAGGAGGACTCTTGTCTCTACCCCTGCATCTGCTGCCACCACCCCCGATCCACACAGTGTGTTGGGTGGGCTTTGAGTCCCTCGGAAGAGAGGGGCGTGGTGATTTAGCTTGGCACTTTTCTTCCTGATCTCAACCTCTGTCTTCTTCAGTGTTTGGAGCCAAGGTCAGGGCGTCAGAAGCTGCCTATGGCAGTTGATAGAAGTCCACATGTTTCTAAGTGGAACGAGGCTTCCTGAGGGTCTGGTTTCTTATCCCCGTAACAATGGAGCAGCGGCAGTAGCTGCCCCCTCCCCCCCCCCCCCCCCCCACACACACACACACCAACTGACTTTAGGGTCAGAGGTGAAGGCAGGGCCTCGGCACTGAGGGTTTTTCAAACTCTTGGTCTTGACTCATGAGTGGGCTGTAAAATTAACTTAAGGGGTTGAGGACAGCTTTTTTAACTAATTGAACAAGCTAAGGCTACCTCACACTTTAGGTTAAAATAAATATGATTTCCTGAAATTTTATTTTAGTTTTATATATGTGTATATATTTTTATACACCCACATGCATATACACATACATATTCTGCTTTGAGTTGTGATAGAAAATGTTTTTCTTCTAGGCTGTGGCAAAATGTAGCATGTAGCATGTGGCAAAAAATGTTCAATAGTCACTACTTTTTATGACCAAAAAAAAACAATGACAAAATTCACAAATGAGAGAGTGATTTTACAAAGATACGCACATGCACAAATACTTAACTACTTTCCCCCAAAGCAGCACACAAACCTGGCATCTTAAGTTGCAAATATGAATAAAGCCCAGTCGAAACCACCTCCTCCTCAGGTTTATAAATCCACTGCAATCTGGGGAGGTAGAACAGGCTGTTTTGTCTCAGGGCTTCTGTGTCACCTCAGAAGGCTGGAGTGAAATGTCGGGGTCCATTATTGGTGTATAAAAGACGGATCTTGGTAAACTGCCATCTAAAGTGTGTGTGTGTGTGTGTGTGTGTGTGTGTGTGTGTGTGTGTGTGGTGGTGGGGGGGCGCATTCTTGAAGTCCCTCTGATCATTCTGAAGCCAGAAAAAGGAATGGAGAGAAAGAGGAGGATTTTAGGGAAAAGGGAAGGTGCCCTAACACAGGAACCCTGAGCAGGCTGCGGAAGCAGGTAGTGGGGGACACGGAAGGAATGCTCTCCTTGCAGTCAGTGCTGGTGCTTCTGTAAGTTTCTAGATGAGGAATTCCTGCCAGGATCCGGCTACATAAATGCCACCATGTTGGACCTCGTGAGCATGGCTGGCTGAAGCTGCTGATGCCAGAATTAATCTGACAAGGGATCTATACGGAAAGGGGAGAAGGAATGCTTAGCCTGGTCCAGTGGAGTATGTCAGTGAATAATTGGATAAAGCTAAGAGCAGGTAAAATTGGGCTGAATATCAGGGAGAAAAATTACCTAACAGAAAGGTGTATTAGAGGGAAGGTGTGGGGGGTGGGAAGGTTGGATGGGTGGGGGAGCTTAACCGAATAATTTATATTTGTATATGCATAACCCATGGACACAGACAACAGTGTGGTGAAAGCCTGGGGGAGGGTGGGGGTGAGTACAGGGGGTCAGTGGGGAACAAAAAGGGGACATACGCAATACTTTCAACAAAAAAGATAAATTTTTAAAAAAGAAAAAGAAAGAAAGGTGTATTAGATAGTAGAGTGGTCTCTGTAGGGGGACAGGGGCAGAGCCATGGTGCTGGAATCCTCGACAAGTCTGCTAATCTCACGTTCCAGATAGCTGCCACAGTTCATTGTCTTTAGCCTTCTAGTAACCAGTGGGGGACAGACTCCAGGGGCACCCCCTGATCCTCTCCTCTGGTGTTCACACCCTTGGTAATCCTCTCCCTTCGAGACAGGGCGTGCTCTGTGATTTGCTTCCACTAGAATACAGCAAAGGTGAAAGCATGTGTGCGATTCCCTCACATAAGATTGTGACATCTAGCTCGCTAGGAGACATCTCCCTGGTTGGTTTCGAGCAGCAAACTGCCATGGTGTGAGTTGCCTATGAAGCAGGCCATTTGGCAAGGAACTGAGGGGGCATCTAGATGGCATCCAGCCAGAAACGGAGGCCTTCAGTGCAACAGTCTGGAAGGCACTGCACACGGCCAACGGCCATGTGAGCATGAAGTGGATCCTTCTACATTTGAGCCTCACATGAACTCTCATCCCTGATAATACATTGATCACCGCCTTATAGGGGGCATCGGCAGCGAAGCCATGCCTAGACTCCTGATCCACAGAAATTGAGATAGTGTGTGTTGTTTTAGGCTGCTGCTTGTTATAATGTGTTATCTAGCAATAAAAAAACTAACCCAACAACTCTCATGTAGATGCATTTCTTTCATTTGGAAACCAGGTTTGGAGTGCTCTTAATCCAACACCATGATCTAGGAGAAAATGAAGCTCTCTTTTGAAAGGGACAAGGTTTAGTTTCTGGTTTGGGTTCCGTTGCATCCACCGGGCCACAGCATTTAGCTCTTTATAATCTACTGGGACTAAATCACGGCTTATTCATGGAAGCCAGAGTTCTCCACCCTTTATTTCTACTCACCTGGTTGCCAACAGTCCAGCTAATTCACAAGATAGGCTGGGCAGGAGCCAGGGTGGGAGCCTCTCTGAGTATCTGTTTATATCTGAGTATCTGATTATATCCAAAAGTGCTTCTCAACATTTTGTTTATTTATTTATTTAAAAATATATTTTATTGATTTTTACAGAGAGGAAGGGAGAGGGATAGAGAGTTAGAAACATCGATCAGCCGCCTCCTGCACACCCCCTACTGGGGATATGCCTGCAACCAAGGTACATGCCCTTGACCAGAATCGAACCTGGGACCCCTTAGTCTGCAGGCCGATGCTCTATCCACTGAGCAATACCGGTTAGGGCTCAACATTTTAACTGGTAAATTGGTTACTTAAAATCTATATTACAAATTAGTTAATTCTTGAGTCAGCAAAGATTCCACTTTCTAAAAAGGTCCTTTTGACTGAAAATAGTTTGTCTGTATATGGACTATGTGTGTTCTAGTAAGGGTTGAGGAAGTCCCTCCCCCCAAAATGGAGTCAAATAAATTTGTTTTCGTCTAAATTATCTTAATGATTTTTATTACTGAATTTTGTGGAGTTGGCAGTTTCTTTGTGTAGTGAAATTGTGCCTTTGCAGTTCAAAGCCAAATAGAAATAAAATAGATTGTGTAGTATTGCATTGTGCTGGTACTATCTTTCTATTTTAATGAGTGATTGATGCTATCAGAATCTTTTACCTTATAAAATAATTGCTGTTTAGCAGAATTGGCTTTATATCAAACCTCATTTTTCCAACTGATTCCACAAAATGTTACTTGGACATCCATAAAAAAGTCACCAAATAATGAGTTGAAAATGTTATATGAAGACAATGTTAACTTGGTGGCCAAGGTCTGTGGGCTCCTGGAGACGTATTGGGTGTACTTTTGCAATTATTTTAGAAATATAAGGCACTTGGCTGCACTTTACTTTATCTCCTCCTTTATCTCTACCTACTCCACACCAGGGACACATTTCACTTCGGAGAATGTTCTTGTTCTATATTTGAAGCATTTAAAACTTAGCCCTTTTCTGGATTACTTTGCCAGGTATATTTCCGATGTCTAAGAGAGCTAGCCTGCAGTGTGGGTTCTTCCGTTAGGTGTTGCTCTTTAATATATGATATCTAGCACAGTGAGATTTTTTTCTTTCCCAGACTAATTTGAGGGTATAGAAGCACCCAGCTGGTTTTACTTTGTATATTAGGATTTTGGTAAATTTTAATTTGAACAAATATTTGCTCTTCTAAAGAAATTAAAGCCACAGCCCTAACCTGAACATTTCCCAAGTTTGACATTTAAGTTTTGATAAAATAAGTTAGGGAGCTATTCTAGTAATGCTATGAGGCTTCACTTTTATAGAGTAAGTTTGTTTTTTTTTAAAGAGTAAAAAGATCTTTCATATAAGAAAATATAGCATATTCAAAATGAATAACTAGAAGCATCTTTTAAATAAATGTATTTTAAAATATATTTTTATTGATTTCAGAGAGGAAGGGAGAGAGAGAGACAGAATGAGAGAGAATCATTGATTGGCTGCCTCCTGCACACCCCTACTGGGGATCGAGCTCACAACCTGGGCATGTGCCTTTGACTGGAATCGAACCCGGAACCCTACAGTCCAAAGGCTGGTGCTCTGTCCACTGAGCCAAACCGGGAAGGTCTGAAATAAATTTTTTTTAATTCAAATTTTTAGTCTCTTTCTTAGTGAGTAAGGTAGAAATTACCTAGATATTTTATTTTCACTGGTTAACTATAAATTTTACAGCTATAATTGAATTTTTGGAAAGAAGTAAAAATATGCTTTTTTTTAAAAGTTAAAAAAAGAATTCTAGTGAAGAAAGAACTCTTACTGAGAGAGTGGCATTTCTGATCTTTGTGCTTCTATATCAGACTAGGGATTAACACTTTTGGCAGCAGCAGCATTTTGGCAGCAGCAGCAGCAACTTTGGAAGGTGATACACAATAGGTCTGTGGCAGTAACTCAATGCCTAAATGGTCTCAATTCCATGAAAATTTGAAGTAGGATGTCAGAGTGGCTCAGACACAATGTTTTGTGACACTAAGCAGACAACAGCCCTTGGTAGAAGCTGTGGGACTTTCAGGTTAACCCTGGGTGTTCCAGTGCGGCTATCAGGCTGTCCACATCGGTTCCTGGAAAGCCACCTAAGCAGGGGAAGATAAGAGTTAAACGTGGGGTGTGGGGGAGAGTTATAATAAAAATAATAAACCACAGAACTCACCATATTTCAACATAGAGAGTCTTATATTCAGGTAGGAAGTTATCTTTATAGGATTTTTCTCCCCAGCCTTTATTCTTTACTTTTTTCTTTATAAAAAAAATATTTGCTGATTTCAGAAAATTGTTTCCTGTGAATGAAACTCTTCACTTCAGGGTTGATATGTTGTGACTTATGAAAATTTGAAATACCTGTTATGGATCAGCTCTCACTTAGCAAGGGCTGCATTTGTCAGGTGACGATTGAAGCTGTAAATCAGTGTTCTGGGATCTGGAATTTCCTATAGTGAGGCAAATAGCTGCAAACATCAGCTTTAAGAATAAAATAAAATGAAACAAGCAGTAATAATAATAAAAAAAAACCCTTGACAGGCAAATTTGGTGTTACACATTGTGCATTTCTTTTCAGTCTCAGAGTTTCTGAACACTATAATTTGTTTGTACTGCTGCATCACTATCATAAAAGATATAGGACTTTATTAGCTCTTCTGTCTTAGGAATGCCTTTTTTTTTTTAAAGAGAAAGGAATGCATACAGTTCAGCCATATGAATCTGTGTGTAATCATTTTTCCTTGCAAAAATCTTATCATTATTATTTTTTTTTAGTATGAGAAAGAAAAGATGGAAGGAAGAATATAAAGAAAGAAAGGAATTATAAGAGGGTGGGAAGGACAGACGAAAGGAGAGGAAGAGAAAGAAAATTAGGGGTAAATTATGTGTCTCTCCCCTCCCCACCCAGAATTCCATAGCCACCTATCTTTCCAAGTTTCAGAAATATGAGAAAGTTTCACAATTAGAGCACAGTGTTAGTAAACAACACTTGAGTATATTGATTGTCCGTGGAGAAGACTTTGTTCTTGTTGTGGAACATGGCTGGTCACCTTATTTCCAGTTCAAGTGTCTTAAAATATTTGAAAGGAATTAAGATGAGATCAAGTCAGAGGTGGTAGAAAAATGGTTTTAACCATCTGTAGGGTGGAGTAATGGGTTATTAATGGCTAAAAGGATTACTTAGTCACAAGTCTAGAGTCCTTACATCCTTTTGCTCCCCAGAGATTGAGATTAGCTCCTAAGACAGCGGTCCAGGATGCAGAGCAGAGCTAGTGTGCAAGGGCAACTCCCGACAGGTGGTGGGAAATCTTGCATTGGCTTTTCTTCTCTATTGGTGATCATTTTGTCTCTAAATCCAAAGATATACTCACCAACTTTACACAAAGAAAACATGGTGACCATGCCATTTAGCCAGAGGACATGAAGGCCAGTTGGACTTCTCAGCTGGTGCCATCTCCCATTACTGAGCACTCTTTCTATTATGTTTATTGCCACTTTGTCATCTCAGCATTCACTCTTTTGTTACCTTCCCTACTTGTTCTCTTTTCTCTTGAATTATAGATGAGGGAGGTAAAGACATGGGTAGGTAAGAGTGGCTGGGGTTCCCATGGTGCCATGTTTATAAATGCCTGGGAGTCAGCCTGTGCTGGGAGGCTAGGAAGGTGATCCTGGCTTTGCTGTGGAAGAACCTGAGTCCACTATGTGGATCCACCAGCCAGGGTGCCTGCCTTGTGCCCAGAAAAGTGTCTAAAAGGAGCTCACTGGCTTTTGCTGGAGGCCGTGAGACAGAGGAGCAATGAGTTAGCAGGAGATTGAGGGCTGGGATGAAGGAAGATGATTCTGCTTTGATGCTGTCTGGATCTGGGGGTCTTGTAATTGCTAGACATTCTTGATAGGGTTTGCAACCTATTGGCAATTTATCTAGATGTAGAAGGATTAAATCAGAAAAAAAATGCATTGCCCAATCTACAAAACCCCAAGACACAGAGTTCTACTTTGCTCCCCAATGTGACACACACAGGGGCCAGCCGAGGAGGGCTGTAGTGCAGCCTTCCTCAGGTGGTGTTTCTGTAGCCGGGGTAGAGTATAGCGCTGGGCCAACAGAAACTGTGCTGTGGAGGTGAGACTGGGAGACACCAAACATCTGGCTTAGGGACAGGGTCTGCTTTTAGCAACTCACCGGGTGGCCTCCCATTTCCTCTGGTCCCCCAGAAATTCATCAGTTTTCCTGTGGGGCTGCTGGGCAATGTTCTTGGGACGTGGCTTTGTTTGACCATGAGAACCATCTGGCGAAGGGCCGGCGGGTGGGAATGCAGAGAGGTCACTCTTTCTCAGGGTTAGGTCTAGCCACAGCCTCCAATTGGTTATAACTCTGCATTCTTGAGCCCAAAGGGCAAGGAAGCCAGGCTCAGGGAAGTTGGAGGGGAGTCTCCCCATGCTGTACCAGCTTAGATTATCATGATCTGAGAAGAGGAAAGCTGAGGTATAACAAGGGCTAACTCCCAACCACAGAGACTTCTTTTGTTACCCTAGAGAAGCCTGTGTCCAAATCACCTAGAGAGTTTGTTAAGAGTCAGATTTCTGGGCTCCACTCCCAGGTTTCTGACTCAGGAGGTCTGAGGCAGGCCTGAGGATTGACAAGTCTAACAAGCTCCCAGGTGCTGCTGATGCTGCAGGTCTGGGGACGCACTTGCAGAACCACTGACTGAGGCTTGGGGTGAGCTTGGGCCCATTGCATAACCTGATCTGTGTGCCCTCCATAGATAGCTCTGAGCTCATTGTATTGTAGTATCTTCCCCCGCGTCTGCCCACTCTTCAAACTCTGTGGTCCTGAGGGAGTTTCTCTATTTCTAGGGCGGTGCTGGGAGGGTCGAGGGTGTTCAGAAAGATTTTGTTGAAGGGTGGTTTTTGAGATGCTTTATCACAGGCTTTGACGTGCTTAGAACCATAGAATGTTAGAGTTGAAGGGAAATATAGAGCTGAGCTAATCCAAACAAGTTGTTCTATGAACGGGGAAACCTAAGTTCAGAAACAGCAAGGTCATAGATGGCACACGATTGCCCAAGATCACACAACTAGCAGTCTTAGACTTCAGTTCAGTGCCCTAATTGTCTCCAGGTTTTATCTACTATAGGCTAAACACGGTGAGTTGTTAAATTCTCCCTATACTATCTGACATAATTCTCCAAATAACCCTATAAGGCAGTACAGTTATTGTACTCCTTTTGCGGGTGCAAAACTGAGGCTCTGAGAGGGAAAGAACTTGCCTCAGTCACATGGCTAGTGAGTGAGAAGCCAGGCAATAGGACTGGAGAATGTGCTGTTGATCATTATGCTGTTCTGCCTTACATGTAGTGGTGATATGAATGCTGATGTTCTGACAAGTTCAGTCTTCTGATCTGTGACATGGGGAATCACTTATTGCACAGAATTTTGAAGACCAAAATGGGAAACTTGTATTTCAGCCCTTGGAGGCTGTGAAGCACTGTAGGACTCAGTGATTCCATCTGGAAAATGGATTTGTCTTCTCCAAAGCGTTTTCACAGACACTATGCTTTTCCTTTCAGCTGAAATGCCCTTCCGTGTTGCATCTAGAGCTACCTAGGTCTTGCTCTTACAGGGTTTATCGTCCTCCCCAATACTCCTGTGTTCCTCAAACATGTATGCAGTTTGTTTTTTTTTTTTACCTCATTCATATCTCACACATCTGTAGGCTATACTGGATTATCAGGTGGGGACTCTACTGGACCTATGTCTATACTCCCAAGAACATCACCCAAGAGACCCTCAGTGCTAGCTGACTTGGAGGTGTTGACATGCAGCCTCACCAGAACTGGCTAGGCGGGCTAGAAGGTAAGAGGGCTGAGCTGGGCTGAGCCTTGGGCAACCCAAGGTCCCACAACGAGTTGCTGATGAAACTTCACCAAGAGTTCTATCCACATTGTCTCCTACGACCCTGGTTCAGCGGGATGGAGAATTGGGACTGACCTGATTTTTCCCTTGTAATTGCCTCAAGGTCCTCCTAATCTTTGGCTAATCAACCATGAGTTATTCTTTCTTAAGTATCCAGGTTCTTCTGAAATGATCAGGGAACTTTCTGGGGCCACTCGACTTCTGATCTCTTGAAATGTGGCAAAGCTGTGCCTCTGATGGGTGGAGCCTTCCTGGAGGAAGAGGAATGTTAGCCTCACAGAATCTCAACTTCATGGAGGAGAGCTGGGCTTTGAAGGAGGAGGGCAAGGCCTGGGCAGGAAAATCTTGCTGTTGCCCCCTCCCTGCCCCACATACTAGTATATATCCCAGATGAATGAAAAAAAATATATAGTTATGGCTGTTCTGGGACTGACTGAAGTTTTCTTCCTCCTAAGCTGAGCTTCCTCCGGGAACATGGCCCTGGTGGTAATTTTGGAGTGTTTGAATCAGTCTGTGTCATTCCACACTAGAGGCTTTTTTTCTTTCTCTTGGTTGTTACTGCCAGCGTGGTAGTTTGCTCTGTATTGTATTCTCAGCTAGGGATAAAATACGGTTTATACTCGCTGGCTTGGAGGGGATGATTCACTAGAGGCTGAACCCTTCAGGAATAGTTTACTGACACAGGAATGAAGATGAGCTGTGTCCGCCTCAGCGTATCCTGCATATTTCAAAGCCAGAGCGACAGCCAGCCCCTCATGCACACAGCAGCCTCCTGGAGAGCTTTATGACATGGCTCCCCACCCCTGTTCCTTACAGGGCATATTCGGACTCACTTGAATGTATATGGGTACCACGAGCACAAACAAGTTTTCAGTGAGCCAAGCAGCCACTTTGCCTCTGGCCTCCCAGATCAGGCAGTAAACAGGTGATATCAGATCCATGAGGGCAGGCCTAGGACCAGGACACAGAGACTCGTCTACTGTCTCTAGAAGGAATCTTTTTGTTTCAGGCTCCTCATTTCTTAAATGGATGTGATTGGTCTGCTTTCCCCTGAGGACTGAACAAGAAGGGGGTGAGGAGGAGCAGTAATGTCCTTTAATGCACTTTGGAGACCCTAAGGACTCAGCCCTAAAGATCCACTCAATAATATGGATGCAAAGTTCTGAGCTTTTCTAGGCAAAGGAACTCCAAATCTACTCACTTCTCTTCCACTCTCAGCATATCAGAATGGAAGTGATGGAAATCTTGAATCTCTTCTCAGTTCTTAAAATAAATTATTTTTAAACCATAAATTATTATGAAGACCCATTTGCCTATGACATAATGTTGTATCTGGTAGAGACACAGTTGCTTCCAGATGCAGTTGAGAACTGCTCTTCTGACTTACAGAAGAATTCTTTGAAGATGGATAGCCCTATACAGTTCACTATTTTGGGCTTGAGTGCTGTCTCTATAACAATATCGTAGGACCATGGTGTTAGGTCTGCAAGGAATATTAAAGTCGTCTAGTTCAATTCCTTTATTTAATGGGTGAGAAGAGTGTTGTTCGTAGAGGTAGGTGCCTTGCTCAAGGTCACACAGTGGATTATGAGCTGGTAATGGACTCACGTCCCTCAACTCTTTGTCTAATACTCTCCCCTTTCCGATGGCATCTGTGCCATTGTGGTGTGTGCTGGACGTACATCCTGTCCACGAAAGGGTCCAAGGAAGGAGATACTGAACCTTGTCAGGGCACATTTTCCCTGAAAGTAACAATGAATTAATAAATGGGGATGAAGTTGGGTTGGTGTTTTATCATATTGCTTAACCCTTAATATAATGGCATTTCCACCACAGTCTTCTTTATATTTGAATACTAGGAAGCAACTCAAATGTCCAAAAAGTGGATTGGTAAAATAAATTATGGCACACCCCTATGATGCATTACTAGTATCTCCATTATTTAAAGTGATACTATAGAATAATAGTTACCAATATGGGGAAATAATCACAGTGGAATATTATGTGTAAAGCAGAAGACGACTCAAGCAAACAAGGGGTGCTACCTTAGTTTGAAAAAAAAATGAATTCATGCATACAACAAAAGGATACCAAAATATTCACCATGCTAACTCTGGGTATTAGGTTATGGAGTGATCTTTATATTTTTTATTTTCTCTGTTTCCTAATTTTTGCCAAAGAAGATTTATTGCTTTTGTATCAGGGAAAACCAAAAATGCTTTTTTAAAGAAAGAAGCCTGCATGGGGAAGATTCATACACAATCCTCCCAAAAAGCCTCTTGGGAATGCATGCTGTCTTACAGTACAAATTCAGATCTAATGTGGCTTGGAAAACTGGCTCCAGGAAATAGGAGCTCTGATTAAAACATAGGAAAGGTGAATTCAGAATCTGAATTCTCTTTTCTCCATTGGTTCTGGGCCAGATCATTTGCTTTCCCTCTGTTCTCAGTCTTCTCATCTTTTGGATGGGTATACTTCACCTGCCTTCCCTGGGGAGAGGGGAGGAGCTTAACTCGCACTCAGAACCGTCTTGGAAATCTTAAATCCTCATCCATAAAGAGTCCAAAGTGAGCCCGTGGTAATGACCAAGGGGACCTGCAGAAACTCAGCTCAGGCTTCCGGTTGTAAAAGAAAGACATGACTGCTACTGAGCATTCGCCTGCGGTGTTGGAAGTGAGGTGTGGAAATCCCCTCAGCTGGCACTTGGCACAGAATAATCTTTAACTGACAGGGGACTTTGGGAGAGTCTGAGGTTTCTGTCCCCTTGGCCTTCTGCCCTGCAAACCCTTTCCAGGGGAAGTATTTGCTTTTGGGGCTCAGCTTGACCTTTCTCAGACAAAGGAACTGGATGGCCCCTTAGCCCACACGCCCAGGGGAACAAAGGAGTGTGAGGGCCAGTGGTGGGTGCACCTGGACCAAAAATCAGTGGATGGATTCTTCTCCCTGACTCACAAGGGTTTCCTGCGCCACTTGAAAAATGTGCAAATATTTTGTCTTGAACCAGAAAAACTGCCAAATTGAGGGCAGGGAAAAGAGAGACCTCCCTTCCACCAATGAAACAATGTCAAAGCACAAGGCTTTCTCAAGGATGGAGCTAACCTGGCTTTGATTACTGGCCTCGCATGACTTTGACTGGATCCTGGCGGGTTTGAAAGGCTAATCTGCTCATTCCTATTCCAGACAGTCACAGATTAGGGCTGCAGGTTGATACAGTCTACACTATGGAAAAGAGCAACTCGATTGCAATTGGTGTTGCAGAGTCCCCGGAGCTGGGAGTGAGACTTCTTTCGTTGTACATGGCAGCTGACCACCAGGATGACCTGGGTAACTGGACTCAGGGATAAAGCTTTGACCCTTAGCAGCCTAGATATTGGCAGAGGTCTTGAAGCCAAGCAGGGTGGGTCCTCCTGGACTGCTTGTGACCTCCCACTTTAATCACTGTGGCTCTTGATCCTATTGCTCCATGGAGTCTGAAATGAGTCTTGCAAATGACAAGACTAATGACAAGTCTCAAAAGCCTCTGCTGGTGACAATCTTATGGGCATTCAAGGCTCAGCTCAGATGCTACTTTCACAGTGGAGCCCTCTCTCATCCTCTCTTCCCCACTCTTTTTCGTCTCCAGAGCCAGTGTCTTATACTCGGAGTCAGTCCTCATTTCCTCTACTGTGCATCACAGTTGATTGCCTGCCTGTCCGTCTGCACCCCAAACTGTCAGCTCCACAGGACTCCACCATTCTTGCTTGGTATCGGTGCCCATTGAATGCCTAGGGATTTGAAATGCAAGGATGGGGCCCCATGGTTCTGGGCTCTAGCTTTGCTGATTGCTTTGACCGTTCCTGGTCCCACACTAAGTTTATTCTCTTCTCCTATATTTAGCCTGGTATGGGAGGCTGAGGCATTCTATAGATTAAGCAAAAAATGAGAATTTAGCAAGAGGACTATATCATGGTCCCTAGCTTATAATGGAGCTAGAGAACAAACATTACCCACTTGGAGCAACCCAAGAACTATGCTAGAAGTTGTGGGTCAGGTCAAGGGGAGTATCAGCCAGGCCTTTCTGGAGGAGGGAGAATTTGTTTTAGAACCTTAACCATGGGAAGGATTCTGATGAACCAGTCTATAATTTCCCAGACAGGTACAAGAAGCAACTTGGGTTTTGTGTCAGAAGACTTGAGTTCATTTTTTAACACCAACTTGCAATATGGCCTTGGACAAGCAAGCCACCTAACCTCTCAAGCCTCATATTTTGAAAAATGGGAGTCATGGAAAAAAGTCTGCTTCGCTTTCCTTATAGAATGCTGGTGACATGAAGAAGGTGAAACCTTTGCAAATGATAAAATCATGTATGAATATTACTTATTATCTCTCTTCTAATCAGTAGACGGCGAGGACACAAGCTCTGCTTCCATGATTGCAAAGGCAGTTTGCACGTTTGTTTCAGGGATTCCCGATGTCCGACTGCCTGTGGAACTCGTTGGCATCTTTCTGATGCACTCTGATTTCTGCATGAACTTTAACCATGTACATTATGCTTTATTCAATGCATTTTAGTGCTTTAAAAACTGTCTTTTGATGATAATTCACAATTATCAAAGCATTTTTACATTATTATACAATATCACACAATTAAGTTTCAGTTTATAGATACATGAACAAATACACATCAAAGTAAAATTTTCACAAAACCAAATACCCTTATTATTTACAATACACTGATCTGTCCTTTCCTACCCAACCATTTCAATTTTAAAAATCTGGTTGCAACCTACTAAATGGTTTCATAACTTACTAAAATATATTATCCCATATATATAAAAACACTGTTCTAGAATGCACAAAGAATTATCTCAGGAAACAAGACATGTGCAACAGCGAACTAGAGAAAAAGATATCTGATGAGAGCTAAGTTAAATTCAGAGTGTAAAATCAGTAGTTTAGGGGAGGAAGAGGTTCAGGTCAGTTTCTGAAGTTTTCCTGGAGGAGCTAGAATGAACCTGGGCCTTCAGCTCCTGGTACACAGTAGAAGGTGAACAAATAAGATAATTAAGTGGAGTGTTGTTGTTAGGGGACATGGGCAAGTAAAGGCAAAATGCACTGACTGTAGGATTTTGTTTATGGGACAGCAAAAAGTAATAGGAATTGTGGTGAGCAGTTTTGGGAAATCTGGTTTATTAGGTAGTAGAACTAGGTTATAGGCTTTGAATGCTAGCCTGAGACAAATAAAATTGATATGGCAATTTGACTTGATGTGGTAGGACTGGTGGTCCGTGATTAGGAGAGTGACTTATTGAAAACAGTATTTTGGGA
This sequence comes from Cnephaeus nilssonii, assembly GCF_951640355.1. Classification (NCBI taxonomy): domain Eukaryota; kingdom Metazoa; phylum Chordata; class Mammalia; order Chiroptera; family Vespertilionidae; genus Cnephaeus; species Cnephaeus nilssonii. The sequence goes on along the minus strand of NC_137086.1, from coordinate 34,190,350 downwards.
AGGATACTGTAGCAGTGGTAGTTAGGATCAATGGTCCTTCAGGTCAGAGGGAGGTGTTTCTTTTCCCTTGTTAATGGATATATTAAATATTTCCTCTTGTAGTCCAATAAGGATGCCATAGATTAGAACATAGGAAACTCTTCCTTTCTTTCTCTTCCTCCCTCTCTCTCTTTCTCTTCCTCTCTCCTTCCCTCCCTTCCTCCCTCCCTCCTTTCCTCCAGTTCTTTCTTTCATGAAAAGGCTACTAACATGATTTATCTGAGAAAATTTGATTCTCCCCTTCAGTCAGGTGTTGATAAAACATCTTTTGGCATGTTCTAATCGAAGGACATGCACAAGAAGCAGGGTCCATGTAATGCCCTTTTACAAATACACACCAGACCACCTTGCCAGGCCTACTAATATTTTCCTCTAGGGGGTATCTTTGCCTGTTAGCTGCCCTTTACTCATAAAACTCTGCAGTGGTTTCTTGGTGGCTCAATCAACAAATGAAAATTGGGATTATAAAAACAATTGGATTTCCTTATGAACTTATCAGGGGAGAAATTCCAGGGAGAACTATATGGCACTTCTAACACAAGGCATGGAATAACAGCTAGGTCAGCGAGTGGGTGAGCCTGGGGTGTCTCTCTCTAAGTGGGCCTATGGTAGGCAAAATTCTAAGATGGCCCCAAGATCCCTTACTCCTGGTGTGCATGTCATATATAATCCCCTCCTCTTGAGTGTGGGCAGGACCTGTGAATATAAAAGGATATCACTCTTATGATTAGATTGTGTTATATGGCAAAGTGAAGATGTTTTGCAGATGTAATTAAGATCAACAACCAATTGAATTTGAGCTAATCAAAAAGATTTTTCTGGGTTGTCTGGATCCAAACAGATGTGCCCTTAAAAGAAATCAGGGAGGTTTTCTTGCTGGCCTTTAAGAAACAAACAGCAACTGTGAACTGTCTATGGGAGGCCACATAGCAAGTACATGAGGGTGATCTCTAGGAGCTGAGAGTAATATGAATTAAGTGGGGACTGCAGTGACCAAATTCTGCCAACAACTAGTGAGCTTGGAAGAGGACCTCAAGCCTCAGGTAAGATTACAGCTCAGCTGATATCTTGATTTCAGTCCGGTGAAACCCTGAGCAGAAGACTCAGCTAAACTGTATTCAGACTTCTGGTGCGCAGAAACTGTGAGATAAGAAATGGCTGTTGATTTAAAACCACTATGTTTGTTGTAATTTGGAACGCAGCATAGAAAACGAATACAGGGTCCTAATACATCATTGGCATGACAGAACATCCTTGGAAACGTAACAAGATAGAATTTTTTAAAACTCACAATTCTTTTCAGGGAGATTATGGTGTAGGATTAGAAGAAATACTTTGACCAAATTTTTGGGAAAGGAATGAGACGATTGCCACCACCCCCCTCCAAAGATCACGCACAATAATTACTACATTTCACTATATTGCAAGGTTTTTGTTTTCTGGATGGAGTATGCAAGTTTGGGGCCAGAGCTGAATTGCTCCAGAAGTTAAGGAGACAGAGCTGCCATCTGCATCATCTCTTTCCAGTTCCTTCTAACTGGCACGTGGTCTCTCTCCTGAATAAATGGTAAACTCTTGTTTGTTTGCTTATCTTGAAGAGCACCAAATTCTTTGCCACCTGCGTTCATAACAAATCATTAACCTTCTCAGGGTGCCAGATGTTTGACCTGGCCTTGAAAGTCTCAATAAATACTAGTATCATTTCCTTTCACCTTTCTCTGAAGTAGGAAGACTTCATGTTATCCCCTGATTTAGAAGTGACAGCTTGATACACCTGGCAAGGTTTCAGTTTGTGACAACAAGAATCAGGGGATAGAGTTTATGTAAGGTCTATGTTGTTAAAGAAGAAAAAGAGCAGGTGAAGAAGGAGATCTAAACTTGAGAAAATGGACACACTTACCATTGGTTTCACCATGTGAGTTATAGAATACGGAGTTTGAGTCTCTTCACTTTGTAGATTTGACTGATATCTGAGTTTATTCACGTGGTGCTATTCTAAGATCTGATTGTGGGAAATTGAGCTAAAAGGCAGGATAGAGGAACACATAATTGGTAGCGCATAAATAAAGGAGCAGAAGGGGCTGGTATTAGCTTAGAGCTTATTTACAACCTCCCTTAGTAGGACGTGACATAACAAACCTGAGCATCCGAGGCTGGGATAATGAGGGAAACGACCAAGGGTTGGAACAGAGCTTCTTGCTTCTGGTATTCCTGAGTGGTGTAAAAAGAGAGGGGGATTTTCGGATTGTCTCTGCCACCTGACCTTTAGTGTGTTTACTTCTCAGAGTGTTTAAGGAAGGCATGTTTGAACTCTTTGGTATGAACAAGTTCACTTCTCCTCCACTTTCCTTTTTTCTCCCCCTCTTGCCTGAAATGGTTTGCTGAGTGACAGATAAACACAAGTTGTTTTTATAGGTGTAAAACCAACAGATCGCATGCTGGCCTATGCCTGAGCTTGTGAATGGGGACTGTGTTATGTTTGGAGAATACCACTGCATCATTTACACTTGCAAACCCTTTGTAATCTTAATCTCTTTGTTGCTTTTATGTTATACTGCCCCCCCCCCAAGGTTAAAGAAAGAGATTTAGACCTTAAACACAAATCCAGCCTTCAAGCTCTGGAATTATCTTTGCCTTTAAATGCAGCTGATCAATGCCCATTTCTTTTGAAAATAAAACCCTTTTGAACCTTGAAAGCCTTCCACTGTTGAGCTATGCCTAAGTGCCACATGGGGGAATGGGCAGAAAAGAGCCCATTTTTCCCTTAGTGCTTGCATTAGGGGTCCCAGAGTTCAGTCCAACGCAATCAATTTAATTGGCGCTAGCTCTGGTGACAAATTATGCTGGTTTACACTCCAGTGTAGCAGAGATTCCTCAAACGCAGGGGAAGAAGGGAGATACACTTCTTGGTCTCTACTTAAAGAGGGCAACAGTATTGGAAAAGGAGCACATTTAATTTATCACTGTCAGAGCAGGTGCAAAGTTTAATTCTAACTAAAAGCATTAAACAATTAACCCAGACAGTCAGGCCTTCTGAAAATGCTCAGTAGCAGGGAACACATGGACGAGATTACCAATGGAAACGTCGATGTTTCTCTTTTATTCCGCTGAATATCTTTTTGCACTTTTTTTTTTTTTTAAACAAAGAAAAGTCCCAGAAATACAATAACTTCTCAGGTCTTTTGGTTGATATCTGAATTGAAAGGGCCTGAGAGGACACCACCTTACACTCAAAGATCAGCAAGTAACTCTCCCTGGAGCCCTAGTTGATTAGTTTTGAGAAGAGAAACAAGTCATTTGATTTTGAAGCTCTCCTAGGCTGATTGTCCTGCTTTTTTATGGTGATGTTTGTTAGCAGGCAACATTCCATTAATATGAATTGTTCTGCAGTATGTGAATCCTTGGAGGTTATCTGTTATTTGGGAAGGGGCTGGACCAGGAGGAAGAACTAGGGACAAAAAGGACTCAGATAGCACTGAAATCCAGTTAGACATAGAGATGAACCAGGCTTCACAGGTACTTGATACCCTTACTTTTGTGGTTGTTGAGTTGACCAGAGAATCATTGGATATTAGAGCTGCAGGGTCCTTGGAGAACTTTGAGGCTTAACTTGAGGAATTTTATTGTGAAAATGTTGGGGCTCAGAGAGGGTACGTTTCTGCTCCATGCTATGTGGTGTCTGCACGACGAGCCAGGTATTGGGATCTGCAGGCAGTCCAAAAAGGCTATGGGTGTTAGGGACTGCCTTTGACTTGTGGCTGTGCTTCATATTTAGCATTTGGGGCACCTGTATACACTGGAAAATGGTAAACCCCTCATTCAGCGATATATATATATATAATGCATTTAGCCCAGTGGGTGGCACCTATACCCCTTATGTGCTGATTTCCTACCCCCTCTCTCCAGGTGCTCAGATAATGAGTGGCTATGGGTGAAGCATCTTGTCCAGTGTCTGGCACACATGTTAGCCGTGCATTTTCAACTCTAATCAACCAGGGAAAAATACCTGACCATCCCAATGCTTTGGAAGACTAGAAGCATCTTCTTTTTTTGTGTGTTAATCTTTATGCAAGGATATTTTTCCATTGATTTTTAGAGCGAGAGAGTGGTAGGGAAGGAGAAAGATAGAGAAAAACATCAATTGGTTGCCTCCTGCACGTGCCCTGACTAGGGCCAGGGATCGAACCTGCAACCGAAGTATGTGCCCTTGACTGGAATAGAATCCGTGATCCTTCAGTCCATGGGCTGATGCTCTATCCACTGAGCAAAACTGGCTAGGGCTCATTGTTTATTTTTATGTTCACTTATCAATTCAAACATGTATTACTAAGAAAAGAGGTTAAAATTGAGTTTGTTAAAACAATGTGTGCCTAGAAGAGATTTGGGCTGAGTGGACCTTGGAGATGGTAGACCACCCTTTTCACTGTGCAGATGAGGAACGGTAGGTGGGGGATTAGGCACAGCTAGTTGTCATTGGCCAGCTCCGTCCAGTGATCTCCGGTCTGAAGCTGAGATGGAAACAGGCATCTGGATCCCTATCAGCTTCACTGCCCCCACCTGACCTTGTAGAAACTCCTGTCCATTGACCACAGTCTGGAACACCAGGGGCCTGCTCTGAAATTGTCACGAAGGTAATCTGCCCTGGGGTAAGTTACCAGGTTACTATATTGGAGTGTATTATGGTGCTAACCTAGCATTTCATATAAGTTAACTAGGCACTAAAGTTTAAAACACGGTATTTACCTGTGTTTATTTTAAATACAATATGGCACTAGAAAAAAAATAAAGAGAAAGAAGCAAACCAACCATACATCATTGCATGTCCTGCCTCAGTGTCAAACAGAGGGTACAGAGCCAACTGTTCATGTGAGGTTGCTGACACAGCCCTGTGATTGGAAAGGGTTCAATGTCTGGCACAGTTTGTGCCTCAGTTTCTATGTTGTGGATAGATCTTTGATGTTTTTTCTTAGTCAGCTAGGGCTGACTCAAGTGGGGGCATCATTGTCATCCATGGAAACATAGGATCCTCCTAGAGACAAGCTCTTCTCATGTAATGTAAGGGGAAGGTGTTTATTGAGTACATACTATATACATGCTTTCATTTAATCCTTACAACAACCGTGTGATGTAGATACTATTATCTCTGCTTGAGATAGAAACTAGAGAAGGGTAATAATCACAATCACCAGGAAAACGAGGAGCTAGTATTTGAATCCAGTTCTACCCAAAGCCCACACTCTTTATAATCTACATGATTCTGCTCAGTAGTTATGTCCTCATTGGACTCACAGTACCAAATTGGCACATGGCCAAACTTTCAGGAATCACAAAGGTAGGCACTGCTCTTTGGGTGTGTGGGGCCATCAGTTGCTGGTGTTTTTCTTTGATATCTATGGTTAGTAAGACTTTTTTTTTTCTTTCTGTTTTCATGATGTAACACATTTTTATTACTTAGAAAATGTTCAAAAGGGATCTCAATGTCCTGACTGCATGTTACCCCCAGAAAGAAACATCCAGCTGGGATTTTTCCCTGGGTTTTGTCAACATTTGGAAGCCCGAAGCCATCTCTGTAATATTTGGTAAATGTGAGGCTTGGAGGGGCTAGAAGCTAATGGACATCTTTTAGAAAAACAGAACCTGATGTAGCATCCATACACCTCCTGAGTTGTAAGAGAGGAGAATAAAACGATGAGGTGGGCATGCACTTAGTTTTTTTCCCTTCAAAGGGAAGACGAGTGAGGCCCCACCAATGGTTCAGTTGAGGCTTAGGGATGACAGGCCTCCTAACAGTGGCCAAGAAGTGTTTAATTCAGATTATTAGTCCAACTCCCAGAGCTCTCATTTATTATATTTGATTGCAAAGTAAGGGGTTTTACATGCATATGTCTCAATATCCTATTTCTCCATTATTTGCTTTACTCGTTCATCTAGATTTAATTGCCATTTCACAGCAGTCTCCATGAAATCTGGTTAAATTGCCTGTTGCCACTGTAATTTTGGGAGTCTTCTATAACTTCATGCTATTAACAAGGGCTGCCCTTCTCTCACGGTCCCTTTGTTTTGTTCCTCACTGGGCATATTTTCCTCCATCCCTTCTGCTCCAAGACAGCCTGTCCTGACAACTATTTTCAAGCAGAACTCTTACACGATGGTAGAGTAGAGGCCCGTGTGTCTCCGATAGCCATCCTATGCAAAGGTATGGGTGCAGTATAGAAAAAATGGTGGCAGCCTACTCTTTCTCAATTTGTGTTTTAACATTGATGAATTCAGGTTATTTTAAACTTGATGGAAGAGAGAAAAATTAAAAATTTGTAAGGTTGTAAAATAATTTTCCCCTAAATTTAGAATTATGTGTGTGTGTGTTTGTGTGTGATATGGGTGTGTAGGGTGTGTACACATTTTAGTGTCTTCTTTATCGCACTTATCTTTTAAAACAAAACTTAAAATAAAAACAACCCCAAAAACAAAAATACAAATACCAAAATGCATTTCCTTATGGTAGGATAAACATTCAGCTGTGTCATTTGCAAGAACTCAATAACATAAACAAAAATAAACCAAGCAATTTTCATAGTGAGTTTTTGTGTTTGGTATATGGAGTATTTCTGGATTGTCATCAAGCCAGCATTTATGACCAGTTTAGAGAAATAAAAATTTTAGCAACAGAAAATTATAACATCGTCCAGCTCTTGATGGGGGACAAAGGAAGATAGGAGACTACAAATGACCTTAAAAAAAATAGAGATATGTTTCCCGAGATGTGCGTGGACAGAGTAGAGAGAAGGGCTTCTTTGTAGAAGTGTGAACCCAACACCAATGTAGGATTTCTGAGGGTCCAGTCCAACTTTAAAGCGGCCTGGCTTTCTGTGGCTAATGAAGTGGCCCTTCAGTTTTGTCTTAGATCTTACCCTGCACATCTCCCAAATAGGAATTCTCTTGTTGTTCATGTCCTTGGGCTAAGGACTAAGTCAAATCAGCTCAAGTTTTTATTTTAGAAATAAAATCCATAAAATTTATTTCATGTCTCATTTGGTATATAATTGCAAAATTCCTTTATAGTTAAAAAGAAAGCAAAAGCCCTAAAACATATTTAGTTTGACTGGGGAAAAAATTAAGATAGAATTAAAAGCATACTTTTCTTGATGCTCTGAAGAGGAATGCAGTTCCTGTTTCTTTCAGTGGTGGGGTCCTCTGCCCACTTACTGTCTATGTATGTTTCCTTTCTTCTCAGTGTTCTGCCTGGAGTCAAGTTGCCTAGTACCAGCTCCCGTTCTGCTCCTATCACCCATTCCGGCTCTTTCCTAGTCACACACATGGCATAATGACCTCACTCCTGCCATCTCTCCAAAGTCTGGTCATCATAGTCTGGTAAGCATTAAACTTTCCTGTTTGCCCATGTATCTGATTCCCTTCAGGGCATTCAAATTCATCATTCATGCCCCTCCTGGTGGCAGTGTTCAGAGCATGGTCTGAGGGTTGTTCTTTTCTAGTGCTCATGTTTTCAACATGATAAGGCCGGAATTAAGAATCTCCTTGTTATAGTCCTAATTAGTTTTTCATCAAAACCACTGTTAGGGTCTATTCATTCTTTTATTCTGTTGAGGCTTTCCTCCCCCTCAGGTGACAAGCCAGCGTTGGTGGCAGAGGTATTCCAAAGAGGTTTCAGCTCTGTTAAAGGCTCCATGGGCACATCTTTCCCTCTGTTCAATTAAGAATTTCCCCTAGAACTATCCCAGTAGGAACTAGGTATTTTGACAGAGCTCTCTGAATAATTCAACTTTTCAAGACCAGTAATGTCCTTTCCTTTTGGATGTACTTCCTGGGTTCTAGACTTTTGGAAAATACCCAATTAACTTCAGATAGATGACAAAACTGTCTTTGGAAGCTCCTTTATCTCTTGCACAAGTAGTAACCCCTGTGTAACATCAAAATGATTAAAATAGTGATAGAAAAAGAATATTTTGGCTTCAACCAACAGAAATTTGACTCAAGACTTGCCTGTCTCTGGTTAGGCAGTAGAATTAGATGCTTTTGGTCCAGTCAAATTTGTACTGACATATCCCTGTTGAAGTAGAGTAGACTAATGTTATTAACGCTCTTTCTGGTCTTGTCAGTTCCAGATTCTTCTCCAAGAACCATTTCTTCCCTCAAATTGCTCATTGTTTTTATTAACTCCTGCATAGCTTAGGACTAGGAACTTGGGAAGGAATCCCAAGGAAAGGGCTCAGTTGGATGGAGAAGCTTACTTCGGTGGGCTATTACTCAGTTTTCCTTGCTTTCTTTGTGAGGCCAGGGTCAAAGAGCAGATGTAGGTATGGTGGTTTTTGAGTTCAGGCTCTTAATCTGTACTGGTTATACCTGGTCAAAGTGAGAATCTGAAAGACGCACACATTCTTTATGCTTGGAGTTGGAACTCAGAAATTCCTCGGAAACTGGAGCCCTCCCTCCTCATATGGGACAGTAATTCTCTGGGTGGAGGGATCTGCAAAGATGACAATCTGTTTTTCTTCTCCAACTTCCAGAAATTTCAACCATTTTGTTGGTGTGCTTGCTACCTAGGTTTAGAGTAAATAGGGGCAAATGTTCCTCTCTACTCCATCCCCAAGCTTCGTTTAAAATACAGAAAATCCACCAAAGTGGTGTGTAAGTTATCATGTGGAGACACGAAGCTGGTGCTTGTCTCCATCATTTTCCTGGCACATGTTTGGTGAGAGAGTGCTGGCATGAGCACGATTGAGAAGGCGTCTGTGGGTGTGCACACCCTTGACTTCGTTAACACTGATTATTGTAGAAGTCAATCTTACACTAGTCACCATATTCCACTAGTCACCATATTCCAGCTCCACTCAGCACTGAAGCATTTATTGAGTGTCTTCTCTGTGTCAATCACTTGGGATATAAGGATGAATAGGACATGGTCGCAGCCCTCCAAAGTTCCCGAGTAGAGAAATGCACAATCATGATATCAAGGCTCTGCAGGAGAAGATGGGAATCTGGCTCTAGGATGCCGCTCCTTCCCTCTGGGAGGTTGAAGATGAACCGGCCAGGGATCATTTGATTGCAAAGGGCAGAAACATTCAGAGAAGCTCAAATGAGGGGTTTACTGGAAGGTGTTGAGTATGGTTGTGCAAGGTTTGCTCTGGGCAAGGACTCCTGGCTGAAGGGGCATGTGGCACTGAAATTCAGCAGTGCTAATGCTGGCATGGGCTATAGAGGGCATTCTTCTTTTTCCTCGCTTTCATATTTTACTTAAAAATATCTTATCTGGAAATAATTTAAAAATTAGAGAAAAGTTGCAAGAATAATACAGAGAACACCTTTTATCCAGATTCACAAATTTTTAACATTTTGGCACATTTGTTTCATGTCAATTTGTTCATTATAGTGCTTTTTGAATCATTTGAGAGTAGGTATCATACTCTGTGCCTTAATATTTCAATGTATGTTTCTTAAGAACAAAGGTATTCTTTGGTATAACCAGAATGAAGTTATCAAATAATATTTAGCAATAAAATAATGATTTTACCTAAATCTATAGTTTATATTCTAATTTTGTCAATTATTATCATTATTTGTATCTCAAGTACAGGATGCAGGCCAGGCTCATAAATTGCATTTAGTTGTCATGTCTCTTTTTTCTCTTTTAATTGGAACAGTACTTTGACCTTTCTTTTACTTTCATTACATTGACATTTTTTAAGAATATGGACCAGTTATTTTATAGGATAGTCCTCATTGGGTGTATCTGATATTTATTTTCTTATGATTAGATTCAGGTTATGCATTCTTGGCCAGAATTCCACATCATGTAAATATCTTAAGCCCTAGCTGGTTTGGCTCAGTGGATAGAGCGTCAGCCTGTGGACTGAAGGGTCCCAGGTTTGATTCCAGTCAAGGGCACATGCCCAGGTTGCGGGCTCGATCCCAGTAGCAGGTGTGCAGGAGGCAGCCGATCAATGATACTCTCTCATCATTGATGTTTCTATCTCTCTCACTCCCTTCCTCTCTGAAATCAATAAAATAAATATCTTATAACATCAAATTTTGATATCAAGATTTAACATCCATTGAAAGTTCTTGTTCATTGGTGGTTCAGTATGGCAGTTTTCCAATCTATCACTTCTTCCAAATGTATCAGTCAGCATTCTTTAGTAAAAAATAGCTCTCTGTTATTCCTTATTTGTTTATTCATCTATTTATCATAAATGTGGACTCACAGATTCAATCTTTTTTTATAGTGGATTATAATCTAATTTATTTTGGTGCTTAACTCATCAGACACTGACCATTGGGGAGCTCCTTCAAGCTGTTCCTATGTTTTTTCAACATGTCAACATAATTTTTCTAAGCACTTTTTTTACTTTATGGAATGAAGATACATTCCAGGCTCATCTTGTGTCTTCTCTGCCCTAGCCCTGTAATCATCCATTTTTCTAAGAAGCTCCCTGATACCTTTT